>NC_080786.1:151902142-152556517 GCF_028018385.1 Neofelis nebulosa | reverse complement strand
ATGTGTGTGTGAGCTGCCTGTGACGTGGGTTTGTTGGGGCTTGTCAGACCACTGTCTCACTGGCCCTCAAAGGCAGTGACATCCCCGGCAGGAGAGAAGTGGATTTTCCAGGAGCTTCCTCGGGGCGCTTCCTGCCCTAGCAAGGTGCTTGCTGGGGCAAACACGTTCAAAAACGGTGATTCTTTTACCATAGTGTGTGGCGTTCGGTCCTAACGGAAAACAAAGCCTGGAAACGGGGTTATTGATAACTGTCCCTTTTGTCACCCAGCTGCCTCAGGTTCTGAGCGGATGGTGAATGAGCTGGTCGACTGAAGGACATGGTTCAGACTGTCCCGGACCCAGCAGCTCATATCAAGGTAGGTTTCATCTCGGCCGGGGAGCCGCTCTTGCTTCCTCCTTGGCTGCATTTTGGTGGATGCGGGCCCGCACATCAGCCCGTGCGGGGGGCAGCCAGCCTCTGCTGTGGGCCGGGTCCGGCCCGCCATCTGTGTTTAGACCGCCATGAGCTAAGATAATGGTTTTCACAATATGGAGCGGTTGAAAACAATCAAAAGAAGAAGAATATTTCCTAACCCATGGTAAATTAGATCTCGTTGTCCATAAAGAAAGTTTTGCTGGGACGCAGCCACGCTCCCTCGTTTCCACACCGTGTGTGGCTGCTTTCGTGTCCTGACGGCAGAGCTGAGTGCCGGCGACCAAGACCGCGTGATCCGCAAAGCTGAAAGTATTTACTGTCTGACCTTCGGCAGAAGATGGCTGACCCCTGAATTGACACAGAAGCCACATCCGGATTCTTCCAGCTTCTGTTTTAACGCCACCCCCTTGCCCCTTGCCGGGGGTTACCTGGGAGGACACCGGAGGCTGTGCCCTCGCACTTCCTGTGCCCAGGGGTGGTTTTTACCTGGCCACGCCCACACGTGGCACCTGTTCCACCTGTTCCTCAGCTGCACCTCCCCGTGTCTTTGGAGGTGAGGCAACAAGGTTGAGTCCCGAGCCACCCGGGAGTCCTGAGAGTAAGCCGGCCCGTTTGGCACACATGGGCACAGCCGCCGGGAGGAAGTAAAGAGATGGTTTTAGTAACTTGACCCAAACAAAAGTTACAGGAAACACTGGGGCTTGAGCTACATTGCCCAGATCGGCTGTCTACACCTGTGCTAGTTAGTTCAGCTGTCTACACTGGCCCAAATCATTCGCCACCTTGCCAGTTCTGCACGTCCCCTGCGTGTATTCATTTTCCCTAAGTGGCCTCGTAGGTTTCACTAATCTAAATGTTCTTTGCCTGAAACATTTCCTGAAAACGGAAAGTGGCTTCTGATTGAAAGGAAAGTTCACCCTTTTTTGGCCAAAATATGAAGTGCCCTCCAACGTCACGCACACGCACGCACACATCTTAAAAGCAATGCGCTTGGGAGTGCTATGTACCGGGTGTAATTCACGCTCTTCCACGTTTGACCGCGGATTTAGAAGGAACGGGTTCAGTGTGTTGTTCAAGGTTGGTGGGTGCTCCCGAGGCGTCAGAAAGAGGGGCTCCCCAAGGAGTGTTGAGCCTTCAGCGTCGGGGAGGAGCAGACCTCTGTGGCGGACACTGTCGTGTGGCTTGTATGTGATGTCTCACTGGGGCCGGGACAGTTATGCCTGTAACGCGTGCAGTGGGCAGTCTCCCGTGGACGTGGTAAGGCTCCTTCGGAAATTCCTGGGGCGTATTTGGCAAGCGTGTCCGTGCCACACAGGGACGGGGGAGGGGGAAGGCTTTTTCCGTTTCGTCTTTGTTGACCGTGAAGCTGAGGGATGCAAATAAAAGCCCATGGAGAAGGCCAGACGAGAAGAATCTTCTGTGCCTCGGGCTATGAAGGTCAACCACCCAAAGTCATCACGGTTGGCATTTTATTCCTAGCCAACGGGAAGGAAAAGCTGAAGTCAGCAAGAAATCATTAGGGCTTGGGGCGCCTGGGTGGCGCAGTCGGTTAAGCGTCCGACTTCAGCCAGGTCACGATCTCGCGGTCCGTGAGTTCGAGCCCCGCGTCAGGCTCTGGGCTGATGGCTCGGAGCCTGGAGCCTGTTTCCGATTCTGTGTCTCCCTCTCTCTCTGCCCCTCCCCTGTTCATGCTCTGTCTCTCTCTGTCCCAAAAATAAATAAAAAACGTTGAAAAAAAAAATTAAAAAAAAAAAAAAAAAAAGAAATCATTAGGGCTTGTTTTTAAAAGCTAATTCATCAAGTGCAAACAGCCTTAGATAAGCCCAAGAAGCATGATCTCTGACGATGTGTTTAGTGGACAGGTCGGTATTTGATCTCAGGAGCTGATTTCTCTCATTATCATCATAGCCGTTACCATAAATGTAAGTGGAGGCTGAAGAGAGAGAGAACCAGGAGAATTGTTTTTAATACATATCAACTCAGAAGGTAGAAAGAAAAAAGAAATCTCAACTCACCTTGCTTCTGTGCGTTTTGAAGATGAACTGGCAGTTAGAAGTGCCGTTATTAGCAGCTGATGTTGGCCCTGAGTTGCAGAGAATTATATTACAGACATTTGTTTCCTTTGTAAAACCTATCAAATTCCAGCTATTGGAATTGGAATAATTACTCCTGGACTTCCTCCCCCCCTTTTTTTTGTACATGACATTGGTATCCTTGCCAAAAAAGTTAAGAAAATAGACGGCCTTCCACCGTTTCCTTAAAACCCCTGATTTGGGAAATTTATTCACTAAAATTTTATGTGCTGTGAAGTCTCTGGTTCTGGGCTGAGTGCAGCTTTTATTTCTGGGAGGGGAAGTTCTTATAAATGGCATATGAACTGTTCCACTTGATGCGTTAATGTAAATAGTGGAAGATTTTGTCTTTGGCTCATTGCTACTGAGCGTTTTTTTTTGTTTTTTTTTTTTTCCTCATCTGAAAAGGACCTGAATTCCCCACAGAAGTGACTTAACATTGCAGGTGTGCGTGGAAACAGACTTTAATGACTCCACATTTGTGTCCATAGTCTGATCCGGAGGGAAGTCATGTTCCTTTCATATTTAAGAAATTTATTCTCCATGATTTACTATAACTCTCTTCTGCCAGAACAAATTACTTTTCCCCTTTTATATGTTTAAGGAGCTAGAAATAATAATAATAAAAGGGAGGGATGGTAAGTAACTGTGAAATATAGAACATTCTTGATTTAAAAGAATATTGAGAGTTGTGGCAATTTCGTTGACAAAGAGAATGAGCAGAACTTTAATGAGAAAACATTTTCAGCTTATTCTCTGTCGGTGCTAATACCAAGTCACTAAGCACATTTTAATTTGTCTTTCTCTGCTGGTCCTTCCACGTCCTGTCTTATGCTAGAAATTATACTTCTGTGTCACATAAGCATGATCTAACATGTCAGGTGTATGACCATGCTTCTGCTCTGCTGGGTGGGTACAGTCCATGGCTGTCAAACGTCAACCCACGCTATTATGCCAAGGAGGGAAAGACTTGCAGATTTATTTTGTTAGGATTAGAGATTTTGGTCATTAATTCTCATTCTAATGTTTATTTTTGGGAGAGAGAGAGAGAGAGAGAGAGAGAGCGAGCGAGCACGAGTGGTAGAGGGGCAGAGAGAGAGAGGGAGACGCAGAATCAGAAGCAGGCTCCAGGCTCTGAGCTGTCAGCCCAGAGCCCGACACAGGGCTCGAACTCGTGAACCACGAAATCACGATCTGAGCCGAAGTCAGATACTTAACCAACCCAGGCGCCCCCCATTAGTTCTCATTCTGATAAAGGAATTTTTGATTCACGTTATTGTGTTTCTTCTCAAGAATTTCATCCTCTTAATACTTCCATATACTAACATTTGAGGAAAAGGATTAACATATTAGTCAAGTTTACAGCTTTAAAGAGACAGCCGATTGGCACATTTTTTAACTGCTCCCTTTAAGGCTGTTCGCCAGGTATTCGCATAGAAGGTTGTACGTTTCGGAACTGATCAAGCGAAGCCTGTATGAATATTCCAGTTTCACTCATGGGTCCACCAGAGGTATGGTCTAGGGATGCCGGTTACAGAACTGTCTGCCTCGTGCATCCTGGCTAGGTTCATGTCGTGGATCAGAGCGAGGGTCCTGGCATCTTAAGACTTGATTCAAATCCCGCTCCCTCATTTACTAACCTGGGTGGTTTTGAACAGGTGCCTGGGGTTTCCTCTTATTTGAAATGCAAGCACTGACTTTGTCGGGTCAGAGTGAGGACTCTGTAATTACACGCAGCACACAAAAACCCCATTGAGTGTTGAACTACTGTGAGCTGTTCCTGTGGTATTCTATAAAGTGAGGGTAGCATCCCTCTTAAAAATACAGTATTATAGTGTCTGTGATGACACGGAACAGCATGGGTCTGTCTTACAAAACACGGAGCCGGGTGAAAAAAAAAGTCCAAAACAATGTGATCTATGGCACAATGCTTTTCACAAATCCATGAAAACATGTCCACTTCCCCAACGTCATGTAATTTTCATGCACGCACTTAAAACATAGTGATCACATCAGAGTAGATGGTGCACAGGTGGGATATGTTGTCTGGTGGCTTGGAGAGAAGAGTTAAGGGAAAAAATAATAATACAGAGATAGTACAAGTTTATAGCATTGAGGTTCGGCTGCGGTGCTCAGGATGGTCTCCTGCACACTGGGGGAGGGGGAGTGTAAATCAGCATGACCCTTTGGTGTATAAGTCAAGTGTTGCCTAGTGAGGCTGAAGACGCACCGACCCTGTGCTCCAGTGGTCCCACCCCTGGGTACACCCCCGTTGCCCTTGGATGCCTGGAGATGGGCATGAGGAAAAAGTGAACAACCCAGGTGCCCACCAGGAGAATGGATAAATAAATGGCATTCTAGCCCTATAATGGAATACTATACAGCAGTGAAAATAACAAGTGTCTACCTGTGTCTGTGTATCAGTGTGGATGATTCTCAAGGTTGGGAAAAAAAAAACAAGTCACAGGAGAGTAAATACAATATGATTCCACATGTAAAGATCAAAAAGTGGTAGGACAGGGGCGCCTGGGTGGCTCAGTCAGTTGAGCGTCCGACTTCGGCTCAGGTCATGATCTCACGGTTTGTGGGTTCGAGCCCCACGTCGGGCTCTGTGCTGACAGCTCAGAGCCTGGAGGCTGCTTCCGATTGTGTGTCTCCCTCTCTCTCTCTGCCCCTCCCCTCTCTGCACCCGTTCTGTCTCTGTCTCTCTCTCAAAAATAAATAAGCATTTAAAAAAATGTGATGGGACTGAAAACATCATGTTGTCAGAGAAAACTATGTGTGTCGGAAAGAAAAAAAGCCACATTGAGTACATACTTCGGGACGGGCCTTACTTACCTTGTCAGGGAGGAGAGAGCTTGGGGAACGGGTTTCTGAGGTTGCCTGTTGTGAGCTGAGAAGCACCTTCCCTGTACCCACAAGGGGCTTGGGGTGGGTGGGGGAATAAGGGACCACAAAGACACAGCACCTGCCATCCAGGGTGCAAGTCACATGTTCCCAAACACCTGGGATGTGGCGCTGCACACAGCCAAGGAGGGACCCAGGGCAGGGGGCTGGGCGGACGCCTAAGGGAAGCTGCCTGACCTGCTCTACCCACTCACCTGTCCTCACCTGTGAGCAGGTGCTCAGCTGTCCTCACCCATCCCCCTCACGGCACCTGTGCCCACGTGTCCACCACTTCTGATAGCCTAGTGGCCTCAAGTCCTCCGAGGTATCACACTTAACTGTTTATTGCAGGGGAGGCACGCGGGGAGATTCTGAGCATGCTCCACGCGGCCAGTGGCTGGCAGGTGCAGTTCGGGAGCCGCTATGCCTAGAAATGCCTGGAGTCTGTCACTCCACTGACACACTGACCCTCCGTCGTCCCCAGGAGGGTGGCCAGCCTCGGTTCTGTTGTCCACTAGAACTGGTCTAGATACCGCTCCCCAAGAGTCTCTGTGAGGATCAGTCACAGTTGATGGACCGTGGAATAAACGAGGGCTCCGTCCTGGTTTCCGTTGATTCTGCAGGTGGAGAAGGACCAAAAAATCGGTTTACTCGGTCCTGTTTCTGACGGCGATTCCCCCTCCCCCTGCTTCTTTTCCTCTTCCTTTCAGCTTTTATATTTTTTGCTTATTTTTTGTAAATGTGTTGGGACCAGGAGTCTGGGTTTGAAACTTGGCTTCACTTACCGATTGCCTCCGTTTCCTTAGCTGTAAAATGGGGGTAAATAGTGTACCTGCCTCAGGATCATGAGAATTAGACTAGTTAGTGTTAACATATTTAAAGTGTTCAGAGCACACAGTAAGCACTTATTATCACATTACATGTTACTATCAGTATATTATGATGTCATTAATACCACATTTGTTATATATTAATGCATAATGTTATATTTTATCATATTTATACGTTATAGTAATTATAAAACATATTGTATCAATAACATATTGGTATTTTTAACATTAATATTAATGTATTAAAAATGTATTGACATAAGATATCAGTATGTTAATATAGTAATACTGTTAGTATAACAATATATTGTTATATTATTAAATAGGGCAGTTATAGAATATATTGTTATATTATTAATATATAATGTTATATATTAGCATACTCTCACACAGTAGCAGTAGAAAGGAAGAGGGAAGAAGAGATAATATTCTGGAGGAAAATAGACATAAGGTCAGTACTTGCCAAGGAGTGAACTGCCGAACTGACTTTGTTCCCACGTGATTCGTGGCCGCCGCTCTGGAAGTGACGCTAAATGTTTCTGACTGTAAATCATGCCACGTGTATGTAAGCTCTCTTTGTGTCATGGAAGGTTCTAGGAGAGTTTTAGGAAGTAGCCAGCAATTGAGCGGGAGGTCACTGGGAAGCTGGAGAGCCCGGCCCGTGAGCAGGAGTCTTAAAGTAACAGATGCTGGAAGTCCCCCAACCTGCATCCCGAGTAGGGGGTGGGGGGACTTGGCAGTGATTTAATCTGTTGCCCGGGAGAAGGGAGAAGCGTGGAGCTCACTTACTAACCCCGACCCATTGAGTTGCAGACATTTCCCACATATTTGCAAACCTGGTTTATAGTAACTGCTTCACCGGAAGGTAGAAAGTTTATCGTCTTGAACACATACTCAGCGGAGACCCGGTTTCCCTCCGAAGTCTGTGTACTGTGAAGATGACAGAAACCTTTGATACGCTGCCTGACTTTTCCTCAGCAAATCAGCTTTGATCAGACTCCAACGGGGTTCCTACCTCCAGAAGCCTGATGACTTTGTGGCCATTTATAGCCACACTTCTTTTTCTGCAGAATGGTGGTGCTTAATTAAACATAGAACGGCAGAATTTCTTCAATGGAGGTGTATTATTTTTATAATCAGAAAATAATATTGCCTAGGGGCGCCTGGGCGTCTCAGTGGTTTAAATGTCTGACTCTGGATATCGGCTCAGGTCGTGAACTTGATGTTGTGAGATCCGGCCCCGTGTCGGCCTCCGCACTGTCCGCGTGGAGCCTGCTTGGGATTCTCTCTCTGCCTCTCTCTCTCTCTCTTTCTCTCTCTCTCTCTCAAAAGAAATAAACATTAAAAAAGAAAACAATGTTCCTTGAAGATACCAAGATATTTGATATAGGAAAACAGTGGAGACTTCTAACGTCTGATGGCACGCCTGCAGATACCTTATGTGTGAGGTTTGTCAAAGGTGGGCTGCACTTTCTGTCTCGCCGGCTTCCTGTGTCGCTGGGGATCGAGCTCAGTCACCTGTTGTTGGGGGCTGTGCTCCGGATGCAGCGGGGGTTCGGTGCCACGTTCCCCTAGCCATGCTGCACAGAGCCCCCGAAACCGGGGACTCCTTGCTAAGATTCAGAGATGCCGACGTTCAGGGAGGACACCAGCTTTATCGGGAGGTATAGGCAGGGCTGGAGGAGATCCGGTCACCTTCCAGGACAATGGTTAGAACCCTACAGAGCTGGCACTTCTCTCCCAGAGGCGGTTCTCAAACATATTCTGGAGAGCGAGTCGGAATGCAGATTCCTGGGCTCTCCCCCCGCCAGCTGCTTCTCCAGTCAGTTTGGGTTGGACTCGGGGGCTGCGTTTCTACACGCACTTACAGTGTTTCTGGGGACTTGGCTTCAACAGTGAATAATTGTCAGTTTTTAACCCAGCCTTAGATCACCGATAAATACGTACCAAAGCAACTGGTTTCTTCTTTTCTGTCTGCGTAGGGGGCTATGTTGTTCTGCACCATCGCTCTGAATATCCTAGCCACACCTGTAAGGGTTTCAAGAACACGTTTCGGACGTGGGTTTCAAAATGTCTGCACGTTTCCTGGGCTCTGTGATCGGGTGTGACAGAGTCCAGAGGAAAAAAAGCATCACTTGTCACTTCTTCTACCTTCTGGGAAATTAACTTACCAAGAATTTGAATCAAGAGTTTTTTCAGGTCAGCACCCAGCATTTGAGTGTTGGAGAGATGGCACGGGGCGGGATCCCTGCCGCACGTGACGGTCCCTCTGTGCAGCTGGGGTTCGAGCATTGCCATGGCCCTTGGTGCCACACTCAGCACTGGGAACGTGTGCGTCCAGGAGGCAGGAGCTGGCGGCCAGGTCAGGCTGCAGCGAGTTCAGGACGCGAAGGGCACATTTCCCGGCGGTGCTCCCCACTTCCGGCCTGCTCTTGTGAGTGAGTGGGAACGAGTCTTGCTTGACCTCTCCTTGGTTTAATCTCCACCTGCTCCTTTTCCTTTGGCACCTCTTTACCTTCTGATCTCCAACGTCAGCGATCGCCTTCGTGCGGGAGACTGTGCTACCTCTCGCCCTGGCTTCTTCCCTGAGCTCCAGCCTGCGTTTCTAGACACCTGCTAGACGGCTCGCCTGGATGTGGGTACGGGTGCCTTCAACTCAGAAACCAGTCAGCGGAACCGTACGTCCGTTTGTGTGATACTTCTGGTCTCCAGAGCACCTTCCCATCCCCTGGTGCATTGAGTCCAGAGTTCAAGTGGTTTGTCCGGGTCGCAGAGAGCCCAGCCTCTGCCAAGGTCAGGTTCAGGCTTCTATAGCATCATTTCCTTTCTAGTACTTCCTCCTTTTGGGGCAAGGCCGCTGTAGGATAGCGGGTGAGCAGGCAGTGTGTGAGGCCAGACTTTATGAGCTCAGGTATGACCTTGGAAACTGATGGGTTTGGGGCAAGTTACTGAGCCCCTATGAGCCTCAGTTCTCCATCAGGAGGTGAGGATAACGATAGCACCTCCTCGGCTTGTAGCAGGGTCAGGCGAGGTGATTCATGGGGAGGCGTTAGAATAGCGTCTAGTAGGTAGCAGTGGTTACTGTTGTCATTACCGCCACCACCATCGTCCCGTCATCGTCGTCACCTAGGCATTTTTGTTCATCCTTTTCTCCCTTTTTCACAGCGGCCACTTGTCTCAGGGACCCAGGCTTAAAACTTAAGGCTTCTCTTCAGCCTGTCTCCGCTCACTTCGTGTCTGGCTCGTAGCACCTGCTCTGTAAGGCACTAGGACAGGGCTGCACCGTCCCCGCCCCACTCTGTCACAGGGTCTCTGACTGCTCTGCCTGCGGTTCCCCTCCCTCCAGCCTTCCCTTCTTCCTCAGCGCTGCCAGCTTAGTCCTTCTGGAAGCCCGCTTCCTTCACGCTTCTCTGACCGGAAACTGTGATAAATGCAAGGGGCATGAACACTTTAAGGCTTTTGATACGAATCTCCCCACCCAGTTGTGCCTCTCTGTACTCCTGCAGCAAGAATTCGAGAGTGCCGTTTGATCATACTTTGTTGTGACAGGTGACGTTTGCTGATGTGGCAGGTGGAAAGTGGAGGTTGACAGATGTCCCTTCACTTGGAAACTGGTGCACGTGGCCACCCCCTCGCACATTGATCAGCGAGCTGTATTATCTCTGGTCATTTTTTTTTTTTTGACCTATTTCAGTGAAATCATTCAACATTGCTGGGAGTAGAGCATGAACGAAACAGATAAGATCCTTGCTTGCATGAAGCTTACATTCTAGGGGTGGGGATAGGATATGTTTATGTACGTGCGACATTACAGTATTACAGCCAACATATGACGTGTGTGTGCACATTGTGTGTGCGTGTGTGTGTGTGAGTACAGTGCTCGTTGATAATTCTGTAGGACAAAAAGTAAGGTAAGCAAGAGGGTGATGGAGGGAGAGGTGCCATTTTACACACGAGGTGAGGGAAGGTTGTTGGAGGAGTTGAAATTCAAACGGAGAGCCGAAGATGTGAGACAATGAGCCATTTTATCACGTGGGGGGAAGAAGGTCCCGGAAAGTGAGAACAGTGCGTGCAAAGACCATTAGGAAGGAGCTTGCTTGGCGTGTTGAAGGAGCATCAAGGAGACTGTTGTGGGGAGGGTGTGGAGTGAGCCCAGAGCCGCAGGCTGTGGCCTTGAGGAGGCAATGGCGAGGCCATATGTGAGATTCCCGTGTGCAAGGGGTAAGACCCTTCAGTCTTGTTCTGCGTGTGGGGCTGGGGAGCATGGGAGGGTTTTGAGTAGAGTGGGTGACACGATGTGATTGAGCCCTACATTTTGAGTCAGAAGCTTGCATTCGAGGTTGGGTCACTAGGTGAGGTCACCTGGAGACCCACATACAGAAGAGCCTGAGGGATGGGCTTTGGGTCCCTCCAACATGCAGAGTTTGGGAAGAGGAGGGAGAACCCAGGGAGGGCTGAGAGGAAGAGCCAGTGAATAGAGAGTAAAGGTGAGGACCACCAGGGTTGACAACTCAGAAGCCACGGGTGGCCTTGGTAGCAGTGATTTGCCTGGAGTTGGACAAAAGCCCCCCTGGAGTGGGACAAACATAAAAGGGAGGAAACTGGCAGAAAGTTCTTGCGGGCAGCTCTTCTCATAGTTAATGTCTAGAAGGTTTAGTGCTTTTCTCAATAACTGGTGTAAATTATATTTTAATGAGATTAACCCCAATCCACGCCCTGTTGGTCATACAGATTAACATTCATTCTGACCTCTGATGTTTGGGATGATGCCCACGAGATAAATATTTTTATTTGCTCACAACTATTGAGACTTCTCTTTACTTTCCTTGAATTTTCAAACGTGGAAAGCGCTTCTTAGTTTTACTTTTGTGCATTTCCCAGTTTTCTACCTGACTCGTTCAGTAAAAGTAAGAGAAACATCTATTTTCTGTTGAAAACCACCAGCAAAGGCATTCCGTGTTCACAGAAGCCACACAGACCGGCTTTCTGCGTCAAAGCCAGGTTCTTCCATCTGGAGCTCTGTGTCCCGTGCAGGATGAACCCAGCATAACTTGGCAGTGGCTTTTTTTTTCCTGCTAGTGCCTCCCAACCCTTGAAGGGTGAATAATCAAACTAGTTGACAAGGAGCATGGGCACACCAATCAGGGCGTGTCACAGACCGATCAGAAGAGGTCATGGCTGAAAACAGCTGGTGTCCCTGTCTACCCCCTAGATGCTTCTATATGTCTGCCCAGCATCCCTGTCGCCAGGGGACTGAATTTTTTGCCCCATGGTCTTCCGGCTCCTTGCTTTTGTCTCTCTGCCCTCCAATTCTTAACATCTGGCTCCTTGCCATTTGGAGAGAGGAGGGAGTGTCTACCATGGAAAATGATTACTGTGTGCTCCTTTTCTCTGCTTGCTAGATTACCCAAGTGACTTCAAGACTTGGGTAATCTTGGGTAGACTTCAGGTGACCACATGGTGATTATTGTCTGTCATTGTACTTGTGCTTAGTAGATACTTAATATGCCTGTGTTGATTAGATTAAGTTGCAGTGGTCTTGTTGGAATGAGAATGGTCCAGGGGTCTTGGACTTTTCTGGGTCAAGTGGCCCCATTTAGTTGGTATTCACCTACCCTTTATACTTCTCTTAACCCCTTTTGAAGGTATGATTGGAGCCACACAGCCGACTGGCAGCAGAGATGAAGTGTTCTCAAGGGCCTTGTGTCTTAACTTTTTTATATATTTATTTTCAGAGGAGGTTAAGTTCCCAGTAAAACTGAGCAGAAAGTACCGATCTCCCCCCTACTCCCTGCCCCCTTCACCCCTCCATCCACAGCCTCTTCATTATTCAATATCCTGCACCAGAATACTGCATTTGTTAACAATTGATGTACCTACATGGACACATCATTATCACTCCAAGTCCATGGTTTATATCAGGGTCCACTCTTTGTGTTGTATATTCTGTGGGCTTTGATCAATGTATAATGGCAGGTATCATATCATATGATAATGTAGTGTCATAGTGAGTAGTTTCAATGTCCTAAAGATCCTCTGTGCTCTGCCTGTGCCTCCGTCCCTGCCCCTCTCCGCCCCGACCCCTGGCAACCACTGATCTTTCCACTGTTGCCATAGTTTTGTGGTTTTCAGAATGGCGTATAGTTGGAATCATACGGTATGTAGCGTTTTCAGATTGGTTTCTTTCATGCAGTAATACGCATTTAAGGTTCCTCCATGTCTTTCCATGGCTTGATAGCTCATCTTTTTATTTTTATTTTTTGAATCATGGAACTCTTGAAAAGTTTATTAAATGTTATATATTTTCTCCCCAGAATGAGCACACATGTGCACACCCCACGCCCCCCTCCCAACACTCTTACATGCACCCAGATCTCTTGCAATGGACTCTGCCGTCCTGTATGTCCGTCCCCAGAGTCCCAGGGATCCCAGATTAGGAACCCTGTGCTAGCATTGGAAACCCACTGGGTACCATCAACGACCCTACAAATAAATTCCCATTTGTACCCACCTATCCAGCCAGAAAACGTATCGTCCCTGGAAGTCACTGGACTCACAGAGCTCCTTGGACCATTGCTCTGAGGCACGTTCTTGATCTAACTTCAGTTCAGAGGACAGACACTCATTCTGCAGCGTTCTGTTCCAGAGCAGAGCCTCCCAGACTCTCACGTACGTCTGAGCACCTGGGGACGAGGACGCGTCTTGAGATTTTGCACTTCAAGTAAGGCCCCAGGTTCTGCTGGTGCTGCTGGCCTGAGTCTGCAGCCCTGGTCTTCAGATTACAGGTCACGACCCACTTGTGGAAGTGAGTCAAGGCTGGTATTAACGAAAGGAAATGGAATGGAATGGACTTGTGGAAACTATCAGCGTGCATTGCATACAGAAAGCAAAAGTGTTACTTTAGAGAACATTCCTCTTAGTTATATATGTGGATGTGGATGTGGATGTGGTAGGGGGTGTGATACATAATATGTGATTTCTTACTCTGGATACTTTTGGAAAACACGCCTCAAGATTTCTGTGAAGTAAGAAATGAGGCGGGGGGGAAGCACCATAGGGGTTTCACCCTAAAAAATAGTCCATTTGCAGGCATAAAATTGCACATGTGTCTCTATGGATTTTTGCTGCTGTGACTCTGGTATCCAGATGTTGGGATTTATCCCAACGCAGGAACTGTAAATAGCAGAGCAAGGGTTGGTTTTGTTTTTTTTTTTTTTTTTGAATTTTAAAGCTCAAATTCCAGGGTTAAATTAAAATCCTGGCTGCATTTTGCTTAATTGAGAGTACATGTTAATTCTAAGAATGTACTTTTAAAAAAGTAAACAAATTTCACTGAAGCATGGCTATTAATTTTTTAGTGATTCTTCGTGGATTTTCTGGAAAGTACTGTTACACGTTAACTGCTAATATTCTGCTAGTATCAATATCCAAAAATAAACAATAACACCAATTTATATGGACCTCCAAATTAGTCTCATAAAATTTTATGGTGGTGGTATTATTGAGCCAACTGAGTTTGAGGCTGACAAAAATATAAAACTCTAACCATGTGATTCTTACGTCCTTTCTTCTAAACCCCAAGTTTAAAATGTCCTTATACTTAAGTTTACTCGTCCCTAATCTAGTATATGATTAGTACCTAGTCATATACTAAAGTAACAAAAACAAGTCATATTTTTCATGATTGCTGTTGTTTGAAAAAACTCTCAATTCAAATACTTGCTTTCTATTAAAACTGAAATTAAAAACAAACTAGGGTGCCTGGGTGGCTCAGTCGGTTAAGCGTCCGACTTCAGCTCAGGTCGTGATCTCACGGCTGGTGAGTTCAAGCCCCACGTCGGGCTCTGTGCTGACAGCTCGGAGCCTGGAGCCTGCTTGGATTCTGTGTGTCTGTCTCTTGCTCTGTCCCTCCCCTGCTCATGCTCTGTCTCTGTCTCTGTCTCTCTCTCTCTCATAAACATTAAAAAAAATAAAAAAACAACAAACTAAATAACCCTCCAAATCTTATGTGATGTAACCTATATCTTATAAGACAAAATAAGAAGGTTTTCTTTTGGTTTTGTTTTTCCCAGCCCCATTGAGATGTAACTGACATTTAACATTGCGTATGTTTAAGTCATGCAACGTCATGATGACGTCGTCATGAGACCATACATGTCTGGATGTGTTGCAACATGATTACCACAGTAGGGTGAGTTAACAGGGCCATCACCTCACATAATTATCTCTTTTTGTTTATGGTGAAAACATTTAAGATATACCGTCTACGCAAATTTTAAGTATTCGCTACAGCGTTATTGACTGTAGTCACCATACTGTACGTTACATCCCAGAATCACTCCTCTTGTAACTGGAGCTTTGTGCCCTTTGATCAGCATTTTCCTATTTTGCACCCCCTCCGGCCCCTGGCCAAAGCCATTCTGCTGTGTGTCTATGAGTCCAGTTTTTTAAGATTCCACATGTAAGTGAGGTCATACAATATTTATCTTTCTCTGATTTATTTCAATTAGTATAATGCGCTCACAGGTTTCTTTTTTTTAAGTTTATTTATTTTGGAGAAGGAGAGAAAGAGCGAGTGAGGGAGGGGCAGAGAGAGAGGGAGAAAGAGAATCCCAAGCAGTCTCCTCAGTGTCAGTGCTGAGCCTGAGGCGGGACTCGAACTCACAAACCGTGAGGTCATGTCCTGAGCTGCAATCAAGAATCCGATCTTAAGCAACTGAGCCACCCAGGCGCCCTGTTGTTGTTGTTGTTTTTTTTTTTTAACACCCTTTACAGTATTAAAAAGTATATGTTTTAGAAAACTTTTTGATGGATATTAATATATGATATAAATCCATTGGAAGATTTATTAAGTGTTATTATTTTTATTTTATTTTATTTTATTTTATTTTATTTTATTTTTTTTTATTTTTGGGACACAGAGAGACAGAGCATGAACAGGGGAGGGGCAGAGAGAGAGGGAGACACAGAATCGGAAACAGGCTCCAGGCTCTGAGCCATCAGCCCAGAGCCTGACGCGGGGCTCGAACTCACGGACCGCGAGATCGTGACCTGGCTGAAGTCGGACGCTTAACCGACTGCGCCACCCAGGCGCCCCAAGTGCTATTATTTTTATATCAAGCAAAACTATTTAGATTTACCTGAAATATAATAGTGACATGTTACATAGCAACCCTAATTATTTTGTGTCATCATGACAGTAACATTTCAATCATCCGGTCACTCGCTGAGGATTAAAATGTGTGATGCTTGCTCATTGCCTTTTCAAGTGGCCACATAACATCATGGATAACTGGACTTCTATGGCATTTTATTTTCCAGAAGGTCGATCTTCATTTTGGGGCATGGAAAGCCACTTCCCCCTACTGTTGGTTTTAGGAGCGTTGGGTTCGCTGGGAAGCAGATGTTGAGACAGAATTAGGAAGGCAAGAGGTTTATTAGAGGGGATGGGGCGGGGGTGTGCCTGTGAACGATAAAACAAGAATTGCAGCAGGTTTGTGCCGGGAGAGCCTCAGACCAGGTACAGGCTGGACAGCTTGACCAGCCCGACGGGGAGCCCTGGAGCACAGATTGCCTGTGGAGCGGTCCAGCACTGGGCAGCGGTGGCCAGGCTCTCATCCCCCACTGTGTTCAGTTATTGACTTGGGGCCATCTCGGTGGGATGGGGCAGAGCCCCAGCTGGGAACCGTTGAGGGCTGTTGGGGTGAATGTTGGGTTCTCTGTGGAGGGAGAGCTGAGTGGCCTGCCTCCAGGGCTGCTGTGAGCATCTGGGGAAGAATGGAAGGTAGCCAGCTGCTCTGAAAGATCCACAGGGTCATGATTTGCTTGACATTGTTACTCCCTTGTTACCGTCTGCGGGCTTATTTTCTGCTCAGTAGTAGGTGCCCATTGGGTACGAAATCCACGCGATGGTCACAACGTGGAGTAGCCACTGGTCCCTAGTACTTGCACTGGGGCCCCTGGATGTCACAGAGTGCCACCATATTGGAAAGTTGGAATGCTTAAAAAAATAAATGATGATTTAAAAAATCCTTTCAGACTGCTGATTCCGTCGTGTGAATGTTTCTTGGGTTTAAACCTCTGGAGAGACCATTTTTCACTCTATTTATCAGGTCATCCGCCTCTTCTGTTATTCAGGGCCAACATCACATTTCTCTAAGGGCTTTTGGTGACGTCTGTTATTGGCCAGCCAGATCCACAGTTTAGACACCCAGATCGTGTTGGGGATGGCATCAATCTTTGCTCCCCCCCCCCCCGTCCCCGCCAGCGTCTGAGTCCAGTTTGGGGGCTTTATTCATGTCTGTCTTGGGTCTAGATTGTGCCACTGTCTCTAGCGCTTGGAGTGAAATGGGATCCAAGGGGAGGGGGTCTGCTTCCCATCAAGTTCTGTGCTAAAAAGCAGAAGGGCCCCCTCGTGTCTCCCCAGGAGGCAGCCCTACTCATGTTCCCAACACTCTCCAGCCTCAGCCTCCTGCTTCTACGAGGTTTGGGGACTTTTTGGCCAGGAAAATAAACGATTGTGGAGGGCACTCACGTGGGTTTCCGTGTTCTACCCCTGATGTTTCCGCATCCAGGCCACCTTCTAGGCTTCCTCAATCAGCAGGGTCTATGGTTTCAAAGGCGCGTGAGGTTTTGTCTCCACTGCAGGGCGCCTGTAGACACACTTCGTACTGTGGCACTTACTCTGTGGCTCTTGATCTCTCTTTTCTGGGTCTCTGGTATATTTTTTTATGTTCCTATTACAGAGGAACAATAACTTTAACATTTTTAAACGTGTTTCCCTCCATCTTGTTGAAAGATACTGTACATGTCTCGCTTTTCTCTGTGTTGACGGTGAAACTTTACAAATATTACCCTCATGACTTCACTTCTTTTCTTTTCTTCTTTTCTATTTTTTTAAAAAGTTTATTTCTTTATTTTGAGAGAGACAGAGAGAGAGCAAGCGGGGGAGGGGCAGAGAGAGAGAGAGAGAGAGAGAGAGAGAGAGGAGGACCGAGGATCTGAAGCGGGCTCTGTGCTGACAGCAGAGAGCCTGATGTGGGGCTCGAACTCATGAACCATGAGATCATGACCTGAGCCAAAACCAAGAGTCAGATGCTTAACCAACTGAGCCACCCAAGTGCGCCTCATTTCTTTTAAATGCACCTCAGTGCTTGTGCCGTATTAATTGGAATCATGAGCTTTTCCCTTCATCTAGCACTGGAATTTTTGTTCTCTCTATGTGTGGAAAGCATACCTGTGAGGTTTCTTCTCTTCTTGCATTTGGCTCACTTAAAGCCACTGTCTTTACTGACAGATCCTGGAAAATAAAATAATTTCTGAGGAAGATCTGTCCCAGACTCTTAGGAATGTTGTGGTGACGTGAAACGCTGTCCTGTCTTGTATTTCTACACTTTCACTATTTCCTATTTGAGGATTTGGAGAGTGAGGGCTCTTACTTCTTGTCTGAGGCACACTTACGTTCCTCTTTGCCTTTGGACTAGAAGTTTTTGAATGCCTTTGGAAAAACAGAATGTCCAAAAACTAGGACCTAGGGAGAAGGGATTATGATTTATTCCCTCTTGAAGGATGAAATTTAAAACTGTTGCCAATGTGACTTTTACAAACTGTCATGCTTATCTATTAGAGTGGGACAGACATATGTATAAATCACCGTTTTATTGAATGAACTAAGTCAGCAGGAGCACATACAACTATTTATTCTCTCAGTACTGTTCCTTCCCACCTGCTTAGAGGAAATACTGTCTTCTACTCTCAAATGGCATCTCAGGTCACCCATAGTGTTACGTTACTTCTAATGGTTAATGCGCAATTTTATTTTCAGGTATCGAGAAGTCCAGTTAATTCTTTTTTTTTTTTTTTTGTAATGTTTATTTATTTATTTTTGAGAGGGAGTGAGGGAGGGAGGGGGCAGAGAGAGAGGGAGACAGAGAATCCCAAGCAGGCTCTGTGCTCTAAGCGATGTGGGGCTTGAACTCGTGAACCGTGAGATCATGATCTGAGCTGAAATCAAGAGTTGGATGCTTAACCGACTAGGCCACCCAGGCACCCCTAAGAAGTCCAGTTAATTCTTAAAGCAAATCTCTAACTCAATCTAAGCTTTCTTGCCTCCTTCGATTATGACCTGTTTCAGGCTGGGAAACCCTGTGTGGAAGAAGGGTGTGGACTGTGCCCTCTTCCCCACCTTACGTGTCCATTTCTGCTATGGCCTTGCCTCCTCCTTTACCCTTGAGATCCATGGTGGGCTGACATTAGCAGACCAACTTTGGGGCAACTCTAAGTACATTTTACTTCCATAGTCTGGTACTTCTCTTTAGAATGATGGTCTCTGCTGAATGGCTGATATCAAAACTCTGAATCGGACCAGGAACTTAATACCCTGCTACGATTAAAAGAAAAAAATGGTAAAATGAAATACAAAACATCAGTTGTCGACGGCATATATCAAATGAAATAGTTATAAATCATACATAGTTTTTTCAAAATTTTATACCTCTCCCTAATCTCCGTTAACTCTGTATCTTTAGGAGCAAAGAAGAAAGGCTAAATATGCAAGTGGTGCTGGGATACACATCTTTATGGGACAGTTATTTCAAAATATATACCTAGAATATTCTGAGACTCTTCTGGAGAATCCAGGGGAACTGTCCACCACACATTCTCTTTTCCCGTGCGGTTACGATTTACTCTACACCTTTAGGAACTTTACACCTAAATGATCGCTTCTAAGTTGCTCAGCATTTAACCATTATTATTATTTTTTAAGAAAAATATTAGCTTTTTCTCAAGCTACTATATCCTTGGTCATTGATCCTCACAGATCTTTAAAACCCCCAGCGAGGCCCTGGAAGTCTGGGAGATGGACCCAGAGTCTCGCCGACCCACCGATAACTTGCAACCTTTATCAGCACTGTCTGCGCAACCCAGTGGAGATTATATAACTTCACAGATCTTTATGTACCAGGTTTTAAAATTTTATTCTAAAACAGCATATGGCAGTATTGAAATTCAATATGGAAATATTTCCTTTGGCTTTAAATGAAGTTTTCAGAAATGCATATGTTAGCAGCTAAAAATAGAGAAAGTTCCAAACTTCTCATTTTCCCATAGTTATTGGGGGTGACTTTTAACACTTTTCTTGGCACCCCAAGGAATGTCATGCATGACGTCAGTGGTGCCAGAACACAGAAACGTTTAGAACTTTTCTCTTCCGGAGCACCTGTAGCTTTGAGTAGTTGAAGACATGCGCTCTGTGAGCGTTCAAGTGAAGAGTCCCCCAAAACGTGGGCCGATGTAGAAAGACCCAGTGCCCCTTAAGTGATGATTTCCCCCCCCCCCCCCGAAGACATCTGTTCTCTACTGCCTGACTTTAGATTATTGGATTAGGTTTGGTTAGGGTTCTGGGCAGGAGTGATGAGGAAGTACCTCCCGGGAAGGAGGTAGTTGATAGGGAAGGCTAACAGATCTAACAAAACCTGAAATTTCGGAAGTCCAACAAACAAAAGTGTTTCTCACTCAGTCCATTGCTGGGGTTCCTGGTGTGGTGGCTTTCCTGGGTAGCGCTCTTGCAAGCAGTGACTCAGGGAGCTAGCTTCCTTCCCTCCTAGCCTCTGCCTCGCCTCTGTCCTGCTCTGCTGTCCTTAGAAGCCTTTCCATTCAGCCCCTGTGTGGGAAAAAGAATGGGGGATTCCACTGTGGGAATGTTTCATAGGCCGGGTTTCCCCCTAATTCCCACTGGCCAGAATTCAATCACATGACTACACTTGACTGCAAAGAAGGCTGGGAACTGTAGTCGGCCTAGGCACCTGGGAGGAAAAGGGACACCGGCAAATGCTTAGCCAGTCTCTGCTGTGCCCACAAAGTGCTGTGGGAGCCTGGTTGGATCGTAGAGGAGCTGGGGGGTCCTGCATTTCACAGACGTGGCTCTCTTTTCTTCTCTGTCTCCTTCTATGACTGCAAAATAATAGTCTTTTCGTTCATTTTCTATCGTGCCAGAACTCTGTTTGCTTAAAAACGTAAAATAAAGAATTGCATAAGACCCCACCAACTTAGATACCCACAATTAATGTTTTTAGGGACATCCTGCCTGTCTGTTTTTCCATGAATAATTATTCTTACCAAAAAGAGATCATGGTAAACATGTTTTGAAACTGCTCTTTTATTATCCAGAAATATTGCTTTGGACGTTTTTCCATGTCCTAAAAACCGTTTAATACCCCATGGTATCACCGCCTATGCACATTCAATGAATTCTGAACTAAATATCTATTGACACATTTTTAGATGGCTTCACAATCTTGGCTCTTACATACGGGACTATCCTGAATATCCCGTGTCTTTGCTTAACACTCATGATAACTTCTTTGAGATGTATTCGTGGATGTGGAAATCCTAAGTCAAAGAATTGCAAAATTCTAGTACCCATGTGGATGTCCAAGTTTCCTTGAAAACTTACACCAGTTTAAACAGGCACCAGTGTACAAGAGTTCTTTTTTCCCCACTGCTGGCCAGTACTGATTATTATGTCTTTTTCTACTGTGACAGTGTAAATGGAAAAAAGAAAAAAAATTGATGTGTCATCTTCCTCTGCATTTTTTTAAATATGAATTTTCTTTTTTTTCTTTTTTTCTTATTTTATTTTATGTATTCCTTAATTTACCTCTAAGTCAGTCAGCATCTAGGGCAACAATGATTTCAGGAGTAGATTCCTTAGTGCCCCTTCCCCATTTAGCCCATCCCCCCTCCCACAACCCCTCCAGCAACCCTCTGTTTGTTTTCCATATTTAAGAGTCTCTTATGATTTGTCCTCCTCCCTGTTTTTATATTATTTTTGCTTCCCTTCCCTTATATTCATCTGTTTTGTATCTTAAAGTCCTCACAGGAGCGAAGTCAGATGATTAAATTTTAAAATTCTAAAAATTGTTTTGGTCATTTCTACTTCTTTCATGGCTTTTTTGCCCGTTTTTCCATGCGAACTCGAAGGTTTTTCTCCAGCTCCTCAAATATCTTGCTAGTGTGGGGCACAGAACTTACCTCACTATAAACAGGCAATAAACATTTGTTAAGTGAGTAAGGGAAAATGGGGGGGGGATGTTTTATATATAGTAACGGTGTTAAAGCTCTGTCAGATGTGTTTCGTGTATTTTCCTCAGACTGTTGAACATTTTCTAATTTTTTTTTACAAAGAGTATATACTTCTTTGGTCACCGAGAAAGAACAAAACTATTTGCTTTTCCATTTTGTTTAGCGTATTTGTCTCAATATTTTTTTTCTTTGTTAATTTATTTTGAGAGAGCGACAGAGCGTGAGCAGGGGAGGGGCAGAGAGAGAGGGAGACGGAGAATCCTAAGGAGGCTCCATGTGGCCAGCACAGAGCCTGACACGGGGCTCGAACCCATGAAGCCGTGAGATCGTGACCTGAGCTGCAGTCAAGAGTTGGTCTTAACTGACTGAGCCACCCAGACGCCCCTGTCTTAATATGTTCAAATGTAGTTTAATCTATTGGTATTTTCCTTCATGGATTCTGCTAGTAGCTCATCCTGACAGAGGCTGTACCCGTCCTAAGTTATATAAATATTCATTTGTATATTCTTCTTTTTTATGGTTTAATTTTTAATTTTTACATCTCTCATCTATTTGGGTGTTTAAAAAATTTTTTTAATGTTTATTTATTTTTGAGTGACAGAGGGACAGAGTATTAGCAGGGGAGGAGCAGAGAGAGAGGGAGACACAGAATCTGAAGCAGGCTCCAGGCTCTGAGCTGTCAGCACAGGGCCCGACGCGGGGCTCGAACTCACGGACCGTGAGAACATGACCTGAGCCAAAGTCGGACGCTCAACCGACTGAGCCACCCAGGTGCCCCTAGGATTAGATTTTCTGACCCTAACCCTGACCCTGACCCTAACCCTAGGGTTTGCAGTCGTGGGACTGCAAATTGGTGCAGCCACTCTGGGGAACAGTATGGAGGTTCCTCAAAAAATTAAAAATAGAACTATTCCACAACCCAGCAATTGCACTACTAGGTATTTATCCAAAGGATACAGGAATGCTGATTAAAGGGGCACATGCACCCCATGTTTACAGCAGCACTATCGACAATAGCCCAACTGTCCATTGACTGAATGGATAAAGAAGATATGGTATGGGTATATATATATATATATATATATATATATACTCACACACACACACACACAATGGGATTTACTCTGCAATCGAAAAGAATGAAATCTTGCCATTTGCAACAGCATGGTTGGAACTAGAGTATGTTAATTAAGCTAAGTGAAATAACTCAGGCAGAGAAAGCAAAAATCTTACGATTTTACTCGTGGGATTTAAGAAACACAACAGATGAACGAACATAGGGGAAGGGAGGGAAAAATCAGGTAAAAGCAGAGAGGGAGGCAAGCCATAAAAAACTCTTAAATGCAGAGAACAGCCTGAAGATTGCTGGAGGGGAGGTGCGGGGGGAGGGTGAGATAATGGGTGCCGGGCATGAAGGAGGGCACCTGTTGGGATGTAAGTGATGAGTCACTGGGTTCTGCTCCCGAGGCCAGTAGTACACTGTAAGGTAACTAACTTGAATTTAAATAAATAAACAAACAAAAAAAGAAGGTCATAAATACAGAACGCACAGTGTCCAGGAGCCACTACACTGCGCATTACTGTGTATGTGTTACATTGTTAACAGCTAATCGCAGAAAAGCATACTGAACGTCTCAGCTAGGATGGAGAAGGGGTAACATTTAAAAAAAATTTTTTTTAACATTTATTCTTGGCAGAGAGAGAGAGAGAGAGAGAGAGAGAGAGAGAGAGACAGAGCACGAGTGGGGGAGGGGCAGAGAGAGAGGGACACCCAGAATCTGAAGCAAGCTCCAGGCTCTGAGCTGTCAGCACAGAGCCCGACGCGGGGCCCGAACTCACAGACTGAGAGATCATGACCTGAGCTGAAGTCGGACGCTCAACCGACTGAGCCACCCAGGCGCTCCCGGGGTAACATTTTTAGCTGTAGAGTTTAGGAAAGTTGTTAAACTAGCTGCTTAGATAGGGTTCCATTTCCCGTGCACGGCTGGTTAGTGTCAGGATATGTAGTAGCGCAGGGTCTTAATTCAAAACTCCTCTAATACTCTCGGGAGCTTTCAGATGATGCTTTTAACGCACTGGTATGTAACCTTGGGGTCACAGGAGTTATCTAGGGAGCATTATAAATAAACCTACATCTGGCTCCCACTTCTAGAAACTCTAAGTCAGTTGGCCAGGGGTGGGCTTGGGCATGGTTATTTTTTTTAATGCTTCTGGGTTGGGGGCGTTTGGGTGGCTCAGTCGGTTGGGTGTCCAACTTCGGCTCAGGTCATGATCTCACGGTTTGTGGGTTCGAGCCCCGCGTCGGGCTCTGTGCTGACAGCTCGGAGCCTGGAGCCTGCTTCGGATTCTGTGTCTCCGTATCTCTCTGCCTCTCCCCTACTCACGCTCTGTCTCTCTTTCTCTCAAAAATAAATAAACATTAAGCAAAGGTTTAAAAAATGCTTCCAGTGGATTCTAATATGCTTCCAAAAGTTCACACACCACTGCTCTAAATAATAAGAATAATAAGAAAAAAACTGCTCCGAAGTCATTTTGGAGTTTCTGAAAATTATTGTGTAGTTTCTCTTTAAAAAAACGATCGTGTGAAAATGGCCTCTGTTCAAGGAAATCAAACTTTAAGAATCTTAGAATGGTTGCCTGCATTGGTTTGAGGGGCCTTATTTGGGGAGCAAAATTTAAAAATTAAGCTAAGGATGGAATATGTACATCACAATTTTTTTTTTTTTTTCGAAAAGCTTTTGCTGGTCTCTCAGTAGCTTAAGGTAGAAAGCCAGTTCCTTGTGGTGGGATGCAGTTCTCACCCTCAAATAATCAGAGATTGCCCAGGAGGGAAACATACGGAGGAAATCTTGCAGGTTTTTGCTTTCACTGAGCTGAAAGGAGCTATCATTTTCACCTCTGCAGCTACTCCCCCTTTTCCAGAAGAAAGACTGAGAGAGTGACGCGGTAAATTTGGGGGGGCAAGATATCATTATGCATGTGATGAAAGCACTTAAAATTTTTTTTTTTAATATTTATTTATCTTTGAGAGACAGAGAAAGAGAGCGCGAGTGGGGGAGGGACAGGGAGAGAAGGAGACACAGAATCCGAAGCAGGCTCCGAGCTTGAGCTGTCAGCACAGAGCCTGAGGCGGGGCTCGAACTCACGGACCGCGAGATCATGACCTGAGCCGAAGTCAGATGCTTAGCTGACGGAGCCACCCAGGCGCCCCACGAAAGTACGTTTGATGTAGAACAACTATGATTCCATAACTTTAGATATCTTAAATATTTTTCTGCATAGCACTCATGGGTTTAATTAGACGGGAAGTGAAAGATGATGTAATGTTTTGTGCATTTTGTGCTTTTTGTTATGTGTGATTATACCTTACATATGAAAATTGCCACAAATTCACAGTGGTGCAGTCTTACAAATTCTGGTTATAGTAACAATGTCTCTGGTGTTGGAATATTCTCGGCTTGTTAGATGTAGGGAAATATTTCAATGGTCAAGGGTATAGCGGGATGGGCTAAGGGCATCATTTATCTTTCTTTGGTAGAGATATGTGGTTATAACAGCACTTTTTTTTGCATGTGGAAAGCAAATCAGTTTCCACAAAGTAAACTATCGAACAAAACAAAACAAAAACATCCATGAGCCAGCAAAATCTGAGGTGGGATTTTGGCGCTAATGGCACATATTTCCAGAATCCAGTTGCCCCCTTTTAAAAAAAATTTTTTTTAATGTTTATTTATTTTTGAGAGAGACAGCATGCGTGGGAGAGGGGCAGAGAGAGAGAGGGAGACACGGAATCCGAAGCAGGCTCCAGGCTCCGAGCCGTCAGCACGGAGCCCGACGCGGGACTTGAACCCACAAACCTCGAGATCACGACCTGAGCCGAAGTCAGACGCTTCACCGACTGAGCCACCCAGGTGCCCCCCAGTTGCCCTCTTTTATGGTTAAGAACTCACTGCTCGTCTTCGCTGTTCTTTTGTTTCCTGTTAGGAGAACTTTCCCGGTGGCTCAGTAGCACCATTTTTACTTGGAGCCAACATTCCCTCTTGTCTTGTGGGGATACATTTGATGCTCTCCTTATTGTAGTGAATTGGTAGAGGGGCTTACAAATATCATCTGTAGCCCGCACACATTGTCAGCCACGGAGACTTTGCTGTGCAATTGCAGAGCATGCTCTCTTTCATCACTAACCCAGTTCCAAATATCTTGACAAGAACAAGTCCATGGCCACATACATGGGAGTCTGGCTGTTAATACCAAATCAGGACACTTGAGGTCGAGAAGATGGCAGAAAACCCACATCTCTTCATCTAACCTTGTGAACTGACTCAGCAGCGATCCGGGACAGGCGAGGCCAGCGACATGTGAGTCACTCCTTACACTCTTCCTTCTTCCAACACCCAAGCTGATGCTCTGGCTCAAGAAATTATAACAAGAAATTCTACAAACAGGCTCACTGCCTAGAGATAAGCAAAATCACCTTCGGGGTATATTAATCCCCATGGTTGTCCTTGGGTTGAGAACCAGTTCATATAGCCATCCCCAAACAAGAGAATAAGTCATCTGGATTCATTTTTCCCAGGTACTAGAAATAATTGGGTTAATTTGACATCATTCTTATTCTCAAGAAATGTTCAGGAAGGGAAGGAGCTCAGCAGGAGACGGACAGCCAGATTCGGTGGGAGGCTCTGTCTGGGCATTCGCTACGATGCACTTTGAGTGTCCTCAGAAGATGTGCAGCTGTTCCTGGGAAGCTGAGCCCAGGAGCAGGTGCCATTCATGTGCACTGTGCAAGCATTCTCTGTGGGGATGAGGCCTGGGAGCTGGACCGGTTTGCTCTTTAGAGCTTCTCCCAACTCTCTGTTACTGGTTTCTTTTGATGTAGACACAGTGGTTACGAGGAAAAATGTCTTGGCCCCAAAGTAGGGCCATTAAACACTTCTCTTATGGGTGTGGGCACTGAAAACTGAGCTCAGGTCACAACATTGTCAGCGTGGCCGACAGATGCTGTGTAGGAAATGCTGCCCGTTGCACTGTCGCACGAGTACACACCTGGTGTGCGAAAACAAGACTGAAGGAAGCACAGTTCAGCCCTCGTTGCATAGCGGATGGCTCTGCGGTGGGCAGAAAGGAAACAGAACACGATTCCTATAATTGGAGCACTTCAATGTGAGTTGGAGAAGGCAGACGCAGCACAAGGAGTTCTACTATGAGTGGGTATGGTAAGAGGGAATTTTTTTAAGTCTATGGGATATTAAAGGGGAGAGTGCCATGCATCTTGAGTAAGATAAAGGCCTTACAGACAAAGGGACATGATGTGGGACATGGAAGATGGAGGAGAGCGATGGTACTGAGGTACCATATGCAGAAGATCTGTTTTTGAAACTCATGGGGTCCAAGGCATCAGGATAAGGGAGAAGCTAAGGATTACTGAAGGCTAGGCCTGGAGGCCTGGAAGATGGGGTGCCGTTTCTTGGGATAAGAAGGTTCCCGAGAAGGAGATAGAGTTAGAAGACAGAAGCCTGGAGAAGTCTGAGGAACTTGGTTTCTGACCTGTGTCTTAAGAGTTGAGTGGCGACGTCCAGCTCAGGACGTGGACTGGAACCAGGAAGACCGTGAGGGGCTGGAGGATTTTGAAGACCACTGAACGAGGGCAGAGTCTCATTCTTGGGAGTGAATGTGGTTCCATCGTGCAGGATCTTTCAGTAGAGTTCTCTAGAAGCCATCTTGGAAGTAAAGAAAACGCAGGCAAAATGGTGGAGTGTTGGGGCGCCTGGGTGGCTCGGTCGGTTAAGCGTCCAACTTCGGCTCAGGCCGTGATCGCACAGTTCCTGGGTTCGAGCCCTGCATCGTGGTCTGTGCTGACAGCTGAGAGCCTGGAGCCTGCTTCAGATCCTGTGTCTCCCTCTCTCTCTGTGCCCCTCCCCCACTCATGCTAGGTCTCTCTCTCTCTCTCTCTCTCTCTCTCTCAAAAATAGATAAGCATTAACAAATTTTTTAAAGATGGCAGAGTGTTGACTGATCTTTTGAGAAATATGGTGGCAAAGGCCAGGGCTAAATATGTTTGCCATTGTGTCAGAGCGTTAGAGTGCCTTCGTGGCTCAACTAGCTTTGGCTGAGACAAGAGAAGGTGGGATATTGAATGTTCACTTAAGTGGGGTCAAGCGATGGTTCGGATGATTTGTTTTAGGATAGAAGACATTTCTCTTACACGGGGAAAACACCCATCGCAGAAAGAAATATGGAAGATGCAGAAGGGAAAGACAGTGGAAGGGAAAGACAGGGAAAGACAGTGTGACAGCGTCTGCATCCAGGGCACAGATGGAGGGTTAAATTTGGAAAGGTGCAGGGGAGTTTCTCCCCTGAGTCAAGAGAAAACTGGAAGACTATGTGTGGAGCTACAGAAAAATCTCAAGAGTGAGAGGCTCGTGGTGAAAGAATTTACATTTTGTGGCTTCGGTGTTCTTGATGAGACAGAGAACAAGGTCATCCTCTGTGAGTGAAGTGAGTTTGGGGTAAGGAGCAGGAAAATGCAAGGGCTCCAACAGCCGTGCTGGGTATTGCGTAGGAAGTGAATTAGAAATGAATGAAATTGGGGCGCCTGGGTAGCTCAGTCGGTTAAGCGTCCGACTTCGACTCAGGGTACGATCTCGCGGTCCGTGGGTTCGAGCCCCGTGTCGGGCTCTGGGCTGACGGCTCGGAGCCTGGAGCCTGTTTCGGATTCTGTGCCTCCCTCTCTCTCTGACCCTCCCCCATTCATGCTCTGTCTCTCTCTGTCTCAAAAATAAAAAACGTTAAAAAAAAAAAAAATGAATGAAAAAGAAAGTTAAGGCGTAGAAAGAAGTAGGTTCCAAAGAGTTTAGGCCTTTCCGGGATTTATGGTAGACCCGACTGGTACAGTTGTGTGACCTGGGCAGCACTGCTTTGTCTGGGGGGCCGGGTGGAGAAAGGAGGCCGAGGGAGTGGCCAGCCGTGGGGTTAGGAAGGAGATGACAGGTGTCAGGGTTCTGGGAGGTGAGTAACGGGCTGCCCACGGGGCGTCCGTGAAGCCATCAGTTGATCAAGGATCTGGGAGAACAGAGACCATCAAGGAGCCTTGGCGAGGGTGCAGGGGATTTAAGGCAGAGCAAGGGAAGACGGAGGAGGGAAGGCTGTGGTTAGACACAAGCAGTGGCACTTGGAGAGCCTTTCGCCCTCGGCGGGTCCAGTCCCGCATGGGCGGTGTACCTTCCTTAATCGTTCTCAGCATGTTGGCTGGCCTGACGGGAGGGTTTCTGCGTTGGCTGGAAAAAGATACGCTGAGAAAGGAAACGTAAAACCCTATCTCTTCTGTGTCGTAAGGCCGCCTTGGGAGCGTCGTGTTTGGCTCCAGACGTGTCTTTTAACTGGGTTCTCTCCACAAATCCTGGTGGCTGAACCAGAACGTGGGCGCTTGTCTGCTGCTGGCCTTCTGGGCTGGGCCCCCATTGCCCTGCATGTGGATCCGAGCTCCGCTCTCCTGGCCCCGGCTCCTTCTTCTGCTCTGACCTTTCGTGGCTCTGCTCTCCACACGCACCCAAAGCGACCTGTTAAAGCATCAACTGAGACCGTGCCACTCCACTGCTGCAAACCCTCCAGGGGCTTTCCGCCTCACCAGCAGTGTAGACTCAGGTCACCCCAGGGGCCCCGTCACTTCTGTGACCCCGTCACTTCCGACCCCGTCACTTCTGTGACCTCCTCTCCTGCTGTCTTACCCTTTCTTCTCTCCACCTCATCCACACAGACTTGCTTGGTGCTTCTCAAGCACTCTCTACCCCAGGGCCTTTGCGGTCGCTGTTCCTTCCGTCCAGCACGTTCTGCCCAATATCTCTGTGATTTATTTCCTCACTTCCTTTAGGTCTTTATCATTTCCTACTGAGGCCTTCCCTGACTGTCCTATTTAGCAGTGCACCCCCCCCCCCACCGACTTCATTCTTGCCCCTCTTCAGTTTTACGTCACCTCCTCCCATGCTGTTCACACGACCACTACTGCTTCTCCTCCTTCCTCTCCTCCTTCTTCTTTTCATTCACTGCATGTGTCCTCCAATGAGAAAGTAAGTTCACAAGGACAGGGCTTTTCATTTCTCTTGTTTGTGGCTGCATGCTCATTTCACACAACCGTCCCTGGCCCGTCATGGGTGCTTAGTAATGGGGGGTGAGTGAATGAATATCGAATGGCCTGGCTGTCAAAGTCACATATGCCCACTGCGGAATATTGGGAAAACACAGAAGAGCAGAAGAAGATAGAAATAGACACAGTCCATAGTTCTATCTGGAGACGCTCCCCGCCTAATAATTTGGTATAGGCTCTTTATTTTTCAACCTGTGCAGAGTTGATGCATCCACAGGGATATTGGTAAATAGAATAGGATTTCAGGAATGTGACCAGAACGATAACGATGTGAGATTTTGTCATCTGGAGGGCATTTTGAGGGATGGTTGGCACGGAGATGAGAAGGTTTTGGGGAGCATGATGAACATTTTAGATATTATGGCATCTAAGACAAATTATATACATTCTGCATAGATGTAGGACAGAACCTGTGTCAGTGGGGGAAGCTATGGAAAGGGGGCTTTCAGCCCTATAGAGAGATCAGTTCTCTCCCAATGGCCACCCACCGGGGGAGCTAAATTTCAAAGGACAGAACTTCTCATCACTAAACTCTGTGGCCACATCAGGTGTGCTCACCTTGTGGGTTTTTGCCCGAAGACTCCCAGGTAGCAAAAACACACTTGAAAACCTTCTAACTGGTTTCAAACTGGTAACAGTAAATTTGCTAGCGGTAACAAGACATTTCTTCTATTTCCGTGGGTATTATTTTTTTTTTTTAACAAAACATCTTTTTTATGTTTCAGGTAGCAGTTTCTTGCATGGAACACCTACTTAGTGTTTTTAGTGTTTTGGCTTTGGTTTTTCTTTTTGTTCTATCACGCCGTTGGTGCTCGCAGGTTAAATGTCATAGTCTCTTGGAAGAACGTGAATTAGTCATGCATAAGACAGATCGGACAAGTAGTTCATTTTCTCTTAACAAACGATTCCTCTATTTTTAGAAGTCCATTACTCCAGAAACATCAGGAACACATTAAGCTACATAATAACGGAGATTTTAGAACCATGTTTTGAAGACCCACTAAGCCCAGTTGGTATAAACATAGTTAAGCCTGTCAGGGCAATGATGTCACTTGTCCCATAAACATCTTTAGCCTTTGGAGAATCCTAGCAGATCTATCAGTGAATTCACAAACAAGCCATGAGAAAATACACACAAAGAAAAGTCAGTAATTTGAGCAATTTATGTTGGAGAATCTCAGGCCATCTTGATAGCTTTACAGATTAAGTGATAGACCTGACAGTGTGTAGTATTTTGACTTCAAAGCTGTTGATATTTTCAGATTATCTATTTTTAAGAAGAGTGACAGGCATTCTAATTGAATCGCACAAGTTCTGATATGAAACACACTACAAGTTATATATTTAATTCGATCTGTTTTTTAAATCAGTTTGAACTAAAACTTTTTTTTTTTGGAATAAATCCGATGGCGTTTTAATCTCAGCGGTTCACAAAATAAATTTTAAGCTGCTCAAGATTCTCCTGAAGCCTGACTCATTGCCTTACAATTCACGTTATGTTGCTTTTTCAGATAATGTTAGCGATTAGTGTCAACCTCGTAGGGCTTATTTGATCCAACAGCAAGTGGCAATATGTGGCGTGAAGTAAGGCTGTCCCGTTATTATAAATACAGTATAATTAAGTGTGTTATAAGAAGGGGAGGTGAAATAAGAGACATGCGTTTTTTAGACAGAGCTATGCAGGCAACCCACCTTCGTGCTCACGATTTATTTGGATTACCAAAATGATTGAAGGGATTTTGACTCAGGTCATTGTGGTTGGGTAATCTGGACTTTTCTTCAAATTCGATTTGAATGAAGCGGCTTAAACAGAAACATGTGGGCATGTAAAAGCCAGCATCAGAACTCTTACAAGGCAATAAAAAGAGTAATAGGAATTCATAATTGGATGACATCTTTCATCCAGATGGGTTCAACAGCACTCTGAAACCTCGTGCACAAAGTCAAGACAGACACACACAGTGGCACGCTTTCCCCTCGCATTGTGCTCTGCTCCAGAAAGGCCCCGTGAGCTCCGTAGAAAGGTAACCACGTCCAGTCAGGTGAGGGGTCAAGTGTACTGGAGTCTTCGTCCCCAGTCCCTTCGCCGGGGCTGCTGGCCAGTGCAGCACTGTCTTCCAGAACTCTGCCACATGGTGACCTGGGTCCTGATGTGGCGCCCCCCCCCCCCCCCCCCGGCGCCCGCCCTCTTCAGGCACCTTGCTGATCTCACCGGTGAGCCAGCCTCCAGGGTCATCACCACAATGTCCCCTCACTCAGAGCTGAGAAGTCGGTCAGGCAGTTGACACGAGGCCGGTATGTTTGGAGGCGGGATGAAGAGTTTTACACTCAGAAGACCCAGGAGGGATCACATTGAGATAACAAGGGCTCTTGGAAAGATCTGGAAGGCAGGGTCTCCTGCCTGAATGTGTGTTGCTGTATGAGGGGGTGTTTCGATCCAACTGATGATCGTGGGGCCTGACTCCTGGCTGCTTCCCCCCGTGGGGGGGAAGGGGAAGGTCATTCCACTGCTGTGTCCGCCCCGTCAGTGGCTTTGGTCACGTTGTAGGTGAATCCGCCCACGTTGGGATTTTGAGAGGCGTTAGTTCATTCACCGTGGGCTTGTAGTTCATTCATCTCATTTAAATTTTAACTTAAAGGTAAGGCAAACCATTGCGCACAAAACAGTGACTGCTTAGCGGGCATGAGGTCTCCTTTCGGGCTGAGGGTTTGGAGCCCGATAGAGGTGGTGATTACAAAACATCGTGAAGACGCCAAATGCTGCTCTTTGTTCACTTTAAAATGATTTCGTCCGTATTTTGTGAAAGAAACCAAATGCATGAGGCTAAAAAAGTCACAGTCGAGGTGCCCTTTTCGCACATCAGACCCGGAGGCGAAGAAAGACCCGGGGAGTGTTTCCCCCAGGACGTGGACGGGCCCCAGGGTCAGAGCACAGGCCGCCTCTGGGGCCCGGGGGCGGTCATGGCCCAGGACTGCTCTGCCCAAGTGCAGGCAGGAGCCGGCGGGGGAGGGGGCCGAGGCAGGGGCTTCAGAAATCGGCTCTACACGGCCCCATCAGCAAACACAGTCGTGATTTCAGATGTCTGGAACTTTTCACTTCTGGGGGTTTAGTCACTGGTTTCTTTCCGTCCTCCCACGTTCAAAAATAACTCAGAGGTTCTGTGCATCGGAATGGAAGCGTGCATTTGATTTTATGTTTTCTAGGAGCCACATTAAGAAGGGTATGAGTTAAAAAAAAAAAAGTGACTTTCATTTTAATCACGTTTGCCAAATCATGTATATATTTTAAATACTGCCTCGGTATCTTCCTGGACAGTCCAGGATATCCGACATAGAATCCTTTCGACATGTAACCAGTATAAAAATTATGATGAGATGTTTTACTTGTTTGGGGTTCTAAATCTTCAAACTCCAAGGTGCATCTCAATTTGGGCCAGCCACCTTCAGCGGCTCAGTAGCTACAGGGGGCTAGTGGCTACCATAAGGACAACGCAGTTCTAGAAGTTACTATTTTGGCTGCGTTCCCTTTGGGCTCAGGAGGTGCTCAGTGAGTTAAAATACAGGTGGAGAAGGGCACCTGGGTGGCTCAGTCGGTGAAGCGTCCGCCCTCGGCTCAGGTCGTGAACTCGTGGTTCATGAGTTCAAGCCCCGTGTCCGGCTCTGTGCTGCTCACTCAGAGCCTAGAACCTGCTTCCGATTCTGTGCCTCCCTCTCTCTGCTCCTCCCCCACTCACACTCTGTCTCTCTCCCACACACCAATAAATAAAAATTTAAAAAATATAAAGAAATACAGGTGGAGAATGGGACCATCATCCTGCACGTTAGTTTAGAGCCTCGTCATATCACTGAAGCGTCTGCAAATAGGTCAGCTTCTGACCAGCACTATTGTGATGGAGGTCGAAGAAGCATTATTCTTTTGCATTTTGTAGGTGAGAAATCTCGGATTCTGAGAGCTTGAGCAAGCCCACTTATTCCTGCCTGAGAAGGCTTAGCTGCTGCTCTGGTGGCCCGGTGGTCCTGCATAGACTGGGCAGCCCGTGGTCCTGGGGAGAGGATTTTTGCAGCTATGACAGGAGCTCAGTCCCCTTTCACAGAATGGAAGACGGATCTCACAGAAGCCAAGTAGCTGGCCACGTGTGAGTCCACAGCAGAGCTTGAAGAAGGGTCCCACGGAGCTCTTTGACTTTGGTGTATACGCAGGAGCCCAGGGCAGCTCCTGTCCCCCAGTATCCGGGCCAGTATCAGTCACGCCTGGTCCCGTGGCCGAGAGCAGATTGCTGTGGTACGTTGTGAACTCGCATGACTCCGTTGACACTGTGGGAGCTGACAGACCAGTTCACTCTCTTAGCCGCGTAGCCCTAAAAGATTCTGACCAGACAATTGGACGCCGGTTCCAGAAATCTGGATTGCGCTGGCCAGTGCCTCTCCCACTACAGCTGAGTGCTGAAGCAGGCAGTGACTGGAGGGGGGCCCCTTTCTCAGTGACCGCTTGGTCACTTTGGATACTCTCCCATCTCTGTGGTCTGGGTGCCGTGAAGGAAGGAAGCCCAGCTAGACCCAGGAGGACTGGAAGACACGTTTAATTCTGTTTCCCTCCCATAGCACAGAATTCTGAGATTTGATCAGCTAGAAAAGTCCATCAGTTAAATTGATCTCTTGTTGTTGCTGCTGTTCAGGGAAGACCTGACTTGTAAAAAGAAATTTCAGGGTTGAAATAATTTCAGCCAAATCAGCTCTTGGCATTTTTTGTCTTCATGCTTCTTTATTTGTTTTGAGAAAGACAGAGGGCACAGGAGTTGGAGGGGGGCAGAGAGAGAGGGAGAGAGAGAATCTCAAGCAGGGTCTGCACTGTCAGCGCAGAGCCCGACGGGGGGCTCCGTTCCACGGACCGTGAGGTCACAACCCCAGCCAAAATCGAGAGCCGGATGCTTAACTGACTGAGCCACCCAGGCGCCCTAGTTTTGGGCATTTTTAGTACAGATTGGCTGCGGCCGGTTGCACATTTTTCATGTAGCATTTGGAGTATGAATACCGATGAGACCGCCATTGTCTCATCTCACACGCCCTTCCATCCACCATGCTGGGTGTTGGGTTCTGAACGGTCGGTGGCATGGCCTGTCACCTCCGAGCATGGTTGGTGGATGTGGTCTTGCGACAGGTGCTTTAATAGAGGACTCACAAAGCGCTAGGGCACGTGGAAGAGGAGGTGACATTCCAGAGGGAGGCTTCCCCTAGTGTGAGGCTAGGTGGGTGTGGAAGGAGGGGGAGGTGTTCTCAAGGTAGATAAGCAAGAGGAGTATTTTGGGCCCGGCAGAGAATGGCCGTCCTGGAAACCACAATTGTTTCCCCGTGAGGTGCTTCCCCAAATGGCTCAGCCTCGCTCGGGTTCCCTCGCCAGGTTTGGGCTCTGGATGGTGATGCAGCTATATGGCTCTGGTGGCTCCCAGAGCCACTGCGTGTACATTAGGTTTGGTTGGAGACAACGTCACCGTCTACCTGGAGAGTCTGTTTTTAGGGCTAATTCACCAGCAGGGCATTTTGCCATAGTCTGCTGAGAATCTTCATGTGACCTCCTTCCCTGGGGGGGCAGGGGGAGGGGACGGCTCACCACTCATGTGACGCCTGTCGTCAGATACAAAAGCCTCGGATGGGGTCCTCAGGCAGGGCAGAGAAGCAGAGAAGATAGTAGATACAAAAACCACCGCGACTTGTGTTCATTTCCTTATGGGTTGTGTTCATTTCCTTATGGGTTCCTGTGGATATAACAGGAAGTTCCTTTACCTCTGAGACACCGTAGCGTGTTGTCTGTACCTCTCTTACGAAAAGGGAGCTTGCATCAAAGTCAAGCCCACTAACTTATAAATGCAAGTGAATTTATGGGGCCAACATGGCAGAATATTTGAAATCGCAATTGCATTGGAAAATGTGGCGCTGGGCACATTTTTCTCTAAATTACCAGTATATTCCTCCCTCCCAGGATGGAGCTCACCCGGGTTCATCTGTGGGCGAGGGTGTTCTGGGCTGCCCAGCTCATAGGTTTACACACTGGGGGTCTCTGTAAATACCTGCTGTATGAAGGAAGACACGGGGAAAGGGGCTTTGGAAATCATGAAGCAGTCATCAGTGTGAGATACCGCATGTTTTTTTTGTTTGTAACAGGTGCTAAAAAATCTTTTATTTTTAATTTGGTTTCCATTCTTAATTGTAAAGTGCACCATAAAAGTGACCCATCGTACCCGTTAGTAAGTGTACAGTTCGCTAATGTTAAGTACTTCCACATTGTTGTGCAACCTCCAGAACTTTTTCATCTTGTAAAACTGACACTCTGTACTCGTGAATCAACAACGTCCTATTCCGTCCTCTCCCTGCCCTCGGGAACCACCACGCTACTTTCTGTCTTTACGAATTTGACTGCTCTGGGGACCTCGTAGAAGTGGAATCATGAGTCGTTTGTCTTTTTATCACCTGGCTTATCTCATTCCGCCTGATGCCCTCAAGGTTCATGCATGTCGTAGCAGGTGTCAGAACTTCCTTCTTAAGGCTGACCAATATTCCATCGTGTGTATGCGGTGCATTTGGGTTTTCCGTGCCTCCCTGATGGACACTTGGGTTGCATTTGTTTTTCCACTATTGCGAATAATGCTACTGTGAACATGAGTGTACAAATACCTTTTCACATCCCTGCTTTCAATTCTTTTGGGTATATACCCAGCAGTGGAGTCGCTGGATCATTTTTTTAGGTTTTTGAATAACCTCCATTCTGTTTTCCAAAGCAGCTGTACCATTTTACATTACCCCCAACAGTGGCACAAGGGTTCCAATTTCTCCACATCCTCGCCAACACTTATGTTCTGTTTTTGTTTTTATAGTAGCCGTCATTTTGGGTGTGGGGTACAAAGCTTTTCTTTTTAGGATTAATGAATGAAGCTATTAAGTGCCCGTTGCTTTTCTTCAGTCATTCGCTGCCTTTTGAGAAATCACTCCTCAAAGCAGACTGTATTGGGACGTCAGAGGCTTCTTATGTGTGACTTTTGAGAACTGAATCAAGTGTTGTTTTGGCAAAGCAACTTCAGCGAAGCGTCTAAAATGACCTCTTCTCTCAAATCTTAAAAGCAACATAGTAGAAATTGTTTGTTTGTGTTTTTTTAAAGAGGAGAAATTGATTCCTTTTGACAGTGACTTATGGGTCCAAAGAGAGGTTAAGATTAGTAGGTAAGTCTTTCGAGGAGGGTATGCAGACCATGATGATCAGAAGAGACTGCGACGATATTGTCTGTGGGGGGAAATCCTTGAGTGGAGGAGCTGTCCAGCAGGAGAGAGGCGCGTTATAAAGAGTTTATTTGCACGCAATGTACTACGACTGTTTGTGGCAATACAAGTAGGGGTGAAGTGTGTGTATCTGTGTGTGTGTGTGTGTGTGTGTGTGTGTGCGTGTGTGTTTTGGGGAAAGTGTTTCTCGCGTAGGAAAAAGTGGCTCTGTTTACTGCTGAAACTTCCCTTGCTTACTGCATAAGCAAAAATAAATACTTGCCAAAGGCAGGCAGTTTTAAGACCATGGATACTGTGACATCACCCAGCAGAATTAAATATCAGTTTAGCAGCTGGTATAAGAGTGGTTTGCAGTAAGTTACGAGGCTCCGAAACTTTCTTAAGTGAGTTTACGCCCTTCATGGCATGATATGAAGACTTTCGTTTAGCCTAAGTGTTTGTTTTAATGAGGTATTGCAGTGTAACGCACTCAAATGAAAACCACATGATGTACCCCAGGCAAGAGAGAAGCAATAACTCTACAGATTTTTGAAGAAGACTAGTCATACCACAGGCTACCATTATAACAGAAAAAATAACAAAAATTTTAATACGGTTGTCTGGCCAAATATATTAATTTAAACTGAATGCCTTTTAAAAAATCTTATAGCTGTGAGGCAGGACGTTCCATTGGCAAGCATCTTCAAAACCTTCATTTTAGAGGATTCATTGAAAAGTATTGAAGTGTAGGAGCCTTTGCCCATACGTGCATTTGGAAGAACTACTGAAAAGTCTTTGATCGTTTGTGCGAGGCTTCTTGGAGTTTGACACAAAAAAGCTAAAATAAGAAGTGCGTTTTTCAATGGGTTGCCTTTTTTGCATGTATGTAAGAGCATGGCTGGTTTATCGATCGCAGGAAAGCACCGGTAAATTCCGGAGTGAGGACACCCGATTGTGCGTTCCAGGTGAGCCGTTCCCTGGCCACGTGCTGACTTGGGTTCCCATTACTGAGGCGGGTTTCTGTTTATCTTGTTCGGAACTGTTTTCAGGAAAAGGCGTTCTGCGACCTTGCGTGGGCATCAGCCCTGGGTTTTCACAATTATTTTCTGAAAAATGCCAAGTTTTTGTGTCTATCCTTTGATTTAGAAGTCTGAAGTCTTAGAGTGCTTTAGTTCACTTTAGTTCAGCAGGCATTTTGCTGCCTTCCAAGGTCAGGGAACACAGAGATGGAAAAGAGATGGTACCCTCAGGAGGCTCTGTGGCTGCCTAGGTCGTTAATTTTTACCGAAAGTCCCTAAAGTCAGTTGACAACTGATACGGCAGTGGGAGGCGTGTGGTCAGTTGATGGAATTTTTTTGTTTGATTTCTTTACATTCCTTTTGAGTCCGCCTCCTGTGTGAATCGCCACTGAGAACATCAGGACCCTAGTGACTTCTGCTGGCCTTAGAGACCGTCGATTTCCAGGTGTGGATGGAACGGAGGGTACTGAGAGAGTGTGCGAAGGCAACGCCACTGTGAAAGCTTCCTTCTCTTCCGAATATCTGAGGTGCCTGGGGCCGATCTGTTCTCAGGGTGAGCACGTCGAGGCCAGGGACTGAGATCAGGAATCTTGGCATTTAGCTCTTCTTCTTACAGAAGGTCTCCCAAGGTTCCAGTGTTTTGCATAAAGCTCCCCCTTTAGAATCCTCCGCAGAGAGCTACCTGCTTCCAAAGTAGGATTGTTTCAGGTAAAAGGGGGGGTAACGCGAGGTGTGGAGGCCTCTTTTAGTTTTATGAACTAAGCTTTATTGGCAGCTTCAGGAATTACTGGCTAGCCATTAAAATGGAAGCCCACAGATACATTTTCCCCCTAAAATACACTCTCCATCTCTAGGTGTGTTGCCTTTATTATGCGAAAAAAAAAAAACGATATAATTTTCTGTAGCAAGAAGCCAGTTATCTTGATGCGTAGGTAACAAGTTTATCTTGTCAAAACTTCCATGTGTGCGTTCAATTATCATCGGTTGTCCCTCTGTACCTGTGACTAATGGAAGGGAGGTCTTCTCCTTTGGTATTTCAGATTGTCTGAACAAGAATTGCGTTTTCTTTATTACTCTCTTCCTAAGTGCTGTTGTCCCGAAAGCAACCAAGAAAATACAAACTGGGGCGCCTGGGTGGCGCAGTCGGTTAAGCGTCCGACTTCAGCCAGGTCACGATCTCGCGGTCCGGTCCGTGAGTTCGAGCCCCGCGTCAGGCTCTGGGCTGATGGCTTGGAGCCTGGAGCCTGTTTCCGATTCTGTGTCTCCCTCTCTCTGCCCCTCCCCCGTTCATGCTCTGTCTCTCTGTCCCAAAAATAAAAATAAAAAACGTTGAAAAAAAAAAATTAAAAAAAAAAAAAAAAAAAAAAAGAAAATACAAACTATTGGCTCGTCTACCAACCAACCTAACTTTGTATTCAGAGGCGAAAGAGAGAAATCACATAATACTCTTTTTCTTTTCTTTTTTTTTTTTAAATTTTTTTCAACGTTTTTTATTTATTTTTGGGACAGAGAGAGACAGAGCATGAACGGGGGAGGGGCAGAGAGAGAGGGAGACACAGAATCGGAAACAGGCTCCAGGCTCCGAGCCATCAGCCCACAGCCTGACGCGGGGCTCGAACTCACGGACCACGAGATCGTGACCTGGCTGAAGTCGGATGCTTAACCGACTGCGCCACCCAGGCGCCCCACTCTTTTTCTTTTTCATGTAAGTTTTCCTTTCTTGAAATGAACTGAATTGCCTACACAGTTGTTTCAATGGAAAGAGAGACTTTGTGAAGCTTTTGCTGGGCTGGATCCTGTTTAACACCCTGAGTTTGGGTTCTGTCTGAATATGTCTCCTGGAGCTCGCCGAGCCATAATGTGTAATTGGAAACATGCACGTTCACAGCGGCACTTGACTCTGAAGAATGGTCCGGACATTTTTCCCAGCTTTGTTCTTTCGTATTTTGTCCCCATGCCATGATTTTTTAAATTGAATTCAAATTTGCAGCTTTTAAAAGAAAACCACAAGAACACGATTTTTAATCTCTTGTGATTTCTTTGCCCCTGTTCTACATATAAAATAGCGATTGCCTTAATCTATCCAAGCCAGACTTATAAAACAATTAAACCTGGTATCTCTCTATTCAGTTAGGTCCTTAAAAAAAAAAAAAAAGTCTTTTTACCAGTTAAGGAGGAGCATGTCCTACAAAAGCAAAGCAGAGGTTTTTCCGTCTGGGGAGGCCGAGGGGTACGGGTATAGCTATTGACACAGACCCTCCTTCACAGTGTCAAGGAAGGGTCAACCCTTGTTTTAAGTGGTAATTTTAGCCTTCAGCCAGATTCCAATCTTGGAAAAAAAAAAAAAAAAGGTTGTGGAAAAACCATGTCACCACATGTTGAGTGATGTCACCAGGCAGGGAGGTTACCTAGAGAAGATGAAGAATCTTATGGCTTATTTGATTTGTGAACTGTTTCTGATTATCCCAATTGAGGGAGGGTCACTTTGAATAATGACGCCTTGATATCCCTTCCGTGGGGAGTCTACACCACTGGTCACCAGATGTGTAGGGCGGGCGCCTCAAGCCCGCCAACAGTCCTGTGAGCTACGTGTGTTCAGACGCTGCCGTCCGTGTTTAACCTTGCTCTAGGTAGGGCCCACCTGAAACCCACCCTCTGCCCACTGCCCCAAGAAGGAAAGTCTAGATGATGATGGTTTGTCATTAATATTCATGTCTGTGGGCCCGGTCATTGTTCTCTGGCATGAATGTTTGGCACGGGCTTCAGTTCAGCTGCTGCCCAAACAGAGATCAATGAGTCCTTTTGAGCAAGTATTAAGATACTTCGAGCATTTTCTGAGAAGGGGAATTTTATGCTTAGACATGACTGCAAAACCCTGGATTCTAAACCGTGAAGGGACTTGGAAGATCATTTACTCTTGCAGATCTTTACATTGTCCGCTTTCCTTCAGAAGCTTGCAGACTATAAAGTGAATCCCATCGAAGTCAAACGCACGGTTAGAAAAATCTTGCCCTCCCCCCTTCTCTCACTGCTTTCAGAAATGGCTGTGTACCAGTTGGGCATGTAACTGTCCGTGTGTTAGCGATTTGGGGAACTGATGATGCCTCTTCCTCTCCTGGAGGAACATTCGGCCTCTCTGAAGAGTTTACCCCTTGGTCTTAGACCCTCCAGAACTACTAAAACCCAAAGAATGAGTAAATGCCTTTTCCCAATACATGAGGACAATCCACTCATGCCCCCGCCCGCCCTCCCGACTAATCCTCATTCTTTTCTTCTCCCAGACAGTTCCCTGTTTCCTCACTGTTCTTTCCCATGGTTTTATTTCCTGCACCAGCCTGGCCCTTCTCCCACGGTGTATTCCCATCACTTAAAAAAATGCTGGCATTTGGGGCGCCTGGGTGATTCAGTCGGTCGAGCGTCCGACTCTTGATTTCGGCTCAGGTCCTGATCCCAAGGTTCTAGAATCCAGCTCTGTGTTGGGCTCTGCACTAACATGGCGGAGCCTGCTTGGGATTCTCTCTCCCCCTTCTCTCCTCCTCCCCCCACTCTCTGTCTCTCCAAATAAATGAATAAACTCAAAAAAATTAAAAAAAATAAAATAAAAACATGCTAGCATTTCATTCTGTGCTGGGCAGCCTACAACTAAATGTGAACGAGGTCTTTCAGATTTGAGCCCAGCAGCACAGTGCAGTTTCTGAAACTGGAGGGGGTCCCTCTCCATCCCCTGCCCTGCGTCACAAGAGCCTCTGCTCCCTATTCTGGCTTGCTGTCTTTTTACCCATGTGAGAAGAGTCTTACTGGAGAACTCGACCACTTCTGTATGTGTGTGGTTCTGTAAATAAGTATTTGTTCATTTAAAACGTGTAAACAAGGGGCACCTGGGTGGCTCAGTCGGTTAAGCGTCTGACTTTGGCTCAGGTCATGATCTTGTGGTTCGTGAGTTCGAGCCCCGTGTCGGGCTCTGTGATGACAGCTCAGAACTTATAGAGCCTGCTTGGGATTCTGTGTCTCCCTCTTTCTCTGCACCTTCCCCTGCTAGCACTTAGTTCTCTCTCTCTCTCTCTCTCTCTCTCTCTCTCTCTCAAAAATAAACAAAGCATTAAAAATAAAACTAAAGAAGAACAGAAGCCAAAATTAAAAAAAATAATAATAATAAAAATAAGAGGTATAAACGAGCCACAAAAATATAAAGAATAAAGTTTAAAAAAAAGTCGGGAACCCTACCCTTGAGAAATAACAGGGCTGAACCTGCCACTCAATGACAACAGTGTGTCTAACATAGGATCCACACGTGGAAAACTGTATCTTTGTATGTTTTTATTTTTAGAGAGAGTGATGCAAGGGCGAGTACCAAAATGTTCAGGATGATTTGACTTTTTTTTTAAGTTTTTATTTATTTATTAAGTAATCTCTACCTGCAACGTGAGGCTCGAACTCCCAACCCCGAGATCAAGAGCCATGTGACCTTACGAAGGAGCCATGCAGGTGCCCCTGATTTGGCTTTTTATAAGAAGAACGTGGTACTTTTATATGAGCTACATCCATATCTGTCTAAATCAAGACTATCGAAAGGGACTTAATATGGTGACGTATACTTTGACACAGGGAGTAAAGACACACGTCAGTCCACCTGATAGTCTGTTGAACCTCTTAGGAGTAAGAGGACACTTATCACTCACTTCCCTCCCTCAAGTCTCCTCCTCCCCTAGTGCTGCCCAGTTCAGTAACGGGATAGCCATTTACTCTGGTGTTCAGGAGCCAGACCTTGGCATCCCGGTTTCCTCCTCTTTACCTTCATATCTAATCCATCAACAAGTTTTGTGGGCTCTACATATAGCCCGAAGTGCCCATCATCTCCTCAGCCGCTAACACTTCTTAAAAAAAGTTTATTTATATTTGAGAGAAAGAAGGTACGAGTGGGAGAGGGGCAGAGAGAGAGGGAGAGAGAGGGAATCCCAAGCAGAGCCCAAAGCGGGGCTTGAACCCATGGACCACGAGATCATGAACGCTTAACCAGCTGAACCCAGGCACTGCCGCCCCCTAGCGCCTTAAGGTCCAGATGATCCTCTTGGGTACTAAAATAACCCCTCCATCACCCCCCTATTTCCACTCTTGGTCCCCCGTAGTCTCTTCTCCAAGCAGAAGTCAGAGTGCTTTCCCCTACGTACAAATCAGGTGATATCATTTACTGGAAAAAAAAAAATACTACTCCATACTTCCCTTGGCAATTTGAATAAGGTTCAAACTCCTGCAGAGGTTCCTAAGGCCAGACCCGATCTGACCTACCTCCCAGAGCCACTAACTCACTCTGCTGCAGCCACACTGGCTCTTGCTGGTTCTAGAATATTCCGTGCTCATTCCCACCTCAGGGTCCTTGTGATCACTGTTCCCATTGCCCAGAACATTCTCCCTAAGAAATCAGTATGGCCCACTCCTTCACATTTGTCTGTTCTTTGTTCACAAATCATCCCAGGGAGCCCTGCCCGGACCATGCCATCTAAAAAGAGCCATTATTTTATCTCTTCAGTTATTTTTGTTTTTTCCTAAGTACCTTTATCTGATTGTAAATTTATTTATAGATTTTTTTTTTAAATGATCTGTTTCCCACACTGGAATGTAAGTGCCCTGGGGGCAGGTCTTTGTCTTATTCATCAGTGTATTTCTAGTACCTAGAATAGTGCCTGGTATATGGTATTCATTCAATAAACAGATGGTTTTGGAGCAAATGAATGAAAGAATCCCGTTCCCTTGGGATTGGGAATGTTTCAGGCAAAACCTAGTCCACGCTCGTGCATAACCCTGTCAGGGAGATGGCCCTCCTATGGGCCACAATTCTAGAAATACCTACTTCAGTGTTATCCGAAGAGAAATCTGATCAAAGTAATCTGCAGTCATGACTCACTTCTTGTCAGTGTGAGCCCAGGAGATCTCTTTTGGATGAACAAAGAGGCCTTTTGATCTTGCCCTGATGTGTTTTCCTCTCTGACATTGATACTACATGTAGTGGTTATTTCTCCCTTAAATGCAGTATGCATTTTTGGGTCCAGTTATGGGTCCAATTATGTACCCAAGATGCATAGTGAGAGAGAAGGTCAAGATACGTGAGAAGAAGCAAAAGCCACTTAGGCACCATAAGCAACTTTTCATGGTATGGGAACCTCCCCTGTGTTCTTATCTTTTGATGTGTGTGTATCTAAGCCTACGGGTTGTAGTCAAATTGGAAATATTTCATCTTTTGGCCCTGAGGGGTGAAAGCAATGGCAGGCAGGTTCCTGGTTGGGCCATCCTGCCGGGAATGCAAGAACTCCATGGTGAAGTCGGTTGCCCCATTAATGGCACTCCGAGGAGGTATGGTAGACCCCATTAATGGCGCTCTGGTAGACAGTCATGCTGTGGTAACAAATGAACTCCAAATCCCAGTGACCTAACCTAATGAGTGTTTATTTCATGTGCTATCACATAGTCCTTAAGGCATCGTGGCTGACAGAAGTTCCACCATCTTGGGGTACTGTCCTACCAACACATGGCTTCTAGGGCCACCTTAGCAGGGGAAGACCAGCACATAGAGTTCATGTCTGTACTCTATGATATGGGGAACACCAGTGATGCCCTTCACCTCTGTTAACAGACCAGTGGCCAGAGCCTATCACATGGTCCCACATCACTGCAAGGGTTGGAAATCTTCCAGTGGGTCCAGGAAATTTCTGAGAAATTCATGAAGCTTAAAGACTTTTTAAAAAGGTGATAGTAATAGGCAAATAAATAAATACTAAGAAATTTGTTGAGGTCTATAAAAGTCTTTAAAATAATAACAAATAAAATAGCTTTTTAAAAGTTTGCTAAGAAATTTATTGGAAATTTTAAGTGTAGTGAGTTTCTTTAAATTTTTTTTAATGTTTATTTAATTTTGAGAGAGAGAGCGAGAGAGAGCAGGGGAGAGGCAGAGAGAGAAGGAGACACAGAATCTGAAGCACAGAGCTACCAACACAGAGCCTGACACGGGGCTCGAACTCACGAACTGCGAGATCATGACCTGAGCAGAAGTCAGTTGCTCAACCGACTGAGCCACCCAGGCACCCTGTGGTGAATTTCTTAATAACTTCCTACAAGTAGCTCATTTCCTAAACAAACAAATACTTGGACAACTGAAGATTTTAGTTCTAACTCCTTAACTAAGATCGGAATGCCGTAAACACTGGTTTGTCTATAGCAGAGGATAGACAAGGGTCCCCTAATCACAGGATTTTAATTGTGACTGACTCATGCCTCTGTTTATGTGACATGTGATAAATTGTATTAAGTCTGAAAAAGACCCTAGAAAGACTTCTTTCAATTCTGAATTTTTAACCCATGGTCTAACTGGTTAGCCCCAAATCCTGTAAAATGGGCTCAACTTTACCCCTTGGAAGTTACTTCTAGGATGCTTTGAAAACATGCTATTAAAAAGTTGGCTCCTGAGAACTAACTTTCAAACCCATCCATCTGCTGGGTCAAAATGTGACATCAGATTTTCCCTCCGTGAATTCCAGGTGCGGGTGTGACAATGACACGTCTAGCCTCGGGACTAGATAGGTTTTAGGATGAATTATCATACCCTTAGCTACTGTTAGATCGTTGGCTGATTTCCGTGTGTTAATGAAGCTGAAAACAATTTATAATGTGCAATTTAATTTCTAATTACAGTTTATAACTTGGCAAAGCTTGACAATGCAGTGCGAGGTACAAACTAGGCACCAACACACTTTTAAAACATTTGTATCCTTTGTATTCGTATTTCTAGGTTTGTTTCCCGAGTAAATAGTTTGACAAGTTTAAGAAGACCTTTGCTCTTAACATTGGAAGGGAGCGGATTTTCTAGTAATAAAAAGGTGGTCCTATCACTGAACAGTTTGAGTGCCTGCTCCATGCTGAGCACTGCTTTTGGTCCGGGGCTAAAACTGACCGAATGGCCCCAACCCCTTTCCACTGAGAGCCTTCATGCTGGTGAGGGAGGCGGTTCCCAAGGTGATCACGTGGAATACGTAGAAGGTGATGCGTGAGATGGAGAAAAATCAGGCAGAGGACAGGGGGTGCTGGAAAGAGGGAGTTGACGGTTTTCATAAAGTGAGGCTACAAAGAAGGTAGCGTCTGGGGAAACACCTGCAGAAGGTGAGGGGAGCCAGCCGTGCCGATGAAGGGGGGAAGAGGCGTTCCCGGCACAAGGACCGAGGACAGAGGTGTGGAGGTGGCCACGTGCCTGACATCCAGGAAAAACCAATAAGGAGGAATCCCTGACCCGGCCATGCAGGGGAGTCCTACGCGGCCGTTAAAATAATGATGCAAAGCTACACGCATCCCTGTGGAACAGCAGCCACAATGTAATTGGCGAAAACAGCCAATTTTGAAATGCTGTGCCCAGAAAATCCCATTAGTTTTTGCCAAACAATTTTATACATCGCTAGTTGTAAACCTACACTTAGAAAAATATCTGAGAGGATAGAAATCAAAAGGTTGACGGTGATTTTCTTCTTGCCTTTACACCTGACAAGTTTGCTAGGAATTCTAATTGGAGTGCGGACACAGTATCTTTTTATAATTAAGAGACCATTCTATGATTATGCTAATACCATGGTACTCTAAGTGCAGCTGAATATTTTAGTTATATCTCGCCGGGAAAGATATTTACATATTACTTATACTAAACTCAATAAACAGTCACGTTTGAAAAGTTGGCTACAGCTTCCTGGTACTTCATACTAAACCATCCGTTTTGGGGTTGAATTGTGTCCTTTCGAAATGGGCACGTTGAAGCCTAACCCTTCAGTGCATCAGAACGCGACGTCATTTAGAAACAGGGTCACTTTATTTTTTTTTTTTTTATTTTTTTTTTATTTTTTTATTTTTGGGACAGACAGAGACAGAGCATGAACGGGGGAGGGGCAGAGAGAGAGGGAGACACAGAATCGGAAACAGGCTCCAGGCTCCGAGCCATCAGCCCAGAGAAGGTCACTTTATGTAATCAGGTTAAGATGAGGTCAGGCTGGAATAGGGTCGATCCTCACCCAGTAGGACTGATGTGTTTATCAAAAGGGGAACTTGGGAGGCAGACAGACAGACGCACGCACGCACACACAGAGAGGATGTTGTGTGAAGTCGAAGGCAGAGGCCGGGGTGATGCATCTACAAGTCCAGGAACAGCAGAAGCCGCCGGCAACCCCCAGGAGCTGGGAGAGAGGCCTGGAGCAGCTTCTCCCTCACAGCCCTCAAGAGGGACGAGCCCCGCTAACCCCCCTCAGGCTTCTGGTCTCCAGGACCAGCTGCTCAAACCCCTGCGTCTGGCGTACTTTGTTATGGCGGCCCTGGGAAACTGGTACACAACCCTATCGGAAGCGAAGCCGCTTACTGATCTGGAGACTACGTCATGCCTAACTCGTGGGCATACGGAAGAAACTTCTAGAAGATCATGCATTATTGTGGTCACGTTAAGGTTTTATCAGGGTAGTTGTTCAGTAACCTTTGACCTCAAAGCTTTTTTGCACAAGGCCGTATAATATTCAGTTGTCCTTTGGTCTTTAATGGATTGTACTGTCTGTGGAAAGTTCCAGCTCTTTCTTCGGTGTTCCTCTGAGAGATGTGGGGGTGGGGCTCCCTTAAGGAGGAGCAGAAGCAGAAAACACGGTGGGTCACCTTTCAGTCAGCCACAAGCAGTGTGTCCCCTTCAGATGTGCACTGTGACCACGGTCCTGTTTGTCATCGGCAGCTGCCACCAACATGCTGGTGGGGAAGGTGATATCCTAGTGATTGATGTAGGGCTTAGTTAGCCAGTGATTCCTCAGTTGACTGAACACTGTCCTTGTACTAAGCAGTTAGGGAATTGTCCCCTCAGGAGGGTTTTCAAACCCGGAGGGAGGGAGAATGTAAATCCTGATCCCTGACTGCCTTCAGGAAGTTCTGATTCCAGATGTCTGGGGGTGGGGGGGGCCTGAGCATTTCTTTCCAGCAAGTCCCCAGTGGCACAGAGGCTGCTGGTCTGGAGCCCACCCTTGGGGTAGCCCTGGCTTTCCAGGACTGTCCCACGCTCTTGTCCCTGGGCCAGGTGGAAATTTCTTCCCACAACTTCAGTTTAATATGATGTCCTTGAGGGGCGCCTGGGTGGCTCAGTCGGTTAAGCGTTCGACTTCAGCTCGGGTCGTGATCTCATGGCTCCTGAGTTCGAGCCCCATGTCAGGCTCTGTGCTGACAGCTCAGAGCCTGGAACCTGTTTCGGATTCTGTGTCCCCCTCTCTCTCTCTGCCCTCCTTCTCTCTCTACCCCGTTCTCGCTCTGGCTGTCTCTCCCTCAAGAATAAATAAACATTAAAAACAAATAATTTAATATGATGCCCTTGAATATCACCACGGGCCAGGGCAGGATGGGCTACTTTCTGTTCCTTACGTGGACTTTGCTCACTTCGCTGCCCTGTGTCTCTCATGGAAAATGACTCTCAGGCTTGAGGACGGAGATCAGTTGACTCTTGCTATAAACTGGTAGACTTCTGGCAGGTGGTGAAAATTCCCTAAATCATCGTCTAATAAGATGCTCAAAACTAGGATTTTTCTCGATTGCTACGACTTCTCTCCAACAGAATACATGACATAATTTTCCAATTCTTTATATAAGTTTTTGTTACTGCTTGCTTTTGTGCTTCCGTATGTCCTAATAATATCTGTATACTTGAACTTTTTAAAAAGTAACGTTTCTACTACGAAGTCATAAACGGTAGACAATTTAGTAGATACCATAGAGAAATTAAACCTTCGTTAGCCCCATCACCTGGAAGTAACATCTATTGATATTTTTAGGTATTAGTCTTTTGCTTAATATATCAATTTATTTTAATTAAGTTATACGCCTTATGAATGAAATAACATACGTTATTTATTTACAAAAAAATTGTAATGTTTATTTTTGAGAGAGAGAGAGAGAGAGAGCAGGGGAGGGGCAGAGAGAGAGATGCACACACAGAATCCGAAGCAGGCTCCAGGCTCTGAGCTGTCGGCACAAAGTCCGACGCAGAGTTTGAACCCAGAAACCGGGGTTCGCAAATTGCGAGATCATGACCTGAGCCAAGGTCAGTCGCTTCAACCGATTGAAGCACCCAGGTGCCCCCGTAAATTTATTTTAACAATTAAAATGGAAGTTATTGGGGCGTCTGGGTGGCTCAGTCAGTTGAGCGTCCAACTCTTGATTTTGGCTCAGGTCACGCTCTCTCGGTTCGTGAAATCGAGACCCGCGTCAGGCTCTGCATTGACAGCGTGGAGCCTGCTTGGGATTCTTTCTCTCCCTCTCTCTCTGTCCCTCTCCCACTTGCATGCTTTCCCGCTCTCAAAATAAATTTAAAAAACCCCCAAACATTTAAAAGGAAAATGATTTCAATTACTAAAATTAAAAATAGTTCTCCTGGAATTTTATTAATTGCTCTCTTTGTTTGTCGGTATAATTACAGAATAACTTTTTCCGCCACGAATATCTTTTTCTTTCTCTGATGACACCGTAGAGACTCCAATATATTCTTCCAGTCTGGCTTTGACTCCTCGAGGTAGTTTGTGGATTTTCACCATCACGGACAGAATTGTGATTAACGTTATGGTAGATGCCTCTGATTTTACTTAGCATGAAATTTTACAAATGGACTTGAGTGAGAGAGGGAGGTACAGAGGTGGCTACAGGGTTTTCTTAATCACCTCTGGCTCTGGGCTCCTGCTTACAGGGAATTTGGTCCATTTGTGGGTTGTTTTACTGCCACACCTCAGAGAAGAGAAGGTCTTTTCCTTTGCGTTCACCTGCACTGAGTGTGTAACAGGCCCCATCAGTGAATCTCTTAGTCCTTTTCTTCCTCAAGACTCGTCTTGCAATCTACGTGTCTATGAGCTCATGCCCACCCACCCCCCCCCCCCCCGCCGCCCCCAGGACTTACCCTTTCCCCTCAATAGTCAAAACAGTGTTCCGTTCAAGAAATGGAGTGAACGTATCTCTGCTGATCTGGTGCCTTAAGGAAAACACCGGCATGATATTTGGCTCACACCCCTGGCTGGCTCCTCTAGCTTCTGGTCTCCCTTTTCATACGCACAGACCCATATCGCAGTCAAAGACATGATCGCCAGGAGGACTGGAAGAGACTGTGAGGCTTCGGGCTGGCTTTCTCCCCTTTGTTTGCCAATTCCAGTGAGCTGAGGGAGGTGCACAGGCTGTTTTCCCACGGATGTAGTTAACGCCTCGCCTCCCCCCCCCCCCCCCCACGAGATGCTGGCGTGGCTGAAGTCCGTGAAGTAGCAAAGTCAGCGGGATCTCGGGGCTGGATTGCTTGGAGGGGATGAGATAGCGAGATGGCTCACAAATGGCTCCTCTGTCTTGGCTCCGGAGCAGGGGTGGAGGGAGCTTTGAGGGAGAGCACTGAGGACAGCGGTGCTCTCCGTCTGGATCATGTTGGGTTGCAGTGCTGGGGTCCCTCCAGCTGAAACGTCTGGCAGGCATTTGGATGCACAGATCCGAATCAGAGGAGGGTCAGAGCTTGGGCGGCCGTGGAAGGCAGTAGTCTCAGAGGCAGGGACCCCTGTGAGTGTAAACGTGGCCTTTCACGGAGAGCGCGTGAATGCTGGTGATGGTGGAACAGACGCCGGGAAGGAGACGGGAGCGGTGTCACCTTCACTGCCCATGACCTTCATCCAGTCGCACCAGCAGCAGTGGCTCTTGAAAATCCTCTTAGGTTGTCTTTCCTCCCTGTCTTGGAATATCTGAAATACATTTCCCTTTTAGGTTTTAAAATTAATTTCTGATCTTCATCTGTAATTACAAAGACTGTTGCTTCTCCCCCAACCTCCACGCCTTCCGATAGTGGCTTAATGCGGAAAGCAGCGTGCCTACCGTGTACGGTGGACCCTTGCTTTGTGACTGTTGGTCTCACGGTTTGGGATCAGCATGAGCGCTCGTGTTCTGCCCCCATTCTGTATTTTCTTTAGGAAGGGCTTCAAACAGAAGAGGCTCGAGAAGTCTCTTGCAGGAGCATTTCGGAAGTCATTTCCGGTAGCGCTGGGGTTGACATCTCTCCTTAGAGACTCTTAAATATTTCCACAAGAGAGGACACTGGAGTTTCTTGTTTCTGGAGGGTTTCTGTAGCCAGGTGGTTCCTGTCTTCATCTCACTGAAGAAGACATAACTTCTTACCGTCTCTCCCGCATTTTGGAGTTTCTAATGACAGGGCATCTTGTTATCAAGGATGCTTTTGCTTACTATATCGTAGACAAGCAGTTATGTTTTAAAAAACGCTCAGAAATGGAGCAGGGAAGGTCAGCGGCAGCTCCATTCAGGCACTGCTGGTTTGGGGTTTCCGAGGCTGCGGGACTTCGGTGCAAGTAGCTCATTCTGCTTCGTGAGGTTCTGTTTAATCGTTGGAAACGACCGGCAAAGACTCATGTGTATGAAGAAATCGACTTTCTCCCCGGGGAACAATCGTCGCCCTTCCTCGTCCAGTGGTCAACAAGGCGCTGCCACTTTGTGACATGTTTGAATTTATTCTTTGTTTATAGACATTCAGGCCAGAAGGACTCATAGCTTTGGCAGATGATTAAAGCCATTTAAGTTAGACTTTTGACATTGTAATTAAATGTGAGCACAAATCAAATAACGCATTCCATATTCTTTCCAGTGGGGACGGCTCGGGAGCTGGCAGAGTGTCGCTGTCTAGCTTGGATTAGGTCTCTGGGATTCCAGAGAAGGCTTTGATTCGTAAATGGCTGGGTTGAACGGTACTTTCCAAAATATATCTTTTAGAGGTATGAACTAACAAAATAAATGAAAGAAAATTGGATTAATTTTAATAATTCTGCTGCTTTGACTCCAAATCCTTGAATACCTACGAAAACAAAGTACCTCTTAAAAGAGCAGCCTTGCCTTTGGATACTGGAACTCTCTGTTTCTGTTTATGAGAAGGAGGAGCCAGATGTATATTTTTAGACGGAGGGAGGCATCCAGGGGGAGAGGGAGGGTCCCTGAGGAGCCTTTCCAGGGTGCTGGTCGGAGATCAGGCAATTCTTGGAGCTTTCGGAGTGAATGCCTTTCAAATTATGTTTTTGAAACCAGATTCAGGCCCCTTCTGTTATTGATTGTTTTCATATGAAATAACATTGAAATCCAGTAGCAAATTGGGCTAGATGTAGATGAGTATTCCACATGGGTAACCGGGATTTTGTTGAGAATTACAGTAATGAACGGCATGAGGATCAGACATAGAACACTAACCAGGGATGGAAGTTCAGAGGGACAGGTCCGGATGACCACCGGTTTCCTGCTCAGAGAGAGTTTTGCTGCAACTGTGGCTCGCCCCTTACTTTCTGACCTTGGATGAAAGACGTAGCCTGTCTAAGCCTCTGTGGCTTGTCAGATGGAAAGAATAGCATGCAATTCATAGGATTATGGTAAGAGTGAACTTAGATAATTAATGTATATAGAGCATTTATGGTGATTCCTGGCATATGACAAATTAGTGGCATATGTCATTATTATAATAACCAACACCACTCTCCAGATGAAGTAGAAAAGAGGAGGTATCTTCTTAGAAAATTTTTATCGGAGTATTTTTGGGGGAGATGTCCGTGACAGATACTCATTGGAATGTTTATTATGAATACAGACGTGGTGTTATATAAGCTATTATCAATAATAACACTACGGTTTTGATTGCATGAAAAGGTACAGGTCCATCATAATGGATTGTTATCGGTGATAGACAACCAGTGATTGGATAACTTATTTAAAAATATCAAATGCTCAGGCTACTTAGAAAACATGAGCAGGATATAAACATGAACCCATATTATTTTTAGCATTACCCACTGCCCAAGTCCCCTCTGCCCCAACCCCCTGCCATCTATGTGTGTTTTTAAAGAACTGTATAGGCCACATTTCAGGGAGGGAGCCTGGAAGCCTGTGATCCAATGGCATTTAATGAAATGATTTTGAGTGGAAAACTGGTCTCACCCAGACACAAAGCCTCCTTTGATAAACCATTTTACCGAGCCAAAGTTGCTCCCACGTAAGAAATAACTACCCTAGCTCATATGGAACAACTCATTTCTTCCCCAAACATATTTTATGTCCAAGAGAAATAGTTTAATAGAGCTTATACCTTCTTTTTTTGTTTTTTGTTTTTTTATTTCCATCATTATCGTATCTAAACAGATTGTTCAGAGCAAGATTGCTCAGATTTCCACTGAAGAGTCACACGACAATTATAGCTGTCTTTGGGATTGGCTTAGAAAATACTGAAATAAACAAGAATTTGCTTATTCCTTTTGTCTGGTCTGAAATTGATTTATGAGGCTGGACCTTTATTGAACTTTGATAAATACCTGGGAAATAGGTGATCGAACTCCCGCATTGAAATGTGAAGCCACAAGTAGATAATTGCTTGATTAAAACTGAATATTTTGACATGTTTGATCCGCACCATCCACTGGTAATTAAAAATAGTCTGAGTGCTTTAACTTTGCTAGTAGAGCAGTTACGGCCAAATCCGTTTTATAACTTTCAGGTAGCTGTTATTGATTGTAACTGTGCACAATCATTTGTCATATTGCAACTAAGAGAATACACTTCATGTATGGATTTTTAATTTACAATATCCTCTTCTCGCCCTACCAATATAATCCATCTTTTCAAACGTTAGTAAATCAAGACAAAACCTTTTATTAGTAAATTTATAGATACAATAAGAGAAAGGAAACCAAAAATTCATATTTTGTAAAGACCATCACTTCCGAAGTAAATCTTTCCTTACACTTTAGAAAAAGTACAAATCTTATTTTATATATTTTAATTTAGTTAACGGTGTTTGGTCAAAATTTATATATGAAACAAGCCACGTTGTGCCACTTCTTAAAAGCAGAACTTTCTCCGCCCCGCAGCTTATTCAGAGGGAGGAGACTGTGTATTATGAAACATTATTAAAACTACTGTAGGTTTATCTTTAAGCAGTTCTGTCTGTAAGAGAAAACTCTGATTTCATATGGTGCTATTTGTAGTGATTGTACAGAATATAAATTATCACCCTTCACACTGAGGGCTTGAGCTGGCCGGAGGACTAATTATTACTTTTACGTAGGGATATTAAAATTTAGTTCATGTCATATTTTTAATTTTTTTAACGTTTATTTATTTTTGAGACAGAGAGAGACAGAGCATGAATGGGGGAGGGTCAGAGAGAGAGAGGGAGACACAGAATCTGAAACAGGCTCCAGGCTCTGCGCTGTCAGCACAGAGCCAGACACGGGGCTCGAACTCACAAGCTGCGAGATCACGACCTGAGCTGAAGTCGGACGCTCAACCGACTGAGCCACCCAGGTGGCCCCCTGTCATATATTTATATTCAAACCATAAATTGCAAACATTTGATCTAGAATGTCACAAGTCAGGGCGCCTGTGTGGTTCAGTTGCTTAAGCGTCTGACTCTTGATTTCGGCTCAGGTCACGATCCCAGGGTCGTGGGATTGAGCCCCACATCAGGCTCTGTGCTGAGTGTGAAGCCTGCTTAAGATTCTCCCTTTGCCTCTGCCCCTCTCCCCAACTCACACGGGCTCTCTCTCTCTCTCTCTCTCTCTCTCAAAAAAAAAAAAAAAAAAAAAAAAGAATATCACGAGTAAGAGTGTCAGAGTCTGCATATACTTACCTGATCACCATGTCAAGTGAAGCCTATACCCTTGAGAGTTCAGGCTACCTGGGTTTGCTCAGAGGAGCAATTGTGCCTAATTTAGGCTGCACATTACTGCATTTCTTAAGTCACTTACTATTTTGTTTTAGTTTCCAAAATTCAAAACCTGAACTATGGTTTCCTAAAAGCAAATTCAGTGAACTTCATCTGTATCATTTTTCTCTCTTTTAATTCATCACACAGTGATGCGCCATATTGTATTGATGTGGAAGATATCCTTCCCAATAACCCTGAGTATTTTAATTGAAGTCACACATTGTGTCTTTTTCTCAGTTTCCTGCTTTAGGAGCTTCTTTTGTCCCAGAGTGCCTTTTTATTTCCTTCAGAGGTAGCGTCATAATGGTGTTTAAGGATTTGAAATACAGAGTTAAAAATACTTTGCTTCAAAGTCAATGGTTCCTGTTCTCACCTCCGTCTTTATAAGCATCTCCTGCTGGGTCACATGCTGTGACTTTGGACAGGTTACTTCTCTGTGCCCATACCTTCCACTATAAAATCTGGCTAATCAGAGACATACCTATTAAGGTTTTGTGATGATTGGCCCAGGGCTTGGCCCCATGTATAGTAAGTACACTTTGAGCTGCTGAATGTTGCCTGAGAAAACATGCAGAACGGTGCTGGCTGGTCTCTACATCTGTGACCACAAATCCCCAATGGGTACAGAGCACTGCATCTAACTCCTGCGCTCCCTGAGGTCACAGGCTGCCTCTTCTTTTCTCCGCTCAGCTTCTAAATGGACAAGCTCAAGACCCAACTTTGATCACCTCTTCTTTGTTGTCTAACTCACCTCTCCCCCCCCCCCGCTCAAAAATAATTGTGATCCAATCACATGGCTTGAAAACCACCCACATTTCAATGATTCACAACCTTACCTCCCTGTTCATAACCATGTCCTAATTGGTATCTCAGCATACACGTTTATAGGCGCCTTCGACTTTAAGTACCAATCCTGATCTGCCCTCCCGAAACTTGAATTTCCCAAGTCTCTCCCATCTCTGTAAAGTGCAAACACCATCTTCCCAGTTGCTAAGGCCATAAATACAACAACATGACAACCAGAGACCACAGATCCTGTCTGATTTTCCTTCCTTTGCTCCCTGCCTCCAGTGTAGCAGCCAGTTTCGTCCTGGTCCCTCCTCCGTTACTTGGATGGTGCAGATATCTTAGCGGGTTCTCCCAGCTTCCACTTGTGCACGTTGACAAGCTTTTGCTTCCCGTGAGTGGGATCGTACAGCCTCCATTTGTTCTCCAGCTCCAGTGGCTTCCTGCCATTTTGGGGATAAGTCCAAACCCCTCGATGTGATCTGGCTTTTGCCCACCTTGCAGACTCAGGATGAAATTACTGAGCCCTGGCTCACGGCGCGCCAGTATTCTGTTTCTCTGATGTGCCAAGCTTATGCCTGGCTCGGGAAGACTGAACTAGCTGGTCCCTCACTTGGAAGGCGGCCCCCCCCTGCATCTGTGAGTGGCTCCGATTTGTTGTCTGGGTTTTAAATGAACGCCACCTCCAGGATGAGGGCCCTCACGGAGGAGGTAACCCTTGTTGTGGAGTGGTGAGGGTCATGGGAAGTATTTGGGACGCTGCCTTCTTCCTCCCACCCGGAAAATGCGGAACTGATAATATATTCCCAAAAAGCAAGATTATCCCTTCTTCACTGCCTAGCCCCGTGTTTCATCTGCTACCTGTAAAATTATTCCTTGTGTGAAAACTTTTGATCTGCTAGCCTGGAGAGAAAATGCAGCCCTGGAGCATTCTCTTTTCCTCCTTTCTTTCTTTCTTTCTTTCTTTCTTTCTTTCTTTCTTTCTTTCTTTTTTTTTTTATTAAAAATATTTTTAAATGTTTATTTTTGAGAGAGAGAGAGTGAGCAAATGGAGGAGGGGCAGAGAGAGAGGGAGACATAGAATCTGAAGCAGGCTCCAGGCTCTGAGCTGTCAGCACAGAGCCCGACTTGGGGCTTGAACTCACAAACTGTGAAATCATGACCTGAGCCAAAGTCAGATGCCTAACAGACTGAACCACCCAGGTGCCCCTTCCTTCCTTCCTTCCTTCCTTCCTTCCTTCCTTCCTTCCTTCCTTCCTTCCTCTTTTGCAGAATGAGAGGATTATGTATAGAGTATTGTACACAAAATGCTTTCTACCACCTGATCTGAGTTTCTCTTATTTGGAAGCTCATCGGATGGCAGTGTTTCTCGATTGCTCCTTTCTCCCAGATCAGGTGGCTGTCCTGATTTATATCTTGCCCATCTGTAGCCAGATGCAATGTTTACCTGTGAGAGCAAGACAATGCGTGCCTGACATCTACTGTCTCATGGTGACACACACCATTTTATTAATTTTTGAAAACTTTCAAAACATCACACATAAAGAAAAGTACCTGAAAATCAATGTATAGCATGATTCATCATAATACAGGAACAGACCCACCCTTGTGCCCCTCCCCCATCCTTACTCTTCCCTCCCTCCCTCTCAGGGAGATATTACCTTAATATCTTAATTACCTTTTTTGATCATCACTTCTTCACTGTTTTTGGTAGATTTCTCATCCAAACGTGCATATCTGGCCACTATAGCGTAGCTTTGCCTCCGTTTTGATCTTTATACAATAGTAATCGTACAGTGTATTCCTTTCTGTCAGGTTTTCCCTCACCATTATGTTTGTGAGATTGATACACAATGTTGTGCGTAGCAGTGGTTTCTGGTAGTTTCTCCATTTTCATTGCTATGGAGTGCCCGATGTATAACTGTGCCACACTTTATGATTCATTCTACTGCTGAAGGGCTTTAGAGATGTTCCCAGCATTGGCTATGGCAGATAATACTGCTGAGAATGTGCCGGTGTGTGTGTGTGTGTGTGTGTGTGTGTGTGTGTGTGTGTGTGTGTTTGGTGCATATGCCATACCTTTCACTGTACGTTTATTGTGTAGTGACATTGCGAAGTCTTTAATGACACAGATGTGCTGGATTTTCTCTGTTTCCTTCTCCAATCCACTCTTTCTCCTTCTCTGCCTTGACCCTTGCCTCCGGGTTTCACATCTCTGAACTGCATCCCATGGGCTGCCTGGTCCTCTGTCTTCCACTGAGTTCAGCTTAAACACCAGAAGGAAATCACAGGGTTGGAAGAGAGAGAGACAGAGTTCGATTATTTATTTCCCCAGCTTTCTCCCTTTGGCCAAAGGTTGGCACTGACGATTTTCCTCTAGAGAAGGCCACAGCTCCTATTGTTTACCATGTCCTATAATTACAGCTTCATCTACGTCTGTTTCCAGGTGCTGATAACCACCTTCTCCTTGGCATTGGGAGCCTGAGGACCATGATGGCTTCCCCTTCTTGCTAACCCTCAGGACTTCATCACCCTCTAGCTTTTACTAAATTCTTCCCTCATCTTTGTAAGTTCTTCCGCTAAACTCTCTTCAATGACCTCTTTGAATATAGTGTTTTCTAGAAGAACCTTGACTCATAACTAAAGGTATCCTCTAAACCCCAGCTGCAGGTGAAAAGTAGGCAGATACTCCATATCTTTGCCAAAAAGTTGTCGGTCTTCGTTTTAGACGTTCTGATGTATATGCTCTGTTTTCTCATTGTGGTTTTATTTTTTTAAATGTTTTTTAATGTTTAAAAATTTTTTTTTGAAGGAAAGAGAGACAGAGAATGAGCGGGGAGGAGCAGAGAGAGAGGGAGACACAGAATTCGAAGCAGGCTCCAGGCTCTGTGCTGTCAGCACAGAGCCCAACGTGGGGCTCAAACTCCCAAACTGTGAGATCACGATCTGAACCGAAGTCGGACGCTCAACCGACTGAGCCACCCAGGCGCCCCTCCTTGTGGTTTTTAAAAAAAAAAAAATTTTTTTTTTATTTTAACGTTTATTTATTTTTGAGACAGAGAGAGACAGAGCATGAACAGGGGAGGGTCAGAGAGAGGGAGACACAGAATCTGAAACAGGCTCCAGGCTCTGAGCTGTCAGCACAGAGCCCGATGCGGGGCTCGAACTCACGGACCGCGAGATCATGACCTGAGCCGAAGTCGGCCGCCCAACCGACCAAGCCACCCAGGCGCCCCCCTTCTTTTGGTTTTAAGTTGCATTTCCTGGATTAATAATGAGGTGGAAGACTTTTTCATAGATTCAGTAGGCACTTGGTAGCTTCTTTTTTGAATGCCTGTTCAGTTTTTTCCCCTGTGTTTCCTTGGGTTGTGTATCTTCTTATTGATTTATAGGTATTCTTGATATGAATAGTAGGTCACATGTGTTAAAAATATCACCTTCTACTCCATTGACTGCTTTTTATTCCCTTAGTAGTGTCTTCTGATGAAAAGAATTTCTCGGGCGCCTGGGTGGCTCAGTCGGTTAAGCGTCTGACTTCGGCTCAGGTCATGATCTCGCGGTCCGTGAGTTCAAGCCCCGCGTCGGGCTCTGTGCTGACAGCTCAGAGCCTGGAGCCTGTTTCAGATTCTGTGTCTCCCTCTCTCTCTGACTCTCCCCCGTTCATGCTCTGTCTCTCTCTGTCTCGAAAATAAATAAATGTTAAAAAAAAATTAAAAATAAAAAAAAAGGAAAAGAATTTCTTAATTTTTTCTTAATTATAATGGAGTTCAATTTATCAGTCTCATCCCTTATAGTTAGTGGTTTTTATGCCTTATTTATAAAATCTTCACCATCCCAAAGTCATGAAGCTATCCTTTACATTATGTTCTAGAAACTTTATTGTTTTGCCTCACATTTATATTTACAATTAGACTGGAATTGGTTTTTGACCTTTGACTGATTGGTTTTTGATGGTATGAGCTAGTTGTCAAGTTGCTTTTTTTCCATATGGATATCCAATTTCTCCCAACACCATATTCTAGAGATTTCTTCCTTTCTTCACTGCTCTGCATGCCACCTTTGTCACAAGTAAGCATGTTCTTATGTGTGTAAATTTGTCTCTGGGCCATCTTTTCTTTTCCATTGTTTTGTTTGTCATACCTGCATGAATACTACTCGGACCTAATTATTGTGCCTTTAATAATGTTTGATAGAACAAGTTATCCTACTTCACTCTTCTTTAATAACATCTATTCTATTTTTGACCCTCTGCATTTCTACATAAATTTTGGAATCAATTTGTCAAGTTCTCCAAATATCTTATTGCAATTTTGATTGGATCTACATTGTATCTGTTGATGAGTTTGAAGAGACTTGACATCTCTACAGTATTAAGTCTTTCAATCCATGAATATGGTATACTTATCCATTTATTTAATCCTTCTTTTGATAATACTTTGTGGTTCTCTATATAAAGGTCCTGCACCTCTTGTACTAGATTTATTCCCATCTTTTAAGATATTTTTGATGATTCATTTCTAAATTCTCTTGGATTTTCTAGGTAAAAAATGATACTATCTGCAAATAGCTAAAGTTTTATCTACTTTTTCCTTGGCATTTTATTTCATTTTTTACTTATGTACTGATTAGGACCTCCAGGACCATTTGTGACAGATGTGGTGATTGTGACCCTCTTTGTCTTTTCTCCTAACTTAAAAGGAATAAATTTCAGTGTTTCATCATTAAAGTAGGTGGCTTACTGTAAGCTTTCATAGATGCTATTTATGAGACTGACAAAGTTCTCTTTTATTTCTAATCTAATAAGAATTTTTATTATGAATTGATATCAAATTTAATTAAATGTGTTTTCTTCTTTTATTTGAGATTGTCATATGATTTTTCTTCCTTACAATGTATGTATAATTTACATTGATTGAAATAACCGTATATTCTTGGAATACACCCAGCTTGACCATAATATATTTATTGTCTTTCATATACTGTTGGATTTGGTTTTCTGAGATTTTGTTCAGTTTATTTTGCATCTGCTTTTATGTGTGAGGTCAGCCTATAATTTTTTTTCTCATAGTGTCTTAGTCACATCTTGAGTCAAGCTTTTCCTTTTTTCTATTACCTAGGAGAGTTTGTATAAGACTAGCATTAATTCTTACTTAAGTGTATGTCAGAATTTGCTGTTAAATAAGTCTGGGCCTGGAATGTTCCTTTTTGGTTTTCTTTTAGGAAGGATTTAGATGATCTAATCAATCTATGACTTTAATAGTTATAGGAGTTCAGATTTTGTGTTTTTTTTCTTTGGAAGTTTTGGTAAATTATATTTTCCAAAGATTTTATTTGTTTCAGTTAAACTTCCACATTTATTGATAGGAAATTGTTTATAATGTTCTTTTATAATCCTTTTAATGTCTATAGGATCTGTAGTAATGGCTCATTTTTCACTGTTGACTTTGGTTATTTTTACTTTCTCTGTTTTTCCCTTAATAATACTCACCAAGGGCTTATAAATAACTAATCTTTTCAAAGATTTGACTTGTTAATCTTTTCCCTTGTATGGTCATTCTCTATTTTATTAATTTTATTCATATCTTTGTTATTTTCCTCCTTTTTTCTAACTTCTTAAGATTAATACCTTTCCCTTTTTCCTATGAGGTATTAGCCACAGAAACAGTAACATAATTTCTTATCTATTTCATATTTACTCTTTTTTACTTTCAGAACCAAACCTGGCTTAAGTTAGATTTAAGATACATATAATTTCTACAGGCTTCTCTTCGTGCAGTGTCATACAGTGTGTTCTAATCAAAAGAATTTTATGTCAAGTGCCCTTTGAATTATTCTTGTGAGTCCTCGTTGCTCAAATGAGTTACCAAGTATCTGTCTACAGATGTCAAGATATTTCCTCACTTTGACACATTTTTTCAAAATAATCTTAACCTGTAGTTTATTTGTTCCTTGTGTGGTGAATCAAATACTTTACCCAAGTTAAAATTTTTTTTTTTCCTAAAAGATTTTGCCACTTTTTTCCCACCGTCTGAACACATGCTAATCCTGTGGGACCCAACTAAAATTTCATTTTCCTCAAAAAACTTTTATTAACAAGTCATTATTTTACTAACATTATATTTAACAATATAGATGCACAAATGTTTCTTGAGTAAATGAACAAAACTCCACCTCTTTGTACCAATATGTATTATTGTATTTATTTATTCTTTAAAATCTAATCAGTAGCCTAATAAGTTTTTATTAATGTATTACAGATTTGTGGCATTTTAATATTTCTACATTAAGATATGAATTGAAGATTTGTTTCTGATTATAAAAGTAACACATACTTGTTACAGTCCAACTTTCCCCAAGTATTTGACTTGAAAAGAGGCTGTTATGCCATGGTTCCAACTTGTAAACTGAGGTTTATACTTCAGAATGTTTTCTCTGCATATACTAACACACATCTGATAATGTTTTGAACTTAATATACCGCAAAAATTTTCTATGCAGTGAATTTAGATCTGTCTCATTCTTCTTAATACTGTGTAATATGTTTATCTAGTCTCTGATTGATAGGTATCCAACTTATTCTCATTTTTTACTATTACTAAAGAGTGTTAGAGTGAACATTCTTGCACCCATGTCTTTGTTTATTGTGTTTCTAAAAGGTGGATTCTAAAAAAATAGGAATTGCTGAGTGAAAGGATGAATTATTTTCCGATAAGATCTGAATCTGTATTCATAATACACATACATGAATGAGAGTGTTCTTTCCTCCACATTCTTACCTGTGCTGCCGTAATAAAAATTTTTCATTTTTTTCATATGGATAAGGCCCCAAATACTGTGGTTTGGCTTCCTTATATTGATTTCCTTGCATTTCTTTTACTATTTATTGGACAGTTTATAAATGGCAGAATCTTGTGATCGTGACTTGCTTTTATCCAAATTCTGGTTTTTAATTTTTTAATTAAGTTATAGCTGACATCTTATAACATTGTATTAGTTTTTGGTGTATGACAGATAACATTTTAGTGCTCTCATGATGGGTTCTTTCATAAGTAGACTGCATCACATCTACCGTAAGGCACATAGTTATTTTCAAAAATTGGGCTGTGTCTTACAGCTGTTGGATTAAGAAAGTGTTACGACTAATTTTGTTTGGCAGAATTATTTTTTCTCTTCTAGAAAGCGATGCATTAGATGGTGGCATGCTGTATATGTACCATCCATGGTCTTACAGTGGTGAAATACGGTCAAGTGACTGCGTCTAATAATTTTCCAACTATAACTCTGCATCCATCCAATTTCAGTGTGAGACCAGGAAGCCCTGTGTCACATGACGGTGTAATTGCCGTATTGATAGGTGTTAAAAATCAATCAACGTCTAGCCTTGCATCTAATACTCATTCCACCTTGTGTCTGCTTTCAGGCAAAAAACAATACACAATGTCTGAAACAATTTTGTCTTTGATTTTATGTTAAAGGAGTTCCTCTTGGATTTAGTAAATAGACGTACTGTTGATAGAATGTTCAAATTTAGTGCAGAATGATTGATTCCTTCATTTGGGGGGTTATGAATCATGCCTGTACCCATTGATTTTTCTTCTTCACTTACATTCATTACTTTTGAATTCAGGAAGATGGTTGGAAATTAAAACGGTTTTGATGTTAGAGAAGCGTTTTTGGATTGCTGGATTCATACCCAAAACCTCTGGTTTTTTACTTCCAAGCAGTCTACTAATTCAAGAAATTCTGCACTTACTGCTGCTGAGAAAAGGTAACAACGGAATATCTGATTTTCAGCATAAATTCTCTCCTTCCAGCTGTTGTTTGGTTGAAGGCGATGAACACCTACGCGGGCACAGAGTCCGTTCACAGCTGCACGATTTCGCGGGGAGAGCTCTTACTCCCGGCTCTTATCGGAGAAAATCTGTATGTGTTCAGAGGGAAATGGACCTTAATGTGTCTGTCAATTCTTTTTTGCACTTGTAAGTGAGAAAAAAATTAGAAAGCTAAAGGGTGGCGGTTTTGAGTTATTAAGAATGGTCTGGATTAGCCTCAACGTCCATGGGTCAGTACAAGGTGGCCGCTGATATTTCACATCTGTTTTTGGTTTGCAGTTACTAACAAAGAAGCACAAGGTATGTGTAGCCTCATTGTTAGCGGTTTCCCTGCTCTCTTAAAGACACAGAGCCCCCCACTCCAAAGGTACGCAATACTTCTCACTCCCTTTTACAGATTAGGCACAAAGGCTTGGGTTAGGGGTCACCCCTGGCAGTTGAAAAATTTCTTTGTGAACTTTCCCAGTTCCTTTTTTTTTTTTCTGGCTGTTAAGAAAATAATAAAAAGAGCTCGCAGCGCAAGAATTCCGTAAAATGGAGCGGTGTGAGACATACTAATGGCTTCTGTTCCTGATGAAAAGTTTGAAAGAGCTTGAAGTCACCTGGAATCAGATATCTCAGATGCAGATTATCTCCAAGTCTGGGAGGTGAGATTTGGGTGCTCCGGCCCTCCGGGCTCAGAATAGGGTTGCTTCATCCACAGGAATTCAGTACGTGAGTTGGAAAGTAAGAGAACTTGACCTTCTTTATAAAGAAGCCCCACAGATGTGTGGAGAGCATTCCGTGGGGACTGCTGTTTTTCTCACGCTCTTTCTGGGGATGAGGAACACCCGGGGCCGCAGATCCGGGAAACAGGGCCCCCTCGTGGGTACCTGTGTGTCTCCCCTCTGCTCTGGGGTGGTGGTTGGCCAGGCCCCACCTCGCGGTCTTCCGGATGGCTCTCCCCATTGTCACAACTGACCCAGTGGAAACCCCTGTGGCATCCCGGAAGCCTGAGACGCCACACGGGGGACAGGGCCCCTGGTTTCTAGCGGCTAATGTTTCAAGGGGAATAATAGCACCACCTTCCAAACACTGGTGCTTCTCTTTTTAGTAACTCGGGGTAATGAACCCTCTCCCTCTGCTTCTCATTTACCAGCCCCATTCCTGTGGAAGTCACAGAGGGGAAATTAAAGCTTTCCCATGTCTCCTGGGGAAAGTAACCTAAGGTGGATGGGCAGAGATGCTTCCAGAAAGTGGGAATGGGGAGGGTCAGCAGGCTGCAGGCACGGGGTGGGGACCGAGGAGGGAGGTCACAGCCAGGACCCAGGGGTCCCTGCCCTGGGGGGCTCAGGTGACCCGAGGCACATGCACCTGTAATGAGCGGAGAGGAAGTGGGGGGGAAGAGGGTGGGAAGAACTCGCGATGTTCGCCTCTTACGTCTTTTAAGTCAGATGCTGTTGAAATTTTGGCACGTTTTCTCTCCAACAGATACGTACTTTTTGTGTGTGTGTTTGGCCGATGACTGCTTCCCTTCCTTCGCACATCTTCGGTGCCTGACACGGGGCTGAGCATAGAGTCGATGCCAGGAAGGGTTTGACGAATGGACAAGCGATCACAGAAGAATTATTGGCTGCATAAAAAGGTTGCAAAAACGTGTTTGAGTAAGGAAACTTTTGAGGGCGTTGCAGTCACCTTTTGCTTTAGAACGAATTCACTCTGGAACTCGGGGGCTTAAAACTCACAGTGACCACTTTATCACTTCTGTTCTCCGTGGTTCCAAGGGTTGACTGGGCTGAGACAGGCATTTTTCCCTCAGAGTCTCCATCATGGCTTCTCCGTGCGCCTTGGGCTCTCTCTCAGTATGGCGGTCAAGGTGCGAGGGTGGCTGTTGCCAAGGAAAGCGGGTGGAAGCTGCACCATGTTTCCAGGTAGCTTGGAGGGCGCAGGAGCTGAACTTAAACGCTGTAGAGACAGGTCTTCCCAGCTTCGAAGGGTGGGCACATGGGCCCCCCCCTTTTGATGGGAGCAGTGTCGATGTCACCTTATAAGATGGGCACCTGTGATGGCGAATCTTGCTGGGCTCTCTTGGCGATTCAGTCACCGTGGGTGACGCGGCAAGTGTCCAGAAGTGCAACGAACCCGGCATTCTGACGGTTTTCACTAATTGCACGTGGGACCGACCCAGGTGCTGAATCAGTGTCGCTGGAAATAGCCTTAGTCAGAGTTGCTTTGGAAAATTGCAAGGGCTGGGGTAGCGCCAAAAGCTGTTATTTTATTTTGAAATAAACGTGCCGTAAAGATATCACGAGGCAGGCAAAACACAGGACAGAGTCTCCTTCTTTCAGTCACTCGTTTACGTGGTTGGTAGTTCGTTATTCTTATGGAATATCTTCTCACTGCCAGGTGTTGTCAGTTCAGTTACCGAGAGGGAAATCCCGTCACACACAGAGTTGGTGGAAGGTCTCGAAGGGACCAATTGCCTTCTTCCCCCGCACGGCCTGATTTGGGGGAATTGCTGGAGAAAGTCGCCTCTAAATTTACGTGGGTCATGTGGCCTGGAAACGTGGGGGTGGCACGGTGGTGGGGCAGCCAGCCTCTCTGTGTCTCTGTCTCTCCGCATCAGTCAGTGTCTTCCTCGCTGTCGTTCTATTGTGCGTGTGCGCATGTGGTGGGGGGAGGCGTGGGTGGCTCACAGCTTGAGTGCCAGCTTCCCTCTTAATTTCGAATGCAGATCTTCTCAGGAATTGGTCAGCATGCAGTGGAAAACCAGGTGAACGCCAAGTTCAAGTCAGACTCTGGGCTTTTGAGGGCCTCTCCTGGGCTGCCCATGGGCATGGCCGGTACTCTCCTTCCCTGGTGCTCCTGGGCTCTGTTGACGTGCTTCATTCATTCATTCATTCATTCATTCAGCAAATGGTTGCCGAGCACGGGAGGACATGAAGAAGTGTCCTCTGCATGAGGACAGAGCACCAGGGGCTCCGGGGGTTTGCTGCCCTCAGTCTTTGGCACGGGGAGGGTGGCACATGGCAGGGTACTCAGTACGTGCTAATTCCTCCCTTGAACAAACCTGCAACATCACCAGTTGATTTGCCAAAGGAAAACGGGCCCAGGTGGAGTCCATGACTCCTTGACTCACTGAGGCTGAGGCCACGCTGAGGCCTCCTCGCCCGGAGCCAAGGCCCCTGTGACTGGACTCACTAGACTCGTGCTCCCTGAGGGGTGTCAGCCCAGGTGGTCTCCAACCGTCTCGCTTGGTGACCCAGAAGCCAGCTCTGCCCTCCCATCCTTCGGTTTCCACCTAAGCTGTTCATCTGGGGGAGCCGATAGTGTGGGGGCTCTTCTCTTCTGTCAGTGCCTTAAAAAATATTTTTAATGTTTATTTATTTCTGAGAGAGAGAGAGAGAGAGACAGAGAGAGAGAGAGACTGTGTGAGCAAGGGAGGGGCAGAGAGAGAGGGAGACACAGAATCCGAAGCTGGTTCCAGGCTCCGAGCTGACAGCACAGAGCCCGATGCGGGGCTCGAACTCACAAGCTGCGAGATCATGACCTGAGCCGAAGTCAGACACTTAACTGACTGAGCCACCCAGGCGCCCCTCCTGCCAGTGCCTTTGTCTAGAGTGGCGTCGCCTGAGGCTGGGCACGGGGTCCCCCGGTCACAGTTTTCCACACCTCGCCCCATCCACCGTGTGCCATTTATGTGCAAAGGTGAAGTTTGTTTCCCTTTAAAAGTCGCAGACCAGCAGACGAAACACTGCCTTAATTATCCTTCCATAGAGCACATTGAAAATGAACCTCTGCTCTCTTGGCAGACCGAGAGGAAAATGCATCGCCAGCCACACTTTCTGTCACCTCTTCAGAGATCGGTGGGAGCCTGTCCCACATGCAGCCCCCCCTTCAGATGGCCATGAACCAGACAAACGACTGTCACCCACTGACCTCTCCCTTCGTTGGTATATGAACCAAAGTGGAAGGGGGAGAAGAATAAAAGAAAAAAAAAAAACTATAGGTATTTTAAAGCACAAGTGAGGACGAGAAGAGAAAAATTGCAAGTCACTTACATTTCTTGCAAATATTCCCAAGGCACTGTGTTTTGCTTTAAGCGTTTAGCATTTAGATGGCCTAGAAGTCAGTGTAATCACATAATAGGATTGTTTTCAGTAAAACTTCCTTATTCAGTTTTAAAGGTAACTTTATTTCATATGTATTTTTACATAGTGTATTGTTTTTATAAGTGATGCTCTATAAACATAGCCCCAAAACTATAATTAAGAAAAATAAATAAATGATGGCATCAGAAGGTATCTCCCACATATTATGATATAATCCATACCCTTCCCGCAGTCTGTTTCTGGAAGGGGTCTTCGGATATCAGAGTTTAGGCAAGGTGCGAACGTGAAGGCAGTGTTGTCTACACAGAAAGAAACACACCCAAAGCTGACCTGTTAATGTGATGGAACATGCATGAGGAAGATATTGAACCACTTGGAATTACTGAGCAGTAGAATGTTTTTATGGTTTGGGATCACTGAGAGCGGGGTAGAACAATTCTGTGATTTCCATGGTCAGATCTCACCCAGAAAAAACGGTGGCTTTAGTCTAAGGTGCATATCTGTATAATTTATCTTTGCTCCTTATCCAAGTAGATTTCCTTATGTTACACTGATGACCAGTGTAAACTTCTTTGAAAAGCTTTCTCCATTATGAAAGGTGGATTTTAACGTTAATGGATAAAAAGGAGACAACTATGTAGGATCATGATGTCAATACAAAAAACCTCAAGTGAAGAATTAGTCACACCCTTAGGGCCCTTTAAAGGGACATTTAGCACCCTCTAGTGACAACAGTTCAGCCGGTTCCAAGGAAAAGTCCCTGCAAGGCCTCAGGTCCATCGCTGGCAAATAAAGCAGTGAAGGTCTTTGGCCAATAGGTGGTTGCTTCCTAAAATTCTCGCTGCAGGATTATTTTTGTGCCCATAAATACAGGATGCAACAAGCGTCCACCAGGCAAACCCCAGCTTGCCTTCTGCCTGTCATCGACAACACATTTAGAATTGTCACTTCCATTTGTCCCCAGATACTGTAGTTTTCCCCCAAACTGTGTGCTGAGGTTTGTACTGAGATCAAATGAAAACCGTGAATTAGCCTGGGTCACAGTTCCAGTGCAACTCAGTGCATTTAAACAGAGTAAACACATTTTTTGGAAGGCTGGCCTGCCTCCATCTGAACTGCACACTGTACCCTCAAGAGGGAAAGGGCCTCCTTCCGGCTTTGCAGAGAAAGGATACCATGAAGAGGGTGTTTACCTGCATTGTGCAGGGCACGGTGCAGAAAGAGTACGATGCCGACTGGGTCCAGCGCAGAGGATACGGTGTGGCAAATGCTCACTCTTTGACACACCTGCCTCCACGAGCCGGCCTACAACTTGGTGACTTCTGTAGGTTGCCTGAATCCACTCTCGCAAATGTAAATGCGCTCTTTATGGCAAACACTTTGTTCCTTGGCTTCATTTCTGATTCCATTTGTGATATAAATAGATTAGCAAATACATACACACATATTAAGTGTTGTACAAAGAAAAGCCTTCTGAATCTGACTCAAAACATTTTGTAAAAGAACGGGGAGCAATTGTCTAATGCAGGCTTCTCTGTAAATTTCCATTATCTGGGTGACATTATAGTACATTTTACTATCTTTCTTTACAAATTAGTATGGGAGCGCCTGGGTGGCATTGTCGGTGAAGCATCCAACCCTTGATCTCTGCTCAGGTCATGATCTCACAGTTTGTGGGTTCGAGCCCCACATCGGGCTCTGCGTTGATGGCACAGAGCCTGCTTGAGTTTCTGTCTTTTCTTCTCTCTGCCCCTCACCCACTTGTGCTCTCTCTCTCTCTCCAAATAAATTTAAAAAAAACTTAAAAGAGTGCGTATTTTCTTGACAAAATAATGTATGTGGACGGTCAAGACAAAAATAGATGCTGATATATAGTATCTTATAAATGAGACTGACACACTTAAAAAAACTGACAGTCTAGGTCAAAATCTAAGTTAATTTAAACAGCTCAAGATAACTTCTCAGGGTGGTCAGGGGTGACTGCTGAGGAAGTAATTGGGACATGATTCTCCAGATCTCAGTAGGGGACAGAGGAGCAGGACAACACCTGGCAGGATGGCCATGTGATTTTGTGTCGCCTCCAATTGTGTGGCACGGGTGCTAGACCCATGCCCTGTGGGCAGACCAGGCCTTATGGTGACCACTGCCATCTGGAGGCTGTAACATCTAGGCTTATATATGCCAGTTGTATGGATAAAAAACCTCGAAACTCATAGAATGGTTCACAAATTATATGTGGAAACACGATCATTGAAACAGGAAATTTCCTTTAAATTACTGTGTCAAAATAAATGTTCCTAGGAATTTCTTTTCTCTTTAGCCCCGAGTGTTACATTGACATATTTAGGGTCCCTAATACTGATTTTAATACTCCTGAGTTTTTAGAGGCGTACAGAATTGGCTAAGAGCAAAGTTGCTAAAAAAACATGAGAATACATGTGACGCTTATGAAATTGCATTCATTGAAATCGTCGCTCCATTGGAGCCTATAGAGCTGAACTGACACGTGCTTCAAAATTAAGGAAATTGCAACTCGGTGTTGAGAAGTTGAGGATTTAGTATGTGATAACAATTTCCTCGGTTTAGATGAGTTCAAATCAACCAAGATGTTGAAGAATAATATTAACCACATAGAGAAGGTGTTGAAACAATAGTTATTTGAATTGTAATTGGATTATTTCTTAATGTGTTGCTGGAGGGCATCACACGCACACACACACACACACACACACACACACACACACAGTCTTACTCAATGGAGTGAAACTGTGCTCACGCAGTAAGCTTTGAATAGAAAAACGGTCCTCAACCTGTGTGTAATGAGCGACCTTGGCGGCTAAGAGTGCCTTACACTGCGCGTGTTCTCAAGCAAACCCTCCAGTGGATGGAAAAGTTCCACCGAGTGATGTAGTTTTCCACTGTGGGGGCAGCTCCAGATGCTTGATCCTTATCTGTAATCTCAGGCATGTCCTTGGCAAAATCCCTGGGACATCCTTCTTGCAGGCTGTTCATGAATAATCCAAACAGTATACATTTTAAGATTCGTGTGTCATTTTAGGGACAATATAGAGCACTTGGTCCTATTGTTTTACCCTTAAAAAGTTTGCATCTCATTGGCTGGTTCCAAGCTCCACAGTTTTATGTGGGCGGAATTGAAGTCGACAAACACAGACTTCCTGAATGTTGGGACACCCAGTGGCAGGACAGAGCCTTGTCATGCTTTATTTCCTAGTGCCGACCAGAGCTCCTGGCGTGGAAAAGCCCCTTTATTAATATTGACCAGATGGGTTGATGTTGGATAGATGACCGTGACAAGACACATGAGTATCTTCTGGGTTTCCTTACTAGTTACAAACAGGGCTCCTCTTTTCTTGCTGTAGACATTTAACAAAGAGCATGCGTTTTGGTACGCACCCGTGGGGCTTGACAAGTATAGATATTGTGTGCTGCGTGTTACACAGGCATTTATTAAAAAACATGGAACCTTACGTGTCACTTCTGTAACTTTTACATTAAAATTTAATTTCTATTTACTGTAAATGTTCAGAAATCGAGATGAACCGAAGGAGACAGAGGAAAAACAAATAAGAAAAGAAAGACCATCCACCATTAGTACCATAGTACCTAGGGCCTCCTGGTAGTTCTCTCTTGCCTTTTTCCTTTTAACAAAATGGGTCTCTGACATAACTGTCTCTTGGACCCTGATTTTTAACTTCCCAGGCATAGTATCATAACAGTTCTCCATATCACTGGGCATTCCTCTGTTACATCATTTCCCTGCAGTATTTTAAGTGCTGATGACCATTCCAGTGTATGGATGTTTAATACCAGGATTAATCAGTCATTCACGAGCGAGCCTTCTGTTGGGTCTTCAATTAAAATTGTGGTTCATTATCTCTTTGCTGCGCCCATACGTCGTTTTTAGAACCATACTGCCCTCATCCAAAGTGTTTCAACTCCTGACCTTCCTCTGTCGATCTCAGATAGAGAAGTTAATAACAGAATACGGATGAGAATTTGTTGCCTCTTTAGAAACTGGGAAGACGTGGTTTTAAGACAAATAAATGGCAATGCCCCTTTTTACTGTTACAGTAAACGTATGGTCAGTTTTGTATGATTTCCTTTTTTCATTTGGAACAAGATAGGAACAGGCTTACAAAGGATTGTGGTAACCTCATGGGGAATGGGTCCATGATGGGTAAGTAAAAATGGAAATGTAGAATTTACTCATGGGCTCAGATGTCCACAGACACTGGGGGGCCATACTGGTCCATTGTGGTGTTTACTGTGTTCCAAGGAGAGTGGAGAAGGACCTTGTCCTGGCAGGATCGTGGCAAGATGGCCCCCCCAAGCTGTGTCTCTCTCTGCTAGATTGCCCTGACATGGGTTGGGCTGGTTACCTGAAGGGTGGCTTTCCCCAAGGAGGGCTGCTGTCTGGTTAGAAGCTGCCTAGTCCTTAAGATGCTGAATAATCTGGTGCTGAGGCCAAACGTAGGTGTAGGCTTGGGGTGGGGGTAAAGGGGAGGATTAAGTGATAGCATTATTTTTGGATGATTCCCCCAGGGACTAACGTTTGGGACATGGTTTCTGCACCACTATATTCTTTTTTTTTTTTTTAATTTTTAAAGTTATTTATTTATTTATTTTGAGAGAGAGGAGCATGAGCAGGGGAGAGGCAGAGAACAGGAGAGAGAGAGACAGAGAGAGAGAGAGAGAGAGAGAGAGAGGAATTCCAACTGGGCTCTGCACTGTCAGCACAGAGACTGATGCAAGGCTTGAACCCACAAACCACGAGATCCTGACCCAAGCTGAAATCAGGAGTTGGGCAGCTTAAACGACTGAGCCACGCAGGCTCCCCTCTGAACTACTATATTCTCATTAATAGATACGTCAAACGCTTTCAATAGCCAATCAAAGTTAAAAAGCAACTTTGCCTTAAACATTCAGAGAGTACCAGGCTTGCATGCTATTATGTCATTGTAGGTATCAGGAATTATTGTCTTTGAAGATGCTCAGCATGAGTCTAACATCTTGTTGTTAGAAATGAGGAATATTTGCCTTAAAAAACTTTGTGACAGGAATTACAACTCACTGCCTGAACACTGGCTTTTTACCAGATCACCTCCATATTTGTGCGCATCTTCAAAATTCAACACAGTGAAACTTGTGGATAGAACCTTCAGGAAATAGGTCGAATAGTAACATCTGGTTTTCTGTCTGTAAGTATCCAAGCAAAGAAATTCGTCTCTAATAAAACAGCATTTTTATTAATTACAGAATAAAGGAGATCTGTGCCTATTCACACGTAGGCATTATACATAAATTTTAGAGAGAGAAAGCAAAGGAAATGAAAATTACCAGCATTTGGAGTAAGTGGGCGAAGGATATTAGGAGTCCTTTGCATTAACTTGTTTCTGCATGTTGGAAATTTTTCCCTGCATAAAGAATTAAAAGATTCCCCTGCTTGATCTGAACTAAGCAGTAACCAAGGAGTTAAGAGCAGAGGCTTGATGAAGAATTAGGTGTCCTAGGTCTTTGGGGACGACACGGAGAGGGCTGGGTTAGAAACCAGGAGACCAGAGTGAGGTAAGACCAGTCAGCAGGTTCCCCCAAGGCTCTTTTGTTAGCAAAGTGTCTGTCCTGTTTAAGGCTGCTCTTTGGGAAACCCGTGATGGAACACTGCTCACTGGGGTACCGTGGGTAACATTTACAGTCGATGCTTCTCAGGAGGGCAAAAGCAGGGAACCCTGGCGGAGCAGAGAACATTTTTCTCAGCACTCCCGAGTCCTCGTGGACGCGACCCAGATAAAACAACTCAGTGCTTTGAAACTTTCGGGGAAACAAAATTTTAATCGGCCTGCCATCTCCTTCATTGTTCAGAGATGAAAAGAGGGGAAATCAACACCCCCTCAAAGTGTAGACGGTGAGAACGTGTGGGTTCTGACTTTTATCCAGAACAGGATTTCTTTAATTTTCTCTTTTTCCTTTGTTTCTTCGTTTGTTTGTTTCTCCCTGCCCCCCTGCCCCTCCTCCTTCTATACTAATGCAAGGGGGTTAAGTCAGGAGACAACCAAAGATATAGAAACCCAGGCTAGTTTCTAGAGCTCTGCCATAGGCAGGCCTGAAGTCTGAGTGAAATCAATTCACCGACCGTCCACCTCTAGAACCAAGAGTTGCTGAATGACTCAGGATTTCGTCTCTTGGGTTCTGAGGGTCCCCGTGTGGAGACCACACTTCTTTACTGGTCCAACTTTGGTGTAGCTGGATTCAAAGCAAAATGTTGTTTCTTCCAGAGAACAAGTAGTTTCCTGAAAATGAGTAATTAAAGGCCTGAAACCCTCTAAGGAATGTTCAAGCTTACATTAGCTGTACTTCCTTTGGGTGGAAAACAGACGTGTGGCCCTGAACTTACAGCCTGGATTTTAAAACCCTTAATGAGGTCTTCACCTGCTATCTCTGCAGAGTCAAGATCTCTCTGAGGGTCTGTGGCCCACAGCGCTGACTTTCGTCACAGTGGAACCGGCTTGCTCGCATCAGAAACCATTTGCCGTAATTTCCGTTATTTGGCCTTTAAATAAATACTTAAAGATCAGGATTTGACGGGCTTAGTTTTTCCCGTTCTTTGCCTTGCTTTACCTTACTAGTTCTAGAGCCTTTGTGTGTTTTCGACTGGTTTATTGTGGAGCAAATAAAAAAAATTACATGTGCTTGGAAAGAGAAAATGAAACTTCTGGGAATACTCACTTGAGATGTTGAATCAAGGCAGGCCGTTACAAATCAGCAAGCAAATACGTTAACGTGAAGTGAGTTCTACCTGCAACGTTTCCATTTTGGAGAACGGAACGGGGAGCGTGTGGGGATGAGTAGCTCGAGTCCCGTGTGGCAGGCGTGTGGCAGGTCCAGGGAGGTGGGGGCCCAGAAGGCCTGGCACCCGGCTGTCGGGGGCCCTCCACGCCCCGTCCCGAAGTGCTCACGGCACATGTGAAGCCATGAGGAGTGCCACCACGTCTGCATCCTGCCTCTGTGTGGCATGTCGTGTGGTGACACATCAAGTCATACCTGCCGTGGGGGTCCCTGTCCCGGGCAGTGGATGCCTTTTTTTTTTTTTTTTTTAATTAAAAAAAAAGAAATCTCCTGGCTGCATATCATCAAGAAAAACAACATTGTTTTCAGGGTCCCTTATCTCTCCACTCCCAAATATCCTGTTTCTTCGGGCTGGGCAGCCAGGACCAATAGAAACCTCTTCCTGCCATTGGCTGACTTCATTTCCCAGACTTAGCACGATCTCATCCGCTCTAAACAACCTCATCAAAACTACTTTCTGGTCAGAGAGAAGCAATAATTATTATTAACATTTATTAACGATCAATAAACTTGATTGCATTATGGCCAGCACTATTAAGGTAAGGAGAGGGTTCCTTTTCGTTTGACAAAACCTTGTGCTTGTTACTTTTTCTTTGGTTTCCTTTATCAAGGCAGATAAGTCCGGATTGGGCAACACCCCCACTGCCACAATAGAGGACAACAAGATTTCCTCTGCACTGCCTAGTAAATTTCCTTTTTCCTACTCCAACCATCCGCAAGGCTTAAAAACTTCAAACTCAGAAAAAAATTGGGGTTTCTAAATTCACTGTTGAGGGCTGTGGATGACTTTTGCAAAGGCTTCTCGGAGCGCGTCTGAATTTCCATATTCTTTATCCCTAGCGGGGTGTGGATGTGTTATCTGCTGGAAGGTGATGGACTCGGAGAGGTTGGAGGGAAGGGTCGGAGAAAAACAGATGGGCTTGTAAATGGTGGACTTCTGGATGCTCTCGAATGACTCCTTGAGCATCAGGGTTGCTAGCCAGCCCCAGTGGCAATGAAGAGATGCCGGGCGAGTGGCGGTTGGTCATGGGACACGTTGACTTGCTCTTGGATCCTTCGTGCTGAGAACGGAGTGTTCTCATAACTCAAATGGTGGTAATTCGGTTTGTTCGGTTACATGTTGATCTTTAATAAAAGTGCTACTCCTCTCCGCGCTGCGAGTAAACGTTCTTGCCCGTCAGGGTTGGTTTGCGGGAATGGGAGAGCAGCGGCCTATTGGTTGATTCTCTCGCTGTGGGGTGTGCGGTCTGCTGTGTTTTTCGTGCAAATGTCTCTAGTTGATAGCATATAGAAATTAATGGGGAGGTGGATCCATTCAGATGGAGTCTAAACGCGGCCTAATTCCTGGAAACGAAGCCAGTTTAATGGCGAGTGCAGGGCAGCGGCATGGGGTGTATAAAGTGGTCGACTGTTGGAATATTTTCCAGGCCACTCTGCCTGGGTGACATTTGTAGGAATGAGAAAAATCAGCAGCAGACACATACTGAAGGGAAGAAAAAGAAAGCTCTGTTAGTTGTCTTTAGTTTTGCTGCCTATAGGTGAGAAGCGTTTGGTGGTGTTTTCATCAAGGGTTTTGGTTCATTTCAAAGCTCCCGAATACGGAAGTCTGCCCAGAATCGAGCCAAGGCGTTTTCAAAAATCTTCCTTGGTTTGGTGTCCGAAATGTTGGCATTAGAGGTTATGAGTAATACCCACCCTATGAACTGTGTCTCAGAAGTTTTGTTCCGTTTTCACTTCTCAAAGGATGTTTTCTTTTTCAAGGAATGTTCGATAATATATATTAAAAAATCATGTATCAATGACTAACCTCACAGAGGTTTTTCCTTCTCTGGCTTCAAGGATCTGAGGCTGCTGAAACTATCATAGAAAAGAATTTTAAAATTGGAGGTTTGATGTGACCCTTTCAACTATGTGAGCAGAAATTGTTCGGTTGTATGATGCAAAGTGCTGCCCTTTTTATTCTTATTTTCTCTCTTAATTATGCCCATATTTAATAACAATTAAATCAAATATTCTTTGTAAATTTTGAAGAGCTGGGGTGCAATTGTGCGGGTTCCAAAAAAATCAGTGTATTGAAGGACATCGAAATGACAGACCGCCCTTTAGACTGTGGGTTATGTTTCGCAAAACATACACATGGGTTAATAGTGTTTAAAGTATACATGTCTGAAGATACGAAGGTATTTTGAAACTTGGATGTTTTGTGACTTCTAGAATAAATTTTGGGTCATAGTTTACCCTTGTCTAAGATACTCTGCTTGCCTCAACATTCGATGACACTGCGTTGTCTGTATATTGTGTATTATCTCAGGTGAGCTTTAAAATGACTTCAAGTGGATTCTTTTTAATCCTCAGTTCAAATAAAATAGCCCCTCTTTATGGGTAACTTCCTTCAAGACATGTTCTGTTGGCCTTCCTGGGTAAAGTAATGCGATGATTTTACAGACTTGTTTATAGAGTGGAAAAAAGGCGGCCTGAGTCTGTTGATGGCAGTTTTAATTATGTGAGTGCAGAGCTCAAATTAGCATAAGGAAAATTATGGCTGTCCGTTGGAATTAGGAAACAGCCTGTCATACAGGCAACTTCTGGCCTCAAACGCACTCTGTTTTTTGTTGGTGGTGGTGTTTCAATAAATAAATCAGTTAGTCGATTAAGCATCAGATGCACTGAATTTAGTACACCCCGTCGGAGTGAGCTTTTTTTTTTTTTTTTTTTTTGGCGTTAATATTTACGAGACCTTGTGAGGCACTATGCAAAAGCTAAATGTTTTTCTCCTGTCTTTGTGATTCTCGCCATCATTTTCCCTTGGTGTTTGCAACTGGGAACAAAAAGTATGCATTGGAAGAAGCAAAGGAATTTGTGGAGCTTACCTGAGAGAGTGCCTGTTTGTCTCTAAGTGTCCATGAATTTTAAGATCAGGTTATAAGAGTTCTCACGGGAACATGTAAGCATCAAGGATGATGTCCCCATGGGTAATTCAGTGTCAGTGGTCCCATCTGCTTTTTGCTTTTTGCTTTTTGCACCATAAGACAGTACTGAGGGGTAACCCGTTTCCCCTGTTCCCCACGGAACAGCACTGTGTTACTTACAGACTCCAAGGAGCTGGTTGTTAAGCCTGGGACCTTGCTTGTGCTTTGGTTAGGACTTTTAATCCAATCTCCCAAAGACTTCCCTGATCCTTACATGATGCGCTGGGTCACTCGGGAAGTCTAATGGAGCCCGCAGTCCCCTCTTGGGGATAAATGCTTCTAAATGCCTAGAATGTGGTGCTTAGAATGACAACAGAAGCTAATTCTATCCAAGGACAATTCAACTCTTGGACTCCTGGGGAGGCCCATGAACCCCATGTTACAATCCCTGATCCTAGGGTTTCAAGATCTTTAGTGATTACAGTGGGAATGTGGGGATTTTCCATTATCAGTATCAGAGCTCTGACACTGAAGGACAAGGAGAGAGCAGGGCCGATGGAAAAGCATCTTAGAAACAGACAGGATGTGGAAAGTTACAAGGCTTGATGAGGGAGCACACATCACTGTTTCAATTAGTTGTTTAAAGAAGTCATTTTGATTCAGCAGAGTTTGGAAGGTTTGATGATGATTGAAACATGGTGTTAATTTAAAAACATCCTGCTTCTTTTATACGTTTCATGCTTTGACATAGCAGGCACTCTGAATATTTGCCATCACGTGTGAAGGAAAAGTTAGTAAAAAGCTCACGGTTATGTGAAGAAAGTTCATCTCCTAGGATTTTGGTGCATGTGATTAATGAGTTGAATGGCTCTAGGCATGTGATTTTTCATTGGCCCGTTGGCTTATGCAGAATGAGAATCGCTTCATCCCTTATTACTTGGATGGCAGGGGCGGGGGAGGGGGTTCAGGCCGTGGAAGGAAAATGTTGCCGTCCTGCTGTGTAAATGTCATGTCCGCGGAGCAGGGGCCCTGATCGTCTGTCCTTGCCTAAAAGTGGAAGTACAGGCCATTATCTTAAAGTGACTTGCTGTTTGCATTTGTGAGCAGCTCTCTCATACAGGCTGCTCCCACCCCCGGATGGAGCACAGGTCTCCCTAGCAATCTGAGTGTGTGCACGCACCTGTGCCCGCTCAGCGCCCTAACTCCGTAACAAGGGAAAGGAGAACAGGGAATGACGACGTTTTTGGGTTCTTTCCCATTAAATATGCTTACATAGGACCACAGTGCTCTCAGAGAATGTTCTGGAAGCCAGAATCATCTCTTAATTATCTATGCTTTCTTTCAAGTGATTATTTCACCACTATTATTATTATTATTACTATTATTACTTTGCAAAATAGACCTTTCTTTAAAAAAAACCAACCACCTGCAAATACACACATACTTAGGCTTGTTTAGGTCTCTTGAAAAAGCGTACATAATACCAAAATTAATAAAACCACCATTGCTGATGCCTTCAGGAGAATATTACTTCTGTGTTTAGAACATAGGATAAGATTCCCTCCGTAGAAGTGTTGACCCAAAGCAGAAAAGTCCACCTTGGCAGCCCAGTAACTTGGCAGGTACATTGATTTCGTGGCTGATGCAGAAGAGAATGACCATACGAGAGGTGTGGGAAAGCCAGGACTGTGACAGTTTCTCCGTGGTCTGAGACCTTCCGGCAAGCGGGTCTCACAGAGACAGTCTCCACGTCCTTCTAGTGTTTGATAGCAGTCTCGGCTTTGGCAGGATCTTTTTTCTTCAGGGCTAGGGAACACCTCGAATGCCACAGGACCCACCTCCTCCATTTGTCCCAACAGGATGAAGGACGTTCTCTGCCCTGGGCTTCTGTCACATGGCCCCCGAGATTTCATTTCTTGTATCAGGTGGCTATAGACTCACCTGCATTTGGAGCCTGACTAGTCACGTGACCCTGAGCAAGGGCCTTAAGCTGTCAGACCTCAGTTTCCTCACCTGTAAAATGGGATTATAATGGCTATCCTGTCTTGTGCTGGTATGAATTGAAGTCTCTAGAGCCTCTAGGATGTGCTCAATAAAAGGCAGATGCCGTCAGACGATCCAAACGGATTTAACCTTTCCTAACAAGTTGCATGGTCTTTCTGGCCCTGCTTTCAATTCTCTCTCGATTTCTCACTGTCCTGCTTTAGTTTTGAAGCCCAGAGCCACACCATCCCTGTTCCAATGCTTTCAGAGAGAACAGGGTCACTTCTACATGTCAGTACCATGGTCTCCTACCGAGGGCAGGTGACACCTGGGTCTGGGAGGCAGCAAGCCAGGAGATGGCAGGAGGGGGAGAGGCTTGGCGGGGGTTAGGGTGCAGGAAGGCAGGAACCAAACACGCAGGCAGGTAGAGCATACAGCGGGTCACTCAAGGTGTAGCTGGTCAGGGGGTTGGTTTAGGTCGGTTCTGAGGGCGGAGGCTGTTTGCTGCTTTGCTGAAGGACGGCAGAGGCCTGGAGCACATCTTGCCCCTGATTAGGGCAAGGAGAGGAATATTGCAAAGCCTCCACTTTTCTGTTCTCTCATTAATTTTGAAAAATTCACCTTGTTGTTTTGCACAAAGTGCAGTAATAAAACATTCTCGCTGTAGAGAAAATGAAAAACAAATCATTACAAAGTCAATATAAGTTGCTCCTGATCCCAAGCAGCCAGAGAAAATGACTAACATTTGGTGGCTGTCCTTATCCTGTGTTCTTCTCTGTCCTGTTCCCTACCTGGGTCTCCATCTAGGTTTTCTCGGCTAATGTTAGTTTAGATTAATTTCCCCCGATCGCTAAACATTTTCAATAAGCAGAATTTTTAGGCTTAATCAGATCTCATCTAAAATAAGTATTACAGGGGCACCTGGGTGGCTCAGTCGGTTGAGTGGCCGACTACGGCTCAGGTCATGATCTCGCGGTCTGTGAGTTCGAGCCCCGCGTCGGGCTCTGTGCTGATAGCTCAGAGCCTGGAGCCTGCCTCTGATTCTGTGCCTCCTTCTCTCTCTGCCCCTTCCCTGCTTGGTCTCTGTCTCTCTCTCTCTCAAAAATAATAAACATTAAAAAAAAAATTTAAAAAAAAAAAAATAAATAAAATAAGTATTACAATTGATACAGCCAATATCCTGTTACAGAAAATAATACTGCTTTCAGTTTTTCACTAGTTGGCAATATGTTCTCGACCTAATTTTGTTTTTTAACTCACATTACTGGTATTCGTGTTTACAAAAGGAACTGTTGGGCCAGTGGGCATACGTATTTTTCAAGTCTCTGCCGAATTAAAGTATTTGCCAATTGGGGCGCCTGGGTGGCTCAGTCGGTTGGGCGTCCGACTTCGGCTCAGGTCATGATCTCGCGGTTCGTGAGTTCGAGCCCCGCGTCGGGCTCTGTGCTGACAGCTCAGAGCCTGGAGCCTGCTTCCGATTCTGTGTCTCCCTCTCTCTCTGCCCCTTCCCTACTCGCACCCTGTCTCTCTCTCTTCTCAAAAATAAATAAACGTTACAAATTTTTTTTAAATAAATAAAATCAAATGTTTGCCAGTTAAAAAACTTGCCATTTTACTCCTCAGAAGGATCGTACCGGTTCCCACCTCTAGACATAGATGAGGCCACTGTCATGCACTCAGTACAACTCTGCCTATTTTAGTCTTCGATTGTTTGCCATTCTGACAGTTAACATTGGAATCTCATTGTTATTTGTGTGTCCTTAGTTATAATACCCATTCTTTTTTTTTTTTTTTTTTTTTTTGCTATAACCTGTTTCAACTAGTGGCCTGTATGACCTCTGGATCTTTCTTATTCATGCCTTCATCCAGTTTGATCCAACTTATTTCCCACACATTCCCCTTATTGAACTTGGCCGAGGCATGTTTTCTAAAGTTGAAGATCATTCCTCATTCTGTCCTTTCCCTTACGCTTCATCGTCTCCTGTCAGCACGTTCTGCCCACTCTGTGCTGGCGAGTGTGACTGTTCTGTGAATACGTCATTTGTACAGCCACGTGAGCCTCAGAACTCCTTCTAGGTGACCGTCTGTCCATCTCTTTGGCGTCCTTGACAGCGACTGGCAAAACGTCGGGGTTCCATACATAGGAATATTTTTTTTAATGAAAATCCTTTGAGGTCACAAAGAGAAAGTTAAGAAGGCAGAGTAATTAATCATTATTGTAGATTTTAGATAGAAGTCGTAGGTCTTTAGTGCTGTTGCTCTAGTTAAAGAAAAATCGGGTAACTGGAATTAAATTGCTGTTTAAGAGAGCAGAGGGAAACGTTTTTGAAGAGCTAGCTCTTGTATCTTGAGTTCATAATCCGAATTAACATTATCCTTGTAACTGCATAAAGGCCAGGCTCTGTGCTGGGCGGTCACATTATCTCGTGAGACACTCATTGTACTTGCTTTTTGTCCACACAAGGGTAAAGGATTTGAGAGGCCAAGAAACTCGCTCAAGTAACACAAATTCATTTGTCTCCCCTCAATTTATCATCACGTGCTCTCTTTCTCCTTCTGTTTGCCCTAGCCTCAGATATTAAATGACTATTCGGAAAAACGATGGATCAGATGACCTAGTGATACATTAAATAATGGAATAATGAAAATTATTAAATGTAACTGCCTAATTTTGTTACTCCTCTTGTGTGAAAAACCCCACTGGCAACAATTATTCTACTCTTGGTGACTAATCAAGGTAACATGCCAGAAAGTTCGAGAGCTGAAACTCCAGCACCGATCTGTATGTGCTTGGTGACAAGAATTCTTTCCATATTTGGCAATATCCAAGGGGCAGCGGTTCCAGATTCCAGATCAGCGGCCGATTTAAGTTTCCTCATCCCAAGTATCAGCTTCCTTGCTCTCACCTTGGCATCAATAATGAACTTGCGGCTCCATTTTCCATCAGGTCCTTACAAGTCTTTCAGCAGGGGTGCTCGTGGGATTAAACTCTGGGAAGAACAATAATCTGCTGTTGCGCACAGATAAGTCCCGAGACATGTAGCAAAGAAATGCCAAGGCCAAGCAAAATTATTTATTTTTAAAAACCACATCATATTCCAATCATAACATGAACGTCAGGGCTGTTGTTTCCAATGCTTTTTGTTCAAGACAATGCATGTCCAATTCTGGAGAAAATAGTAAAGAACATTTATAACCTATCGTACGTAGAACCTGCACTCTTGAATTTAACAGAGTCACCTTTAAAACATTCCACCTTGATTGAACAGCTCTCTTCCCCTTACGCAACTACAGAATAGCAAATTGATTTGTTTTCTTCGTGTATTGACACAGTGTCTGTACTGAAGAGACAATTCCCCCCCCCGCCCCCGTGCTCATATCCACATTCCCCCAAGGAAGGCCATTCATGCAGATCATCAGCCACTAGCAAGTTCCTTGTCCCATCCCCTTTGGGTCCCACTGGGTCTTACTGAATTTTATTTTTTCAACCAAACCGTATGCATGTGATACTCACCTTTGGGGAAGAGGAAATGGTTGAAACAACACTTCAGAATTTGTCAACACAATTAGTTTGTGTCTCAATTCGAGGTAGATTTCCCAAGACGTTGCTCCAAGTTAAAGAGAAAGAGAAAAAACACACCAAAACAGCGTGTGTGGCTTAATATTGCGAAGTGCTCCTGGGATCTGTGTTGTATGTGTGTGTTACCTGATGTTCCAAAGATCGACAGAAGCCTAGAGGTTAAGGCTAGCACAACCTGTGTTTATCTCAGGCCCGGGGAGGCACTGATACTCTCTGGGTCTTTACAGATCCTTAAAATAGCCTCCGTGGGGAAAGCATTGGTCTTATCTTGCTTGCAGGGGAAGGGAGGGGACAGAGGGAAGGGTTGGCCCGGGACATGGCGGCTGGGGCTTTAGGTTGATGCCCTGGGAGCCAGCAGGTGAGTTCACCTCTGCTGGTCTTACCACCCCCTCCTTGGGAAGCTGGGAATGGCCTTCCTAGCACTTCGCTCTTGACGAGTACTCGCCTCACTTACGAAATCTGGGTTTTTCCACCTGTGGAAGGGGGCTAGCAAGAGTTCCTACCTCCCGGGGTTCTGCTGAGTTTTGACTGAACGTGATGGAGTGCCTATGAAGTGCTTCGTAAATGTTAGCTAATTTTATTATCCACTCGAGTCACATAAATTTTTCTTCTACGACGAAGGTCAGGAAATCCACAAAAGCTTTTTCTTTTTTCCCCTTTCAGTTGCGGTAACAGTTTGTGAATTCAGGTTTTTGTTTTGTTTTTTTCTCAAATAGCCAACTTTCCTCCAACATGTTCTTCTTCCTCTAGGATGAAGTAAAAACTTTTATAGGCGGTGAGTTCTCCATTCAGCTTAGCGCTTTATCTGCGCTGGAGGTCATTTCCAGATTTACTGGGTGCTGAGTCTGTGCACATCCCCTCCTTGAGAAGATGCTCAGGGCCCTGTCACTCTCTGCTTCTCTTTGTTCTTCTCACCTTCACACTCCTTCCCTCCTCCTTCTCCCTCTTTGCAATAGCTGATCACCCAACAGGAGGGTTTGAACGCATGAGGGACAACAGTAATGAGGAAGAGAACCCTCCGACCCGCACCGAATGCTCAGGGGTTCCTCTGGAACCTGCTTCTTTCCATGTTCTCGACTGCTTGTGTTCTCCCAGGACTCGGGGATGGGGCCTTCCATCTGGGATAAAGACATACAGGGAAGACTGTACGTAAATGTCATCAAAACCAGTAGTAAATGTCATCAAAACCAGTAGCCACACATCTACTTTACTTCACCTTACGGGGACTCTTTGAGTTAGAAGTGTATTTACAGTCACGTGTACAATAAGAATATTGGCCCGGACCAAATACACGTGACGCAGTGAGTTACCTGACTTGGGCATTATCCATCCCACCAATTTGAGTTAACACAGATCGTCTTGTTGACTGTTGCCTTTGAAGTCAGAAACCATGAAGTCCGTTAAGGTGGAGTTAAGCCAAGAAGTGAAATAAAATTTGTTTTGCTAGAGAAGCATCCGGATGAAGAAGGCCCACCGTTTGTTCCTTGGGCACCCCTCACGGGGCACCTCCTCTCCTACTTAAAAAGCTGTTCCTGTTGACTCACGTCCATTGGAAGCACCATCACACCGCACACAGTTTTGATAAGAAGCTGATTGTGAAAAGGCGTGCATATGTATTTTTTACGCCCGGTTCTTTGGAGATGGAAAACATCTTTTTTTAGATCACATGTTTACTGCTTTGGTAAACAGTAAAATGCTGCAGCAGCAATTACCTTGAGGATAAAGGGTTTGTAGACAGATACTTCCTGCGTTCACTTCCTACACAGATAGCCAGCCCAGCCAGAGGCGCACCGATGGCAGGAAGGGCTCCCAGGGGAGACTTCCCCAGAGCATGTGTGGTTCGTTACCCACTCCCTCCTCCCCCCGGGGAATAAACCTGTTGCTACAGATTTTCTGGCGGAATGCTCCGTCTCGAAGCAGTTGAAAACCCAGGGTTTCCAAAGTAACGGTTTTAGTGCCTGTTTCTCATTCTTGCCCTTGTCTGCGTGCTGTGCTGTCGCGGATGGAGGTAAGTGTCACCAGACCAGACGCGCCTGTGAGTAAGATGTGGGTCGCGAGTGGGCACCTCAGTCTCCTGTGAATCACGGCGAACGATGCGTGAGGCTGCCTTTGCAGTTGGTGGGAATAAGCCTCTTTAAGATTCCACTGAAGGTTTTTTTTTTTTTTTTTTTTTCCCCCTGTGGTTATTTAGAGGAAAGGTCATTGCGGATTTTGCTTTCTTCAGTCAAGCGGAGATGGCCAGATTTGGGTACAAAAATCTCAGTGCACAGATTGTTCCCTGTGCTGATTTTACACCGGTTATTAAGTGCCAGTGAATGCATTGTTTAGGTCCTTTGAACCAAAGCACATAAAACCACAGCACACAGACACTGAACAATAGGGACTCATCAATTATTCATCTCTAGGATGCACCCTTACCAACTGGGCCCTTTGTAAGGGAAAATAATATACCAAGTCAACAAACAGTAGCACTTAACAATAAACCGAACAAAATAAATAGCACCTGAAAGCCACTCAACTCAACTCAACTCAAGCGCAGGCAAAACTCCAAAGAGTGATGTTTACATGCTGCAAACACGGAAGCCTCCACCTCCTACAGGTTCCGAAAATAATCACAAAACCCAGCTGCTATTAGTTGTTGGGTCACATCACGGGGTGTAAATCACCTCCTTTGACGATCCGAAAGTGCCTGAGAGCTCTGCTTTGCAATGACAAGAGCACAGTGTCCAGGAGGCTCCTCCCCCAGGACCTACTCCTTAGTTGTTGATGGCTTCCAGGTGGGGAGGCAGGCTAGCCTTGACCCTGAGAAGCTGCTAGACATGGTGAGATATACTCATGTCTCAGGAAGATGCTCCTACATGAATATTCACTAATGATTTTATCTGCAGTCACTCAGTATGCAGATTTACTCCGAGTTCTGCAAACTCAGTATGCAGTTTCACTCCGACGTGAAATTGCCCCAAGAGATAGTTTCTTTGCAAGACTCAAGTGTTTATATACTTTGGCTCATCCTGTTGGAAGACACCGTACAACCTTAGGGCACCTCCTGTTCGAGTGGAAGACTGCTTTTGTCCTCTGCACCTGTGTTGTGCAGCTTCGTTACCTTTTAGCGAAGCTCCCCGAGGCATCCCCAACATGCCCCCTTCCAGATGCTACCTTCTGACGCCTCTGCTTCTTTCCAAAATGACCTCTCTCATCTCCTGAGTCTAGATGGGTCCCGGTAAGGGCTGGAATCACAGTTTTGGGATGCTGGTGCAGGGCTGCTCAGCAGATAGACTTGACTTGGATGCCAGATGGAGCCCATCCCGACCACCGTCCTCCCTGGACATCATCACTGCTTGCCGGGGATTGTGGTTAGTTGTGTCTTGTTTCATTCTTTTCTTTGCTTTGGCCTGAAGAGGACACAGGTTCAATATACCCATTGAATAATGTACTGTTGAAACAACAACAACAACAACAACACCTTTGTTCTTTTCCCCTCATTTCACAAACACCTGTTGTAGGATTTAGAAAATAAATGTTTAGAAAAGGAAATTAAAATGATTGATATTGCACCATGAAGGGTCTGTGAAGACACGGCACGTTTTGGATTTTTTGGTCTTTTTTTTCCATGCACACACGTATAGTCTTTAAATAAGGATAATAGCATTTGAGAAATTAAATTTGTCTTAAAGAATCCTTTTCTGCTCACTGCCTTTATTCCAGGATGGAGAAGAAAAGAGGAGTAAGGGCTGAACGTTTCATGATCCCCTTTAGAGATTAAGGATTAGAGTCCAACCTAAGGATCCCGTTTCTTATTATGGAGCAGAATCAGACTGGCTGGGCAAGTCCTTACCCGTCATCTTACCCTGGCAACGGGACTTCACTTAGCTGCGCCTCGCTTGCTCATGTATAGGATAGATTGAGTAATGATAATAGCACCTGTATCTCGATGGCATGTGCGTTGAATAGTAACGTGCATCTGTGTGAAAACCATGTTCACCGTCATGAGCTCTTTGGTTGCCCACCCTAGACTTGTTTCTAGTATTTCATTTACTCTCACATCTTATGTGTTTTTTCTGAAGTAATCGGTTCTTGACTGTGTTTGTTTCGACGTTCGACTTTCGAAAGGAATCCTCCGATATGCTTTGGATATTTATCCAAAAAGACCTTGATCTATTTCATCTAAAGAGATAAAATGAATATCATTTGCTTCCTTCTCATGCTTTCTTTGAGGAGAGTAAACACACCATAATGGAGTTACCCCCAGGGGTTCATTAAATGTTTTCAAGCAACATGGTACCTAAACTTTGAGCAGCTGAACGGAGCTGGGTTCTCATGAACCCAAAACACCAGTGATTTTGAGGGTCCAAAGAAAAACCAAGATGGAGGACTATACGGTATTCACTGTCACCTCCCTACCCTTTTCGATGAATGAATGAATGAATGCATTCCTGCAGTGGGCAGCGACAGCTGGTCTCTGGAGGGTCCAGTCAAGAGCTAGTTTGAATCAGCTACTATAGCCAGTATGTTCTTTTTTTTTTTTAATTAAAAAAATTTTTAACGTTTATTTTTGAGACAGAGAGAGAGCATGAACGGGGAGGGTCAGAGAGAGAGGGAGACACAGAATCCGAAACAGGCTCCAGGCTCTCAGCTGTTGACACAGAGCCCGACGCGGGGCTCGAACTCACGAACCGCGAGATCGTGACCTGAGCCGAAGTCGGACGCTTAACCGACTGAACCACCCAGGCGCCCCATGTACTTCTTGATCAGAAGACAGGATTACTACTGTGTCTTGGGACCAATGTCTTGAATGCCCGTGTGTTATATTTGAATGCCTGATGTTAGACATAAGCCTGCGTGTCCCAAAGAACCTGCCCACGTGTGGGAAGGTGGGATGATCGTGGGGCCGTGTCCAGAATCTGTGATTGGAACATTGGTGAGCGTGTGCCCGGTAAGTGCATGTGTCTCTGCTGGGCCATGGTGGGAGATGCATTCCGCTTGAAAACTAGAGGCAGAAATAGAGTTCTTGGAGCCTGCGCTCCGTTACAGGACGCTTGTCCCGACGAGACAAAACCAAGCAGTACTGACGCTTTCACTAAGTGACAACATCTATCAGTGGTCATGTGTCCGAGGTTCGCACTGGGTCATCGCTGTGTCCCACTGTTATAACCCCTTATGCAAATGGACATTCTAGACTCGAAGAAATGAAGCGTTGTGTTTCATGAATTATGACGGGCACTATTTGTTTCTCTTGTCTGTTACCGCCGCGGTTCCTTTGAAATTTCAGGGAGGCTGCAGGTTAATCTCTTAAGACACATGCTGGTATCCCATGTACTGGTTCACACTGGGGGCTTCCGTCTTCACCGGGGAATCGGGCAGCTCTTACTGCCCTGTAATTATTACACACGACACCTGCAAAGGGTATGATGTGATACAACATTTTCAGAAATACCTAAGTCCTTTGCATTCGATTGCAAGACAGTCTGCTTTCTAGTAAAGATTGACTTTCATAGCAATTAACGACCAACTTACCGAAGCCAGAAAATAAACCTGGATTCCTTACTGGACTTTTAAGTGCAGCACACGTATCATTTAACTTGGTGAGGCTTACTGGTTAAGGCATTACGTATAAGCCAAAGAAAATGTGATCGATGTGTCATAAAACCTAAAGTATTCCTGCTTTCTGTGAGCTGCTTTTCAACTTGATCATTTACAAATTGACGATGATTTACAAATGTGGCTCATCGTGGTTTCTCCTCACACAGTACGTGGTACACAGAGTACTGCCCCATAGATGTTTGCTGAATGAATGAACACACGAACACACGACCAAATGTGTAGCGAAATCTTTCCCTGAGTGCAGTACATCTTTGGCAGTATATGTGAATAAAAGAAATCTCAATTGATCCCTCTCCTAGAAAAAAACTATACTTTTCCTTGCCTTGTCAAAGAAAAGGGCGGGAAAACACTTATTTGGGAACCCAAAAGTTAGATGAAACTTGATTGGCCATCTTAGGGGTCCAGTGTTTTTCAACCCAGTTAAGTTTGGGGTCTGTGCAGTCTTAATTGTTTCTAAAATAATTAAAACGAATTCTTAAGAGAATGAGGATTTTGTTGGGGAGAGAGAATATACATGAAGCAATCGTAATTTGACTCATTTGCCCACAAATATCGGTTGGAAAAAGTACTAAAGAAATAAATGTTAATTTCCCTTGGCTGTTTTTTTTTTTTTTAACTTCTAACAGCATTTTTAAACCAGTAAAATTTTGAGAGATTTAAAGATGTTTGTGAAGACAACCTCCTTGCACGATGATGACTTTCATTAGAGTGTGACCCAGACATTTGTTTCCCCAGTGGTACAAGCAGACAGATTCCTAAGCAGAATCGGGGCATTATCAGACAAAGGAGTTTGCGTGGAGAGTTTGGCAAAGTTAGCATCATTCTGGAAACTTCAGGCTATCTGGTGGTTGTGACCAGGGATGTATCTAATTCTTAGCCTATACTCACGCGCTTTTGGAAACTGCACTAACCGTAAGGCAGTTAGTGAGCCATAGAGTGCCTGTAAATGGCAAAAATTTTGTTGAAAACAGCATCCACAGGTAGTGTGTTCGTTTTCTGGGTCTGCCATAAGAAATAACCACAAACTGGCTGGCTTCAAACAACGGAAATTTATTCTCTTGCCGTGTGGGGGGCCAGACATCCAAAATCAAGATGGCAGGTGGGTGAGTTCGTTCTGGAGGCTCTGAGGGAGGGTCCTCCCCATGCCTCTCCCAGCTTCAGATGGTTGCCTACATTCCTTGAATTGTAGCCACATCACCTGAACTCTGCCTCTGTCCTCACATCACCCTCTCTGCGTATCTGGCTGTTCTGTCCTCTCTGGTCCCTTATGGGGGTGCTCTTGCTGGATTGAGGGTCTGCCCTGATCTAGTGTGATCTTACCCCAATCCTTGCCTTAATTACATCTACAGAGACCTTATTTCCAAATCAGCTCACATCCTGAGGTTTCCAGGTGGACATGGGCAGGGGCCACCATCAGGCAGGAAGGAGACAAGGCAGGTCTAAAGTCGGCAACTTCTCTCGGACTCTGGAAGAGCAGGGAAGCTGCTCGCCGATAATCCCCATAACCCAGCGCTGGTGCTGGGGTTCGCGCGTCGTGCTTGTGTGTAAGTGCTGTCCGGGAATGTGTGAATGCGGTTGGCTTCATTGAAAAGCATGCACATGTACAGTTCCGTGGCGTGAATGGCAACCATCACACCGTTAAATCCAGCGTGATGATCAGACCAACAAATCACTGTAAGACAGGCGTTCACCCTGTGCCGTTTCGGTTTCACAAGATACCGGGTGTGATGCTGTGGTTTTCCCTTATCTCGTAGTTTTACTTGGTGGATGTCAAGACGCACACCAAGGCTGGGGCAGCCACACTACCCCTCAGCATCACGTGGGGAATTGCCTACGCAGGCAGGCAGCCAATCACGCTCCCCGTCGGCCCAGTCCAGACTCGCGGATAAGTGTGCTGTTTGATCTTACAGAAAGAAGTGATTCCTGTGGCCTTTTTCACTAAGGTCCTCAAGTCGAACCTCCGTGGCCCTAAGACTAAACTCATAAAATGGCATCGTGTCGGGCACCAGGATTCCATTTTTGTCTTCTGCTATCTGCTGGGGTATAGACAGGGGATTTGGGCCCAGAAACGTGAACTGCCCCTCACTGTTCTGGGGTCACGTCTTGTGAAGTGGACAGGGTGCTAAACGAAGAATTGCACTTCATCTCAACGCTGATGCCGAAGGCTGCACAAGACTTTCTTGGGAAAGGCATGCAAATTTAAATTCAGAGCCAGTCAGGCGCTCTCGTTGTGTTGTTGGGACGTGCCCTTGTCTACTTCGAGTAGACACGCGATGGCCCCTCCGGATGAAGAGTTTGCCAGCACATCTCCACCTCCCCTCGGGCTAAGACACTGGAAAGCTCCCAGTGTGACTGGGACAATCGGACCCACAGAATCTTCTGTGTGCGTCTCACATAGCTGCAAACACAGAGGTGATGTAAAGCCCTGGGAGGCAGGGGTCAGTCCCACTGGGTGTCCTTCACGACTCCTGCCCAGTGGTGGCAGGAAAAGGCACGGGGGAGCACGCAGATGTGGACCATTAAGACAGGACGCTGTGGCCAGGAAACTTTGTCCCCATGGCAGTGATATTGCCCGTATGTCACTTGCCCTCTACCGTGTCACTCATTCTGTTACTAGAGGCCAGCATGAGACCCGCCCTGTCGTGTGCAAACAGCCATGAGATCTTGAATACCACCACTTAACCCGCCGGAGAAGGAAACTGGGCTCGAGGGATAAGATTAGGTCTAAGGTTAGCCTGGAGTGTTCTGAGAGTGGTCTTTGGCCACCATGAAGAGGGGATGAGACCTCAGGAGAGAGAAATTTGTTTAGAACTTGCTAAGTGAATGCTCTCATTTTTTCCCTTTTATTATTTATTTGTTTTAAATGTTGTTTATTTTTGAGAGAAAGAGAGAGAGAGAGAGTGAGCAAGCCGGGGAGGGGCAGAGACAGGGAGTCAGAGAGCCTGATGCAGGGGTCAAACTCATGAACCGAGAGATCATGAGCCAAAGTCTGATGCTTAACTGACTGAGCCACCCAGGCGCCACCCCCTTTTTATTATTATTATTATTATTATTATTATTAAATGTTTATTTATTTTTGAAGGAGAGAGAGAGAGACAGAGTGTGAGCAGCGGAGGGGCAGAGAGAGAGGGAGACAGCGAATTCGAAGCAGGCTCCAGGTTCCGAGCTGTCAGCACAGAGCCCGACATGGGGCTCCGAACCCACAAGCTGTGAGATGGTGACCTGAGCCGAAGTCAGACGCTTAACCGACTGAGCTACCCAGGTGCCCCTGTTATTTTTTTTATTCTTTTAGAATCGGAGGTCAGGGCCACTAGCAGACAAGCTAGTTATGTAGAACATCTACCTTCTGTTTTACTTTGTACATGTACTTGACATACCCTTGCTCAAATGCTCTGTGGGGTGTATTATGTACCCACTTTGGTTTGTAACCCCCTCTAGGGCACAGGGGTCTTATCCTTTGTTTATTACTCATATCATGTCCATAAACCCAATCCAGCGGCTCAGTATAAAAGAAGGCTCAAGAAAGCTGTTGCCTGGGTGGTGAGTGAAGTGACCTCAGAGATTTCTCTTCAGGGTTGTGCAAGTTATTTTCACCGTGGGTGTTTGACGTGGCCCGCTCGGTTAGCCCGGCCGGTTACAACATACGCCGATAAAGGCAAGATCACAGGTTTGCACTCCACGAAAGCTGATAACTTCTCAGAGATTAAAACAAAAAAAAAAATTAAAAAAAGAAATCGCCCTTCTGCGACCACAAGACGCGTTCACCTGCTCAGATGCCTGCGTGCTTGGAAGAGAGGAACTGAGTTGCAGTGGGCCTTACTGTGGGCCAAGAGAACAAGAAAAGAAGAGAAACCACCCAGGTCGTGTTACTGTTAGCAGGCAGTGTGTCCCTGCAAGAAAGCAACTCAACGCACCTCCCTAAAGCTAGTGATTTTACTTAAAGATGCCAAAAAATAAAAAATAAATAAAAATAAAAATAAATAAATAAAAATAAAAATGCCCCTCCGCTGGCTCCCTGGGAGGCCCGGGTTACCTGATTACCAGCAGAGCTGTGACCCACCTTTCCCCCCCACCCCAGCCTTTGTCATCGGAACACATCTGCAGAAAGAAGCCGTTTACATGGAATTCAAATCTGGTTGTTTAGTCTACAAGGAGGAGGGGAGGGTTCTGTCTCTTTAATGTTTATAACGGTTGGACAGAGCTTGTCGGGTGAAGGTTAATTGCTCTCCGGTTTAAGCAGTTGTGTGCCCAGATGGGTTATCAGAGCCGAACACTCGTTACAAGATTAATCTCATTTCCGACAAGACTTCCCTTTCCTTCAACTGATTTTCGCCCAGCCATTGGAGCTGTCATCAGCCGTTAAAAGAAGGGCGGATTGCTCTGGGATATGAATGCGGTATGCAGTGAAACAATGCACAGGGCTGTCCTATCTCAGGGAACATCTTTAGGAGAATACATTTCAGGGGTGTTACGAAGGCTCGGGCTCATAAACAGCGGGGACAATTGGGCCACTTACACCAGCACTCCTGTGAAAAGGCCAGAGTCAGAAGCGGCCGCCTCCCTCGGGCCAGGACCCCGCTCTTTTCTACAGAGTAATCCACTAAGCTTTGCTCCCCGTCGAAGACTTTTAAAAAAAAAAATTGGGGCGCCTGGGTGGCTCAGTCGGTTGAGCGTCCGACTTCGGCTGAGGTCATGATCTCACGGTCTGTGAGTTCGAGCCCCGCGTCGGGCTCTGTGCCGACAGCTCAGAGCCTGGAGCCTGTTTCAGATTCTGTGTCTCCCTCTCTCTCTGACCCTCCCCCGTTCATGCTCTGTCTCTCTCTGTCTCAAAAAAAAACTAAATAAATATTAAAAAAAAAAAAATTGTACTGTGATCAGATCTTCATTCTTCTGGCCCCCACCCGAGCGGCGGGGAGTTTGGTTCGCTGCGTCCATGCTGAAGTTTTGTGGCAAGCGGGCACCCGCAGTGAGCCTCCCTCCCTTCCTTCAATCCCTATGCCCCCTTCAGACTTCCGTTTCATTTTAGAGATCGCTTCGTCCCATGTTTGCCTCAAGACAGAAGGCAGATTCTTCTTCTTTTGATGACAGGTAGCTTGATTTCTTTGGTTTGTCTCAAGAAATTCTTCCAGGAGCCTGGCAGGTGAGAAATACCGTTGCAGCCCTCTGGGATTTGGCACGTGGGAATCAACCCATTCATTCATTCATTCATTCATTCATTCACTAATGACGTGTTGGTCTCCCACAGTGACCATCAGCGCAGGGGGGACGTGAGGCAGGACAGATGGGCTCACGCAGGGCTCTCAATCCAGTGGAGATGGGCGTATAGCAGACGAGTAGGACACGGGGGGACAGTGACGGTAGACCTACACCGGGAGGTAAGAAGTGTGGAGGACACACAGAAATGCGCAGGGTGGCAGGGGGTCCGGGGGCTCCGGTTCAGATGAGGTGACCGGGGAAGGCCGTCAGGCAAAGACAGAAAGGAAATGTGAGAACAAAAGTTGCGTATCCGGTGGAAGAGTGCCGTGCGCTGAGGGGAACAGCGAGGGCAAAGGCCCTGAGGCAGCGACAGGCCTGGGAGTCTGAGAACGGTGACAGTGCTCGTGTGGACGGTGGGCACAGGTGCTGAGTACGACGGGCGGTGGGCGTCGAGGCCTCTTGGGGCCTAATTTCTCAGAGGCGGCAGAGAGAAGAACCCCCACCTGAAAGAGGACTTCATCAGTGCCAGTTGCTTGGGTGTGAAAACACTGGACAGTGGCTTGGCCATGGAAGGGGGTGCCCTTTTCAGGGCCCCAGGGTTAAAGGCGTGGAGAAAAATGTGTATTAGGTTGCCTCTCCTTCTTCTTGCATCCCATGTCCTATACGTTGTCTCTTTTCAGGGACTGGGCTAGTTTCCAGGACGCTCTGGTTCCCTGTATTTCCAAATGCCTTTGTAGCCATTTCAGTCCCGGGCCATTTGGTGCAGTGCGCTTAGTGGTTAGACCCTCCCTTTGGAATCAGGTAGCTGGGTCAGAATTCTGGGGCTTCCTAGCAATATGCTCTAGGCAACTTAGTCAATTTGCAGAGGCTCAGTTTCCCCGTCTGTACAATGGGTACAAGAGTAGCTCCTTCTTTGCAGAGAAGAAGGTTCCATGCATGCGTTCACACAGGCACTTAGGGAGCCTGCCATGTGCGGTCAGGTTGTCCACATCAGCGGTTATGGTCAGGAAGATCCCCTCATGTTTATGTTTCCTTTGCGTAGACCCATCCATTTCCCTGAGGACAAACAATCATTAAGCTTAGAGACATTTTTGTTGGTTAGAGACTTCTTTATTTTTTTTAAGTTTATTTATTTTGAGAGAGAATTTTATTTATTTATTTGATAGAGAGAAAGTGTAAGTGGGCGGTGGGGCAGAGAGAGAGGGAGAGAGAGAATCCCAAGCAGGTTCCAGGCTCAGTAGAGAACCCAACGCGGGGCTTGATTCCAGAACCTTGGGATCATGGCCTGAGCCGAAATCAAGAGTCGGACGCTCAACTTACTGAGCCACCCAGGCGCCCAAGTTAGACTTCTCACTACATTTTCTCCAAATAAAAATGATGGAGCTAAGATTCCATTTCACTTTCTCCCTTCCCTTCCTTTCCCTTCCCTTCCCTTCCCTTCCCTTCCCTTCCCTTCCCTTCCCTTCCCTTCCCTTCCCTTCCCTTCCCTTCCCTCCTTCCCTTCCCTTCCCTCCTTCCCTTCCCTTCCCTTCCCTTCCCTTCCCTTCCCTTCCCTTCCCTTCTCCCATAAGTGCAGCCACCCCATGTCCCCATACGTGTTATTACACTACCATTGACCGTGTTCCCTGTGCTGTACTGTTCACCCCCATGACTTACTCCATAACTGGAACCTGCACCTCCCAACCCCTTCATCCATTTTGCCCATCGCCTCACCCCTCCTCCTTTCACTCTGTTTCTTTGTTTGGAAAAGAAGGGACAGTCACTACCTTCTACACAGGCAGGAATCACTTGGTTTCTCTGTGGCCTTGCAAGAGCAGGTGTTTTCTGTGTCCTACAGGCCATCACGTGGCTTGATGACCTCTTTACATATGGTTGTCAGGGCAAAAAGCTGAGGACGAGAAGGGAGACCAGATGAGAGCTGCAGTCGTTGGTGCAGAATCTGTCCTGGGCCTCGGACCGATTGTGGCACCAAGGGCAGAGCACAGCCCCCACGTGGGGACCCAGCGGGGTGAGAAGAAGGCGGTGCCTCCCAAGACGCTCGGCCCGCGTGCAGACACCGCGACGTCTCAGCACCTGGGAAGGTGGCGCCCAGTGGGTTCCATCTACACGCGCTTTCCCGTTTCCCACTTTTCCCTGAGACAGGCACCGTTTCCCAGAGGCATCCTTCTAAGGAATACACAATCACGAGCGCTTTGGGGACAGCGGGGTTGAGAGAAGTGACAGGAAATTCTCAGGCATGACCATTTTTGTCAGTGGATTCCAGCACCAACAATGGGGTGACTCCGTTGGTGACTCACACATCGGTGAGAATTGCCCTCCCACATTTCCCTGCTTATGGGAAGGAAACACTCCTTAAATACGGATTTACTCATGAGTAGACTTCTAGCCATTCTTCCATAGCCTAACCCCACTCTGATGCCATCCCAGAAAAAGCCAGTTGGCTCATTTTCCCAACTTCCTTCTATGGTGTTGCTTATCTGTGTGTCTCATCTATCTGTTTATACCCATTCGGTTCCCATCTCACCCACTGAACACAGGTAGGATTTGAGTGAACTTTGAAAACATCATCTCTTCTATACATTTACGTACAACTCCGTGTCACAAAGTGGCCGCAGGCCCCAAACCCCGTCTTCCCTTATGACCTCCTACCTGGACTGTTTTCTCTGCGCCCACAGAGTGAAAGATATTTCCTACTGGGTATTTGCAAATGCTTCTTGATTTCTGACACTCCCAAGTTTGAGTCAGTTTCCCATACGTCAGGGCAGGATTAAGTTTGAATCATTCCTATTTCACCACTCACTGGTATCTAAAATAAATATGTTATCTTACTTGAAGTATTTTTCAAGGGAAAAAAGAGACAGAACCGTTTTACATGGGGAACTGAATGGTAGGATCACGTTAATACAAAGTAGAAAGGGCCCGGCGTCCCAAAGAACAATGGAAAGCTGAACAAGGAAAATGAAGGGGTTTATGCTAAAGATAGATGATTTCCTTGAGCCCTCGTCTGCCTGGACTGAGGGTGGTGGCCAGCAAGACCGGGCTGGAGGGATCGGAAATCAGATTTGGGAAACTGCTCTCGGTGGCTCAGTTGAGTAGAGTGTCTGTGCAGTGCCTGTGCTGTGTCTTGACTTAGGGAATCTGAGCCACACATTTACATTTGAGAGGTAATTAGCACGTCCCTACTCAACCCTAGCAGCCTGGCGCGCACCGCAGGGAGAAGACTCAGCTTCCTGGGGGCAGCAGGCTTTGGGTTCAGACATGTCCCCCAAAGTGGCTGCAGTTAAAGCTTCCAGATCAGGACCTCGGTCCTTCCCGCTAAGACGGGCCAGGCGCCACTCTCTTGCCCCTTCGCAGAGAGCGAGATGGCCACACTTCTGGCCACACACCTGCTTCTGGAGCCGTGCGGTGTGGACAGCACCGGATCCAGCCAGCTCATGCTCTTGGTTCACGGGCACATTACCTCCTTCCTGTGGATCGACCTCCAGGCGTGGTGACATCTTTGCAAAACCCAAGCTTGGTGTGCCGCTCGCCTGCGGGAAGACCTCTCCCAGCTCCACACCACGTTTAACGGTGCGCACGTGGGGCCATCGGAGTCTCAGACCAGGGACACGCTGTGACCTGCTGCCTGCGACCCCGGCACCGCATTAGGAGTCTCCGGTAGGACGGGCGCTTTCTGCTCTGCTCGCGTGCCCACAAAACTCTGCTCCTTCTCTAAAGCTCAGTTGCAATATCACGTCTCCGTGAGGCTGTTGCTTTATACACTCGACTCTCGGCAAAGAATGTGCTTGGTGGAAGGCTTCCGTGAGTGTAGCACGGTTTTCGTGCCACCGTTACAGAAGAATGGGCGTGCAGAGATAGGAGTGGGCCTGGGCACTCTCCCTGCTGGCTGTGGCACAGCAGTGGTCATCTTGGAGTGGGAGATGGGGAGGACATTCGGTTTTGCTGCTCTGGGCTCTTGGAAGGGGCACGTGATGTAGGTTTCAGCGGGATCTGTCCGGCCATTTTTATGAGTGGGGGCCACCGCTGTCCAGAGGCACTCCTGTTAGCCCCCTTTGGGGATCCATTCGGAGGCTGACTCCCTCATACTCAGGACACGCGTCCTGCAACCTCTCCCCGTGCTCACGTGCTGTGATGAGCCTGCTGTCTCCCATGCTGTGTGGAGCACACACAGAAAACATGCAACTGGCCACGATGTGGGATGTGATCCATACATACGAGCAATTCTCGAACATAGTGCAGGAAGAAGGACCATCCAAAAATGGCGCACGATCCCCCCTGTTATTTCTACTTCAACAACTTTTTTTTTTGGAAATAATTTTAAATTTACGCAAGAGCCGTAAAAATAGCGCAGAGAGTTCCGATGTCCCTTTCCCTCGTTTCCCCTTGTGTGACTGTCTTTCACCAGGGTACCCATGTCAAAGCTGAGAAATTGAAAGCAGTACAGTATTGCTGTCCGGGAGTCAGGAAGCTTGGCTCAAAGGCCAAATCCAGCTCACTGCCTTTTGTTGTTGTTGTTGTTGTTGTTGTTTGTATATAAAGTTTTATTGGAATATAGCCACACCCATTGACTTACATGTTACCTTTGACCACCTTTACACTATAGTTTCCAAGGATTCCACACAGCCAATAGAGCCAGAGATATTTACCACTCGTTCTTTATAGAAAACAGTGCTACCCCCTCCTTTTAAATAAACCGCACGCTTTATCCAGATTCCTCCAGTTTTCCACTGACGTCGTTTTTCTGAAACAGGATACCACCTTGCACGAGTTTCCTCTGCTCTGAGACAGTTTCGTGGTCTTCCTTGTCTTTCATGACCTTGTGAAGAACACTGCTCAGGCGTTTTGGAGAACATCCCTCGTTTGGGGTCTGCCACAGGTCGGCAGGGGTTATAGGTACTTGGGGAGAAAACACCTCGGGGGTGAAGTGTCCGTCTCCTTGGATCAGATCGGGTTGTAAGTGATGACAACGTGCCTTCTTGCTCGTGAGGCTGACCTGAATCATTGGCGAAACAGGTGTCTGTTCGGTTCCAGGAACAGAAAGTTACTGCTTTCCCTTTTCCCATACCTTGTTCCTTTTCACGTCAGTTAACTGAATTGAGTTTAAGTGCAGCCCTCACTTACGGGGGTGGGGTGGGGTGGACTTGAGCTCCATTTCCCGGAGGAGGAAGTATCGGAGATTTGTGGATGTATGCTAGCATAGCAACAGTAATCCATAAATATTTTAAAGGCGACGCTTTGAGGGTGTTCAGATACCGTGTTTCTCCTTAAAGTGCTGTCCGCTAAGTTTAGCACCTGTCAGCACATCTTGCCCACAGCAGTTTGGACTGTGGGCTTCTGGTGGTGATTTTCTATTTCCCTCATTCCTTCTACATTTGTTTCTTGGGACTTTTCTGTAAAGAAGAGTTGTCTCTTGCCCCCCGTCTAGCTACTTAATTCCGTTATTTGTTCACAGAGGGGTAGGTATTGGGGTATTTATTTTGCTCTTTGAGGGGCGCCTGGGTGGCTCAGTCGGTTAAGCGTCCCACTTCGGCTCAGATCATGATCTCGCGGTTCGTGAGTTCGAGCCCCGCGTCGGGCTCTGTGCCGACAGCTCAGAGCCGGGAGCCTGCTTCGGGTTCTGTGTCTCCCTCTCTCTCTGCCCCTCCCCCATTCATGCTCTGTCTCTCTCTCTGTCAAAAATAAGTAAACATTAAAGAAAAAATTTTAAATATTTTGTTCTTTGGGTTGCAATCCGGTACTCGCGTGATTTATTTTGTCGTGGGGCTGGTTCCCGCTGTGGCCATGACACCGGGAGATGTCTCCGCCTCCCAGGTTGGTTCCTGCGTGCTTTTGACAGGCCTCTGACTCTTCTTCTTTTCTTTTGAACACGTCCTCCATGTCATTTTGAAGAACGTTTCTGTAGAGCGTTCTGCATTTGGAAAACACCCCACGCTGCAAAGCCCCAGCTCAGAAGGAAGTGGACAGGTCTGCAGGTCCTCTGCAGCCCGCCCTGGGGTGGCCGCTGCCTGCCTCATGCTGGGTGTGTGGGGCCAGGGAGGCGGGGGGGCAGGGGGCAGGGGCTGAGGGTCGGCCCGAGGAGCCACGTTCAAGTGCGGAGATGGGGCCGCAAACCTCGTTTCCTTCCGGGCCCTGCCGGGGCTCCTGGAAATGGGAGAACGGGAGAGGTGAGCACGGTGACACGGGGATGTGGCCGACAAACTCGGCCTTGCAGGTCTGAGCGCAGAGTTGGCCAACGTCCGGCCATTTCCTCCTCCTTTCTCTTTCATCAGGAAAAGAAGCTGCAGGAGTGGGTGTGATTTCTTGCCCCGCCCCGCCGTTGCAATCGACGAATGTCTTTTTCTGAAGGTTCTCGTTCTTTCCTTTCCCTTCTGGCTCCCCACCTCCTCCATCCCAGGCCTCGGGCTGTCCCGGGGGGGGGGGGTGGCCCGCACGCTGTGCTTAGCTCAGTGGGGGTAGCAGACGTGAGCCCCTCACGCAGGAGCGTCACCCCACTCGCCGCGAGCATGACTCGTCTCTCCGGGAGGTCAGAGAGTTGGAAGTTACAGACAACAGACTCAGAGTCAGGCGCTGGGAGCACCACCCATGTCTTTATAAAGCGGATATCAGAGGGGCGCCTGGGTGGCTCAGTCGGTTGAGCGTCCGACTTCAGCTCAGGTCACGATCTCGCGGTTCATGAGTTCGAGCCCCGCGTCAGGCCCTGGGCTGATGGGTCGGAGCCTGGAGCCTGTTTCCGATTCTGTGTCTCCCTCTCTCTCTGCCCCTCCCCCATTCATGCTCTGTCTCTCTCTGTCTCAAAAATAAATAAACATTAAAAAAAAAATTAAAAAAAAAATAAAGCGGATATCAGAACACCTATTCTGTGTCTCTCCGGAAGGGTGAAAAGGATCACTTGAGATGATAATCGAAAGGTGTTCGTGAAATGGTAAAGCGCTCCACTCACATTCTGGTAAATGGCTTTGCCTCGTGGCTAATGTGACATCCGTCTCATAGGGTGCCAGCACGTGATATAGTAGATGGGCACTTAAGGTAGCGTGGAACAGTCATCACTTCACCCATACACACCATCCCATACGCGACGAAGGTGCTCATCAGACCGGACTGTGAGCGTGGGAAGGTCAAGGTGACTCAGAGCGGTGGCAAACCCGCGGAAGGATGCTGGCTCTCTCTGTACCACGGGCACCACGCTACATCAGCTGTCTGGTCTATGTTCCTCATAGCTTAGTTCGCCGTGGTGGATGCCCGAGAGCGATACGTAAACATAAGAGATTTAAAAAATATATATGTTAATTGGTATGAAAACTAAAAGTTAGATTATGGAGTTCAGTGATGAAATCACGTACGTAGTTCCATCGCTTGGTTTAAACATTAAAATAAGACAAGACAAGAAAGCTGGCCGAGCAACGAGTACGTCGTGGTTCTCAGGGGTGGCTGCCTCTCGCCTCCCCCACAGGAGGGTTTCTGGGTACCTGTGGGCATTTGCGTTCTCACGATCGTGGGGGAAGGGGCTCTGGCAATCAGTGGACAGAGGCGACGATGCCTTAAACACACAACATAGTTCCACGTAATCGAGGAAGACCGTCTTCCCCGAATTCCACCAGTTCCTGCTGAGGGTGACCGTGGCCATGGAGCCCATGGGAGAATGACGAATGGTTGGAATAATTAACAAGACCGATGTCTCGTCCTTCTGAACATACTCAATTACACTGAACATTTATGTTCTATCCCATCTCTACTTCTCCGAGGACGTCTGCCACACTTCCTAGTGAACGTCAAGCCTAATTAAAGATCCCAAGCAGATAATGAAATTACTCGGTGGCTAAACTATAATTAGCTTTCTGCAAGTGAAAAAAAAAAATGAGTCTAGCATCCTTGCTTCATTCTATTGAATCCCTCTCTTTCCTGAATTGAACATTAAGATCAAAAGTCTGAGAACTCGTTGTGAAATGATAAGATGACTCAAAGACCCGTCTATTAGGTTTTGTTTTCTCTTTCTTTGTTTTTTATTGAAATTTGAGTTAGTTAACATACAGTGAGTCTTGGCTTCAGGAGTAGAACCCGGTGACTCCTCGCTTACATGTGACACCAAGTGCACATCCGGAAAAGTACCCTCCTTAATGCCCATCCCCCATTTAGCCCATCCCCCTGCCCACCTCCTCTCCAGCAGCCCTCAGTTTCTTCTCTGTATTTAAGGGTCTCTTATGGTCTATTTGTTAATGACAAAGAGCAATTCCTTTAATGATGACGCTTGGAAGAATTCATATTAAGTAAACCTGTTGTGGAAAATAAGGGTTGGGCTAGGAAAGGGAACCACTTTCAGATTTTTCAATGTCTGAAAAACATCTCAGACCTGACAGGCTCCTGACAGATCCTCCCTGGAAACCCAGCCCCTCCCGTCTTCCCTGTTGGCCTCTTGTTAGCACTTGACGTGGGCTCAGCCAACCCTGTGCTCAACCACATATGGCAATTTTAAGACTCTCAGAAATACAGAGAATGTAAAGGTGCCAATGTTAATTGTACTTTTAATTTTCCTCTTTATATTCCGAGAGCTGGCGCATGTTCGTTTGGTTCCTGGTACAAGGTTTGGCTTATGAAGCAGTTTGACAGATGCAATTATAAAATGTAAAGGTTGAGGAAAAGAGACACCACTGTACTTGTCTCTCCAGTGTGTAAATGTCCAACATGGACTTGGTAAGGTAAAGGGAGTCATGGCAGGAAAAGAAATACAGGTAACCCTTACAAGTAAATGATTTTTTCTACGGTATTAATGGACATAATTTTGAAAAAAAAAAATCCTATAACGTTGCTTAGTAGATTAGCTAAAGCTTCAGACCAGGGCACAGAATCACTGATATTCCTTTCTTTCTGCCCGTTATCTGTCACATTCCCTCGTACAAGTCAGCTTACTTTCGTGAACTTTGATTCAATTTAGTGTAAATAACAAGACCAGCAGCCATAATGATGGCGGACGCTTGGAGGTGCTTACTACGTGCCAGACATCGTATTGTTTTACGGATCAAAACGGGTGAGACAGATAGATGCAACCGCTGTCCTCATTTCACAGATAACAACACAGAGCTACAGAGAGAGTAAGTCACCAAGGAGGGCTGGGTTCATTTGATGACCGTGCGGTTCAGCCCTAAGGACATAGAAATGAATCAGATACATCCCTGCCTTCCAGGAGCTTACAGTTTAATGGCCTGAAACAGATCAACCATGGATAAATTGCAAACATCTGTAGGGAACACAACTAATAAACTTAGAAAGACAAATTTCTAGGGACATCATTGTAACAGCTACAGCAGATATTAATTCTTACAGTGTATAAAGATTATACTAGATCTAAATGAGATAGGGTGTGTAAACATTCTCTGTGAGCCGCACAACAGGGGTGTGTATGAGGGGTTATAATTCCTATTCCAACTTTGCCTCATTAACATTGACAATAAGCCTGTAAATTCACTTCCTTTCTTAAGCAAAAGCAAGACATGCTCACAAGCTGCCTGTAAATGTAGTTTTCTACTCCTCAGTTTGTTTAAAAATAAATACGAAAAGTCTCTTACTCTACCATAAAGTGCATTTCTTACAAATTAATATCGCCTAAAAGAAAAGGAAAATTTTCATGATATTTTCTAAAGGGGAAGAAAGAAAATCAAAGCCCAAAGTGCCCAAAGCACCCAAAGCCCCCGAAGCAATGAATACAGTGTTTCTAGGGGAAAACAGAATGCGCATACCCATATGTACTCGGTGATTTTCCCGAAAAAACTGGATCTTCTTGAAGCTTCAGAGCCGGGTTCCTGTAGATGACGTTTGTGAGCATTGGAGGCTGAATTTCTATGAAATGACATTCAGAGAGATGGGAATTGTTTTTGTTTTTCTTTCTGTTTTGATGACAATGACATACAAATAGCAGGTGGATAGAACCCTCAGGTCTTCTTCTTGCAAGACGTACTGAAATTGGGTCATGGTGCATGGCACAGAGTAACAAGTCAATAAATGTTTGGTAAGTGATTTAATGAGTTCATAGATGGATAGATATAATATTAAAAGCAAGTATGACCAGAGTCTGAAGATGAGGTTGAACTTTGTCCCAAGTTTCTTGGCTTCTGTGACTGAAACCATTCTTCTTAGAAATGTGTCTATAGGGGCATCTGGGTGGTTCAGTCAGTTAAACGTCTGACTTTGGCTCAGGTCATGATCTTGTGGTCCGTGGGTTTGAGCCCCACATCGGGCTCTGTGCTGACAGCTCAGAGCCTGGAGCCTGCTTTGGATTCTAGGAGCCCGTCTCTCTCTGCCCCTCGCCCCTCGCCTCTCTCTCTCTCTCTCTCTCAAAAATAAGTAAATATTAAGAAAGAAATGCATCTACAGTGGCAACTGACAGGGGGACCCCCACTTATACCTTCAGTTCCACTGGGGTCTTGGGTTTGCGTTCTGGCTGGAAGCCTTATCTTCTGGTCACACTTCCATAGTGAGCACACTGCTTTGGCTGAGATAGCAGGTTTATTTGGGGTGGCTGGATGGGGTGTTAGGTGAACTGAAGACTCCCCCAAGACTCCCCTTGGGCGGCAGTTGCCAGAGGGGAATTCAGAATGTTTCATTCTTGCCTCTGTTACATTTTTTTCCCCCGCATCACAGTGTACTGACTGGGGCAGGCAGGCCTCCAAAGTCAGGAAAAGACCCATGATCCTTGTCAAGGAAAAGATCGTTAGGAACTGAAGCTGGAGCTAAAGAAATTTGGACCATCTTTGTTTTTCTCAAGTTTACTTTTTGTTACTAGAGAACAATTAAGTATCACAGTATCCATTCCATGTTAACTCCGGTTTCCCCCTCCATATCTAGAGAAGCACACATTTTCCCCATCGCGTAGAGTTGTAGGAGAAGCTTAACAAGCCCTTGGGCAGCCCAGCGGGAGAGAGTAAGTCAGGCAGGCCATTCCAGTCAGGAGATAAGAAGTATTGATTGACTGGCCTTCTAGGTAATGAGGAAGGGACAGATCTGCATAAACCACAAATCTCCCTTCCCTGGCTCTCCACCCCAGGCCTCTTGCTGGAAGCACTGATAAGTCAACGTGGATCGTGGATCGAGTGGAGTTTCACCTTTTCCCCCCTTTACAGATCATTGGCTGATGGCCAGTGGATGTTTTAAGAAGACAGGAAGCTGGTGGGAGAAACACAAAGGCTTGAGTAACTCCTAGAGTGGGTAACAGGCCACAGCATGAACGACCACGGGTCAGGTGTGCATGGAGCCCGTGGATGCGGGTGACATACCCGCACCGACACACTGCCAGTGTGCTTGCGTATTTTGTTACTTAGGCTCACTTCTGTGTCCTATGCCAGGAATGCGTGCGTGTTGTGTTGGTGTGCAGACTTTACTCGGAATTAACCAACTGACTGTGTGACTGGCGTCTGTATTGCTTTTCTGTTTTGGGTGTTGAGAAGGAAGTACTAATTCTTGGAAGCCCCATCGTCAAGATGCAAATTAGCAGCTCTTTCTCTGGCCTCAGATCCAAGTCCTTTGAAATGGGCGATTTGTTGTGAATGCCTTGGCAATTCCAAGACCCTTCGCTCTGTGTCTGTCGGTTCCCCACGGACTTACCTCCTGACCTCCCTCTTCTCCTCCTCAGTCCCCACGAACATATGTGCCTCCGCTGCACCTAACTTGCTGGCGTAATGCCCTTGTTTCTTGAAAATGTGTGGTTCTGATCTCACATTTTGGTGTCTGACTCCTTTTCGGGGAAGTGAAGAATCCCAGGGCAAGGTAGGAGGAAGGAGACGGGTTTGCGGCAACAGGGCAAGACCCGAGCTCATCCCCTCCAATGCTTCTGAACGTACACACTTCCTCGGGAGCGTTCGGTGGCAGCATTGACATTGATGTGCTCTTGCTTATGGCCTTTGTGCTATATTGGATCTCCCTCCGAAATACAAGGCGGGACCTCATCCAGATAAAGAGCAGGGTCCTTTACTCAGGGACTTGAATCCTAAGATTGGATCTGGAGTCTCCACAGCACATCCACATGTTTCTTGAGTTAGTAGAAAAAGAGGATTTTCCATGACAGTCAAGTGATGTCGGCCATCCCTTGCCAAGTTATCCTGCCTCTTCCGATTGCTTGGAAATTACTGTTCTTGCTCAGGTCCCTAACAAATGAATGCAAGAATAGTCAACAAGAATAACAAGCTCAAGACCCTACTTTGCAGGACTTAGGGTTTCTAGGGGCCAGGATACCTTGGCAAGTTGGACTTCATTTGAGGGCAGTGGGGTGACACAGTTGGATTATTATTACCGTAAAGTGGCCCCGCTTTTCAGTTGACACATGATCTCATCATGTGTTGTAAGTTGTCCCACATCCAAAGGGACTGTAGTCCCAAACCAATGAAAGTAACTGTTGCTAAAGTTGGTTAATGCAAGCCGTGGCCCAGGTATATAAGAGCTGATGCTCCGTAGACACCGTGCCTGTTTTGGTTGTCGGTGCCGTTTCACCACATGGGAGAATTGCCCGTCCTTAGATGGGATTTTCCAAACGTGCTTTCTTTAAATTGCTTTTATTTTTGCTTCAACGTATAGCCCCTCCCGTTGGGCACTGGGTCTTGCAGAACTGTGGGCCCATGAGAGGCCATCTTAGGTACGGGATGTAGGAAATTAAAGCACTCCTGCTAATGCAAAATGAACTAATTACATTTAAAAATTAATCTAAATCACAGTCAAGTGTGTGCCTCATCTAAATAGGAGGGATATAATTCTACACTAGAGGAGATAACTAATATCATGGATGGAAAGGATGTGAGACAACGGTGGCCGGGACGGAGAACATACGGAGATACACAAATGAGATGCCCATGTTTTGTGCAGAATGAAAGACAGACTCTGGATGGGGCATCCACGGCCTTCAGAAACGAGGGCCAGTCTATGGATCCAATCTGAGCTTCCACAGCGTGCCCACCCCTCATCATCCTGGGTCCTCCCCCCACTTAGAGAGGATGGTCCTGCTTCTGTGCCTTCTCCTCATGGGTGTTCCACCTGAAAATGTTCCTCGCCAGGGCCACGTGTCTAGTTCCCTCCATTCTTCAAGGTCAATGAACACCATTTCCTTCCTTCTTCCCCCCTCCCTCCACCCTCCAGGCAGTCAGAAAACTTGGCATCACCCTCAGCACCCACGTACTATGAATGCACACAACAAATAATCACCATGCATGTGCCATGTGTGGGTACTTTCCCAGGCGCCGGAGAAACATCTTTGAAAGAGGGAAACAAATCCTTGCTCTCAAGGAGCCTCCACTCCCCCGGTCCTGGAGAATCTCTTCTTTGTTTCTCTTCGGGTATTTTGTCCCTCTGTTAAAGTAATCACAGTCTGTTGAGAATAAGGACTTTGAGGACAGTCCAGCTTCCTGTCACCACCCCCAGCGCCTACTGTGGTTGCTTTGCACGTTGTGGGTGTCCAACTACTGGTTATTTGAATTGAATGCTTGCCTTTTGAGAATCTGTTTTATTTTTTTATTTTTTTGAGCATTTGTTTATGTATTTATTTAGAGAGACAGAACGTGGGGGGAGGGAAAGAGAGCGAGGGAGACAGAGAATCTGAAGCAGGCTCTGTGCCGTGAGCCCACAGCCCCACGGGGGCCTTGATCTCATGCACCATGAGACCATGACCTAAGCCAAAACCAAGAGTCAGAGGCTTAACCGATTGAGCTACCCAGGCACCCCAAGAATCTGTTTTAAAATTATTCACGTGCAGTGTTCAGCGAGGAAATAAACAGGAAGCATCTTCCAATGTCCAGGTGTTGAAGACATGAGTTTAAAACTTAAAATATCCTGGTCATGAAAAAAAAAAAAGAGTGGTCCTTAGCATTCATTGGAGAGTGTCGCTTCCCAGTCTGGAGAGGCGCCAGGTGAACCAAGATGGATATGCTGGGAGACGGGCAGAGCATCTGTGCTTGGCTTCTGCGGCCCACGGCCCCAGGGACCACTCTGTCAAGCTGGCTCTGCTCCAAAACCACAGCCAGCTTGGCAGCGGGTAGGTGGTCTATATAGCCTCTGCTCATTTCCTGCTGGTCTGTGGTCCTTCAACAGACCTCCTCCCATTTTGCCAAAAGACACAGTGCGTTCCAGAAGTCTCAGCTGGAAACAGATGTTGCTAGGTAGTTTGTAGCTAGCAGGAGATGGGCGGTCTACGTCTTCAGTAGATTCTGCCCAGTATGGGAGAGTCTGGGGACCAGCACTCAGCAGCCAAGATGCATGAAAATGCCAACCCCCAGACTCTTGGTTTTTGTTAAGTGCGTTAACTTCCAAATTTAACACATCGCTAAGTGCTATCTTGGGAGGCTCAAGATTGGCCTTTTTTTTTTTTTTTAAATGAGAACTCCCTGGCATCAACTAATGGGAATGGCCAACAGGCTTCATGTTTTGTAGCCTTTAGCTACTAAAAATGTGATCTTTGTAAAGTGCATTATTGCCATAAGACTGTGGGTTACTTCAGAGAAGATAGACTGTGTCCCCACCCATTTAAATCCTTGCAACAGAGGTCCCCAAACTTTTGGCTTCAGGACTTCTTTATACTATTAAAAATGATCGAAGGGGTGCCTGGGTGGCTCAGTCAGTTAAGCGTCTGACTTCAGCTGAGGTCACGATCTTGCGGTTTGTGAGTTCCAGCCCCACGTGGGGCTCTGTGCTGACAGCTCAGCCTTGGATTCTGTGTCTCCCTCTCTCTCTCTGCCCCTCCCCCGCTCGTGCTCTGTCTCTCTTCTCTCAAAAATAAATAAATACTAAAAAAATGATTGAACATGCTAAGAAGCCATTGTTTACATGGGTTATATCTGCTGATGTTTACTGAATTAGAAATAAAAACTAAGATGTTTTCAAAAAACATTTATTCATGAATTCATTTTATTTACTCAGTATTATTTTTTTTTAATGTTTATTTATTCTTGAGAGATAGAAAGAGACAGCGTGAGCAGGGGAGGAGCAGAGAGAGAGGGAGACATAGAATCTGAAGCAGGCTCCAGGCTCCAAGCTGCCAGCACAGAGCCCGACGCGGGGCTCGAACTCACAGATCGCGATACCGTGACCTGAGCCGAAGTCGGACGCTTAACCGACTGAGCCACCCAGGCACCCCTGTGAATTCATTTTACAATAATGGTAATAAACTCATTATGTATTACTGTAGAGAACAGATTTCTATGAAAAATAGCTCTATTTCCCAAAGACATATTTAGCGAGAAGAGTGGCATTGTTCTATATTTTTGTAAATCTCTTTAATGTCTGGCTTAATAGAAGACAGCTGGGTTCTCGTATCTGCTTCTGTGTTCAATCTGCTGTGATATCACATGTCCTGCAGTCTCTGGAAAACTTCATTGCACTCTGGTGAGAGGCTCAGAATGGAAAAGGCAGATAACATCTTAGTATATTACGAAAATAGTGTGGACCAGCAGACTGCCTGGAAGGGTCTTGGGACCCCAGGAGGTTCCTGGAACACACTTTGAGAACTACTGACCCACCAGGCTTAGTCTGGTACCTCCCACTGTGCTAGGTGGGTGGGGTACAGCCATGAATGAAGTGGACATATTCTGTGCTCTCTGGGAGCTTACAAATCGTTACAGGCTGAACTGTGCCCCTGTATTCATGTATGAGAGTCCTAATCCCCATAACCTCTGAATGTGACCTTGTTCAGAGAGCCAGTCGTCACATTCGTTTTCAAGTAAAGACGAAGTCATCAGACTCGTCCAACATAGCCGGTGTCCTTATAAAAAGGGGAAACTTGTCCGAGACACGAGACTCGCATACACTCAGTGAAGCCGCAGGGAGAAGACAGCCATCTACAAGCCAAGAAGCGAGGCCTGGAGCAGATCCCTCCCTCACAGCCCTGGAAAGGAACCAGCTCTGCTAACAATTTGATTCTGGAAGTTCAGCCTCCAGAGCTGTGAGGGTATCAGTTAACTCTTGTTGAAGCTGCCCAGTCTGTGGTACTTATTTTTTTAATGTTGATTTATTTTTGAAAGAGAGTGAGAGTATGAGTGGGGAAGGGGCAGAGAGAGAGGGAGACACAGGATCCGAGGCAGGCTCTGGACTCCGAGCTGTCAGCACAAAGCCCGACGTGGGGCTCAAACCCACAGACCACGAGATCATAACCTGAGCTTAAGTCAGACGCTTAACCGACTGAGCCACCCAGGCGCCCCTAAAAAAAATTTTTTTTAACATTTATTTATTTTTGAGAGACAGAGACAGAGCATGAGCATGGGGGGTGCCGGTGCAGAGAGAGAGGGAGACAAGGAATCCGAAGCAGGCCCCAGGCTCCGAGCTGTCAGCACAGAGCCTGACGCGGGGCTCGAACCCGTGAACAGCGAGATCATGGCCTGAGCCGAAGCCGGAAGCTTAGCTGACTGAGCCACCCAGGCACCCCTTTGTCGTTCATTTTGATTGCCAGAGGTTGGTTTCCCTGAGGGCTCCCCTTTTTAAGAGGTGGCCGAGATGGGTGGGGGAAGCCTCGATGAGATATCTCTTATATGTGCAAAATCTCTCAAAAACGCCAGGTCCAGGCCCTCTGAGTGAAAAGCAGGTATCCTGAGTTCCCAAAGCTTCCGTGTGTGATGATAAGGGAAGTTCTCATCGCATAGGCGACAGACGGTGGGTATAACGTCTCGTTACGTGTGGCGTGTGGTGTATACGCGGCGTGCACAATACATGCGTTCGGATCACACTCCGTTTTGAAAATAGTGGAGCTTCAAAGAGAGAAAGAATGTCCCTTACGAGGTGAAAACTATTCGTGCCTTTCAGGAAGGAAGGCATCTGGGGAGGGGTTGGTCTGTGTACATAACAGGGGTCCCCGCTGCTGCCGCTGCCACTGATTCCGGCATCAGCCTTTGAGAAGCAAGGTTCGGATTCCCTCCCCAAGTTACGCACTTACTTAGTTTGAATTATAAAGGTTGTCTGTTGCCTGCCCTTGAGCGGGGGTAAGAGAGAGAACGCGGGGCAAGCGTAGATTTGAAGGCGCCACCGAGAGCGCGTTGCCCGGCAAGGCCACTTCTGCCCACAACGCCAGGTTTGAGGAGCCCGCGGGAACGAGGGTGCCTTAAGGAGCTACCAGAAACTTGACGAGGCATGGCTGTTTCCGTCGCCCCCGCCCGCTGGCACACAGATGCTCTTCTGCGCGGAGGCAAAGGTGAAGGTTGGCGACATTCACACGAGCGAGAACCCAGCGGATGGTAGTGAGCCCCGCGCGCAAGGATGGGTTCTGTGGGAGCGCGTCGCGATTGGGACAGTTCTGCGTCAGCATCAGAGGCACGAGTTACAGTCCAGCCTCGGATGTCAGGGCCCGGGGGGGGCCCGTCTGGCCCCTGGCTTGACGGGGACTTTAGAGGGGGACATGTCTGTTCAGTTTGGGATCAGGAGCTCGTGGCGCCGGATGGAACAGGGGCGGAAGTGGCTTTGTGACTTCCAGCTACACAGCTCCGTATACCTCGTTTTAATTTTTAAATTGATTTCAAGGGCGCCTGTGCTTACGGTAGCGATCTGCACCCGCTGCCGGGTTAGAAGACAGGGAAGGCAAATCGTCCTTTGTTCCAGAAGCAGACAATAGAGGGGTGATATGCATGATATGCACAAAGGCTCATTATGCAAACCAAGTGGGTGAGTGACATAAAACCCCACCCCTCCGAAGGGAGCTTGCCCTGCACCGGCCACGGGGCTGGGGAGGCAGGTGCCCACCTCTCACCCATCCAGCAGGCGTCTTTGTGTTCAGCACGGGCCTGAGCCCTGGAAGCCTCCTCCTCTGCATGGAAAAGATGGGCCCACGGACATCAGTGGGTCTGTTTTCTCCATGAGGATTCAGTACAGTAAGTGAAGAGGTTCCAAATAAAGAGGCAATCCAAAAACCGAGGTTTAGACCCTTGTGTAGGCCTCATTAAAAGTTTCAGGCCACCCGCTGTTCTGCCAGTTAGACTGGTTTGGGTATGAATGGGTCTACAGAGTTTTAAAGAGCGATTCTGACTTCTAACGTAGACCAATTTACAGAGGGGTGCAGGGCGGACTCCCAAGAGAGCCCCGTTGGGTATGATATATGTATGTGTGGTTTGAAATTGTCGGGAAAGTTTACAATGAATAACTCAAGTGCAGTAGGTTTTGAGATCAACGCTCCCAGAGTCGTAAAAATCAGGTCTCGCTGCGGCCAGCTTGTTGGTGCGTGAAAAGTGTTCCGATGACAGGGTGCTCCCTGGTGTTCCAGACTACATCATGGGAGAAGAATGAGGTCAGCCCCGAGCATGAACAAAGGTTATGATACCCTGGCTACTTGGTCTCCTTCCTGTGCAGAAACTAGGGCAGATTTATGTACTGGAAAATCTCTGCAGAGCACAGGCTTAGCCTCCCGGCCCCGGGGAGGGAGGTATCATTACTCACAGAGCCGAAGCAGGAGCTTGGCAGGGATGAGACCCTCGCAGTGGGGGAGCGCTTGGCTCTTTCCACAGCGGGAGTCGGTGTCTAAGAAGGAGAAAGTGTCCACGTTCGGGTCTGCTGTATACAGTATGTGGTCTGTGCCGACAATTATTCGAGAATGGGGATGGAAAGGAAGGGAGGGAGGTCTTTGGACCTTGTGAGTCGTGGCGGCTTCGTACATGTGCTCGACTTCCTCACCCGCTCGTCCTGGCTTCTGTAAGGCTTTGGTTAGTAGAACCTTACTTTGTTATCATTGGTGTGATTGATGTGCCAAACGGCCCTAGAGTCCCCATGCAGGAGATTACATCCTAACCACACCTGAAGACGTGAAATGAGTTCTCAAGGTCTCGCCTACCTTCTCACGGTGAGCAAGGAAGATGTTCGTGGGACGTGGGCAATTCAAATCTGGGGCTGCATGAACGGAGCCTAAAGCTAACCTCTAACTTGACCTTATAAAAACTTTTTGACAACTGCACAAGTGGTAGATTAGATGCGCCTAGGGGAGACCTCCGCCGACACTCCCCCCACCCCCCCAACATCTGCTCAGAGGTAGAGAAAGGCAGTCACAGATAGAGAAGGTGGAGCTTGCCTGGTGGCCATGGCAGGAAGAGAATGTCACTAGTTAAATAAAATAGATTTTCTTTGGGTACAAGAAGGGACCTTAGGAAACATCAGCAGAGCAGACCCTCATTTCAGACCTAAGGAGTGGTGGCCCCAGGGCTGGGCCTCACCGAGTGGCTGCACTGAGTGGGTGGCTACATCTGGAACCAGGGACCCTGCATTCTTGCTGTTCTGTTAAACCCCCATGTGGCCCAGCGGGCACTCGCGGGTCGAATCTGCTCTCACACGTTTGGAAGGAACTGCATCAATTTTATATTTATTTATTTATTTATTTATTTATTTATTTATTTATTTATGTTTTATTTGAGAGAGAGAGAGAGAGCGTGAGTGGGGGAGAAGGACCGAGGGGGAGAGAGAGAGAGAGAGAGAATCTAAAACGGCCTCTGAGCTAAGCATGGATTCGATCCCACGATCCTGGGGTCATGACTTGAGCCGAAATCAAGAGTCGGCCGCTCAGCCGACTGAGCCACCCTGGCGCCCCATCAACTTTGTTTTGAATGTAAGGCTGCTCTCACGCTCCTTTTAGAGAGAGGCTCGGATTAGAAGTTTGCAGGCACGAGATAGAAACCTGATGGAAACAAGCTGAGCCAGCAGCGGCAGCACTGTGGGTGGAGGCCGGGACATCTGCTGTTCCTATCTTGCGCTTGCCAGGGTTTTCCATTGTGCCAGAACTTTCTCATGAATAGAATTCTTGGAATTTTATCGAAAACAATGAATCCATGTGTCAGAGATTCACAGAGGAGACACATCCCAGATGTGCACTGCACTGTATTTTTAGTGTGCACATGTGTGGTTTGCAAAGGCCAAGCAGAGGGCTGCCTGTATTTCACGCGGAGCTCCTTCTGCACACGAGAGGGGTGACATACCATCCCTCCCTTGGTGCTCAGAAAAAGACCGTTCCAACAGACTGTGACAGCAAAAGACTGTGTCACCCTGTGGGCCTGGGGTGCTGTTCTGAGAATCCTCTGTGCCTCTTGAAACCTGAATCACCTGCATTCCAAGCTGGATGAGTAAGCTTCAAAAATCAGAAGGATAGCATCATCCCACGAGTTTCTTAGCAAAGCCGCTGTGGGAACACGTCCTTGTACAAGTTTATTAAAAACTCATGAGCTTTTAGGGAAAGTTAAAATAAAAAACATCAGGGATCCCACATCCCAGAAGAGAAGACCTTTTTGGGAGTTTGAGGAATATCAGTTGTGTGCCATGGGCTATTTTGGGGATAGAAATACAGATTATGTTGTAAGAACATGATATCTCCAATCATCCATCCATCCATCCACCCATCCATCCATCCATCCATCCACCTATCCATCCATCTTTCCATCCATCCACCATCCATCCATCCATCCACCCATCCATCCATCTATCCATCCATCCATCCACCATCCATCCATCCACCATCCATCCATCCATCCATCCATCCATCTATCCATCCATCCATCTATCCATCCACCCATCTATCCATCTATCCATCCACCCCCCCCACCTGTGCATTTATCTATTCATCCATTGACCCATCCATTCATTTAGTCATCATATAAAGAATGCCAACAGCATGCCAAGGAATGTACCAGAAGCTGAGGCTACAGTTTTGACCAGAAGACCCAGATCCCTTCTCACACGAAGCTTGTGTTTTAACCAAACAAACTAATGTAGAACTACAACTGAAAACTGCAAGAACTGATCAGGGACCAAAAAGGTGAAATCACATGGGGCTAGAGTGACTAATGTCCTCTTAACATCAAAAGAAGAGGTGTTAGCTTGTGCTCTCCCCCCGGGAGATAAAGGCACATGACTTTCAAAACTAGTTTTTACAGAGAGAAGTGACTACTTACACATAAGAGACTTTATACTTTTCGGGCATCTGGCTTGTTAGAACCACACGACTAGGAATGGGTAATCCAAACCACGGCTTGAACCACGTGGAGCATTTGGGTCAGTCTCGTCAACTTTCTAGAATGGGATAATAATTGAAACATAATAGGAAAGTTTATAAAACCTTTTCCACATCCTAGCTCACCGAGTCCAGTTAACATCCCTGGTTGGAAGGTGGGCAGCTGTGATTAATGCAGTCTTTACAGTTGAAAAAATCGAGACTCTGACAAGGGTGAGGCAGCTGTATTTGAACTTGCCCATGTGAGGATGTAGTATGCCCGGATCGCGCGGGATGTTGTGGAGTGGACTGTTCGCAGGGCTGGGGACCAGAATCTGCATTTCTAACAAGCTCTCAGCAAGCTCCTTGTGGCAGTAGGAGCAGGAAGCGGTTCCCAAAGTTCTCTTTTCATCTCCAATGGATTACCGAAAAATAAAACTAGATAAAAATAAGGTGAAGGCTTTGGATGGATATTCTCTGACCATTAGGTGACAGCAGTGATTAGGAAAACAAAAAGGAACATCGAACGCCAGCCCCACCAAACTCAGGGGGCGCGGGAGGTCTACAGGGGCAGTCATGGTGATCTTTGCATTTCCTCCGACCTAAAACTTATAAACAGGATGCTTCCACACATGTTTTTATACTTTTAGTTCATCTCTAAAGAAGGAAAGAAGCCTATGGGAAAAAATACGTTTCTTTGTAGGAGAACAAAGAAGCTATTAACATCACTTACACATTGTTCCTTTTTTTTTTTCTTAACCTTTTTATTGAGGCTTGATTAACACGCAGAAAGCCATACATATTTCATGTGTACGACTTAATGAGTCCAAGAAGAGTATCCACCAATGAAACCACCACCACAGTCTCTGCCACAAACGCATCCGTCGCCCCAAAAAGTTTCCTCCCTCCCTCTTTATTTGTTTGTTTTTGTGATAAGAACACTCCAGGTACTGCAGTCAACTCCAGCCTTGGGCTGGGCGGTCAGTCTTCAGGACGCAACTCCTGCACATCTGAAACCGTGCACCCTTCACCCTTCCGTTGCTGACAGAAAGAGTCTCCTTCAGTTCTCTCCGATGTTTCAGAGGGCATCCTGCACAGCCCTGGGCAAGGAAACAGAAGTCATTTTAAAATTATGTGTGCCGGGTTTCTGATTCCTCAAGGTTCGCTGAAATCTAGTCTTCGTTGCGCGAGACCTAACTATTCTTTCTCTGAAGTTTTTCTGCAAAGCTCTGGTCTTGCACAATATTTCTAGGATTTCTGCTCCACAATGAATGCTTCTCTGTTGCGTTGGAGATTTTAATTTCCAGTAAGCCTTATCTTATTTGTATGTGCCTGGCTACATAGGGTCCCCAGTTTATGCCTCCACAGATTTAAGGCAAGACCCTGCGATGCTCCATGCGGGTGACTACAGACGTATTGCCAGGGACGGTTAGCCTCTGGATTCCTGGCCGTTGGATGCAAAATCCATTGACCTCACAAACGTGGATCCCTCATTGCGACGGGATATGAGTTTTGGGACCCCACTTATTGCATTATGATTGGGCTGTAATGTAATTTCATGACTTTTAAAAACTTTTTTTTTAATTTATTTTTGAGAGACAGAGTGAGAGCGGGGAGGGGCAGAGAGAGAGAAGGCGACATAGAATCTGAAGCAGGCTCCAGTCTCCGAGCTGTCAGCACAGACCCCAGTGCGGGCTCGAACCCACAAACTGTGAGATCATGACCTAAGCAAAGTCGGACACTTAATGGACTGAGCCGCCCAGACGCCCTGATTTCATGACTTTAATGGTAATATGAACATCAGCAAACGTGATGTTAAGAAGCTCTTTTGATGCTAGTACCAAATGTATAAATGATCCCGCCCTGAAAATGCTTATATTTTAATAAATGTGGGAGCTGGGAGACAGGTATCTGAGCAAAGAGAATTCCCGGGGTCACCTTAGACCTGCCCAGAGCCAAAGAGAAATCCAGCGAGTTCAGAGCAGGGAAATTCTACAGGGGGTCTTGAGGGGGCCATCTCTAGCTCAGTGTTTTCTGAAGGGATATGCCGAACAGAGGGAAGCACCTTCTAGACGAGAAAGGACGGAATGAGGAAAGATGGAAAAGAGAGAGTTCAGGTTCTCTGTGTCATCTATGCAACGTCTGCCCCATGAGTCTTCTGAGAGATGAGGAATATGTGAAAGTCTTTCTCATGTGCCCTGTGAATAATGACAATGTTAGGAGATAGATGGGTGGATGGATGGGTGGATGGATTGTAGACAGATAGGTGGGTGTATATCTGTGTGTGTCAGCGTGTATACACACATCTGGATGAATCTCCCTGTCTCCACACCAGTCCTGGGTCTCGAGCTGGTAGCACACGTTGTCAACTTGTCTGATACTGAAGCAACACCATGTTGGAGAAATACGCTCTTCAAATGGACTTCGTTTGCCTACGTGCATGTTCCCTTTGAGGTTAATCCAAGATTTTTTATATTTTTCGAAGGACTCACATAGCAATGTGTTAAATGAGAAAAACGTGACACAGAGCTAGATGCTGCGTTTAATATATGGTTTTAATGTTTCCCGCACTGAAGAGTTAAAAAGAATATCAGGAGAGGGCAACAGTGATTCACCCCATCTGTAACTTCATGCTTGGCTTCTTGTGTGTGTCATAATGAAAAGGCACACTGGTCAGATGAAGCTTCTTAAGACGGGAGATGTTGGCTGTATCTGAATGCAAAAACATACACATTCAGAATAAGTCCTTCTACGCGATTGGTATGTGGGTGTTGGGGGAATGGTGGTGGGAGGTGGTGATGGAGGTCTTCCCTAGGTGTATTGTTGCTTTTTTCTCTCCCAAATGTGAGCAGGAGGTGACTTTCCAGAAGCCTCTATGGCAGGGGCTCTGCCTTGAAGAGAAGCTATACACAATCGGGCTTGAGACAACCTAGTAAGAGTTTTCCCATTAGGTCTGCAGACACCCATACAAGGCCACCACGTGCTGCTGGCTGTAGCGTATTTACAAATGGGGTTCCTACTTGCCCTGTTTTTCCTGTGTATTATTCACCAAGAGAAGTCAGGCATCCACCCGGGATGCACGCGTCCTGATACATGGCCCTCAGTTTAAGTCTGAATAATACGATGAACCAAAGAAAACAACAGCTCTGTTGATTATCTAAGAAATACTGAAATGGGGGTGCCTGGGCGGCTCAGTCGGTTAGGCATCCGATTTCGGCTCAGGTCGTGATCTCACGGTTCGCCCATTTGAGCCCCGCATCGGGCTCTGTGCTGACAGATCGGAGCCTGAAGCCTGCTTCGGATTCTGTGTCTCCCTCTCTCTCTGCTCCTTTTCCACTCACACTTTGTCTCTCTCTCTCTCTCTCTCTCTCTCTCTCTCTCTCTCTCTCGCTCTCTCAAAAATAAATAGACATTAGCGAAAAGAAAAGAAATACTGAAATGCATCTGGGGCCTGTTGCTGCATAGTTTTTAAGCTCATGGGAGAGCCTTTTGTATGTAGAGGGTTCCTTTCCTCTCCTGATGCTTTAATTCCATCATAAATCATGAGATTCTGGGCATTTATTTCTTCACCCTCTCCCACCGAGTCCCTCTATAGCCTCTCTCTTTCTAGGTGGTCCCATCTCTTACTGTGATAACAGCCCTGCTCTTTCCATGGCCGTGACAAGACCGGGTAGGGACATGCTCTGCATGTGGCCTCCATTAGCCCAGCCGTTCTTCCTTCTCGGACATCCGGGCAGTGGTGAGGGTGCAGCCTTGGGGAGGGATTCTCCCCAGAGCCCCAGACCCTGCCTCTATTTGGCCCTCCTTACTGACGTCCCTCTTCTTCTCAGGCCTGGTTTCTGTTCCTGGGGCATGAGTGGCGGTTGACCTTACGGGGTTGCTGTCCGAACTGAATGACCATGTTTCATAAATTTAAGATGGCACTGGTTATAAAATGAACCAACATTTCATCTGCCACCAAGGGGGAAGACATGGGGCCAGTAAGCCAGTGGCATGCCATTGACTGTAAGATGCATCCAGATTTCAGAGCTGGGAAATTGTGGAAAACGGTGTAGCCAGTGGCATAGGATTTAAAAGAATGTGCATGCAGAGTGCTTCATTCCCAGGGCGACCTGGTTATTTTGTGATGGAGCAGCTGTTTGTGAATCCAGAGAAAAGTGGCCAGAAGATACCGTACTCCTTGCAGGGTGTGGAGTTATGGGATGTCCCAAATTCTGCTTGGCTCTGTGTGGGAGACGTTGAAGGAGGAGTTTTGTATTGGGGTGCAGTGGGCTTGAGAACCCCTGTGGAGAAGACTGGATCCTGATTTCAGATGGCACTGGCTTCCTGGAACAGACACCGGGTTGTGACAGCAAGAACTTCGTTGAGAATGTTCTCCAAAGCACGACCGTAATCTTATTTAGCGTGTTTGTTTCGCTTACTTTTTCCACTTGTTTTTCCTAACTCCTGGAGGCACATGACACTTGAGGAAGCTGGAGAGACATGGGTTTGGGAATCTAGTTCTGTGGACACTGAGTTCTGGATGTTTCTCGGATTTTTGAAAACCACGTAGGGACTTGTCTCTCTGTCTCGCTTGCTTCGGTTATGGAGGAGGGCTGATCATCCTGTGACTCACTCCCAGATTTCATGAAAATCTAAGTATTTTGGGTTCTCTGGATTAACAATGTAGTACTTTTAACCATCATGGGGGGAGGGGGGGGGTCACAAAATTAGAAGCAAAGAGGAGCCCAGGCCTTTTTTCTAATTCTTTTACTTAAAATGTAGGAGCTTCTCAAAATACTCATCTGGTAGAGAAAGGAATGCATCTGTTTCAGGATCCCTGATGTCTTTTGCTGAAAATGTCAGTGTGCTTACAAAGTACATTCCACTTTTCATTATTATCTTTTGAACGTAAGCATTTGGATCCTTTGCCGTACCCAAATCTAGTTATTGAAAATAAATCGTGGGGCGCCTGGGTGGCTCAGTCAGTTAAGCATCCAACTTAGGCTCAGGTCATGATCTCATGGGCCGTGAGTTCGAGCCCTGCCTCGGGCTCTGTGCTGACAGCTCGGAGCCTGGAGCCTGCTTCGGATCCTGTGGCTTCGCCTCTCTCTGTCCGTCCCCCGGTCATGTGCGTGCTCTCTCTCTCTCTCTCTCTGTCTCAAAAATGAATACGTTAAAAAAAATGTCTTTAAAGAAGACAAATCGAATTTTAGGCTCACACTATGAAATATCATCTGGGTGAGAACTCCCCAGCTTCTGGAACGATCAGTTGACTCTTATCCCATGACCAAACTCCAAAAGAATGGTCCTCGTATGTTATTGGTGCATTGAGTACATTCATTTGAAATAAACACCATAACCCTAATACAGCACTACCTTTAATTTGGGGGCAATTTGCTCAGAATTTATGTGCGTCTCATAAGTTCGTAAAAAACGAGGTTGGTCGTGTGTCACTTGCCACATTGGAATATCCCAACTTTCCTGGAGCCACAGAGAAAACACCCCCACACACCAATCTAAAGTTCAGCTCTTTTTATAGTAACATAGAGGCAGGCATATTAAATTATTATGCCATGTTTCTGCCAGGTTTTGACTTTTTTTTTGAGTTCTCCGTTATAAGGCAACCCGAGCGGTCCCCAAGTCCTGCGGCTGCCCGAACGTTCTGAGAGCATAGCCTATGCATGTTAACTAAGGCATCTCCTGACACCCCAGGCAGGTAGGCAGGTAGGTAGGTGAGGTGGCCACGGACGAGGAGGTAAGCAGGGACAGCGTCAGCCAAGGCCAGGAGTCCCTTGCGGAGCTGGAGTTGAGGGACTCATGTGTTCCTGGTTACCAGCCTGTGTTCAGAGCTCTGTTCTGGTTTTAATCCTGCCGGGCGAGATCCTCTCCCTCTTTGAAGTCCCAGAGCCGCCAAGCAGGGAGGGGGCGAATCCTTCACATCAGCCTTTGTCATTCACACCGAGCCCAAGGGACGATGTCACTAAGTCAAATGGATGGACAAAGAAACACTGCTGGTCTGTAGTGTCTCTTGCTTGTTTTCTTCTGAAGGGCGGCGGTTACTTTTAGTGACGATCCTTGTCGCAGGGGGTCTCTGACAACCAGCCTTTGGCCTCTTTTTACTCTCCTGTTGCGAAAATGTGCTACATGGGCGTGTGTGTGTGTGTGTGTGTGTGTGTGTGTGTGTGTGAGACAGAGACAGAGACAGAGACAGAGAGACCGAGAGACAGGAAGAGACATTGATTCTGTTTGTTTCCTTTTCCTGACCTGTACTTAATTCTAGGTGTTTGGCAGTCTTGGTCCAGTTAGAATAACTTCGGGGCCTGCGTTTTTATTGCTCTCTCTCTTTCCAGAATGTGGCTTCGATTTCACCCTTCTTGAAATGCCTATCCTGAACCTCCCTCACTTTGGGGCTCTTTCTCCTCTAGTGAACAAAAGCAACCTTTGATATTCTGAATTGCACCACCTTTCTCATTTTTTATGCAATGTGAACTTTGAGGAGAACTTTAAGATATGAAGAAAAGATGTGTGTCTCCCTTATCTTTGGCTTTTGTAAGTTTTTTTTTCCTTCCCCTAAATCGATCTCAATTAACTTTGATTTCTTTCTTTAGAAAAACCATGTGCTGAAATAATGCTTTGCCAGATGTGAGAACGGGTTCCTGCCTCTCCAAACACACACTGGAGGCTTGTCCTAGTTCTACTAGTTTGGTCCACTTTTTCAAATCTTACGCCGCGTTTGTTTGGTCACGGGAAGCCCTACTCTACTTTATCTCGGAGGTATACTCATATTTTGACGCTGTGACTCTTTTTGTCGGCACGACCTCTTTCTTTTTCGCTTGTAATTTAAGACCTAGCCCGTCCCTCCTCCCCCACCTGTTTCTGCCGAGTTCTGACACAAATCGCGCGTTTATTCGTGTTTCTCTTCACCGGGGAGCCGGCGCTAACCTTGCCCACAGTGTATTATCCTGTCTCTGAACTGGGTCTTGTCTGTGGGACCAGGCGGGAGAGGGGGGCAGGCGTCGGCCTCGTTTCCTGTTCTGACCATGCGAACCCTTTCTGTCCAAGTGCTGCTATGGGAGGGGAGACTCAGTTTTGCAGAAATTATAGAAGATGCTGGGATTTGTGTCTTTTTGAAAATATCACGATGACGCTAAGTCCGTGGTGTCGATTTTACTTGTAAGGCCACATCTGTGAATTTTGAGTCGTGAGATTCCTTTACCCTCCCTTGGGACCAGAAGAGAGAGCCATGTAATTCGGGTCCCCCTGGACGTCTCCTGTGCCCAGAGCTTCGGAGCTGCTGCCTCGTGTCGCTGTTGTCTATTGTTGATGTGTTTGGTTTTTCTGTGGATTCAAGATGCCTTACCTTTTTGTTGTTGTTATTCCTTCCTCGTGTCCGGTTGTGGCCGTCTGGCGGGCGCGAGCTGTCCTTGTGTACGTTTTGTGTTACTGTTTCCACCGCCAGCTGACTCTTGCCCCCAAGTGGCACAAGCTGTGATTCTAGGGATTTTTAAGAAGTGGGGAGTGGTGGGGTGTATATATGCACAGGCACCTGGCCACCACTCTGACGGCCAGAGCACTGAGTTTGTTGCTGCTGGTTCTTTCTACTCGCTGATTCGTAGCTCAGTGTTGTCGGGCAACGAAGTTCATGTGCTTATGAGGTTAGTCCTCGGGTGGCAGAGTGAGCGCGGGGTGGGGAGGGGTGCTTTGTGAAATTACACGTGTTCTCTAATAATCCTGATACTTCTGCAAGGAGGTAGGTCTGTATCTTCGAAAAGCTGCCTCCTAAGTCTCTGTTACTAACAGGGAGCGGCCTTATTTACTGAAACACCAACTCGAAGAAAAATGAGGGAGTGCTAACGTAAACAGTATCCCAAACCGAGAGATGTAAGAAAGGCATCGTCGTAGGCTGAGGCAGTAGAAGGTAAAACACAAGTCCGATCTATCCCTAATTCCACAGCTCCCTTTAAGGTGACTTCTGGACTTTTCTGGACCTCAGATTCTCTCATTTGGGGATGAGCAGTTTGGACTAAAGTCTCCACTGTCCCCCCAGGTCCCAAGATGTCCATTTTTAAAAAACGTTTATCTCTTTATTATTTATTTATTTATTGTTTTGAAAGAGAGAGACAGAGAGAGCACATGGGGAGAGGGGCAGACATAGAGTGGAGGACAGAAGATCTGAAGTGGGTTCTACACTGACAGCAGCGAGCCCCAAGTGGGGCTCGAACTCACAAACCATGAGATCATGACCTGAGCGACCTACGTCGGACGCTTAAGCGACTCAGCCACCCAGGCACCCCTAAAATTTCCATTTTTTCTTTGAAATAATGTATGACCCAAACAGCATTTGCTTCTGGCCAGTCGATAATGATAACTGTGGATGCCCAAGGACTGAAATAAAAATGAGGTATCCCATGGATTTCTTGTTTCTGTTAGAGAAACCAAAATTGGATTGTCCCATAATTCCTTCTGCAGCACGGTATATCATTCAAGCAGTTGAAATTTCCAGATCTAATTTGCCTTTGCCGATCTGGCGAATAGGATATACGCGTAGCCATAGGCCAACCACTTGTTTGACTTAAAGCCCCACAAGAATGGTCCAACAATGACGAATATTTTCTATTTCTTTGCACCAAATCACACAAAGGACCAAAGATATTAATAGAAAATAAGGGAGAAAAAGAGCTCGTCAGTGATCCCAGATATTTTAAACATCCTGGTATTTGGAGGCATCTGGATAACTCAGAGCTTTTTTTTTTTTTTTTTTTTCTGGTTCATTTATCATCCAGATGTTCGCCATCATGGAAACACTGCTCGAAACTCCATTTCAGCTAATAACTTCGAAGTGGAAAAATTCGTACCTTTGTCCGTTCGTCCTTCGGTGCCCCACTTCCCTTTACTTTTCTTCTAAGCGTCTCCTCTTGGAAACCTCCTGGGAATGTGGCAATTTCGCCAGATGCTTAGGTGTTCTCCATCACATTTCTGTTTTTTAATCTCCATGACCATTCTGTACCCTGTCTGCTTGAATTATAGATTGCATTTGTCAAATAATGACACAAGCAATTGGATGTCTTCTAAGACCTTTGAAATTCAACTTCCTTGAGTTGAGATTAAAGTGGGTATTATCTGCACTGTGGCAGTCAGGCCGGGGATGCTAGGAGACCCGCAGGAAAGTTTTTCCGGGCTTCCAACTGCTGCGGTCGGGAGGGAAGAAATCCAGCTACTTTTTTCTTCTCAAAGGTAGAAACGGACACCACGACAACTACCTAAAATGTGGTCCCAGTTAGAAATGGCTCGCAAGCCAGCAGCCCTTTGAAGCGTGACTGTCCTTTGGCGTGTCCTGAACGTGTGTTTCTTTGGGCATTCAGGAAGCGCTATCGGTCGTGAGCGAGGACCAGTCATTGTTCGAGTGTGCCTACGGAACACCACACCTGGCCAAGACGGACATGACCGCGTCCTCCTCCGGCGACTATGGACAGACATCCAAGATGAGCCCCCGCGTCCCTCAGCAGGACTGGCTGTCTCAACCTCCAGCCAGGGTCACCGTCAAGATGGAGTGTAACCCTAACCAGGTGAACGGCTCAAGGTAAGGAGACGCCCCTGCCCCTCTTCTCCCCGACTTCGCCGTTCTCCTGCCCCTGGAAGAGGCAATCGAGTCGCGCTTCTCCAAGGATCGTTGCCGTGAGTGAGGCCCTCGCGCGGTAACGTCGGGCCGAGCTGAGAAAATGTGTTCTCCAGTGGTTTGCGTGAAGGCTAGAGGTTGTAAAACTGGTGGTATATTTACCAAGAGCTCCCTTTGAAGATGTGCTCGATTCTGTTTCCCAGGCACGAGGGCTCTGCGGGAGGGGGGCCGTGCCCACATATGGCAGAATTCATCTCTGAGGGTTTTATTGCCTGGAAAATAATGCCGGCTTACGTTTTTATGGAGGGAGAGTGTGAGCTAGTGGCCGGGCAGTGCAGCGTGACGTCCGACCCGTATGACTTGGCTGGTGCGTCTAGTTCATACGCGCTCCACCCCTGCCTTCTTGGTGCGCCCTGTTTCTTCTCGCCTTTCCTTACGCTTGAAGCCAAGTTCCGGCGGCACGGGTGAAGTACTCCCTTTCCTGACTTTGTCACGAGAACGCCGCTGTCTCACCGCATATGTTATCGAATGCGGGACCGTGCGCCTGGTGCCCGAAAGCGTCTCATCAGACGCGGTTTTGAAAAGTAAAGTTGACTTCCATTGCGATGCGATACCCCACGTGTATTCGGAAAGAACATAAGATCCCAGGACAAAGAAAGGATAATTTCCTTTAGATGCCGCATGATCTGGCATAGAGTCCAAAGAACGGCTCACGTTTTCTGGTGCTTTGTTAACGCACAAAGCCCCTGTATAGCCAGCGAGCTGTGAATGCTCCGAGCAGCCTTGTGAGGAATGCTTGTCCCCATCTGATGGATGAGGAAACTGAGGCTCAGGCATTTTCTGGCTAACTTGAGATCCCAGCTTAGAGCAATTGGACTCAAACCAAGGGCGTCTGACTCCACACCCAGTGCATTTTCCACTCCGCGGCGCCCATAATAGGCCCCCTTTTTGCTTCACGTATATTTCAATGCTAAACGCGCTTTTTATAATTGTCATGTTTTATAAGCACTGGAAACCATTGCGTCAACCCCTAGTTGATGAAAGTGCCAAGTCATAGGGCCTTAGAGAGAATGTCCGCAGTGTGGCTGACGTGCCAGACAGGGAGATGGGAGACGGCAAGAGTTTTCCTCGGCTCCGAGAAGCCCGTTCACTCTCTGCATCTCGCTTCTTCTGGAAGAGGGGGAAGATAGCTCTGATGTTGAATCTTGCTACGATTCAATGTAGCTACAATTAAGTGGAATTCAAGCCAAGATAGGCCTGGCAAGGCAGTAATTTCTAGACGCCCATGAGGACAAAAGGACCCTGGTAGAAAATGCGGTCAGAGGGCCCAGGATGGCGGAGTCCTGGCCCGGCCAGTTGACGGTTACGTGTAACTATTTCACAGTAAACCTATCCGTCTGATAGAATGTTTCCCCTGCTCGTTAACTGGTCGTCCTGCTGTGAGCCCTGAGTACGTAGGACTTCTTCCAAGGCTGGTTTCTACCTGCAAGGAACACATCACCACGTGCGTGCGTGCGTGTGTGTTAGAGCAAGACTGTGTTAGGGAGACACTGAGTATGAGAGAGACAGGGAGAGAGAGAGAGCGAACACTTCGGGCAAAGGGCACTGAGACGATTTCCAGTCAGCAAAAAGTGGAGCGAGCCGTGCCCTAGCCCATGTTGCCAAGAGCCTGGCCTGCGACCAGCTCTGGGAATTGCCAGGCTGGATTCAGCAGCCCCAGAAGGAGACCGAGTGAGGAGGTGAGGACCGTGTTGGAGAAACAAAACCTTCTCTTGTTCTTGCGGTGCTATTTGTGAATTTAGCAAAATATATAAATAGAAGAAGACTGCTGTCTTGTGGGAAAAGTGGACACCATTTCCCCTGGGGCGGGCCTGTGCTTCCTCTCTGTAGCCAGCGTCCATTTTCTGCCTGGCCGGGGCCGTGGGCCAGCCTTCCCAGCCCAAGGAGGTCCCCATGGGGATTTAGGACGGGAACCCTGAGCCTGGCTAAGGGGCGGGGTCCCCAAGAAGGACGGGGCTCCCGGGAAGCTTCTTCCACATTCCTCAGCCCAGCTGACTGGGGCAGGCCCTGTGGCGGTTCCCATCAGGTGCAAAGGTGGGTCTCTTCTCTGGGAAATGCAATCGTTCTGGGAGGAACTGGACGTTATCTTGTGGGGGAACAATGGAAACTTTAGTACCTCTCAGGCCCTCAGAAAGTCTAGGATTGCTCAGAATGTTCCCATCACAGAACTTTTAAAGGCAGTTCCAGCTTTTGAAGCAAACCGTGATGTGTTTTGGTGGGGGAGGCAAGGCAGTCCTGTCGCTCCCCTTGTCTTCTTGGATCCACGGTGCTATGTCGGGCAGGTCCGTGAAGGGAGCATGGCTGCCTCTATCTAGCTTTGATCAAGGTCCGTGCCCTTCTTTGATGGAAAATCCAGGGCTGGCGTGATATAGGGAGGGAGGAGCTTCCAGAACCGCCGAAGCCTTGTCGAATGGAGCTATGACACAGATGGCAGCTGGTCACCAAGTGTCATCGTTGCCCACCCCCAAGAATGTTCTGGAAAGACAGGAGGGTGACATGCATTGACCCTCTTTGCAGTAGAGACAAATACAGCGCTCCTGCCCGTCCTTTCCAGAGCTCAGTGTGCCTGCTGGAGTTGAGTGTGGTGCCTGGGCCGGTGCGTCAGTTGAAGTCTCCAGAAAAACAACCAATAGGTTAGACACTGCAGAGATTTGTTGTAAGGAATTGGCTCTTGCAGTTGTGTGGGTCAAGTCTGAGATCTGTAGGGCAGGCTGGAGGGCTGAAAACTCAGGCAGGAGTTGCCGCTGCTGCGGTCCTGAGGCAGAACTTCTTCTTCCTTAGGGAGAAGCTCAGTTTTCTGCTCTTTAGACCTTCAACTGATTAGACGAGGCCCACCCACATTCTGAAGGATAATTGCCTTTATTTAATGTCAATGGATTCTAGATGCTAACATCTATGCAATATCCTTACAGCAACACCTTGATTAGCGGTGGTTTAAGTCACTGTAACCAACAGATCGTTGGTTCACTGGCACCTTGCAGGGCACCGAGAGCTGGGCGGCCAGGCAGTACCTGCTGTTCAGAACACGACAGGCTGTCTGTGTGGCCGTCAGGGCGGCTAAGGCTCGTTTCATCTGGGGGCCCGACGAGTGGATACAAGATTACTGCGGATCAGGCTGCACACTTTGCAGACCCACCGTGTGATATTTACACACACCAGCTCCATCATAGGGAACGTGGATCTGCGTTCAGTTGGTTTTCATTCTGGAGGCCTTGAATGGACACTTGTCTGTAGCAGCCCTGCACGAGGTGTCAGGGGCGGAGGCAGGGTCGGGGAGACAGGGGTCCTGCCCTGCGGGAGTTCTCGGCAGGGGCAGTGTGGAGCAGGCACGGTTCACCTCTGCGTGAGCAGAAGGGACAGGGGTATAGCTCCTAAACACCCCGTCTCCCGGCATCCCTCCAGAGACAGCAGCTGCCGCCCCCCAAATCCCCCAGCCTGGAAGCCCCAGGCCAGGTGTGCCGGGGAGTTAGAGACAGCGGTGTGAAAAGAAGCACACCTCCTGGCCCCCAGCTCAGCAGCTTGTTCTGATTGTCATTGCTGGAAGCTTTCACGAGTCAGACTCCCGTGCGGCGCACACGCAACTTGATCAAGTTCCAGGGCCATTTACGTAAGTGAACTGGACTTTGCAACATGTGAGCGGATACCTTTGCGGCCCCTGATTGCCAGTGTGCAAATACCCACCAGGACAAGAGTGCTCTGCAACTTGGGTCTTGCCTGAGCGTGACCCAGCTCCTTCTACGTAGAATGGCATCCTCGCGAATGGTCCTCTCTGTCCCTGTCCATCCGTTGCCCTCGGAGGAAAAAGCCAAGTGCTTTGGGAGGAGGGTGGAGCCCAGTTCCTAACCAAGTGGTGGAGTTCTGCAAAACCTCAGCCCGTATGTGCTCACAAGGCTCCTGAAATGAAATACAAGTGGCGAAATGAGATCTGTTGCCATTATACTAGAGCTCTATAAAAAATAATAAAAGGAAAACAGGGGAGAAAGGCACCACCGCCTTGCGAACCCGCGGGGAAGTAATTGTGGGTTTGGCTTAGGCCGCTGCTGTATCAGAGGGCACGGTTCCTGTAGACACCGATATAACTGCACGCTGTGTAGACACAGGACATGATTTCTCAGCCTCGGTAGTCCGTGGCCACCCTGCCTTCCCCCTTTCTTCACTCCAGCCTCACGCACCAGAAACCCCCACGTGTCCACACGGCGGAGGAGGGTCCGTGTGCAAACTTGAACCAGCTGTTTCCCAGCGTGGTACACACAAAGGCCCTGTGGGGAGTTCTGCTGCCTGCGAGGCCTCTAGTGAGCCCCCTGCTGATGGCCTGAACTTGCCGTGAGGTTGCTAAGGCTCAGGCCCTTACAGACAGGCGAGATGGGCCAAGAGATAACACACACACACACACACACACACACACGCACACGGCCCACGAGAAAATTGCCTTCCGTGGGTAGGCGGGCAGTATTGTGTGCAAAGCAGCTGCATCATGGCACCTCGGCGCCTCTGACTCGGAGATGCAGCCAGATGTCAGGTGCATCGGACGTCTCCTGCCCCCTTCCTAAGGCGGTGAAAATTCCACGTAGCCCACCTGGAGGTAACGGCAGGGCGGTGTAGGCCCACCCGGAAGCTCGTTGCAGCTGGAACGTAATGAACTCGTGTGCCGTGCCTGTGAGTCTTGCCCTGGCCCCGTCCCCAGACCCCCTGGGGTCCTCAGCTTCTTGCTGGAGTCGGGTGGGTGAGGGGTCCCTAGGGCGGCGGTGCCCAGAGTGAAGCCCCGCGATCAGCAGCATCAGCACCAGCCGGGGCGGTGGGGGGGCCGTTAGACGTGCAGTTCTCGGGCCACCCCACACCCGCCGAATCCGACCAGACTCGGGGACGGAGCCCAGCACTCGGTGTTTTAATGAGCCCTCTGGAGATTCCCGCGTTCGCTGGTCCGAGAACCGCCGCTCTGTTGCAGAGTCGAGGGAGATGAAAAATGGGTGCCCTGCAGAGTGAGTGGCCCGGGAGAATACAACGTGTAGAAGTTGGTCTGCTCCCAGGAAGTCGGTCGGTCTGTCTGTCTGTCTGTCCTCTCTCTGTGGTCTGGGAAGAAGACTCGTTGGGTGGATAACTCCAGCCGCACGTCAGACAGCAGGGTGCTCTCGACGTCATATTTAACGAACACGCATCTGTCGAGTGACGACGATGACAGAAAAGGGGGTGACCCGATTGGCCCGTCTGGGCATCAGGCACGCTGGCTGTGCGTGCGGTCATTCATTCATCCAACAAGAATTCACTGAGAGCTTACTACGTGTGGTCACTATTCTTGGTTCTCGACCTACAGTCATAAAGCACAAAAAACTTCTGCCCTGCTCTGTTCCCTTTCTCATGGGGAAGATGGCCGTTGAGCCATCTAGTTAAACATCCAGTAGGCTGGATCGTGGTAGATGTGAGGGAGAAAAATCAAGCGGGGAAACAGGGGGGCCACTCTAGATGGGGTGACATGGGTCACTGTCTCTAAGACAGCGACACATGAATAACGTCCCAAAGGGTGTGAGGGAGAATGCCCCATGGTCAAACAGCAGAATATTCCAGGAGAAGGGAGTGCTCTGTGCAAAGGCCCCGAGGTCAGCCTGGAGCGCTGGAGGACAATCGTGACTGACACCTAGTGACCCAAGCCACAAACAGGCAATGAGGTGCAGCGATCTTCCCTCTGAGTGAGCGAGGAGACTGTCGGCGTGCTGCAGGAAGGTGGGGGCGTGACATTCCTCAGAGTCAGCAGGCTCTCCCGGGCTCCTCCTGGAGGAGGCCTGTGCAGGAATTCGGGTGAGGGACGGTGGTGCCTGGCTGAGAGGTGGTGGCATTCTGGACCCATTTTGAAGGTAGGACTGATGTGCTTTGCTGACAGGTTGGACCTATGGAGGAAGAAGGCGGGAAGTAGGGATGAGCCCAGGGTGTTGGGGAGACTCCAAATGAGACGTGGACAAACCACACTGGGAATCCTCCCGAGGTTAGAGCCCGGGCGCCTCCAATATCAGCCCAAACATTGGGGCCACGCACTTAGTGCTAATGAACACCGGGCAGAATGGGAGGGGCTCTCACCTCCTCACCTGAGTTCAGTGGATCTTAATTCATTAAACCATTTCTCAACCCTGGTGATTGTGTCTTGGGGGACATTTGGCAATGTCTGCAGACACTTTAAAAAAAATTTTTTTTAACGTTTATTTATTTTTGAGAGAGAGAGGGGGAGACACAGAATCCGAAGCAGGCACCAGGCTCTGAGCTGTCAGCACAGAGCCCGACGCGGGGCTCGAACTCACAAACCGCGAGATCAGGACCTGAGCTGAGGTTGGACACTTAACCGACTGAGCCCCCCAGGGGCCTCTGCAGAACACTTTTGATAGTCACAGTGGGGGAGGGGGTATTCCTGGCATCTGGTGGCTGGAGGCCAGAGCTGGTGCTCAACATTATACGATACACAAAAGAGGATCCCCCGCCCCCACCCCCCGCCCCCTCCACTCACCTCTGAAAGAACCTTCCCGCCCCGGACGTCAACAGTGTCAAAATTGAGAAACCTTTTCGTAAATTAACATCTAATTGGTGTTCACATCATGCACTGCGTTAGCTGCTATGAAGATGGGTGAAAAGAAGCTCACGGTCCGTCAGGGGTGAGGAAGGTTCTGGGAGATCCCGTGGCAAGTACGGAACAGAGGGATGTCTGGGGCCCAGCCATCGCAGGCATGAGGGTGTGACCTCATCCTCCTGGACACAAAAGAAAGACTCCAAGAAGACCAGCATTCATCAGCACATCCACAGCCCAACTATGATTTATTAATAGATTTTAATATACGATGTATTATCCGATGTATGAGTGACATTACGTTTATACCCGTCTCACGGAGGAAAACCGTTGAGTCTCTAAGTTTTCTGATCTTGCTCACATCCACCTGTCATAGGCCATGTGACCCCAGGCCTGGCCTCCTCTCCACTCCCTCAGGCTGCTTCCTTTAGCCAGACAGCTTTTCTGTGTTGGCAGGGACAGCACAGTCTCCTCCAGGTGACAGACAAGCTCTACGTCCTATGCCTTGTCCACTGAAAGGCATTACATCCAAACACTGACCGTTTTGGTTCCTTGCATATGGTGCACGTTTAAAAACCATTCCTTTCCCCTCGTTTCGTTTTATTCCAGCGGACCAATTTACCTGGACTCACCTTCACGCTACCTTCATGACGTGTCCCCAGATAAAACCACATTTTAAAAACAACAAGCGGGTTGGAGGGACTTGGCCATCCAAGCTCATCAGTGGCTCTCAGTAAATACTCATTGGGCCGAAATGAAAACTGAAAAAAAAATTCTCAGTGTTAGGATGGCAACCGTTCAACCACCCTGCACGTCAGTTGTGTTGTGTTGTGTTGTGTTGTGCCGTGGCCACCTACTACCTGCAGAATGAGGCAGGTAGTAGGTCTTTCTGAGAGTAGGTCTCTGCTGAAGGTCTTTTAATGCCAGAGTCTTTCATTGTACCTGCGACACTCAATATTTGGTATTTGAACGTGGTTCGCTGGGACCACTCTCTCTCCGTACCTTTCTCCTTTGACTCATGGAGATTTGACTTAGTCTTTATTTTCCTACATTTGCTATAAGACTTCATGTATTCTGTTAGGACAGAGAAGTTCCCAATGCTAATCTCACTTACTCCTGTCTGCCTCAGGGTTCTGAATCAGATTGGCATCCAAGATGCCTTGTTCGGCCACCTTCCAAGTCACCCTGTGGGAGCCTTGCAAGCTAGTGAGTTTTCCGAACTGTGACAGGGAGGCCAGTTAGTAATAGCTTGTCCTACTTGTAAGGGACCTTGAGTCTTTACAGATGTCAGTTCATCGGGCTGCAAAACTGGGACGTGGACCCAGAGCCTCACCCAGGGAACAGTCGGGAGGGAGACCGAGGTTCTGCCGCCGCGTCTCTGTCTGGAGCAGACTTCTCATCCCTTCTCCTCAGCAGCCACTCATTACCTCCTTCGACATCTCTTGGGGTGTCGAGTGGATGGGCGCCATTTTGTAGAGTAGGAGAGCCTCGGAGTCCTGCCCCCCGTCAGGACGCCAGAAAGTTCCGTTGGGTCAGTGCGGGTATTGGCAGCGGGACAGGGGGACCGCCTTGGGATTTTCTATCCTGAAAGTGAAATCATTTTGGTTAACCAGAATTTGCATAGCCTGTTATGCAAATAAAAGACTGAAGCCCCTTGGTGCCTACTGGGCTTCATTCTTTCCTCTCTGAGAAATGAAGTGTATCAAGCAAACAACGACAACAACAAAGACAACTCACGAGACAGAAGAGAAGCCACATCTCATCCTGTGTATGTAACTCTTCGTCGAGATCTTATTCTATAGCACATTTTATTTCTAAATGATGAAGCCCAAAAGGACGCATCGCCCCCCACCCCGAGATTTCAGGACCGAAACGTAACACGGTCTGGCTGGTACCCGCTCTCAGCTGTAAAGAGAATTATAAACTTAAATGAAGAAACTCGGGAAAGCTTCAAACCCCTTGCAGGGACAAAGAACTAACTGTTGGTGAGTTGGTGGTGACTTTTTAATTAACTTAGTCTTCAACTGCTTTGGAGAGGGGGGGAAGGGGACAGGGCTGGAGGGAAGAGACTGGGATTCCAGGTGTAAGAGAGCATATTTAGCAAGGGTAAAAATAACACCCAGCTGTGAAGACAAACATCTCCAGTTTCAGTGTGAGCGGGGAGCTCTCCATGAATCACTGCCAAGCTCCGCCCGCCGCTCAGCCGTGGGGTCTGAAGCGGCTTTTCCACTGCCTCTGATTCAGAAATAAAACAGACCCACAAATTACCCCGGCGCTCTCCAGACAATCCCCTCCTTGTCTGGGGGCCTGAAAATGCCTTTTGTAGCGACTTGCCTCAGTCCACGCCATGGAACTCGATTAGGAGTTTGTTGGGTCGATTAGAACCAAGTATGCACTTTGCCCCAGCCAGCCTCCCGTGGGCCCTCTCTCAGAACGGACCTCTCTGGACTGTCAGGGCAGAACTGCCAAAGAACACCTTTGTATTTCTCTCACGGAGCTTCGCCACTCAATGAACTAAAAAGAACATTCTGGAAGATAGTGACGTTCCAGTAAACGGCGACGAGCTGAAGGCTGCGTGCTAGCGACATTAACTTGCTTATCCGCATAAGAGTTGGGGTGATAAGGACCATTGTGAACGAGGGCAAGAGAACGTGTAGCAGGGGAGAGGGGCTCTCGCCGCTCAGATGCAGACACTGTGAGAATAGGGACCCCGATGTATCCCCAGCACCTAGGACAGGGCCTAGCAGAGAGATTTGCTCCGTAAATACTGGTTGGAGAAACGAATGAATTGAGGAGACCCAGAGAGTCTGGGGCGTGTGTGTTAATCCGAAGGTCCTGTGGTCCAACGCAGGGCTTAGGATGCACGTGACCAGTGTGGATTTGAATTTGGGGAAGATCATTCTGGAAGCAGAGCTCAAGAACACTCCCCCAGCATGTGGTGGAGAGAAAGGCAGTGGAGAGTTGTCTCTACGTGCAAGAGGAACTCAGGGACAGGAAGAAGGATGGGTTTTGAAGAAGAAGTAGATTTTCGAGAGGATCGTGGGTTTGTCTCTACCCGCTTCTAATTTCTTTTTTAAGTTTATTTATTTTTGAGAGAGAGACAGAGTGTGAGCAGGTGAGGGGCAGACAGAGAGAGAGAGGGAGACACAGAATCTGAAGCAGGCTCCAGGCTCTGAGCTGTCAGCACAGAGCCCCGTGAGGGGCTCAAACCCACGGACTGTGAGATCATGACCTGAGCCGAAGCTGGAAGCTTCACCGACTGAGCCACCCAGGTGCCCCATCTACCCGCTTCCAGAAGAAGTACATTGATTTTCCAAATTTGATTTTGCCTTGCTGTGGACTTTTTCTAAGTTCCAAAGCCTCTGCTAACTATTCTGAAGTGAGGGTGAATCACAGATTTAATGTGGCTGGTGAGCTCAGGGCTGTCGCCTGGGGCTGCGTTCAGCGACATTCTTGGATAAATGAGGTCCATTCACACAGCACAGACGACAGTACAGGGCTGAGTCTCCGTCCTTGTCAAGCTAATGGCCACGTCTGTGCCGTTCGCTGCGGGCTCTTTCCATGATGGAGTCTACCCTGCTGTCCGTAGCCTCTGATGTGAGAAACTCAATGTCAGATGCCAAGTTTATTTTGTTTTTTTCAAAAACAAAGCCCCAGTTTTAATTTCTTGGTACATTTTTACAGGCACATTATCCCTTTTTAAAATAAGCCCCCCGGGTGGCTCAGTCGCTTAAGCGTCCTACTTCAGCTCAGGTCATGATCTCACAGTTGGTGAGTTGGAGCCCCATGTTGGGTTCACCGCCGCCAGTAGACAGTCTGCTTCGGATCCTCTGTCTTCCTCTCTCTCTGCCCCTCCCCTGCTCACGTGCTCACGCCCTCTCTCTCTCTCTCTCTTTCTCTCTCTCTCTCAAAAATAAACATTAAAAAAAAAAGAGTTATTTGGGGTGTCTGGGTGGCTCAGTCGGTTAAGCCTCCAACTTCGGCTCAGGTCATGATCTCGTAGTTCGTGAGTTCGAGCCCCACATCGGGCTCTGTGCTGACAGCTCGGAGCCTGGAGCCTGCTTGGGATTCTGTGTCTCCCTCTCTCTCTGCCCCTCCCCTGCTCACGCTCTGTTTCCCTCACTCTCAAAAAATGAATAAACATTAAAAAAAGTGGAAAAAGGAGTTCTTTAAAAAGAATAAAAAAATAAAATAGGGTGTTATGTATGGCAACAGCTAAATGAAGATTTGCCTCGGGCTGTGTTCCACTCGATCTGAAAACCTTAGACTCACTACTTTCCCGATGGTCCAACTTCTGTCCTGGTCCTCAGTTCTTAGGTCCACATTCTGGGTCAGGTTCATTCCTGCTGTGCCTCTTAGCCCGGGAACCTCTGAGCAGATTTCCTGTCACAGTCACCAGCGTTAGCCCATCCTCTCTGTAGAGCATGCAGAGACCAACCGACCCTCCCCCAGGAGGTCTGGTGGGGAGAACATTTGACATTCAACTGTAAATGGGGTTGATCAGCGTTTTCTAAAAAAAAAAAAAAAAAAAAGGGGGGGGTGCTGGCGCCTGGGTGACTCAGTAGGTTAAGCGTCCGACTTCAGCTCAGGTCATGATCTCACAGTTTGTGAGTTCGAGCCTCGTGTCGGGCTTTGTGCTGATGGCTCGGAGCCTGGAGCCTGCTTCCGATTCTGTGCCTCCCTCTCTCTCTCTGCCCCTCCCCAGCTCGCACTCGGTCTGTCTCTCTCAAAAATAAATAAACATTAAAAAAAATTTTTTTAAATTCTTTAAACAAAACTAGACTTAACCAAAATCCGTATGTATGTCCCCAGAAACACATCATCTTTGGCTTCTCCCTGGAGGCCCTGCCTTTGTGGGCACGTGGCTCAGCTCACATCTGCAAATCTCTCCATGACTGCCTTCAGGGCCACTCCCAGGATATTCTTCTGAAAATACCCAACAGGTGCCCATTCTGTTGTGTTTCACGTCCGTGAGACGGACGACTTGTGTGGGGCTACCGGGGGAGGTCCTAGAGTGTGGTGATCGAGGACTCGGACTCAGGACCCCGAGTGCCTAAGTTCAAATCCTGGCTCTTCCCCTGCTGCTTGTATCACCTGGGACACAACACACTCCCTACCCAGCCTCTGTGCTTTACCTGTAACGGGGCTCCTGTTTCCTGGTATTGGCCTCGTGGAGTTGTGTGCGTGAAGTGCGTAAGAAGCAGCTAACATGTGGCATTTACCGTGACTTTGGCACTGTGTGAGATGTGTTGCCCATATATTTACAACAACGTAAATACATGAAGAGAGCTTGAGGCCGGTCCTGGGATGAGTAAACAGTCAAATACTAGGCAGGAGATGAACTAAGTAAGGTCTGTAAATATTTGTTTGCCCACAGTGCATTGGGTGCTCTCAGGGGCAAATGTGAGTTTAAAACATAGAAACAGAAGATTTTTGGAAACTGGGATATAGACCATTCTGTCTCTCCAGGTTTTTTTGTTTTTTCAATTGTTCCCTTATCTTTTTAAAAATTAAAAAAAAAATCTTTAATGCTTATTTATTTTTGAGAGAGAGAGACAGACCGCGAGTGGGGGAGGAGCAGAGAGGGAGGGAGACACAGAACCCGAGGCAGGCTCCGTCAGCACAGAGCCTGACGCGGGACTTGAACCCCTGAACTGTGAGATCATGACCTGAGCTGAAGTTGGATGCTTAACCGACTGAGCCACCCAGACGCCCCATATTCCCTTATCTTTTTAATGTTTATTTATTTATTTTTGAGAGAGAGAGAGAGAGAGAGAGAGAGAGAGAGAGAGTTAGTTCACGAGCTAGCAGGGGAGAGGAAGAGGGAGAGGGAGAGAGAGACTCCCAAGCAGGCTTCCCACTGTCCACACAGAGCCTGACTCAGGGCTCAAACTCATGAACCGTAAGATCATGACCTCAGCAGAAATCAAGAGTCAGATGCTTAAATGACTGAGCCACCCTGAGGCACCCCTGAGGTACCCTGATTATTTGCTTATTTTTAATATTCCTGCACTGACCTCCCTGGTTGGCCAGTTCTTTCCAAAAGGGTCAAGAAACGGCAGGTATGGAGGACTCGTGAGGATGTGCCGTCTCTTGATTTCTGTAGCCGAAGCAGCAGGGACCTGAGTGCTTGGAGCACCCTGCTTTATCACCAGCCCTCCCCACCCCTACCCCGACACTGTGTGCGATGCTCTGAATCTGTTATCAGATACTGGGAAGGATGTTGCTTGCTAAGACCTGGTTCATCTTAATGTTTCTGACACCTTGAATAGTGACGGGATGCATTTCTTTCTTTGCTTTGGCCAGTAGGAAGCTCAGAGATAAATTAGTGTCCTACCTCTAGCAACCATAAATAGTAAGCCTACTCAATGTGCTGATTTTATCTCGTGATTGGTTACTTTTCTGCCCTTACCTTAAATTCACTTCCATGCCTTTGATTATTTATGTTATCATTTTGTCTCGTGTGCGTTTTTATAACTGTCTTATATCGTGTCGTCTTCTATGCCTTGGAAACCTCACATGGTTTGAGGAAGGGTAAAGGCAGAAAGTAGATTCGAAACCACCACACGCCCACATAAATATAACTCTAAAGTTGCAGAGGAGAATGATGGAACCTCTTCCCTAGAAAAACATTAGTAATGTGAACTAAACATTTGTTGGTCTAAGTAGCTTCCAGAGAGTCATGCCTGGGGGGTTGGGGATGGAGATTCTTCCAGCCCCTTGATTCTGAAACTCTGTCAGAACCCAGTTGGGTTCGGGGACATGGCTGACATCTCACCTGAATTTAAATTTAGTGCAATTTCCAATTTATTGGGTATTCTTTGCCTGCCCCTTCGATCGTCGATTTGAAATGCTAGTATGCCTTACAAAGTCAGCACTCATTGTCTCGATTCATGAGAACTTGATTCTGCAAACGCTCTTTCCGAGTGTTTAGTTCGCTGAGGCTCGACAAGCCAACTGAGTTGGGCATGTGTGTGCAGTTTTCTGAAGAAGGGCACCATGGTGCCATCTTTTCTAGGTGAAGGTAGAAGGGTCTTTCTGCGCTATTTCCATATCCCCTGGAGTGGCCACAGTTATATGCGTGTGCCATGGGGTTCTGTGAGGTTGCTCCTTTGGGAGACTAAACTCCCAAAGCCGTGTGGCCCCAAGAGGGCACTGGGGGAGTTGGGAAGCGATATGGTGCCCCAGCTTTCGTCAGGTGCCTTAGCGAAATTCTTGTTTCTGCACCAGCCTTCCCCTCCCGGGGCGACCTCAGCCCAAGGTGGGATTTCTTCTGCTGTGACAGAGGGGAGCAGCTGTCCTCCCAGCTCCCGATCCCTCTCTCTGATGCCACATTCTCTATGGGATTGTCAAAACCAGTGTTTTTCGGGTTACACACTGAACCCAGACCCGAGAATGTGGCTAAGACCCAGTCATTTCCAATTTATTTTATTTCAATGTGGTAAACACCTGACATGAGTCTATACCCCTTTTTTCTTTGTTCGGTTTTTTTGAAGTATTTATTCTATTTATTTTCGAGAAAGAGTGTGAACAGGGAAGGGGCAGAGAGAGCGGAAGAGAGAGGATCCGAAGAGGGCTCTGTGCCATCCCCCAGTGATCTATACCTTTTTAACAGAGTTTGAGGTACACGTTACTGTTGACCAAAGGCTAGAATATTGGAGAGCAGGTCTCGAGAGCTTTTCCGTCCTGCTTGACTGAAACTTTATGCTTATTGGTTGGTAACCCCCCATCTCCCCGCCTGCCCGAGCTCCTGGAAACCACTGTCCCACTATTCAGTTCTCTGAATGTGACTTACCTCACGTGAAGCGGAAACCGGCTTTTGTTCGTCGGTGACCGATCTGTGTCACTCAGCATAACGTGCTCAAGGCCCAGCCGTTGTCATGCGTTATAGGATTCCTTTCTTTGACAGGAGGATGAGTACACCGTTGCACGTACCACAGTTTCTTCATCCACCGGGCCATCCGTGGACGTTCGTTTCCACACCTTGACCATCGGGAATATTAGCTGTAAGGAACAGAGGAGTGCTAATATCGCTTTGAGATTTGGATTTCCATTCTTTTGGATGAATAGGCAAAGATGAGATCCCTGGATCATACGATTGTCTTTTAAAAAAGACTTTCAGGGACCTCCCCACGGCATTCCATTACAGCTGTACCATTGGGCATCCTCACCAAGAGTATGCAAAAGTTCCGATTTCTCTGCGTCCTCGCCAACATTTGTCATCTTTTGGTTTTTGCAGTAGCCCTCCTGATAGGCGCGAGGTGATGGCTCGTTGTGATTTGGGTTTGCGTAATAACTTCCGTATGCCCTGAAAAGCGTCATTGAGAGAAATGTCTTGAAGGATGCCTTACTTGCAATGAAGAAATTCATGCCCCAAACAATAAGACCAGAGCATTTCGTATTTCATATTTCATGTAAATGATGACCCATTTAGCAAGCATCTAATGAATTGCCTTAGAATCTTCACAGAAACTGCTAGGAAACACGTATGTAAATACTAAGAAGACAGCATTTAAAGGGATGCCCTTTGCTATGTGCATTTCAAAAGCGATACATCGAACACCCAAACCCTTATCATGGTAGGTAGCGTAGAGATCACATGATCCTCTGTTCTTGGCAGGGCTTGCTGCCGGGGGAGTACCAAACTGTTTCTGGAAGTTTCTCTTTGATGACTTACAAGCCTCGGAGTGGACGATGTTGAAGCTTACGGCAAGTGCCGTAAGCCGGGAGGCAGATTCCGCAGAGTGTGGGTCTTTTCTTCTCACACCTGCGCTAAGAACTGAAAATGTATTTACCGTGAGACTTTTAAAAATACACTTTCCAGTTCTCTGAATCAGCTTGAGATTTTTTTTTTTTTAAACAAAGCAGTGTCTGAATAATAGATGTATCCTCTGAAAAAAAATGTTCTTCTCCTGGAATTGCCTCCATTTCTTACTTAGGTTTTTTTTTTCTTTTATATGTGTCCTTCGTTGGGTCCCACACACGCCGTGCCCGGGATTGAACCTGCCCTGGGGCTACAGTGATGCCCTAGAATAGGAATTGTGCAAATATTGCAACACATGGCTTAAACCAGAGTAACACGTGGTCAGGGAGTTGTCAACGCCTTTCTGAAGTTCAGGTTTATTCCACCTTGTAGGGACAGCATCTTCCCTTGACTTGGTGGGGGCATTCTGCACAGGGGCAGGGAGTTAGGCAGCCCAGCTTCAAGTCTTAGTTTTGACCTCTCCTGGCTCTGCGACCTGAGCAGGCCCTTCTCCTTTGTGTACTTGGCTTACGCCTCTGAAAAATGGATGTGATGTATGCACCTGCCTCCCCAGGCTATCGTGAGGACTGTTAATGGTTAGGCTCTCAGGACAGGGCCCACACTTCCGTGTGCTCCTCTCGGTCTGTTAAAATTCCCAAGAGAATACACCAGGGGAAATGCCTGGCAAGTGAGAACAGAACAGCCGGGGCTCTTGTGGCCACTGTGTATTGATAACCTGCTTGGAGTCCAGCATTGTCAGTGGCCTGGGGGGTGACCCTCTCCCCTCTCTGGGGGCCAGAGTTCCCTTAGAGCTTTTTTTTACAGAAACTATTGGAAATGATCAAAAACCTGGTTCCATTCTATCTTCCCCTGAAGCTAAAACAAAATACAATGGAAAAAAGATGATTTTTTTTTCAACTGTCTTGAAGGCACAGCTTTTGAAAATAGGGTCTGAGGGCTGTTTTGTTTTTGTTTTGCTTCTGTTTTTTGTTTTTGCTTTGCTTTTGTTTTGTTTCTTGTTTTTGTTTTTTGGGGTTTGGTTTTCAATGGAAGGTGAATGGGAAAGCTTACCTGTCCTGCTGGAGAAGAGAGAACTTACGGTGTCTGGTATACAGCAGGCACTCAATAAAAATGGTCTAGATGGATGAGTGAATGGGTGAACTTGCAGTGCTCATCCCAGACTTTATAGTTGTTGCCAGAGTTATGCTCATCTGCTGAACAGCATCTAAAGCTTGTTCCTTGAAGAACCAAATCTTTTAGACTCTGTCCCCTAGTCCCTAGTAACTTCTCTCCTTGAGGAAAATACACCAAAACACACACCTTCTCCTCAACTGCTGGAATTTTCCAGAGGGATAGGAAACTAAGTGTCAAGTGAAGACATTCCATGTTGTGATATTAGGATGGGTCTTTTAGAGATAAGTGTCTGCAGCCAGGAAAAGTAGCATCAGGAGGAAATAATGCATGTGTAGGCAGTGATGGAAATCTAGAGAGTGTGCACCATGGGAACTCAGACTGTTATTGTTTATAAATTTCCTTCGTGTTAGTACAGCTGTGGGGATGCTGTGAAACATGGCCATGTATTTCCAGGCCTGTGGTGGGGCCTTAGTCCTGTGACCCTGACCATGATCTTTATCTGTAGATGTACCTACGCCTTCCTCGCTGTCAGCCCTGAGCTCTCTCCATCAGCACCAGGTCTGTGTGTATTTTCAGTGATCTAGGATGCTGAATGAGCTCTTTTCCCTCTTTTCCAGGGCACTCTTTCCCTTGGTCTGCCCTTCCTGTCCACACCCCTGCCAAGCCTTTGGCTCCCGAATGACCTTCTCCATCCCACTCCGGGCCTGTCCCACCCAGAGAGTGCCCTTCTGGCTCAGAGGGTTTTGATGTTCTCAAGCTTGAAGGTCAAGGCCATGCCAGGCCCATGGTTCCATGATTCCACAAGTTGGATGCAGAGCTTCAACTAGTGAGGTGTGGAGGAGACGAAGAAAAGTTCATTGGAGTGGAGCCCACAACCTCAACACCTTAGACACTGGGAAGGAATCCAACATGCAGTGGAGTTTTGGAGATTCCCAAGAGTAGGAAAATCCTGTGTGGGGTAGAGCTTGAGAGGCAATTTCTGGAAACCCACCTTAGAAGATATAACCCAACTATCAAGGCCCCTCATCTACAGTGGTCTCGAAGTTAATGACCTGTGGGCTAACCTTCTAAAAGGCATTGACATATTTTTCTGTTTCCTGGTTGCATTGGATTTTCCTTTTGGGGGGTTCCCTGTTAGATATGATTTCATCATATATTAATGGTCCCTTTCTTCTTTTTCCAGAAAGAAGGCAGGGTTTGTCTTTATCCAAATGGCTGCCGCTGCCTTCCTAATGGTAGTGGCCCTGTGAGTGGTCGTCAGAGGGCCAGCGGCTGACTCCTGTCTGCATCCGTCCTCATGGCTGGTTTCACACCCCATCCCAGCCCCTAGGGGCAGCTGAGTCCACTCTCCGGCCACCTCCCAGGCTGCCAGGTCTGCCCCCGTCCCTGCCCCGCCTGCCAGTGTCTCGGCTAGGGACAGTGTGAGCGTCCAAAGCTCCATATCTCATGATTGGCTATAGGGAGTTGAAACTGAACAGACGGATTTCATTCTGAGGTTTTGAAGGTGAATGTCGTTGGAGGATAAACCCAGCTGTCCGAGCTGGGGTCACCTCTGTGCATACGGTACATGGCCTGTTTACAGTCACGGAGACAGGACCGTGGTGGTTCACTGTTCCTTGCAAGTGTTTCCAAACAGCTGTCACCAGTGGAGTTTTGACATGACAGTTTCAGAAGGCTCTGGCTTAAGAAACAGAAGCCAGCTGGCAACTTGCTTCCCTCCAGGCCACCCCGGGCTTCAGCCGAGGGTGGGCAGTGCACTAGTCCCCTCGGGCTGGCATAGCTAAATGCCGCAGACTGGGGGGCTTACGTGACACAAATTTATTAATTTATTTCCCACAGTTCTGGGGGCTGGAAGTCCAAGGTCAAGGTGCCGGCGAGGCCAGGGTCTGGGCTGTGGACGGCCACCTTCTCAGTGTATCCTCAGTGGCAGAGACAGAGAGGGAGAGTCCCCGGGTCCCTTCTGCTTCTTGTAAGGGACTGATCCCATCATGGGGGCCTCGCCGTTGTGACCTCATGTGATCACCTGCCGAAGGCCCCACTTCTGAATACCGTTCCATTTGTCAGGGCTTCAGGAAAGGAGTTTTGGGGGGACAGGGCCATTCAGCCCTGAGCAGACACCGTATTTGCCCGTTGACTCTCCTCCCTTCTCCGTCCGCCTCTCTCCACCGCACCCTTGCTCCGTTCTCTCTGTGTATCACAGGCAGGCCGGGTGGCAGCAATAATGGAAGAATGTATCTTCTTCTCCTTCAGAAACTCCCCGGATGAATGCAGCATGGCAAAAGGCGGGAAGATGGCGGGCGCCCCAGACACCGTCGGCATGAATTATGGCAGCTACATGGAGGAGAAGCACATTCCGCCCCCAAACATGACCACGAACGAGCGCAGAGTGATCGTCCCAGCAGGTCAGATGCTCCTAGGGTGCCGTCGAGCTTGGCCTGCCTGCCTCTGGCATCCAGCACCCTCCATGGCCTGGGGGAGTGACTGTAAACGCAGGCCAGCAGGAGTCTGTCCACCTGTGGTGGAATGTCCACTGAGCGTGCGTGTGCGTGTCTGTGCGTGTGTGTGTGTGTGTGTGTGCACGCGTGAGAGACAAAGAGAGGATGGAAACCTACGAAAAATGACCTTTCAGGGGAAGAAGTGCCCTTTCTCTGAGATTATTTGGTGGTAAATATTCTTTTTTTAAAAAAAAAAAAGTTTATTTTTGAGAAAGAGATTGAGAGAGCACACGTGGGGGAGAGGCAGAGAGAGACGGAGAGAGAGAATCCCAAGCAGGCTCTGCGTTGTCAACGCAAAGCCCAGCGCAGGGCTCGATCGCACAAACCGTGAGGTTGTGACCTGAGGGGAAGGAAACCAAGAGTCGGCCGCTTAACTGACCGAGCCACCCAGGCGCCCCTCTTAAATATCCTTGTTTTTGCATGAAGTGCTACATTTTCATCCTACGTGGTATGCTTTTGAAAAAGACTTCTCAGCTGGCAAAATACAAAGCTGGGAAGCATCACGGTTCATGCTCAAAGTCGAAAATTCCAGCTCTCCCTGGCCTGTCGTCCCGATTCTGAGAACCAGAATGACTCTGCCACAGAAGTAATTCTTAACTCAAACCAAAGCAATAGCCCTGAACTTGAGGAAAATGCCACGAACTCACTTGTTTAGCAAAAAACTGAAGGTGATGGGAAAGATGACTCTTCAGAGGAAACGAGCTGCAGAAACCCAAAACTACCACAGACACCGTCACTGCTTTGTGGGTCCTTAACAGGTGTCAGGGTTTTGGGTAAGCAGTGTGAAAGCACCATCTCGTGATATCTTGGGAAATAGGAATTTTTTTTTTTAATTTTTTAATGTTTATTTTTGATAGAGAGACAGAGAGAGAGAGAGACAGCATGAGGGGGGAGGAACAGAGAGGGAGACCCAGAACCCAAAGCGGGCTCCAGGCTCTGAGCTGTCAGCACAGAGCCCGTCTCAGGGCTCGAACTCACGGACTGAGAGATCCTGAGCTGAGCTGAAGTCAGACCCTTAACCGACTGAGTCACCCAGGCGCCCCTTGGAAAATAGGAATCCTTATATCACAATTTCCCTGATGAGGAAAATGGAGCTCCCAGGGGTCAACTGACTTCTCCCGGGGACTACTGTTAACAGGAGGCCAAGTGCGCGTTCAGACGGGCCTGCCTGCCCTGGTTCTCTTCCGTTAGCTGCTGGGTTAAAATCTCGGCTCCTAACACGGCCCCTGTGGGCTCCCCTCTGTCACTCCTTGCAGCCATCTGGTCACCCTGTGGCTTGGCCTCAGGGGCTTGGAATCAGGGTCACTTCAGCCTGAAACCCTTGGTTCCAGGTAGTTCTGTCCTTCACGAGCGCTCGGTGCAAATGTCTCCTCGGAGAGGCCTTTCCTGAAGGCCCCGCCGAAAGCCATTCCCCATTCCACCTGCTGACCTCAACCCCCTCCGCCCTCTTTGTCTCCCGGCTGTCACTCCACTGTCCATTCACGTGAGCGTTTGCTGAGTGGCTTCCTCCCTCAGTACAACGCAAGCCCCCCCGAAAGGCCCAACCTCCATGGCCAAGTACAGGGCTGGACTGAGGTAGGTTCTCCATGAACACCAAGCGAAGGGAGAATGCACGAAAGGCTGCCAGTGCACGAGCGAGGTCCGCGCAGACTGGACTCCGCCTTGCTCCAGGGGTCACTGACCTTCACCTCCGTGAAGCGGGGTGGCCGCAGGCTCAGATCCGCTCAGGGTGTGCGTCTCATCCCACTGCCCCTTCTCCTGCACGCGGCCACTTTCACGGACCTCTGACACCTTCCAAATAGAGCGCAAAGCACGCAGTACTTGGCAGAATGTCTGGCTTGGGTCCGTGGCCCGGGCTGCTCCCCGGGGTGGTCGCTGGGCAGTGGCTTTCAGCAAGACTGCTTGATGCCTTGATACGAAAGGCATCATCCTTTGGGGCCACCTCGGAGGCATGTTGTGAGACCTTTATAGGAGACAGCAGACATGAAGTCTCATGTGTGCCCCATGACGGGGACAAAACAGGTTTTGATGTTGACTGAAAGGCAGTTGGCTTTTGTACGGAAGCTCCCCGCTTTTGGTTTGACCATAGCCCCCGAGCTGCTGACCCAAAACTCGGGACTCGATCCCGGGCCGTCGCACAAAGGCAGTTCCTGCGGAGGGGGAACCATAACGGAAATGCAGATGGTCTGAGGCACGCGTCCTGGACGTGGGGTACCTAAAAAAGGCTGGAGAGCAGGGGAGTTCCTGGGGAGGAGCAGGGGGCAGGGACGCCGTTGCCTCGGACGCTGTCTGGACGTGAACAGGACGAGGTACAGACCCGAAGAGCGCCCACCCACACAACCCCTCTCAGCCTTAGCCTTGTTTCTTCAGAGTGTCGTTTCTTCAAGTCAGGCGAAACGAAGTTTTTGTTAGTTCTCTAAGACCAGAGAATCCATCTGAGGGCAGGCCTGTATTGAAGATTCTTGTCTTGGCTCCTGAGAGCCTCACCGGCCCAGGAGGTAACGCGTGATGTGCTCACACTGTATACGGATGGGGTCATGTTTCTGTCGTGCTATCAATGTGCTTCGATGTTGTCAATATCATTGCCAATGAGGGACAGACTGGACGCTTCCTACCTTGAGTAAAATGTTCAGAGATCAGGAGAGCTGTTTATACGGGGAAGAGGCAAAGGACCGATTCAATGAAGTCAGAGCCGCCCCCCCCCCCCCCCCACAGTTCCCGGTTTATAGTAGGGTGCTCATTAGATGTCAGCTGGCTGGGTGGACTGATGGTCGTGCAGATTGGCTCATACTGACATTTTTGTGCAAAGATTGGTTTCATCCCCTGAAGAAAGGCCTCTTCCAGCTCTTCCCTCCTTCAGTTGCTTCATACCAAATGCAGGCAGTTATTCGGTTGATAGTGTTTGTAAGAGAGCTGTGGCTGATTTTGCAAGCCGTCAGCCTTTCAGTTATTGGTCAAGCTTCAAGTAGGTGTGGTCATACACAGGCACACAGATGAACACACGCGCCCACACCCACTCACGCCCGCCCACACGGCCGCATTGCACCGTCCAGAGAATTCCCCAATGTGGCCGTGAGATTGCAGGACCCGGGGACGGCCCTGTCCAGCTGCGGTGTCTGCAGCTCAGCCCTGGCTCCGGGACCCGGGCACCTCGTTCAGGCACATCTTGGGCCTCGAATGCTCTGCCCACGGAGAGAGTTTTCCAAACCTGGCTCCACCTGGCATGTGTGTCTCCCTCTAGCTAAACACACGGACTGACGCTCATCCGTGCAAGTCATAAAGATTGCTGAAAAAAATACTTATTTCTAAGCATCTGCTTTTATTTTATTTTATTTTTAATTTTTATTTATTTATTTTGAGAGAGCGAGAGAAAGAGAGGGAGAGAGAGAATCCCAAGCAGGCTCCGTGCTGTCAGCGCAGAGCCCGAGGCGGGGCTCCGTTTAATGAGACGTGAGATCATGACCTGAGCCAAAAATGAAGAGTCGGGGTGCTCAATGGACTGAGCCACCCAGGCGCCCTGAAGCGTCTGCCTTTAAAATGCAAACTTTTAACCTTTGCACAGTTGCAAAAGGCGGGTGGCATTCAGCTCCAAGGTGTCACCAGGCGTCAGTGAGAAGGGGAAGGCCTCAATCGGTACATGGTTAAGCGTTCATGGGATAAAAAGGAAAACGATGGCCCGGCTGTTCATTCTGAGTCAAGAGAAAAATGTATTCCTCGGTTTGTCGTAGGGGAGGAACAGGGAAGTCATGAGAACAACCCTCAGTGAGACCACGAGACATTCTGGAAAGCCTTGGCTCATGCCTCTTGTCCTGGAAAAATTGTTGATGCGTGCTTCTCCCTCGCAAAGTACACGGTTCGACAATAAATCACATTTATACGTTTCTATCTATCTATCATCTATCTATCTATCTATCTACCTGTCTGTCTGTCTGTCTGTCTATTTGGTGTGCATGTCCGTAGGTGTAAGTCTCCATCTCGTGGGGTTGGGCTGTTCCTTACACGGTGGCAGCTCACAGTGTCATTCCGTGAACTCCGTCTTACGAGGAGGTTCGTAAGCGAACCTACACGGGCGGCCTGGTGAGACGGCACGTTGTTGGTTGGCTCAGGTGGATTTGGACACCGACTGGAGAAAGTTTCTCCGGGTACAGTCAGAACCACTTGCATCAGGATTACCCGGGAGACTTGTGATCCGAAAATGCACATTTCCGAGTTTCCTGAACCTGGGTGTGGGAAGGGTTGAGGAGGCCACATGGTTGGCACGCTTTTTGGGTGACTTGCATGCAGAACATTGTTTGAGAAGCTCTAATCTAAATAGAAGACACTGAATAAGTTTTACCTGAACACAGGTACCTGTTTTTACCTGTTTTTAATAAAGGCGTGGGTGGCCGGGAAGAAGTAACCAATAGTTTCACAATGATGTTCCCAACAATTTTGCAAAATGAAGAGTCACCCGTTCGGGGGGAAGGAATTTTGTCTTCCTAAAGCTTCTTCTCCCTTAGGGTGTATTTTGGGGACCTGTCATGGGTGGGGCACTAACGTAACATTGTGTGTCAAACATACTCAAATAAAAATAATAAAATAAAATAAGATAAAATGAAATAAAAAATGAAATAAAGTAAAATAAAATAAAATAAAATAAAATAATAAAATCTGCAAATACCACGCATCACTTCATCCATAGGAAAACCCGGGACCGTTAAGGGCACGAAATGCTGCGTGGGAGAAGAGGAAGCCTGAGATTCATTCTGACAAACTGAATCATAGTATGAGGCTTGTAGGCATTTGGCTGCATTGCTAACAACAGCCAAGACACCTGGGGTACGATGCAGGAATCTAACTTCCAGGTGTTTCCACGTCTGCCTCCCCAATTCTGCAAACACAGATCACTGTTCAGAAACAAATGGGTCCCCACTGCACCACTGGAGTGCACTTTTCTTTTTATTTCTGAGACAGAGAGAGACAGAGCATGAGCAGGGGAGGGGCAGAGAGAGAGGGAGACACAGAATCCGAAGCAGGCTCCAGGCTCTGAGCGGTCAGCACAGAGCCCGACGCGGGGCTCGAACTCACGGACCGTGAGATCACGACCTGAGCCAAAGTCGGACGCTCAACCGACTGAGCCACCCAGGCGCCCCATGGAGCTGGTATTCTAAAGAGCCTGGGCTTCATGATGCCTCACTGAGCACCTGCCATCAGGGACGCTGTCCCTCTGTGTGCCAGGTGTCCCTCTGGCAGCCACTGTAACTTTTGAGGTATTCACAGCGTACTTGGTGATGTGCTAACCAGCAGGGCTAACAAAGAGGAAGGCACAGTCTTCGTCCACTGTTCTTAAAAGTTGCAAAATGCTGACCAAAATGCAACGGGACCGCTGGTTTTAGCAGCTTACATCATTTTGAAAGATTTTTTTTTCCCTTTTCTGTTTTTATTCCCTAACATGAGTGCTGAAGCACTGGGCTTTTCAAACATTTCTACTTTTATTTTCTAAATAGCCACCCGGGGCACAAACACTCATGGTGATCAGAAGTCTCGGAAATCAAGAATTGCCACATTCGCTTCATCACTCCATTGACTGATTGCTTGCTTGCTTGATTGATTGATTGATTCATTCATTCATTCATTCATTCACGGAGCGCTTACTGTGTTTCAGTCACATGAATACAAGCTCTTACATGATTCAAGACCCCTTTATTCTTGCCCCCCAAACACCCATGGCTGGAATTACTGGTATTGTGTCTTCCTCACACCCTCTGTGCTGGGTCCCTTCTCCTCAATTCATCAAGTATTCACTGAGCACTTATAACTCATGTACCCGTCACAGAGGAAGTGACCAAAGCCTGTCAGAAGTAGATAAGACCCATCCACAATGAAGTATGTAGTTCCTGACAGGAGAGTGTGGGATTCAGAGCTCAGATGACTGATTCAGGCAAATGTCACAAACATCTGAGGAATGAGATGGTTGGTCAAGAGGAGCTTCCTTTGTACCTTTCGTGGTACGATTCCTAAATTTTTTTGCAGCCTCCGTCATTTTTCTCTGCCACATCCTGTCCCCCCCCCACCCCGTCACTCTGCTCTCATGCTGCCATTGCTACAACCCAGTGTCTTCGCCCATGCTGTTCCCTCCGATGGAATGCCCTTCTTCCTTTCTCTGCTAACAGATCCTTCTGCAAGGCAAATCCACTCTGTCTAGGAAACCAGCCTTGATCTTTTGGCAACTTCATGGCTTTTTTTTTTTTTTTTACATCTTACCAATTCTTTTATTACCATGCTTTATTTTGTTTTGCACTGTATACCAGGATACACCTCATACTTACTTCGATATGCATATATTCATTCAATCCCATGAAGGATTTGAGATGCCTTGTGAACTCAACTAGCGATAGACCCGTGAACCAAACCACTGATCAAAAAGAAATTAGGAGTCAGTACTGAGGCAATTAAAACTATTGATGGAAAACCAAAGTCACGTGAAAGAATGAGGCAGCCATTTTGACCACATTTGACCGCAGGCTTGGCCAAGATATTGTAGCCGTGCTTCCAGTATGGCTTTGAGCTTCCTGGCAGCCAAAATAAAAAGTCATGTGGGAACATAATCCTTGTTTCTACAGAGAAGTTTCACAAGGAAGGCATTGTTTTTCTCAATTCTGCATCCCACACGCAGGATCCCCGGACTTGACACTCAGGGTCCACTGAGGCTATAGAGGGGACCATGGGACTATCTTTCTGATATAATTGCAGCATTGCGTTTCACCAGCCCGTTTTCTTGTGACATCCTTTATGAACAGAATCAATTACATGAGAGAACGGCTCCATGCAAAGAACATGCGCCCAGCGGGGGTCTTTGCTGGTCTGGCTTATGGTAAAGTCAAGATTTTGAGTTGTTAGAGTGACGGAGGGCTCACATGGCTGTCACGTGATTCCTCCCACATATGACATCTCCAAGCTGGGCTTGGAAAGCAAACGAATACCAAGTGATAGAAGACTGTACTCACTGACCAAGTGCAGAGGGTAAACCTATTATGCTTTCGTCTTCTTAGAGGTCATAATTTCTGAGCCTGTCTATCCTATTAGATTGTGAGTTGGTGAATATGTCTTTCGAATTCTTCATCACCAGACAAAGCAGCGAGCTCGGGGCCTGTGTGCAGGGGTCAGTTAATGTGCATTTATTGAGTTCATGGTCATCCAGATTTAGTTAGCAGGAATCACAGGATCACAGGAGTTGGCAGTCCAAGACTCTTGATCTTAGTTGAACTTTGTATTAGGGTTCTTCAGAGAAACAGAACCAATCTCTCTCTCTCTCTCTCTCTCTCTCTCTCTCTCTGTCTCTCTCTCTCCTTCTCTCTCTCTCCGTCTCCTTCTCTCCCTCACCACTTTTTTATCCTTATGAGGAATTAGCCCATGTGATTATGGAGGCTGAGAAGTCCCAGAGTCCACAATCTGTTGTCTGCAAACTGGGACCCCAGGAGAGCCAATGGTGTAGATTTTTGTCTGAGTCTTAAAGCATGAAAGCCAGAGACCTGAAGGCCCGAGATCAATGCCCCAGCTCAAAAGTCAGGCAAAGGGAGCAAATCCTCTCTTCCTTCCTCCACCTTTTTGTTCCATTTGGGTCCTTATGGGTTAGTTGGTGTCACCCACCCCCACAGGGGAGGGCAGGCTACGAGTTTACTCAGTCTTCTAATTCAAATGCTGATTTCTTTTGGAAACACCCTTACAGACACACCCAGAAATAATGTTTAACCAAATGTCTGGACGTCTCGTGATTCAGTCAGGTTGGCACATAAAACCATCATAAACATCTCCCTTTAAACATGGGAACTTGGAGCTAGAAGCAAAGCAACTCTCTCAGGAACACTTGCGTAGGTGGGTAAGACCAGAGCCGCTACCCAGGCCAGTGCTCACGTATACCTACAGAAGTTGTTGGTAAGACCTCAAGCCTTCATTTTACTTCGTCATGCCACGAACCACTCCCACGGATCGCTCCCGCTGTGTCTACCTTATGGAGCGTGTTTCTATAAGCTTCTACTTAAATTGCTTCTGTGCAACCAAGTCAAGCAAGCAGACGACCAAACCAGTTAAACCTTAACTCCTAAAGTCCAAGTTAATTATCGTCCTAAACTATGAGCTGGGTAGTGATTGCGGAAACTGCCCTTGGGTTATATGTGTGACCGAAATCATAAATACAGAAATGGTGACGGCTCCTGTGTATCGAGTGCACACTGTTGTCAGGCACCGGGCTGTCCACTTTGTCCGTAAGGTATTATCTCATTTAAGCCTCACAAGGCACCCTATGGTGTAGGCAGTATTTGTTGTTCTCACGTTACAGATAAAGAAACTAAAGCTGGGGAAGCCAAGATCATTGCTCAGCGTGTCTCAGCCAATAATTTGGAGAGCCAGGATTCTCATCCAGTTCTGTCTGATCCCAGAGGCTGAGTTCTCCTTCCCATGCCACTATCAAAATTATCCAGGGAAGAACACAAAGCCATGCCATGGTAGGATGTGTTGGTTAAGTTGTTGCAGAAATTCTAAAATGGGCTTTTCAAAGGGGACTAAGTAAAGAAGGAAAGACTGGAGATGTTCACAATAGTCTACTGTGTTGCTCAGCATGTAACCTGTCTGACTCCACAATGGCATTGAAAATGGCTTAGATTTGGGGCGCCTGGGTGGCTCAGTCAGTTGAGCGTCCGACTTCAGCTCAGGTCATGGTCTTGTGGTTTGTGGGTTCGAGCCTGGGGCGGGCTCTGTGCTGACAGCTCGGAGCCTGGAGCCTGCTTCGGAATCTGTGTCTCCCCTTCTCTCTGCCCCTCCCATGCTCATGCTCTGTCTCTCTCTGTTTCTCAATAACAAATAAAAAATTTAGAAAAAAAATAAAATGGCTTAAACCTAGCGTGAGTGGCTGGCTAGACGTATAATGAATTAGAAAAAAATTTTAAGATAGATGATTTTGGTTTGGTTTATTCTGTGTTTAAGTGACCCGTGGGACACCAGTGAGGCAGTATGGGGGTAGAGCTTAGGGTAGAGAGTCATCTATCGGGGGTTACCACACCTGTGTTCTAATCTCTGCCATTTTGTAGCTCTGAGATCTGGAAAGTCACTTAATCTTGGCTTTCCTTGGCCTGCAGGTACACCCAAATACAGATGATAGTGATGCTTACTAAATATATATACATATATATATATATATATATATATGTGTGTGTGTGTATGTATATATATGCCATATATATGATGCTGTATGGATTAAATGAGACAGCACATGTGAAGTGCATACACAGTGCCTAGGATACAGTAGGCCTCAAAAAATTACAGCTTTCCTTTTCATAGTTGGCTCAGGCATTTGGGAGAAGTTTCTAGACCCGAGATAGATCTGCAGATATAAGCATGTGGTGTCGTTTGAATTGTGCCCCCACAGAAAAGCTATGTTAAAGCCCTAACTCCCAGGGCCTTAGGACATTACCTTATTTGGAAGTAGAGTATTTTTAGATTGAATCAAGTCAAGATGAGGTCATGAGGGTGGGTCTAATAAAATGACTTACGTCCTTATTAAAAGGGGAAATTTGGACCCAGACGCACAAAGGAGAGATGATGTGAAGGCACATAGGGAGAAGCCCTGTGAAAATGGAGGCAGAGATTGGAGTGGTACAGCTGTCAGTCGGGGAATCGCACGCATGGCTGACTGACCACCACCAAAAGCCAGAAGAGACAGGGGAAGGATTCTACCCAGAGCCCAGAGGAAGCCGGCCCTACTGACACCTTGATCTCAGACTGCTAGCCTCCACAGCTCTAAGATAATACATTTCTGTTGTTTTAAGCCACTTAGTTTATGGTTCTCTGTTACAGCAACGCTTGGTAACTAATATGCGTGCATGTTGTAGTTAGAACATGGGAGGGGTGCCTGGGTGGCTCAGTCGGTTAAGCGTGTGACTTTGCCTCAGGTCATGATCTCCTGGTTCGTGAGTTCGAGCCCTACATCGGGCTCTGTGTTGACAGCTCAGAGCCTGGAACCTGCTTCGGATTCTCTGTCTCCCTCTCTCTCTGCCCCGCCCCTGCTCACGCTCTGCTTCGTTCTCAAAAATAAATATTTAAAAAAAAAAAAAAAGAGGAACATGGGAGTAGATAGGAAGTCCAGGGGAGTGCCCATAGGGAGTGAGAACCAGAGACAAAACTCTGGGGACACCAACATCTAAAAGATGGGCAAAGAAAGAAAACCCAAGCAGGAAGAAACTTTTAAGTGGAATAGGTCATTGTGTTTCTAAAACATGATGAGCATAAGCTGTGTAATCATGGAATGACCAAGGAGAGGCAACAAGGGAAGAAATGAAGTAAAACAAAATCCCAAAAACTAGATAAACCATGATAAACCACTCCAGAAGAGTTGAGAATGACTCCACGCAGTGAAATATTTTGGTGCGTCAGAATGCCAAAGATATGTTTAGAGGCCAGCAAAACTGATTTAATCATGTGTTTTTGAATAAAAGACATAATGAAATTATGTCTTCTCAAGCAGGCTAAGGATAGGCACATTTTCTTACAGTGTTTGAATTGTAGGGTGTTACATGATTAATATGTACAATCAATTTTTTGACAATTGGTTACGTAAAACATGAATGGAATAGATCATAGCATGAGCTAGGGTGATGGGTGCATTGGAAATGGAAACGTTTAAAGTAAGTCGGTAAAAAATAGGCCGAGAGGACTGGTGGTCTTGGTAAAATATTGAGCTTAAGAGGAGCTAAAGATGTTCCTCTGGCCCAGCACCTGGAAATGCAGATTGGAGTCAGATACCCTTTGATACGCATAGCTGAACTGGGAAGAAAGTGCGTGAGTTCCTGAGGGACTAAAAACAAAGAGGGAGCTGAGAACAGAGTACTCCACCCTCCCGTTGTCACCAGCTTGTCACAAGTGGCATGGGTGGGGGTGGGATACCAATGTCTACACCACAGAGATTTGGGTTTTAAAGGGCCAGAAGATGAGGTCTTGGGCTGCACAAAGCAGAGAGTTGGATCCCTTCTCTCCCTATGCACACACACACCGAACTGTGTTTTCCAGCAACCCCAGGCTGAGGAATTAAGCAATGAAAAGTGGTCATGGACTAATGATAACCTCAGACACCTGGCGGAAGTACCTGTGAACTCTTCCTGGACAGACATGTCTTCAGTCCAAACTTTACAGAATTCCTGCAGAAGAACATACGTCGAAGATGACTCTGTAACTCCAAATTACAAAAAGAGGAAGAAACAATCTACCTAGACCGATACTCAGCAGAGACCACGGACCCTTAAGGACGTTAGATAATTGAAGTATGGGATTGAGAATATAAAGTAAGTAGATTTTAAAGTGGTTAAATACACAAAAGAAGGAACCCAAAAGAGAGGAGCAAGATGTTATGGAAAAGAACAGATGATTTTGAAGAAGCAGGAAGACTCCTAGAAACACAAAAAAAGGATTCGAAGGTATCAGAAACTCAGTAGAAGGGTTAAACAGCTGATCTGAAAAAGCCAAAGAGTGAATTAACGAAAGCAGACTTGCAGTTGTTTTCAGAGCCCATCACAGTGATGAAGAGAGGGGACATAGGAGAGAAGGTCAAGGGCAGGGAAGGGGCTCATGAGAATGTGCTGTGCAGATCTAATAGACATTCCAGAAAGGAGGGAATAAAAAGAACAGAAGATATGAAATATTTGAAGAGATAAAAGTAGCTATCTTCTGGGCTCTTCACTTTTTCTTTTTTTCTGCCATAAACTCGCTTAGTAGTTTGGTGAAGCCAACGGGTCCTTTAAAATCATGACTTTAAAATAAGCTTAAGAGGAATATGTTGAAAACTACATTAAGAGTGCATTCTGATTCATTATGTAAATTGAGGGGGGAAATAAAGATACTTTCAAAGGGTCAGAGTATGTTGCTAACTGACCCTCACTTCAGGAAATAATGAAAGATTTAATAAACAAAGAAAATGGATCCTGGATGAAAGAGTGAGATAAGAAGAAAATGGGAACAATGAAATTGGTTAATATAAGAATAGATCTAAAGAGAAATGGCTGTAAAATGATAACAGCCTTCTAAGTAGGCAGTACAACAACAGGGTAGAATGAAAACATTGGACGACATCATCATATAAGATTAAGGATGGATGATGAGAGTTCGAGACTTCTAAATTCCTTGCTTTCTTTGGGAAAAGGATATATTTGGTGATTAAATTTTGATTTTGTTTAAAGATTCACAAGAAATAAAACTAGAATGTTAAGCAGCCAAACCAAAAGAGAAAGGATGATAGCCAATTTGACAATAAATTATATTTAAAAAATTAAAATAAAAAATAAATAAAAAATACTCCAAAGTCAGTTAAGTGCTCTTTATAAAAACATCTAACACAAAGAAAGAGTGACAGCAAACAGATTGAACAAAATGTACTAGTCAAATTCTAAGCAAAACACACATGACAAAAGTGGAAATAGAAAGCAGAAAGCATTATTGGAGATAATTGAGGGTTAATACATAATCAAAAAAGGTTACATTTATGAAAACCATATAACAGTGATGAACTTGTATGTACATAATAACATAGGCTCCAAATACATAAAGAACTGTAAGGAGAAAAAGATCCACTTTTGGTGAGAGATTTTAATTTGCCTTTTGCAGCAGTTGATCGATCAATGACATAAAAATTAGGTATATGTTACCAATTTTGACCCAATGGTTATTTATAGAAACCTACATGTAACAATTAGAGAATATACATTCTTTGTAAACTCTCCAGGGATATTTGTAGGAATTGACCATACACTATAGGCCACCAAAAAAGAACAACTGGAATAAAAGAATAAAAGGAAATTGGTGTCATATAGATCTCATTCGCTGGCTAATTCACTAATTTAAAACAAAAAATTAGAAATCAATAGCTATCAAAACGGTGACTGAACCTCATCTATGAATTAGGAAATTAAAAGGTTCAGAAACAGCCTCGGGTGTAGGCTTTTTGTGTTCAAATTTCAACCTGTGATACAGTGAAGCCCGAAGGGAGGCCAGTTCTATTGAGCCTGCTTTGTAAATGTAAAGCCTCCCCCTACAAGGAGACAAAATGTTAAGTCTTATTTTTGCAGGCTTCTGAGTGTCTCGGACAGCAGACTGGCAGACTTGCCCAGGGCTGGGTTTTATAAACAAAGATTTCATAGGGTTGTGATATGGCTTGGAGATACATTTTATGGTTTTGGTCCTTTATTTATTTATTTATTTAATCTGAAAGCCAACATCTTACGCTGGTATTGTTCAAGAAAAATGTCACTCGGGGCTTATATTTTCACCAGTTTGACTCTTGCTTAACCTTACTTTTATTCATTCCTCTGGCAGGGGGTGGGGGGGTCTGAAACAGGATGTTTGCCTGCATGAGGTATTCTGTTTCACAAACTGATTTAAATATCTACTTAATATTTTCCTGGCAGCCGTGGAACTCTACTAGGTCAGAAAACAGTTTCAGGGAAATGTAAAAATAAGTTCAGCCCTCCACCCACGCACTGCTCGCCACTCCCCCCGCCCCCAGCAGTAATTTAAAGGGTGCAACTCCTGACCTCCCTTGGACTATGGGGGCTTACCATTTTGATGTCCGTGAGATGTGGGCTGGTGACACAGATGTTTTCAAAACAATTGGACTGGAGGCTGAAAACCAAACAACTTATCTTCAGTGGTTCATAATTCATCTGACAGAAAGCACCTCCAAAAGCTTCTCAAAATAAAGCGATAAATCAGACCTCTGCGTTTAAAGGAAGAGGCTGCTCCTGCGATAATAGATTGTTTATTTCATCTCCGCAGAGTTTACGATGCGAAATCCAGCGTGTGGATGCATTCTTTGTCCGCAGTATGTTACTATTGGCAGAGTGCTTTCACATTCATTATCTCCTTTACTTTTCTATTCCCCTGACATTTCACTTAATTACCCACAGAAGAAGGAAATGATTTCCAGAGAGGTTAACGTTTACATCTAGTAGATGGTTGAATCGGAACCCCCCAAGAGCCTTTTATTTGACCACCAAGTTTGGGGTACTCGATGTGATTATGATTCGATGCCTCAGACGTTTTCAGTGGCTCGGAAATTCCTGGACCATCAAGTCCAGCCTTCTTAGCAAGACGTTTAAGGCTCTCTTTGATCGGACCCTCCATCCTCCTCCATTTGTGTGCGCCCTCTGAAACCCTCCGCTGTAGCCACCCCTGGTTTCTCTCTTCTCTCTCAACACCTCTGGTGTTTCATGCCTCTGCAGCTATGAAGCCAGGCTTATGCTGCTCCCCTAAACTAAAGGGCTTCTCTGCTCTGTCACCTTAATTCTGTCAAATCCTTTTCATTAACCCAGGCTCAAGCCAAGCCCTTCTGGTGAAAAGTTTATGTTTTTCCTTGGCGTCTCTTTCTCCTGGCCGCCTCTGAATCCATAATCGTGTGTAGCAAATGCTCAGTAACTCTTACGTGAGTTTACTTAATCTTAGTCCTTGTCCTATGGGAGTCATGCCTTAGGTCCTTGGATTCTGCGTGTTGTTTTATGGAAGAGGAAAAGCAGGCTCCATCATGAGGTTAGACGATGGGTTCTGAGCCTGGCTGCTCTCTGGAGGTGGAAGGTGTGAGATGGCACACCTAAACACGGACAAAGGCGATACCTTGGCTGGGGTTCATTCTCTGGCCCCCTCCCCTTTCTCCTTCACATGCATAGTGGGGAATCGGAGAAGGAGGTAAGGTCTCTTGAATCTCGTGGGACCTCGTGAGCCTCCTTCAGTGACGGCAGGGTGGGACAGAAGAAGAAAACTTTGCTGACGTACCATGAACCATGGAGGATACCCAAGAGACACTACTGGGCTCTCTATGGAGTCGAAGGGTGAGCTGGGACCCAACACATTGACTTGAACTCTCCAAAACGTGACCTACTGCTGTAACATCCATGCTGGGCCGGGGTAGCTGGGGTGGGTGGGGCTCACTGGGGCGCTGTCATTGGTGCAGGGTGTGGGCTTGCAGTCTTGACGTCACCTCCCTACCCAGAGGATCGTGACAAGGGCTTACCCTTGACAAGAGCATTGAGGACAGATGGCCAAAGCAGGTGGTGAGTGTAGGTAAGGGGACAAGAAGGGGCTGGTCCTGCAGGCAGTAGGTGGTGTTTGGGCACAGGCATGGGGCGTGTGTGGCTGTAGGAAGACAGAATGGGGAATGGTTGAGAATAACACCTATGAAGACATCGGGACCCAGCGAACTAAGTGTCCTGTGCTTCGTGTTGAGGAGGTTGGCCTTGTCCCTTGAAAAGGGTTCTCTGTTTTGACACCTCCAGAGTAGGTCTGGAATAATGGCGCCCCAAGGATAGGTCAGAAAGGAACATCCTCATTTATTCTATCAGATGACCATATTTGGTTTTTCACGTTCTTCGCTTATAAACGTATAGGACAGGGACGTGGAGATCCATTCTCAAAAAGATACAGGAGTAACGCAACTTTGGATATCTTTATTCTTTTCAAATGAAAAAGATACCCATTAATCAACTGTAGAAGAAAGTGAGATTAAAATCTTACACCGTTGAAAGTTTTATAAAAACACCTTAACAAATATGCATATATGTAAATCCTTTGTAAGATCTTGTTTTGATTTTGAAACAGAGCAGAAAACGTTTTTATAAGCACCTTTTTAACCTAAGTACTACATGTTTATTGGAGAATTAAGAGAAAATGCAGTTTGGTGAGAGAGAAAAAAAATCTAAAAATCCCCATCACTTGTTCTCCAGAGATGGCAGTTGACATCCTTCTGCATGGCTCTCCCAAATTCTTTCCATGGATATATTTACATTTCTTCACAAAGTATAATTGTGCTTCAATCATGTTTTCAGACTTTTCGATTTAATTCACTTTGAGCACGTTTTCATATCGATATATTCTGCGGTATCATTTTAGTTTTCAAGCATCACAGAAACATCCCTAAATGTACTGCAACTTAACTCGTTTTCTTTCGGTCGGACATTTAGGGTGTTTCCAATGTTATGCTATTATAAACAACACTACAAAGAACATCCTTGAAAATAAATCATTGCGCACATCCTCTATTATTTCCTTATGATAAATTTCTAGAAGTGGAATTTTTTAGTTCAGAGACGATGCACACAGTTTTTTAAGGACATCTCAGACGTATCGCCGAATTGTTCATTGCAAAGGCGGTAGCAATTTATAGTCACGTCAGCGGTAGAAGAAAACAGCCGTTTCACCAACCAAAAGTGAGAACGTTGGAAATAAGAACAATACAGGTCAAAGAATTGGTCTCTGGGGTCTCGCCCATGAGTCCCTGAAAGGAAAGTTGAATAAGCTGGGCTTAGCGAGGGAAACCAATTAACAGGACACCAAGGGACCACAGAGAAACGAGACTTCTCTTTTTTGGCTGTCTTCCTAAGGTGTCATTTCACTATTTTAACATGAACCCAGGGACTTGCAGGAAGATACTTATATATCATTTTTTAAATATCTGGTTATACCATTAAGAGAAGAAAATGCATTCCCAGAATGAACTGATTTCTAGGAAGTAGCTACTCCCCCCCCCCCACCACCACCAAAATAGTCCTTCTGGGTTGTTAAAAGGAGAACATAACAAAATAAAAACACAAAGGGTGGGACAGCAGACGGCAGGACCTTCCGTGTGAGTGTCTGCGACTGTCCTCTGCACAGAACCGAGGGGGATGAGGGCTTGAGTTGCGGATCATTAAATACGATCCAGCTCTGCATAACGAGGAATTATGACAGGGCCATGAGGAAAAAAAAAAAGAAGAAGGAAGGAAGACCTTCTCTAAAAGCAGTCTGGGGTTTTGACCATTTTTATCCCTGAAGGTAAAACCCTGACCCGGTGGCGACGAGCCATCTGAACTTTCCTGGTGGACAAAGTTACCCTTCTGTGTACACACTCAGTTTTCGCAGATGACCGAAGCGTTCCTGTGTGTTTGGGTTACAGAGGAAGGTACACACCTTCCTGTCATTTCAGGTTTTGTAGATGATGCTCTCGTTGACACAGAGCTCTCCTTGGTTTTCAGATTCTGTGCGCTGATTGCTGGTTGAGAGCGTGAGTGTTACAAAACTGGTTGAGATCCGGTAGCAGCCAGAAAAACTGAGCATGTGCATGCCCCACGACCCAGCAATTCCACATCTAGGTGCCCCCTTCAGGCCGGTCCTTCCCACGCTTCACCTGCACGCGGATCATCTCGAGAACTGGTGGAAATGTAGGTGGGGAGGGGCGCCCGAGACTCTGCTCCACACTTGGAGCAGCGAGGCCCCTGGGGGTGATGGTCTGAACCTCGGCTGCACTTAAGAATTACCTGGGGAGCTTTTAACAGTTCCGATGCCCAGGCTGCCCTCCAGCAGGATGAAGTTAGAATCTCCGTGGGCGAGAGACCAGGCTCGGGCCCCCATCTCCGTGTGATTCCAACGTAGAGCCAGGGCTGTGGACCAGTGCCGATTCCTTTACATGTGCGGGGTGGGCACGGACGCTCGGGTGTTCGCAGAGAAGTGAATTGTGTCCACACCTGTGAGGGGGCCCGAGAGCTGCTTAGTTGACACGATTGAATACTCCCACGTGGATTAACTTGGACACATCTTGAAAATACACTGGTGGGTACCCAGAGCAAATCAGATACCGTTCGTGTGAAGTTTAAAAACACAAACAGCACCGGAGGCCTGGGTGGCTCGGTGGGTTGAGCGTCCGACCTCGGCTCGGGTCATGATCTCACAGTCCGTGGGTTCGAGCCCCGTGTGGGGCTCTGTGCTGATGGCTCAGAGCCTGATAGGGTAAAAGTATTCAAATATACGTAGGGATGATGGGCACCAAGCTCAGAATGGTGGTTGCTTCACGGGTGTTGAGGCGGGGGAAGCTAGGAGGTGGATTCCATTGGATTTGAAGTCATTTCTTTCAATTAAAAAAAGATACGAGGGCCACCTGTTGGGTGTTCGACTCTTGGTTTCTGCTCAGGTCATGATCTCATGGTTTGTGAGTTCAAGCCCAGAATTGGAGCCTGGAGCCTGCTTGGGATTCTCTCCCTCCCTCTCTCTCTGCCCCTCCCCTGCTCATGCTCGCTCTCTCTCTCTCTGTCTCTCTGTCTCTCTCTCTCTCTCTCTCTCTCTCTCAAAATAAGTGAATAAGCTTGGGGCGCCTGGGTGGCTCAGTGGGTTAAGTGTCCGACTTCATCTCAGGTCATGATCTTGTGGTCTGTGAGTTCAAGCCCTGCATCGGGCTCTGTGTTGACAGCTCAGAGCCTGGAGCCTGCTTCTGATTCTGTGTCTCCCTCTCTCTCTCTCCCTCTCTCTGGAACTCCCCTGCTCATGCGCTCTCTCTCTCTCTCTCAAAAATAAAGATTTAAAAATTTTTTTAAAAAATTAAGTGAATAAGAAATGAAATATTAGGGTGTGGATGGGAGGAGGGTGGGGGAGACAGAAGGAGGGAGAGACGAAAAATGGAAAGCAGAGAGGAAGCGGGCGAGAGGGAGGAGGCTCTGATGGTAGGATTGTCTGGAAGCCTCTCACTGTTACTGCTGTTTACTTCTGTAAACTTAAAACCTCTTCCAAGGGCACACACCATGCCCGACTCTTGAGTAGCCTGAAACGTTAGTAAGACCAAACAAAGTTCTAAAGCTATTAGCTACGAAGTGATTCCAAAGGATGACTTGTCCCTACACCAGATTCTCACTCATTATGACCAGAGCATCGCAACACGCCTGACCTCTAAGGGCCTGTCCACAGAACCAAGGTCAAGGCTCTCATTTTACATGTAAAAACAGATGTGGGAAGGGGATACAGTCTCTGGGGGTTGCAGCGAGTTGAAGGACCCTGGGATTCGAACTCTGGGCTCCTGCTCCCTACCTGGGTGTCTCCCATGTGCAAGTATTTTTTTCTTAAGTTTGTTTATTTATTTTGAGAGAGAGAGAGAGAGAGAGAGAAAGTTTGCATGCAAGTGGGAAGGAGCAGAGAGAGGGAGAGGAAGAGAAAATCCGCCAGTGCAGAGCCCGATGTGGGGCTCGAACTCACAAACTCCAAGATCATGACCCAAGGAGCAGTCAGACGCTTCACTGACTGAGCCACCCGGGTGCCCCTCCTACCTGCCGGTATTTGGGTGCCCTAAATATCCCTCTGCCCAGGCTGTCTGTGTGGCATGTTCCTGGCTGTATTTCCACTGGGGATAATACAGTGGCTGTCCCACTGGCTGTGTCCTCTGGGACTCTACCCAGGTCCCCTCCCATATGTGGCAGTGGAGTGGGATGACACTGTCTGCCTGAGGTGGGATGTTTGTGTGCCATAGCTGTGCGGTGAGAAGGTCCCCCAGCCAGTCCCCTACTCCTGCAGGTGCCTGATAGGTGCAAAATCAAACTCTCTGCAGGAAAAGCAGGAAACCAACCGCTCTCTCTTGGAAATACCAACCCAGGGGCGCCTGGGGGGCCCAGTTGGTTAAGCATCCGACTTCGGCTCGGGTCATGATTTCACAGTCTGTGACTTCGAGCACTGTGCTGACAGCTCAGAGCCTGGAGCCCGCTTCAGATTCTGTGTCTCCCTCTCATTCTCTCTCTACCTCTCCCCTGCTCATGCTCTGTCTCTCTCTCTCTCTCTCTCTCTCTCAAAAATAAACTTAAAAAAATTTTTTTTAATGAAATAACAGCTCATATGGGGTGCCCGGTGGCTCATTTGGGTTAAGCACCGACTTAGGCTCAGGTCATGAGTTTGAGCCCCCTATGTCGGGCTCTGTGCTGACAGCTCAGAGCCTGGAGCCTGCTTCAGATTCTGTCTCTCTGTCTCTCTTTGCTCCACCCCTGTTTTGCTCGCGCTCTCTCTCTCTCCCTGTCTCTCAAAAATAAACATTAAGAAAAACAATAATAAAAAAAAAGAAACACCAGCCCATGGGAGGCACTAGGGTTTTCGTTCACCTACGCTTGACTTCCAGTTTTGCGGTCAGTATTTTTCAGTATTTTGTATGAATGCTTTTTTTGCGTGACGGACGGTGATGAGCGTCTTCCTGATTTGTGTTCTGTGCTCTCGATGCCAACAGTTCCCTAAGGAAAGAAAATTTCCATGATTTTTTCATTTGTAAATAAATAAATAAAAATGAAACTAAGTGACAAAAATGAATAATAAAAAAAGCCTGGTGCCTACGTGAAACTTCAGATGATCTGAGCCACGAGGGGCCAGTGGTGTTCCAGAATGATTCACTTTAAAGGCAGCGATTTCTGGGCGTGACTCAGATGGCTTTTTTTTTTGTTTTTTTGTTTTTTTTTTTTTTTTTGTCTTTCCCCCAAGACACTTGCTTTTGACAGGGCACCGTGCCTGTTTGGAAGCCTGTCTTCTAGAACAGTGGGGAAGGAGCCCCTCCGGGAAGCCGTGGCTGGCAGGGGCCCTGCCTGGGATGTGGTTCTGCCCTGGAAATGCGTCTTCGGGAGCCGATTAGCTGATTGCTTCTGTCCCAACCCCTTTCAGATCCTACACTGTGGAGTACGGACCACGTCCGGCAGTGGCTGGAGTGGGCAGTGAAAGAGTATGGCCTTCCGGACGTCGACATCTTGCTGTTCCAGAACATCGACGGGAAGGAGCTGTGCAAGATGACCAAGGACGACTTCCAGAGGCTCACCCCGAGCTACAACGCTGACATCCTTCTCTCCCACCTGCACTACCTCAGAGAGAGTAAGAGGGTCGGGACGGAGATCACTGGGGTGCGGGTTCTTGCCAACCCGAGCTGAGGGGGTCCAGTCCAGTCTGTGACAGCTTCTTCCCGCCCTAACCCAGTTCTCATTTAGGATCTGGGAGAACCAAACGCTTACGAGGCCACGATCTAGGTACACATGTGACAAGCGGTCAAGCGCTTTTCCCAGAAGCCTGAGGGGTCACACGAGGCTTCAACTGCCTCCCCCTGGGTCACCTCCACCAAGAGGATCACGTGGCAGAGGGGAGCAGAGCTTCCTCTGGTCACACATTATTGAGTCCCCGTGGTGTCCCACACAAAAACGGAAACAGACGGAAAGGCCCCTGATGGGAATTACGGGGCTCATCCTCCCTAAAGCTAAACCAAGCCCCCTCCCGGTCCCACCTGAGCACAGAGTGAGAGAAGTTTCCAGTTTGTATCATGACATGTGGCTTCACCTGACACAGTGGGAATGGCATATTGGCGATTGGAGGCATGAATTCACCCGGTTTGCTGTATGGTTTAATTTTTCAGACATCAAGCATGGTTGGCAGGAGAGGGAAATAGCACAGCAGGGGGCTGGGTGTGGACTCCGGTGTAAATGCTTTGCCTGGCATCCCGATCACTTGTTCCCCGAATTAAATATGGGCCCACCTAGGTTTTAACACGCTAACCAGCCGCAGGGCCATGGAGAGATTTCCGAGCCGCTCAGGAAAGTAGGGTGGGGGTGGGGAGGTGTTCTTCTTCTTTCTTTCTTTCTTCTTCTTCTTCTTTTTTTTTATTAAGGAGGGTAATTCTCTCTCTCTCTCTCTCTCTCTCTCTCTTTTTTCATTTTGATGTCGCTTTTGTTTTGTTTTCTAGCTCCTCTTCCACATTTGACTTCAGATGATGTTGATAAAGCCTTACAAAACTCTCCACGGTTAATGCATGCTAGAAACACAGGTAATGCTGGGCCTGCCCCTTCCCCACAGGACACGCGCAAAGCCTTGTCCACAGATTGCACGCTTTCAAGGTGGATGGCGGGCCGGTCAGGGCATCAGGAAGGCAGAGCAGAGGGGATGCTCGAGGGGTTCTTGATATGCAGGAGGCTCTTGCTGAAGTACCAGAGCCGGCCGGCAGGGGGCGCCCATTTTGGTTTCTGAGCACTCCCCACCCCCTTGGACCATCAAAGGACTTCTTTCGACCAGGAGAGGCGCAGAATTAGCCCTTAGCCGTTGCCTTACCTCTCTTTTGCTGGATTACAATCTGCCGCTGTGCTGACTGTAGAAACTAAAAGCATGTTCGATATAAAGGGGGCCCTTGGGGTTCTTTTTATTTCTTTTTTGTTCGCAAAGGAACGTGTACTAGGACAAGCAGGAGTTTTATTTTTTCCTTTTAGGAAAAGTCTTAGGCCACTTGACTCATCCTGACTTTGATCTTCTTGCACAGACTCTGGACGTTTGCAAAGGGCAGGAGGAAAGAAAGCTCATTCGTCACTTTTCAGGAGCTTGGGGCTGAAAGGGAGACTGCGTTGTCATTTTGGAGGATATGAAATCAGTTACTAACCCAATCCCTGCTATCCCGTCTCTAACCACAGATTCTGCATTTTATCTATTTATTTATGGCCTGAGGCTAGTCGAGTTGAACAGGATGCTTCATCCCCGCTAACCTTCCCCATCCCCCTCATGGTCGAGGCTGGCTTTCTGCGGATGAATGTGTCCGCGGCTGGCATCCGCCGTCTCCCTCCTGATAGAGGCAGCTACCGAAGCCTGGCCACAGGCTGCTCACCCCACTGTGTCAGCCGGCAGGGCCCTTCTGCCACCACTCAGGCCGGGGCGGAAACCATCAAGGCTTGGGTAACCCCATCGTCGGCAAAGAAGCCGATTCATGACCAGCCTCACACGGAAGTACAGCCGTGTTCCCAAAATGTGTAACGAGTGAGTCCGGTTTGGGTGTTACAGTGAGATAGATGGCTCCTTTATCTTGGTCCTCCAGATTCAGGACATTGTGCTTTTCATTGAAAGTGAAAAAAAAAAAAAAACAAAAAAACTTGGAGTCAGTCGTATGCTTTTTCACTGTAGGTTACACACGTCAGCCTATTAATGACCTTGTGGCCAGAAAATAACAAATAACTTAGGCCGAGTGATTTCCCCCTCTTAAGAACCCCCTTGAGCGACACATTTTCTGATCATTTCACAGTTGTTTAGAAAATTTATAACAGTGAGTGAGAGTTTCGAGAACGCTCTGCTTTCGTTACTAGTGTTACTGTTAAACGTAGAAGCAATCGAAGAACGGGAGGACCGATTCCAAATGGACTGAACTGCAGAAGGGGATTTTTTTTTTCCTGCTCACAACACGGGCAGTGGATTGAGACAGAGAAGGGGACACATGCATTTGAAGAGAAATGTGGATTTATTTTTAATAAGATCCATACATTCTTTGGCAAAAAAAAATATTTGTAATTCTTTGGGACTGTTTTCCAAGGGCTCTGTAAAACATTTCTCTGGATTTTTATGCAACTTATAATTGAAAATACGCACCATAGAATTTTTTTTTTATAAAGTGAGATGGTTGGGGGTGATGGGGGACACACAGATGCGCTTCAGCAAGAAGCCATACCATCAAAACACGGGACACTTTCTGGCAAATGGGACGCAGTATAGCCCGACATCTATTTCCGTAGTCGGAATCAGTTTCTGCCCCCGTTCGCTTATCCCTTCCCCCCCCACACCCCCTGGGAGTCCCAGATGGCCGGCTCCAGGGGGTCCCCTCCCTTTGGTGTCACAGGGCAGAGTTGATTTGGTTGCAGGAGATCAACAACCACAACAAGAGACCTTCACATGTTTTGTCTTTCCTTTTGTCTGCAGGGGGTGCAGCTTTTATTTTCCCAAATACTTCAGTATATCCTGAGGCCACGCAAAGAATTACAACTAGGCCAGGTACGAAAAACACCCCTGTGTGATCTGTCCCTGCAGAGACATCCTGGGATGTCCCGTGAGATCCGTGACCTAAGTCACCAGAGTCAGAGGGCGCGGATCCTGGGTCTGAAGGGAGTCCTGAGCAGTCTTGTTCTGCCCCTGTGAATCTGGAGCCCAGATTCCATCAGACCGTTTCACTCAGAGATCACACTTCAGGTCCCTGACCGCAGAATTAAAAGCACATCGGCCCCTTAACTAGCTGCTCTGAAAGGCAGATGGGCAAAGTTGGCACCCTGGAAGCCCGGCGGAAAAGCACCCGCCCGCGCACCAGGTGACAAAAGCATGCGCGTCCTCGGGGGAACACACGAAGCACGAGGCGTCCCCATGGTGTTAGTGATGGACTCTCGGCATGTCACGAGAGCCAGTGGTTCAGAGCAGAGGCATGTCATAGGTGATATTTACATCGGACTCTTTATGTCTTTCCTGATTGCTCTAGGTAATTGTCATGTCATGCGTGAAAGAATAAATATTACCAAGTGCTTACTAGTGACAAGCGCAGTGTTACATTCTGGGCCAGACTTCAGAAAGCTTCCTGTCTGCTGAAGCCTGGCCTGTTCATTCCACGATGTCCACAGAGCGCCTCCTGGGCGTCAGCCGTGGAGGGGACGATGGAAACCAGCTCACAGGCACACATCCGGGCTTTGCCTGAAGTTCTAGATGTCGCGGTTGAGCCGCCTAGAGCCAGAGATAGACTCACACATAAGTGTCGAACCTCAAGGGCTGGCAGCATAGAGCAGACACACCCCTGAGACTCTAACCTGAAGAAGTTGAGGCATCAACTTTGATGGCAGAGGCTGTAGGACCAGCAGCGCTTGCAAACGTACCTTCCATGAGAGCGGGAAGGACGCTCTCCAGAGGAAGGGCCACCCGCCACAGGAGGGTTAGATGTGTGCCAGGTGGGGAAGGAGGGAGAGGGCATTTCAGATCAGGAGCATCGTGGCTCAGACCTCGGTCCCCTCACCAGGACTTGCACCGATAACACGCCAGCCCGCCAGCTGAGGAAATGGCGAGTCAGGGTAGGGGGCTGGTTTTTCCATCGTCATTCATGCCTCTGGAGTCATGCGTTCCTAGACCCAAGCTGTCGCCCTTTGACCTCTGTCCCACACCCAGACTACATAAGACTCCATTTGGATTGGTCCGGGGCATTAAGTTTCGCACGGTCGTTTCTTTCCAGTCAGGAGCTCAATAGCATGGGTGAAGAAGCTTCTCAGAGCTGTTCCCACCCTGACGCTGTCCCGTTACTTCCACAGAGCCTTGAGGCTGGCCATTCCCTCCTCTCTGACCTCAGAGGAAGGATTTGCTCCCCTCTTCCTGGGGAACACGGTGGAAAGGTTTAGCTAAAGTGCTTCGTTCCCTCTGTCATGGTGGAGACTTCACAGGCCATTTACTTGTGGATCAGATTCAGGGTCTAGAATGACCTGGACTGGCCCTGAAGAAACCCACCGTTCACCTCTGATAAATGCATCCTTGGGAGAACATAGGGAAGTATAGGAAGATCACAACGGTTTTGTGAGCATTTAAAATCCATTTCCATCCATCCTTAAAAGAAGAAGAGCTTTCCGGGAAGCAGCGGGCCACGGTTTGTTTGCTTGCTTTTGCTGGTTTGTTTGTTTGAAGCTGCCTCATGGATGCGTCTCACTGAGTCGCAAAATCCAGGGATTGTGAGCTGGGCTTGGGGTTTTGTCGAAAGGTCACGACGTTGACCAAATCCGTTGGTTACAGCCCAGTGGTCAGACCAGCTGGCTAATCGCTTGCTAGTACGTAGAACAGTGGATCCTGGAACTCCTTTTTCTTTATTCGCATCTGAAGATACAGTAGATTCGGAAGATTCAGCTTTCCAGGTGTGTGTGTGTGGGGGGGGGGGGCGCGGGGAGTAGCTGGGAAGTGAAGGCTGGGACACGCCTCCGCGCTCTGGCCACACTCTTCCTTGGGGCCATGATTTGTGCGTGACCCGCAGGAGATCACACTTCCCTAGCTCCACCCCAGCAAAGTATGTTTCTGAGACTCAAGGTTGTAGCAAAAATACCTGTTTTGACGACCCCTCCTGTGACTGTCCAGGGAGATACAGATGCTTGTATACGTGCTATAAGGAAGTTGAATCAGACTGAACACACCGGAGCTCTTTGCTGAACTATCCAGGGGTTTGACCTTGGAGAGGAGAGTTGCTTCTCCGCTTAGGTGGACGCAGGGATGGACCTTGAAGGATGCACTTGTGAGTCGGAAAGCCCGTCGGGGTGCAGGTGGAAATCTGGCACTGGCCCTGGGGAAACAGGTGCTGCAGGGCGGTTCCCAGGCAGGCTGGGATCCAACTGTGTTCCTGGGCTCAGAAGTGTCTGATGCCGGCAGAAGAGGTGATGGCTGACTCCCCCCTGGGAAGAGGCCCCTGGGGCCCTTGGGAATAGAGACCCGAGTTCCCGTTCCCCTGCACTCCTGGTTTGCTCCTCCATGACCTTCATGGCCGCTCCATTTCTGTAACCCCCCAGCCATGGGAACAGGGGGCTTCCTCCACCCACGCGTGCCCAGTCCCCTCCCCCGAGCTTCCTGTCCCTCCCTGCCTCCTCTCCTTTCTGCCCTGTGTAACCCACCCCCGGGCTGCTGACCCCAATCTCCCTTTTCCTTTCTTCCTCCTGGCCTTCCTTCCCAAATGGGTCACTTCTTCCGGGTCCCCCAACTGCTTACCCCATCAAGTCGCTGTGTCATTGCAACCTAACCCCACATTTGGCCAAGACTGGTGACCTCCCAGACAACCACACGTGGGCATGTTACTGCTTTGTCCATGTCTCTCCCTTCTCTTCCCAGGCTGGCTTCTATTCACTTTTCCCGAATGTTCCTGATTCAAAATGCACCCTCCCTCGTGATCCCTTTGTTGACTTAGCATTTAGATCCGTCTCTCTCCTACTCGTAAAAAGTGTTTGCACGTAGGCGTGTCATTTTACATTCTGTTTTTGATGATCATGATTTTAGGGTGCTTCATGTGTTTCTTGGGTTGCAGGCACCTTCCTTCCTTGCTGAACACGTGCCTTTGGGAGCCATGGCCCTTTGAGGTCTCAAGTGACATAAAAGACATAGGTCTGACCCACTGAAACTTGCAAGCTGGTTTTTGACCCCCTGCGGCATGTCAGGAACAGTTTATATGAAAGCCACGGTGGGCACCAAGGGGGACATTGTGCAGCCCCGTCTCTCCTCCTCCACCATCACGCAGTCCCCAGAGCATCATGCACGTCTAGGATGTTATCCAAAGACACTGGAGGCTTGAGCCGGCACGTGCAGCCTTAACTTTGACTTTTAAGCCAGTGCCCTTCAGGGGTTTCTCAGAATCTTGAACAACTCCTCCTTTGGCATTCACAACTGAGTGACATTTCGACGTCACCCGTCAAGGCCAGGCAGCAAATGCACGTTCTCCTCAGTCAGGCCCTGTGGAAAGTCTGCATCCCGGCTCACGGCTGGAAACGCACCCTCTGCTTTCCCTCTGGTTAGACCGTAACCACAGAGGTCTGCAAAGCCAGGAGAGAAAGCCGTGCACGACGCTCCCAGGTCTCCATGTCTTTGATGGGGGATCTTAGAAGACCGTAGGAAGGTCTGGAGGAATACAGGAGAGGGTGACTCAGCCACATCAGGGCAGACTCCCAAACTTCCTTCCATTAAGTAGGTGTTTATCAGGTGGTTCTGGGCAGCAGCTCTTGGCCTTTCTCTTTGCATTAGCCTCTAGGTTCATGGACAGCAGGCAAATCTCATCTGTTCCTACCCAACCCAGCCAGGGCCCTTGCACACTGCTTTGCAGGTGCCGCATAGATCCTGCAGAATGAAGATGAGCTCTCGCATGGTCCAAGTTCCGGTTCATTAAAAAATAAAGTGGGTGTGGGCATACTGTGAAGGCTAGAGGGCTGTTCCTCTGTAAGCGTGATGAAAGCAGAATATAAAACTTGGTGAACTTCACCCGCAGGATGCAGCATAGAATCTATATGTTGTCTTGATTCACTGATGCCCAGGGAAGGGAGAGGGTGGGGGGAGGAGGAGTCTCTTTCCAAATCAAGAACCGATCCCAGCTCCCAGGAAATAAATCAGGGTGCTGGTGTGGAGGGACCCGATGCTAGTCAAACTCCCGATTTTTAGTGTCGTGCTTTTTGGCCTGGATCATGGCATAGAACACGTTTCTTTGTTAACTCTGAGCTGCCCACGAATGGCTTTTATAACCTTCAGTTTTTAAACACACAGCCTGGTGCAGAAAAAAAGAGAACCAGAGCCAGAAAGCAGCCTTCCCCAACACAGGACCTTGTGCCAAGTGTGTGAGTTAGTTACCTTGAAGATCCCAGTACAGGAGAGAATGAGGGTGCATTGAAGTGACCACCAGAAATTCCATGTAAAATCTGTTCTTAGTAGAAGTTCTGTGCCCTGCTCTCGCCAGGGGACACATAGCAAATGCGCTTGGAGTCGGAATTTCTACAGCAGCCCAAGGGCAGAAATGCCCAGGGCTGGCCGTGCTGTGAGGTGGGGTGGCTGGAGAGGCCCCGGCATGTCCTCCTGAATCAGTACGGCTTCATTCAGCCTTTTCCCAGAGTCACCTCCCTGGGGAGGGAAACTCAGTGCCCCCAGCGCGTGAGCGGCAGCTGATAAGGAAGCACTGGACCAGAATTTCATGAACGAAAACAAAAGCTGACTTATCTTCCGCGGCAATATGTTTATGAACATGTTAATCATCGTTCATATAAACATCTCAGATTCTTGGCTTAGAGTCAGACTTCGTGTTGTTAAGGTCCTGACTTATTTTCAGGGGAGGGTGGAACACAGTTATAGACCCGGAGAAGGGTTTTATGAATAAAGAGTTTCAAAATATTTGTCTCTTGCTAGTGGGGTGGTTAATTTTTTCCAGTCACATCCCATGAGCAGTACTTTTCATGTTTAACGTAGTAGCGGACCAGCGACCAACGGCCGTTCGTTCCGCTCGCATTCTCTCTGGGGAAGGTAACCAGCGTAGAACTCTCTGCACGCATTTTCTCATTTGTCCTGACACGCTCAGCGGTTCTGAGATCTGTTATCTGCGGGAACACAGATTCCTGCCTAGAAACATGTAATGGAGATGATCTAGAACGGGCTCGCTCTGGCATTGTTCAGTGCGCTCCCAGGTCACCCGGGACCTCGTTAAAGGGCAGATTCCGGCTCGGTAGCCCTGGAGTGAGATTCTGCCTTCCTAACCAGCTCCCAGATGTTACCAGTCTTGCTGGTCCGTGGGCCACCCTTTGAGACCTGGGATCGAGAACACATTTTGGTATTGCCTTGCTTTTTTTTTTCACGTGGTCAACAGAAGCCCCTTTGTCCGTGTGCCTGTCTGCTCCTGAATTCGGCTAGACGCTGGTACAGTAGTCCAAGTGTTCTTTCTGAGACAGTTCTCAGATTGAAACTCTGGCTGACCATTTTTTTTTTTAGACAAAATTCAACCGGGTGGGTATCTGTGTGCGAAGGGCGCCCAGAGACTTAAGTTGACATTCAGCCGTAAATTGATAGCGGCTGCAGATTTAATTCCCATGTGCAACCCCCAACACCAGAAAAGTGAGAATCTGAGGAGCCGAGTGGGAACGGCTTATGATCCAAAATGCAAAAATACCAGCTGAGAAGAAGCGGTGAGCAGTACTGGAGTTAAAAAAAAAAAAAAAATTATCTTTTACTCAACCAAAGCTATAAAGGGTAGGATTTCACAGACCACACGAGCCGAGGTGCTTGTAGCCAAACAGACCAAATAAATTAAGGCAACTCTGTGTTGAATTTCACATTGCATTTCAGCGGTATGCTCTTTGGGATACGAAAGTAAGAAGAGGCACATCTTTTTATTCTTTTATTTGTTTATTTTGAGAGAGACAGAGCGCGAGTCGGGGAAGGGCAGAGGCAGAGGGAGAGAGTGAACCCCAAGCAGGCTCCGTGCTGCCAGCACGGAGCCCGACGTGAGGCGTGAATTCACAGAACCACGGGATCATGACCCGAGCCGAAGCCAAGAGCCAGACGCTTGCCCGAGCCACCGAGGTGCCCCAAGAGATGCATCTTTTGCAACATAGGCAGACCCTTTGAGGATTGACCCGCCAAACTACCAGTCTAAAACAGGGTTACATAGTCTGTTTAAAGGGAGGCTTAAAACAAATTAGATTGCCTGCCCTGCAAGTGAGATTTGATAGCCATTTCCAGATGTCCAGCAGCAGAATACCTCAAGTAGCTGGCTGTGGCTTTCAGTTGGCCCAGAATGACACATGGCATGGAACTGAGCCCCCATCAATCCAAGAAGGCATAGTTTTGAAGTGGTTCTACAATAAGATTTCATGTAGAAATCACTTCGTGTGTGCACACTTAGTAAGGATACGCATGGTGATGTTCTGGAGTACATTTTAAGTTTATGTGTTTATTTTGAGAGACAGAGCGCATGAGCAAGGGAGGGGCAGAGAGAGAGGGAGACACAGAATCTGAAGCAGGCTCTGCACTGTCAGCACAGAGCCCGATGCAGGGCTCGAACTCATGAACCTGTGAGTTCACGACCTGAGCCGAAGTCAAACGCTTGACCGACTGAGCCACCCAGGTGCACCTGTTCTGGAATACGTTTTTGAAAGGACCTTGAAATGACTTAGAGTCTTCATAATCGTTAACATAACTTGCACCGAGGGTGGGAAGGAGAGTTACTAACTTTGTGTGTGCAAAGTGCACTGAAGATTTACGAGACAGATGACAATACGTTATGAACGCAAAGAAACCGTTGCATACACTTAAGCTCTTACCGTCATTGTTAGCATGTTGTGGGAACAATATTATTCCGGTCTTGCGGTTGATCGCATGCAGTTCTTTTAGAGAACTTCTAAATTCATTTAGAGAAAGAGCTATAGTAGATATTTACATGGAGAAATAACTGGACAGTTACGACTGATTTCATAGGACTGGGTGAGGGGGGGGGGGCCGGGTGGCTCAGCTGGTTGGGCGTCCGAATTCAGCTCTGGTCATGATCTCTCAGTTTGTGAGTTCGAGCCCCGCGTCGGGCCCTGTGCTGACAGCTCGGAGCCTGGGGTCTGCTTCTGAGTCTGTGTCTCCCTCTCTCTCTGCCCCTCCCCCACTCATGCTCTGTCTTTCTCTCTCAGAAAATAAACATTAACATTTAAAGATATATATATATATATATATATATATATATATATATATATATAACTGGGTGAGATTATAAAAAGAAATGAGGGGTGACTGAGAGAGGCAGATGGCAAGTAAGAGGGTGAGGAGGCCATGCTCATTTCCAAGGAAGAAGTGTCATTTGGGGGATTTAGGGGCAGACCTCGAGCATGAGCATGAATTGGTGGACTTATCAGATTGGTCAGCTCTGTTCTGAGTGGCTCATGAAGGTAACAAAGGGATGAACTTAGGTCAGTTCCAGGTGGAAGCAGGCCAAAGTAGATTGTAAGAACCTCTTTATGTGGTCTTGACCTGTGGTCGTAGGAAGTTTCCTTAGAAGGCTCAGGAAGCCCTGTAAGAATCTCTCAAGGAGAGTTTCCAGATCAACGGGTGAAGACGTTAGATCGATAAAATGAACAAAACGATAATTTCTGAGTAAAACGCAAATCTAATGGGATACAGGTTGGGTATTTCTTTGGATTGCTGGATTTTCATCCACGGTATTTATTCTAACGGACGCAAAACAAAAAGCATACAAAATATGTATTATAAAATTACATTATTGGTCTTCCAGTCATTTTATTTGTCTTTGCAGATTTACCTTATGACCCACCCAGGAGATCAGCCTGGACCAGTCACGGCCACCCCACCCCCCAGTCGAAAGGTACGGTGTTGGCTCCCGTTGCTTGACTCTGCTTCTCACCGGGAGATGACCATTGGTGACGTTTGGTGACCATTGGTAGCGTGCTGATTTCCGCAGGGTATCTACGCTTTATCAGCATAAAATGTTTGTTCCTTTGGCAGCAAAGAGCAACTTGATCTTTAGATGCAATGATTCTTTTTTTTTTTCTAAGTTTATTTATTCATTTTTGAGAGAGAGAGTGCGCGCGCACAAGCAGGGGAGGAGCAGAGAGAGAGAGGGAGACACAGAATCCGAAGCGGGCTCTGGGCTCTGAGCCGTCGGCACGGAGCCCGACGCGGGGCTCGAACTCACGAGCCACGACACCATGACCTGAGCATGTCATGTCTTAGAGTAAGAGTCTTAGTCTTACTCTTAGTCTAAGAGTAAGACTATTATGTTAATAGCTAAGCTAATCGATGGGATGATAATACAACATCAAAGATGAGTGGCCAGATAGAAGTTATAACTAACTCTCTCTTTTATTTTGGGATTTTCAGCTGCTCATCCATCTCCTTCCGCAGCGCCCAAAACTGAAGACCAGCGTCCTCAGTTAGGTATGTTTCAGGGAACGTCTTGACGGCCATCGAAAAAGAAGTAGGCTTAGCAGCATGTTTCTAAAATGTGTCACTTCTAAATGAAGTTAACGTGATTTTGTCTTCTTTAAATGTTTTTTTAACGTTTATTTCTGAGACAGAGAGAGAGACAGAGCATGAACGGGGGGAGGGGCAGAGAGAGAGGGAGACCCAGGATCCAAAACAGGCTCCAGGCTCCGAGCCGTCGGCCCAGAGCCCGACGCAGGGCCCGTGCTCACGGACCGCGAGATCGTGACCTGAGCCGAAGTCAGATGCTCAACCGACTGAGCCACCCAGGCGCCCCAAGATTTTGTCTTCTTTATCATGGCTCCATGCATAAAATATGGACCAAATTATCAGTCTACTCAGTAGGGATAACTCGAGATTTTGCTAAGACATTTCCAAACCTATGCAGTAAATATGGAAAGAACATTCTGCTTGCACACACGTCCCTTCTCTGTGACAGACAAATCCTTTTAATTTTACCCCCAGGCCACATGCCGCAAGCCCGCACTCATGCCAGGCCCCATGCGGAACACCGCGGATCGGTGATATCCAACGGAACACCGTTGATATTGCCAGTGTGCTGAACAACATGGCTGGTGTGGCCCCGGACCCAGTGGGGACATAGCACATGTTTGCCCAGTTTATGTCCTGGGATGGAGAGAGCCAGGTGTCGGGAACCTCCTAAGCTGAGCTTAGGAGGTCTTTGGCAAGAAACTTCTCTCGGATTCCACGTGACATCTTATTCAGTACAGGAAGTGGTGCTGGGCGACTTTGGTGTGGGGGATACGATGACTCTGACACCTGGAAACACAAGTCGGGGGTATCATACCTGCAGTGACATCACACCAAGCCGCGACAAGGTCTCTGGGATTTGACTTCTTTTCTTTTTGTCGTAGATCCTTATCAGATTCTCGGACCAACAAGTAGCCGCCTTGCAAATCCAGGTGAGAGACTGCTGGTGGTTTTGCCCCTAACAAAGTTACCTTTTTGGCAATGGCTATTTTGAAAGACTAACTTGTATTGGCGAGAAATCCTTCCAGCTGCACAAGGTGGAGTTTAGATCTTGTTGGATTATTTGCAAGAGTGGAAAAAAACTAAACGGGTCATGGGATCCATTAAGATCTTAGCTGCAGCAAAGGGCAGGATCACCGAATCTAAACTGTATCAGTTGCCTAGGGCTGCCGTAACAAACACCACAAACTGGGGGCTTAGATGACAGATATTTACCGTCTCACAATCTGGAGGCCAGAAGTCCAAAATCGACGTGTCACGTGACAGGCAGCGTTTGTTCCTTCCGAAGGCCATGAAGGACGGATCTGTTCCGGACCTCTCTCCTTGGCTTGTAGACGGCTGTCTTATCCCTGGGTCTCTTTACCTGTCTTCTCTCTGTGCGTGTCTCTGGGTCCAGATTTCCCTTTATAAGGACACCAGTCATACTGGATTAGACCTACCCTAACGTCACTTTCACTCAAACAGCTCTGTAAAGCCCCTTTTTCAAAAAAAAAAAAAAAAAAAAAGTCACATTCTGAGATACTGGGGGTTAAGATTCCAACGTGTGAATTTCGGGGAGAGGGGACACAGTTCATCCCATGACACAGGGAGGTCAAACCCTATCCTAAAAAGGAGAACCTTGACTCCAACCCGAAGACTTCAAATGTAGGATTATCTTCGATGAACGGTCTGTTTTTGAAGTTAGAGGCTAGGAGAGGGTGCAGGTTCTTAATTGGCCCACTTGTGACCCGTACCTCGCCAAAGATCGTCACCTGTCATCACATTTCAGTGCCAACCAAACTGTTGTATTTGTTTGTATTCAGATCAGAACCAGCTGTGCTGGCATCCACTTCCGAAATTCACAGCATATGCTGAGGGTTTTCAACAGCACATTCAAATGCCAAGATGACACAGGCATATTGCGAGTACAAGCTGGAATGTATATTTCCTAAACACGGAGGCCAAAATAGGGTTGGAAACGGAAAAGTTCAGATTCAAGCAGCATTCGTCCCCACAAGGGAATCTGTGCTTTGAGAACATGAAATATCATTATCAAGTATCTGCAGCTTTGACATTAAATTTTAGGTAATGGTCACTAGTTCAGAAAAACCCCTCTGAGGCATTTGAACCGTTAGAAGGGACTGTTTTAGGGGCGCCCAGGTGGCTCAGTCGGTTGAGCTCCGACTTCGGCTCGGGTCCTGATCTCTCGGTTTGTGAGTTCGAGCCCCACGTTGAATTTGCTGCCTCAGATCCTTTGTCCCCCGCCCCCCGTCCCCGCCTCTGCCTCTGCCCCACTCACGCTCTCTCAAAAATGAATACATATTTTTAAAAATAGTTTTTTTAAAAAAGGGAGTGTTTATTACTCAACCCTGGGGACTAGACCAGGCGCTCAGTAATTATTTGTTGAAGAAACAAACGCGAGGAGTAAGGAGATACCGTCCTTGACCTTCGAGGTCCTCACATTCTGGTGGAGAAATGAACACGCATGATTACAACACTGCCACACAGGTGCTTTGCTCTCAAGGGAGCGTCCAACTGGTGGCCAAGGCTCCCGGGTGTCTGGTCCCCCCAATCCCGGGCTCAGCTCTCCATTTCGAACTGCTTCGTAACGGTTCAAATAAAAAGGATTACTATGTTGGGAGATTACTGTTATCAGCCATGCCTCAGGAAGACTGATCTGGCATCAGTGTTCAGGATAGATTAGAAAGAGGAAAGGAACAGACGCGGGAGCACTCTGGGGACTTTAATACAATCATGTGAAATAACAATCAAATAGCTCCCACCCTGTGGAAATGCCCGGGCAAGTGCTTAAGTCTGCCATGCCGCTGCATGACACAGCCCTGGGAGGTCATTATCTTCATCCTACAGAGGAGCCAGAGGTCCAGAGAAATTAGGTGACTTTCCCTGGGTCACACAGCCAATAAAATGGGAAGTCACATTTGAACCCTGAATCCGTCTCCAGAGTCTGGTTTTATTTTCTTGCCCTGCACCGCTCCTGAGTGAGCCCGAGGGAGGAGGGAGGCCTTGGAGAATGGGGGCCAAGAGAATAGAAAGGAAGGATTTCCCTTGAGTTCTACAACCGTGTCGGTGCTGGGAAAATGGCTCTGTCCACAGTAGGTCAGCAAGTCCAGCACTGGGAGCAAAGGACAGCCCCTTGTCCACGAAGACTGTCCTCACTTGGCCTGGGGAAGATGGTGACCTCCAACCAGGGGCTTGAAGATAAAGACTTGTTTTACTCAGTTGATAATGATTAGGCTTCTTTCCATCTCTCCTTGGGCTGCACGTGCGTCAGTCGTATTCACGTGGCTTCCCCCACCCCCAAAACCAGAATGTCTCTGGTCTTTCTGGGGATGAGACTCCCTCTTCCTGTTTGACTCTATTTTCCCATTCTCTGATAAGTAAGCCCTTCATCACTTCGAACTGCTGCCTTCGCTCTTTGTACACCACAAACTTTTTAAATCATTTTAAGTGGGAAGGTGACATCGTGGTGTGTAAACGCACGAGAGAATAACCAGAATAACCGCATCTCAAGGTCTCGGTTCCAGATATTCATGTGACGTGCACTTTGGGCCATATGTCTCCTGCTGAGAGGTGCGTCCCATCCCTGAACGATTACGTCATGGATCACACGTAAACCACACAGCCCCTTGATGTCCCATTAGAATGGCTGAACATATATGTGGCTTCTCTAATGAACTGAGGCTGCCTTTCCATGAAGGCACCTTCTTGGGTTGTGTTCAGTGCCCCCCCCCCCAGTGCTAACTGGACACTCTTTAATGGGGGGCATGAATTGTATCCAGCTTCGTGCAAAGCCAGAGACCAGTTTTAGGGATGTTTTGCCATTGGTTAGGAGGTAGGAGTGTCCAGTCTTCCACTTTGAACCTCCCAAGCCCCAGGCCAAGGGAAAGGACGACCTGGGGAGGACTCGAGGGAGTGGAGGTCAGGCCTGAAAGCAATGGCTCATGCTGGGATTCAGGCATCTGAGCTTAGAGACTGGGTTCCAACCTTTGCTGACATTGGGCAACATGAATCACTCTATCTCTCTGGGGTCTAATGTCCTCATCTCAACAGTGGGCTCCCTCACGATTCTTGGGGGAATTAAATAAATACAAGTGTTCAGAATGGTATCGGCAAAGAGTAGGCTTTCGGTGGCCGTCAGCCAGCCTGAGAACACCATTCACAGTTTTTCACGGCCAACATGGGGTGCATGGGGAGGGACACTTGGCTTCGTTCTCTCCTCTTGTAGCTCTAGGCAAGGTATGTGCCTCTCTTTAAACTCTGGTTTTCGGAGCACCTGGGTGGCTCAGTTGGTTAAGCATCCGACTTCGGCTCAGGTCATGATCTCGCGGTTTGTGGGTTTGAGCCCCACATCGGGCTCTGCGCTGACAGCTCGGAGCCTGGAGCCTGCTTCGGATTCTGTGTCTCCCTCTCTCTCTGCCCCACCCCGCTAGCACTCTGTCTCTCTCTTTCTTAAAAATAAATGAACATAAAAAAAACCAGGGCGCCTGGGTGGCTCAGTCGGTTAAGCATCCGACTTCGGCTCAAGTCATGATCTCGCGGTCTTTGGGTTCGAGCCCCGCATCGGGCTCTGTGCTGACAGCTCGGAGCCTGGAGCCTGTTTCAGATTCTGTGTCTCCCTCTTTCTCTGACCCTCCCCTGTTCATGCTCTCTCTCTCTCTCTCTGTCTCAAAAATAAATAAATGTTAAAAGAAAAAATTAAAAAAAAAAAACCCTCTGGTTTTCAGCTCAAACAAATCATGGTAAGACCCTTCATGTGTTGAGTTTATCCTCACAGTGTCCTGGCAAGATGCTGTTACCATCACCCCCATTATATAGATGAGGGCACTGAGGCACAGAACGCTAGGTGAGCTGCCCAAGGCCCCGTGCATGCCAGCACCAGGATCCAGCGGAGGTAGGGATGATTCCAGAGTGGTGCTTCCAGACACTGTACTGCCCTGCACTCTACCAAGTCCTGTCTGAGCCACACTGAGCCCGGAGCAAAGACTCCGTCCTGGGACGTGCCAGCTGCCTGGGGCTCGGCATGGTGGAGGGGCCAGGCTGTGCCCACGGGTTTCTCTGCCGCGTGCCCGGCGACGGCAGAAAGTGGCCTCCACTGGCTGCCACCTTGGTGCTTTGGGGGCCCCTCTCTGCTTCATTTCCTGCTCTGTCCCTCCGTCAGGCGGTGGCCGCTGAGCCCCGCTCTTCGGGGGGGGGGGACACCCCTCCTTCTGGACCCACAGCTGCCGAGTCACTCCCAGCTCTGCTTTTCTCTGTGCTTTATAAACCTTTTAGGTGCTTTGCCCTTTTCTGCTTAGTTGTACGTCTTTGCTACTGTTACTTCTCTTCTCTTTCCGCTGCATGAAGAGACCACCTTCCTTCTAAACATAAAAGCATTGCCTTTCATTCTCTTCCAGGTGCACCCCTCCCCCCCCCTTATCCCATTGGGTTCTCCTGTGGGCGGGGCACAACCAACATCATTGTTTCTCCCACCAATCCTGGCTTTGTTAATTACCTCACCCGATCCTGGGTAAAAGTAGCTACTTCTTACTGATGTTGGAAAGCCGCTACCAAGATAGGGTGAGAAAACAGACTGGAAAGGTTTTTCCAAAGGAGGGCGATGGAGGAAGGGGGGAGGTGGCCAGGCTGCCGGATCCCGGATCCTGAGTGTAAGGACCTCTCCTTTCACTTGTCGGCTTGGCCCGTGAACGGCCCAAGCCCCTCTTAGGCTTCCCACAACTTAGATATCCTTGTCTGACCTCCCCCGTTCTGTGTTCTCAAATGCACCTTTATCGCACAGTACATGTTTTCGTCTTCATAAATTGCTTTTGAAATTTGTGGCCACAAGGAACTCAGTTCATCTACCATTGGCTGAGTCCTCAGCAGCCACCGTTCCTCCTTGACAATTCTTGCCCAAGAAAACCTGCTCCATACTGCGGATCCAAGGGATTTTGTTACGAGTATTAAATTTAACAGTTAATGCTCTGGGCACGCCGTTGCATTTTATAACATTTACTTAAACAGCGATTGATTTTGCATTTTCCCTTTTGTTCTCAGGTTTGGAAGGTGATGAATTTTGTGTAAAGATCTCTTATGCCCATAGATCCTTGAAATGCTCAAGAGGCTGTGTCTTAAAGGTTAACGGGCAAAAGAGTCTAGTAAGAAATCGCGCGTCTTTGGATTTCCAGCTGCGCAGTTAGATCTCTGCGTTTCTAGTGCTTCAGAAGCAGGAGGGGTATGAAACCACTTTTGTCCACTGGCTGTCTCTGTGCAGGTTTCTAAAGGAAGTGGGCAAGGGACAGATTCCTAGGAGCAATGCCAAGGTTAGAATAAATACCGGCTATTATTCTGGCTATCTGGGAAGGTCTGTGTGTTTATGCGCAATCTATGGAATTGCTTTCTCTGTGGGAGGACGTTCACAGTGAATATTTATTTTCAGACAACTCTACGTGTTTACGTGGAAGCATATGTTGGGCTGTTAAATAAAAAAAATTTGTTTTTCCCTATTCCCAGGTCATGTGTGGAATTTTTGTCAAGTAGTAATCCTTTGGTTACAATATGTATACTAAAACCATATGGTTTTCTCATACCATTCTTCATATTTTTTCAAATGCATATTAATGAGATGTTCGGGGCAACCAAAACTTGATTGAGAACAGTTTGAATATGCGGTTCCGAAAAAGCACAGGCTTCCATTGAGTTGAATGACAAGCTGTTAATATATTTCAAATGTGCTGTAGAGTGAAAATGAGAATTTTCGAGAGCACATTCAGAAAAGGCTGACCTTTCTCACGATGCTGTTGCATGGATGAATTCACAAATATACCCATCTCCGTGTAGCCAGCCTGGAAACAAGGATGTAAGAGTTGGGCAATTTATGTAGGGAGTTAGCTAGGGAGAAGGGTTTGGGGGGAAGAAATTCTAATTGATTTTTACGCGACATCAACTCCCTGAATAGTTGCCAGTCATTTCATCACATCTCTTGGTAATTTGCTGATCGTGCAATAAAAAGTATTCTTTTGGGGGGCGCCTGGGGGGCTCCGTCGGTTAGGCATCTGACTTCTGCTCAGGTCATGATCTCGCAGTTCATGAGTTTGAGCCCCGCGTCGGGCCTTGTGCTGACAGCTCAGAGCCTGCTTGGGAGTCTGCGTCTCCCTCTCTCTCTGCCCCTCCCCCACTCATGCTCTCTCTGTGTCTCTCTCTCAAAAAGAAATAAACGTTTAAAAAAGTCATCTTTTTGGTACAAGCCTGAGGCAGTGTTCGAGCTGGAGTTTGGGAGGAAAGCCAGGCCTCTTAGTTACTTTCAAAGCTTCTAAAATCTGTTCAGCACATCTTAGTTCCTCCTGGTGCTCAATACTGCTGTCGATATTTACATGCTGCTTCCCTGGAGGAAGCCATAAGTCATCTTAAAATAGTGTAACGTGGTGGCTGGAACGATATGCCTGGATTTTTCTCGAAACTTAATAAGAGCTGAAAGGCACACCCATGTGTCTCTCCAGTGGGATCAAACACAATTCTGTGTGCCCCCAGCTAACTGAGATCTGGCTGATGAAGGTGGAGTCTCATTTGGTTCCCCAGAAGGGCTTGCAGTCACTCACTGCTGCAGATTTTCTTCTGGAAACTTCTGAACACAACTGGCATCGCAATGCGAGGGCAGCCCGTGGATTTCCGTTACGATGCAGTTGCCTAAATACTGGAAATAGGTGATCTGGTTTGAAAAAGAGCCAACTTTTTCTAAACTTCCTCATTTTGAGTGGGTTAATTCTGTTCTAGGAAAAGTTTTGACAGAATTGCTTTCTGGGTGCCAGCAAAATGTTATGTTAGAAATAACGGTGTTTACTTCCATTCTCTATTTTTTCCATAAACTTTTAGAAGTTCATTTCCTAAATATGACTTTTATTATTTTACTTGACCTCGCCAATATAAATGGTGTTAAGTCATTACTGCCATCAACATAATGGCACTTTCTGCCTCGCAAAATAGGAAAAATAAACCCTTTCACCCCTGAAACACAGAGTTGGCTTGGCTATGCTTCTAAGGAAGTCAGACATGGATGGGACCAACCTAAACTTTGCCCCACAGAAATTCTTTGCGTTGCATTACTTGGATCTGTGGATGACCCCGATATCACCAAAGATCCTCAGCGAAGACCCTGTTCCCAAGACACAGAACTTGGGATGCCGATACTTGTGCAGGTGCTCAGTTCATTGTGTGTCTCTGGGAGAGAGGCAGTGATGAAGCAGACAGGGCAGAGGCAAGGCTGCGGGGGCTGGTGGCCTTAGCCGGAGCCTTGCTCTGGTCTGGTCCTGCAAGGAGCTCACGAGGATGAACAGCATCACAGAGCTGGCCCCTCCTTGAGGCAGTGAGACGGGCCTGTGGTGCACGGTGTCAGCCCCTCTGGCTGGGGGTTGCCCTGGGGGGTCGGGGGGGAGGTGAAGCAACTGCTGTTCAGCCAAGGGCAATATTCTGGAGAAGAGGGAGGAAGGCAGCCACCATCCCCAGCAGCCGAGGGACGGGCGCGCAGGCAGGTTAAGGCGTCTGCAGGGAACACCACTAAGCACCCGCTTCCGTCTCTGAAGAAACACTGCCTTTAGCTCGGAACCTGTTCTCACTGGTCTTCTGTTTCCTTCCCCCCCCCCTCAGGGAGTGGGCAGATTCAGCTGTGGCAGTTCCTCCTGGAGCTCCTGTCGGACAGCTCGAACTCCAACTGCATCACCTGGGAAGGCACCAACGGGGAGTTCAAGATGACGGACCCCGATGAGGTGGCCCGGCGCTGGGGAGAACGGAAAAGCAAACCCAATATGAACTACGACAAACTCAGCCGCGCCCTCCGCTACTACTATGACAAAAATATCATGACCAAAGTCCACGGGAAGCGCTACGCCTACAAGTTTGACTTCCACGGGATCGCCCAGGCCCTCCAGCCCCACCCTCCAGAATCATCTCTGTACAAGTACCCCTCAGACCTCCCTTACATGGGCTCCTATCACGCCCACCCACAGAAGATGAACTTTGTGGCCCCCCACCCTCCCGCCCTACCCGTGACCTCGTCCAGTTTCTTCGCCGCCCCAAACCCCTACTGGAATTCGCCAACCGGAGGTATATACCCCAACACTAGGCTTCCGGGCAGCCACATGCCTTCTCATCTGGGCACTTACTACTAACGACCTGAGGGACGCCTTTCCCAACAGCATACAATCACCAAGAAATTGCCACCAACTCTATCGGAGAACGTGAATCAAAAGTGCCTCAAGAGGAATGTAAAAGCTTGACTGGCGCTGGGGAAGGAAGCCAGGGACGAGATCCAAAGACTCTTAACGGGAGGGATTTACTCAAGTATTACTCCAGGAATAAAGAGGATGCGAAAAATGTAACGTTATCTGGACACCTCGGGTGTGGACCCACCTTGTAAAAGACATCGTAAGTAGAAGCCTGAAGAACTCACGAGGACAAAGTGCCAAAGAAAGCGTTCTTAAGAAGCGTATAAACTTCAGAGGGGAGTTTGGGGTCCCGCGAGTGCAAACGGGGATTCAAGTACAGTGAGAGTGGTAACACAGCCTTCCCCTGACATACCATTTACATGTCATTTTAAGGAAAACTACCTGTATTTAAAAATAGAAACATATCAAAAAAGAAAAGAGAGAGACCGTGGCCCGTCGACAGATACCGAGATGGAACTCAGTAGAACGTGCTGTTTGGGTGAAATCAGATGCGTTCCGTTCGGGGGAGAGCCACAGCTCCCGGACGGTATCAGGGGAACTGAGCCCGGCGGTGGGGCCGGGGCCGTCTGCGGACAGCGAGCGTGTGGTTGTAGACAGAGGGCTGGAGGAGGTGCAAGAGAAGGGAGCGGAGGAGGAGGAGGCCAGAGGGCTGGGGGAGACGCTTGTCAAGCAGTGGAGACTGGACTTGGGACAGTGCAGAGGCCGGAGACTGAGTCGGGAGACTTGCGGGTTCATTGGTCGGTGCCCTACCAAACCCAGTGTTAAGAGGAAGAATATGGCGTCCAGGACGAGGGGAAGTAGTAGAATTCAGGAACAAGAATACGCATCTCTCTTTTTTGTTTGTTTGTTTGTCAAAAGAAAAATTTAACTGGAATTGTCTGATATTTAAAAGAAACATTCGGGACCTCATCGTTATGGGGGGGGGGGGGGGCTCTGTTCCCCGCAGGGTCAGGTAAGAGGTGGGTAGCCTTCTTCGATGCTGCCATCGGAAACCATCTAGGCGTTTGGGTTGGGCAGAGGCTCCGGGTTTCCTTTCGAGTCGCAAACGCTGTGCGTTTGTCAGAATGAAGTATACAAGCCAATGTTTTTTCCCCCCTTTTTATATAATAATTATATAACTTATGCATTTATACACTACGAGTTGATCTCGGCCAGCCAAAGATACACGACAAAAGAGACAATCAATGATAGAATGTGGCCTTGAATTTTAACTCTGTATGCTTAATGTTTACAATATGAAGTTATTAGTTCTTAGAATGCAGAATGTATGTAATAAAACAAGCTTGGCCTAGCATGGCAAATCAGATTGACCCGGGAGTCCGCATTTGCACTTTGTTAGCGACTGAAGTTGCCTAGCAGAGATGTGTGCTGAACTTCGGGTCTTGTGTTCTGGTTTTATTTTGTCCGGGAATTCGTGCAAGCGAGAGCCAAGCAAATAGGATGTTTGGCGCCCAAACGGAGTTGGCCTCTCCAGGCCCTTCCTGCTCACTCTCTCTTCCTCCTCGTCTTTCTGGAGCAGATGACCAAAGGTTTCACATTGGAACCTCCATGTGTGTGTGCCCAGAATGGAAAGAGGCCTCTCGAGCGGGGGTTGTGACAGAAATTCCAGAGAAGCACCTGGTCACAGATCACCCTCAGTCCCTGCCAGGATCATAAAACATTGGTTGAACAGCGAACCGATCTACTGCTCTTAGCACAAACTGTAACCTTGTTGGTCAATAAAGTGTCGTGGACAGCCAGTTTCTCACTTTACAGGAACAAGGGATGGCTTCTAAGTTTACCACTTGGCTTCCCTTTGAGAGGCCCTGGCCGGGTCCACAGTTGCCTTAATCTTCCCACGCTGGGATGATCTGGGCACTGTGGTTTGGGGTTTGCCAGCCTTGAGCCTCACATGTCCGCAGACACTATTCCTACGATCTGAAGTCGTTGGTTGCCCTTGACATCTTCTCTCTTCTGTGTGTGTTACCTGCCCCCAACTTTGGCCAAGGTGAAGGCAGTTCAAGAGGTGGGATACAAAGCAAGGGAGACGCACCAAAATCGAACAACTTCTTAGCCTGAGTCAGTTTCTGAACTGGCCCATTTCATAGCCGTCTTGGGGCTCGTTTCGCACTTTGTAAGTCTTTCGCTATGATTAAATCAAGTTGCCAAACCTCTGTGCTATGGATATTTTGGCAGTGGTCTTTAAAGTCAGTAGGATCCGATTACCAAAGCTTCAGACGCTCTGCATTACTTGGATTAAAAGAAGTCCAACCATCAATCATTTTGCGGCAGCTTGGGAAAGGCCCATAAAGTGCCTGTATCTCCTGGGGGGGTGGGGGGAATAAAAACATGAAAGCTGGCAGCTGGGGTGACCCAAACGTTTCTAATGGAAAAAATCCATCATCTCCGTTTTGAAATGCAGAGTCAAAGACACCTACATTTTGCATATAAATATGAGTTTACTCAGATGATCACTCCATTCCACTCCTTCAGAATTATATCGTGAGCAAAATCATAAAAATAAGACCTGATTAGCATATTCCATTTTAGCAGATGTTTTCAGTTAGGCTCTCCAACACCCACCCAGCCCAGATGATTAGCAAGCTTTACGACAAGCGTGAGCAGCCGAGATGATTTTGGATGACACGATACTCCTGTGTTCTCCCAAATAAATAATTCTTAAATTACATCTCAAAATAACATTCGCTATCTGCTCCTGTCTTAGTCTAACTCCAAAGCACTCTTCAGTTCATATTCATAATTACACGAAGGACCTTTTCCTTCTCAGCTTCTCCCGTTTCTTCGTTTGCCCTGATGTACGCTCCTGACCCCTGCATGGCATCGCTTCTCCCAGCGAGACATTCGTCCAGTTTTGTCTTAAATGGCCTTCTGGGCTTTGTGGAAGCCCCACCGTAGCCTTTTGGGTACTTGGTAGCATCTCTGCTCTTCCCAAATCTCAGGCAAGACTTCATTTATGCTCCCAGTCTGCTGCCTTTGCCAAGTCTCGAAGACTCCATGGTGAAACCATATGTCGGGACTGATGCATTCGGAGGAGGTGTTGTCCCTCCCAAGCGCCGGTCTGTGCTGCTGCGGCACCTGCCACCTGGGGATGAGGGCCCAGAGGGGCTTGCCTTGGATAGCGGGCACGGCATAGACTCCTAAAGCCCTGGAACTGGGAGATGATGGCAAGTGGGGAAAACACGGGTGTCCTGCAGGCTCTCAAATGGACCTCTAACTGTGGATACAGTGTGATTTTATTATTTTTTAATGTTTTTTTTTTTTTAGAGAGAGAGAGAGAGAATGACAGAGCACAAGCAGGGTAGAGGCAGAGAGAGAGGGAAACACAGAATCCGAAGCAGGCTCCAAGCTCTGGGCTGTCAGCACAGAGCCTGATGCGGGGCTTGAACTCACGAACCACGAGATCATGATCTGAGCCCAAGTTGGACGCTCAACTCACTGAACCACCCAGGTGCCCCCAGTGTGATTTCTTAAAGCCTGGTTTAATTGCTCTCTAGTCACTCCACCCAAACAGAAGCTCTGGGGTGGCTAATCAGAGAATAAAAAACACTTCATACTACGCAAAGTTACATAGCAATTTCGGTTCCTTCTCTTTATCTTAACCTTGGTTGTAAAAATTTGTCAAAAGATTTTCAAATCAAATGAGGAAAAGGCTGGACGTTGAAATCAAATGCGAAACATAGCTAGAACTTCTTTATCAGAGAGCCATGGTTCTCCAAGTGAGCTCCGAGGGCCAGCATCATCAGCCTCACTTGGGAACTTGCCAGCCATGCAGATTCTTAGGCCCTGCCCCAGACCTTCTGAATCAGAAACTCTATGGGTAGGGCCCTGCCATGGGTTCTCTCAAGCATACTGAGGTTTAAGACCCACTGCAGTGGGTGGACAGAGACTCTGTCTCCAAGCATGAGGTTCAGTGGGAAATCTCTATCCTGTACTGGTTTTTCTGTGGCCACTTGAAAATCCACCACCAGGGGAACCAATTGCCTCTGGACGTGTCCTCTTGAGTTACAGGCCCTCTGAGCAGTTCTCCTCCTGACTGATAAGTCACCCCCATGTGTATTAGTTACCTACTGCCGAGTAACAAATGACCATGAACTCAGCAGTCTGAAACAAGGCACAGTAATTATGTCACAGTTTGTGTGGGTCAGGAGTCCAGGCACAGTGTAACTGGGTCTTCTGCTCAGGGTCTCACCAGGTTGAAATCAAGGAGTCAGAAGGGATGATGATCTCCCTTGAGGCTGGGGTCCTTTTCCTAGCTCACTGGTTGTTGGCAGAATTTGGTTCCTTGCAGTTGTAGGACTGAGGTCTCATTTCCTTACCAGCTGTCACCTAGGGATCACTCTCAACTCATAGAGGCCACTTAGAGTCCTTGCCACATGGCCCTCTCTGCATCAAGGCAGTTGCTTCTTCGAGGCCAGCAGGAGCATCTCTTTCATGTTGAATCTCTTAGACTTCTTTTAAAGGTTCGCTTGATTAGACGAGGCCCACCTACGTTAACACCCTTTTTAAAATTAACCCAAACTTAGCTCATTAGAGACCTTAATTGCATCTGAAACTGTCCTTTTGTCATAGAATATAACTGAATCATGAGAGTGAGTCATATTCACAAGAGCTGCTCACACACCAGAAGTGAGCACTATGTAGGTAGGGCATCTACACTAGAGGACGGGAATCTTGGTGGCCATATTAGAATTATGGCTACATACCATGGATATGTTGCCTGCCTTCTACCTTGTTCTAAGCACCGCTGGTCAATGAAACCCCCCTAAAATGCACATTGCCAAAAAGACCAGCCACAATTCAGTAGCTTTGTATATCTGAAGCCATGTGCTCCGTGGCTTCCTCTCTCCCCTGGCAACATGGACCTCTTTCGGCACGTCTGATGCTCTTAATCTGACTAATCTGAAAAGCTTTATGTTGAACCTGGACAGGCTAATGTTAACTGTTCAACGATATCTACATATTCATTTGATTCTAGCTAAAAAGGAACCCAAGTTATTTCTATATGCAAAGAACTATGCACACTTTTCTAACTTATTTTAAACTGATTTTATAAAGCAAAATAGCTTCGTTCATTTTCTCATAAACGTTTTTTACAAAATATTATTCTGTTGAGGCAAGCCATAATAATATTTGATTGTGATTTGTGCCAGACATTTTGAATTACAGATTTATGGAGGAAGCATGTTAAATGTAAGAGCTTTATGGAGACAAGAAACAGAGGCGCTTTTCATGTTCCATAGACACACAGCATTCTTCCTAAAGAAAATACTACAGAATGGTAGCCAGAATTTCATTCCGAGAGAACTTCATAAAAAAATGGTTTTGAGATTTTACAACGTCATGACTGGCTGAGTGAGCCTAGCCAAAGAGTACTCATTAAAAGATCAACACTTAGGGGCCCCTGGGTGGCTCGGTTGGTTGAGCGTCAGACTTCGGCTCAGGTCATGATCTCATGGTTTGTGAGTTCGAGCCCCGCGTCGGGCTCTGTGCTGACAGCTCAGGGCCTGGAGCCTGCTTCGGATTCTGTGTCTCTCTCTGCTCTTCCTCTGCTCATACTCTGTCTCTCAAAAATAAATAAAGATTAAAAAAAATTTTAAAAAAAAGACCAACACTTATCTGGAAGGAAGATCCCAGGGACAAACTCCACGCCTCAGTAGGATGAGGACATAGAAGGTACGCTGAGGACAAACTCCAGTAGGTTATTTGATAAACGGGTTAGATGAGGACAATGGGTTATATGCTGAACGCAGGATCCTAAAGAGCAGGCTGAAGGAACAGAGCTAGCTTAACACGCTTACCGGGACTCAGTGATGTTAGGACCCATGCTGTGTCAAAAACACCTGAGAACAGAAGCACGTGTGAAAAGAACCTTAGGGATTTAGCGATATGCAGAATGACCAACATTTACTGAGCTAAGGGCAGACGCCATACTGAGCACTTCAAATGCATTATTTTATTACTTCTCCCAATTGCCCTCCTGATAACATATTAAAGATGAAAATGCTGACACCAAGATTCAACAATTTACCGTGCCTTCCCGAGATCATACTTGCCCCTGTGCTGACTCTCAAACCTCTACTCTTAATCTATTTTTCCTTGTCTTGATAGGACATGGCAGGGGGTAGGGGTGGGGGGGGCATGGCATGACTACTAAAATTTGCGTTGCATTTTCTAAAATGGATTGTAAAATAGGAGTTATTTATTCCATTTTGAACCGATTCCAGCATCATTTCTGGACATAACACTTGCCGAGGGACACAGGCCAGCTAGAGCAAGCCCAGTGGAGAGAGAGAGACGGGGGCAACGAATGAGCTCAAGGCTATGCCATGAAGGAGTTACTGAAGGCACCGTTCAGTGTCTCTCATGGAAGCAAGGTTGCTTTTAAGGTCCATCAACACAGGCCCCAGCGTGGTGCATGGCAATATTAAGCTGTCAATAAATGTCTTGAGCTGCGTGCATGCGTGAACATCCGGAAAGGTAATGTGTGGACCAAAGGTGCACTCAGCAGGGATGCCAACTGCGCAAACTCAAGGAAGAACCTTTTTTTTTTTTTAATGTTTATTTATGTTTGAGAGACAGAGTGTGAGCGGGGGAGGGGCAGAGAGAGAGGGAGACACAGCATCCGAAGCAGGCTCCAGGCTCCGAGCTGTCAGCACAGAGCCCGACGTGGGGCTCGAACCCATGAACTGTGAGATCGTGACCTGAGCGAAGTCAGAGGCTCAACCAACTGACCCACCCAGGCGCCCCTCAAGGAAGAACTTTTCAACGGAGAAGCTGCCTCTGGCCCAGGAGTTCCTGGATGTGGGCATGCTCACTGGGGACCACGTGACTCTTCAGGTATTTAGCAGCAAATGGCAAGCAGACTACTTGGTTGTTTCGGACTTTTTCACTTCTTTGCAGTGCGGGTTCTACAAAATGATTCCACGTCATACATACACGTACCTAGATCAGGGAAGAGGGTCTGAGATGCGTGACGGCCTAGGAGTCTCCTACCACTTAGTCTTAAGGGCATGAGCACATGTGGGGGTTAGGTGTCCCATAGGTACTAGAGTCTTCCTGAATTTACTGGTGGTGTGGCCGTGTCTTCAAGGCTGACTTGGAGGTTAAAACACATGGTATCTGTCGACAACACAGGGCCAGGTGCATGGCCACAGCCGCCAACTGGAGGGACCACTGAACCATCCCTCCATGTTTCCTCTCTGGGAAGAAAGACCAGCCTCCTACAGCACTTTTTCATAAAGGCATACCTGGTGGGGGGGTGGTGCTCTTGGTCACAGCCTGCTCAGCATCAGACATGGCACAGCAAAAAATGTGTCAGGCTGCCCTCCCGACACCCTCAACCCAGCTCCAGACAAACCATTCCTGCCTTCCAGCTGACATGGCAGGCGGTCAGCCCAAGCTTCTGGCCTCTTAAGACCCTAAGGAAGGGGTGGAGGCAGACGTTAAAATGTGTAAGAAAGAATTTGGGGTAGAAGTTATGAAGCTCTTTGGCAAAGTCTCTTGATTAGAAGGTGAGGAAGAACTTGGGGGAAGGTTGGCAGGGGAAGAAACCACTTGGCTTCTTTAAAGGAGGCGACCCCCAAGGAGAAAGATCCTTTTCAGAGGATAGGTCCCGCCTCTTCCTGTGGGAGAGAGCGGAAGGGGCGGGGACGGAGCGAGAGGAACTGGGGGAATGTCCTCCTCCCCTCTACACCCTTCCTGCACCCTGCTGGAAACATGCGTAGCGGAGAAGAATGGTTCCGTCTTAATGGTGGAACCAACCTCCACTCGGTCAAGGCGGCAGCTCTCCTTAGAAGAAATGCCTCTTGGGGCGCCTGGGTGGCGCAGTCGGTTAAGCGTCCGACTTCAGCCAGGTCACGATCTCGCGGTCCGTGAGTTCGAGCCCCGCGTCAGGCTCTGGGCTGATAGCTCGGAGCCTGGAGCCTGTTTCCGATTCTGTGTCTCCCTCTCTCTCTGCCCCTCCCCCGTTCATGCTCTGTCTCTCTCTGTCCCAAAAATAAATAAAAAACGTTGAAAAAAAAATTTAAAAAAAAAAAAAAAAAAAAAAAGAAGAAATGCCTCTTCTCTGTCTTCTGACCTGACACTGTGCCCCTGTCTGTGCTTCTCCTCATTTGCATTCATGTGGCACAAAGCGTTTTGAAAGTGGGATTATGCGATGATCACTGAGTTTTAAACCAATGCTGTCCGGTCCACGCTTACAGTTAAATTGCTCTCTTCCAATTAAGAAAACACCAACGCGTTCTATGCTATTGGCTCAATTAAAGCTGAGAGCTTGTTAAGATCGTTTTATTCAGTTTCACCTGGCTGTGAAGCAGGAGAAAACAGACTTGAATGAAGGTGTGTCTGACTGCCGAGCGTAGGCACTGTGCTGGTCTACCTCTCCAAGGAAGCTGACTTAAGGATACGATCCTAGGATGGACAGCCGTCACAGGACGGCCAGACAAACGCTTACTCACGCAATGGTGGGAAGGCAGGTGGAGGAGGAAAAAACCAGTAGGAGGGGAAGACAGGTGGAGGGAGGCCGAACAGTGAATGCGTGATGTCCAGCTGTGTGTGTGTGTTGTTGGGTGTAGCTCTGGCCGGCAAGAGACTGAGCTACAATTATTACCAGAGGCCTCATGACAAACCCGCAGTGGAGGTGCCCGTGAACGGACCCCGGCCTTCCTATGGAGTGTCACACAAGTCACGTAAATAAGTTCTACAAAATGAAGCCAAATCGGTCCAGGCTACAGAATATTTAGCTTCGGTTGATGGCTATCTTTTGAGAGGCCAAGGATTCTTGGAAACTACATCTTCCGTTAGTTTTCTTGGGAAGTCTCTCTAAGGGTGCTTTCTCTGTTTACTGCTGGTGAACCTCCCAGAATGTCCCCTCTTCTTTGTCAAGTTCTTCACCCCCGTTCCCGCTTTCTTCCAACTGTGGACCAGACTCTATAGGCGTGGTTTTTGGAAAGGAATATTTTACCATGATTATCGGAATTCAGTATAAACCCATGAGGAGCAAGAATGTTGGCTTCCATTTTTCGAACATTTCTTTTGTGTCTTCAGTTCATAGCCCTGTGAGAAGCGCAGAAAGGTGTGACAGAGTTGTGGCCCTTGGAGAGATTATAATCTAGAGGGAAGTGAAAAGGTACATGAAAGTCTCCAGTGTAAGACAGTATATGATCTACATGTGAATATTACAAAGAAGGAGAGGTCACGCTAAGTGCGCTGCTTAAGGAAGGCTTCCTGAAGGGGACGGTATTTCAGGAGCGGGAGATTTTCGAGGGATACACAAGTATCCATTAGTATATTTACACAAGTGCTCACCTTTGTGTGTAATGATGCATGCCTGTTTTGTTTTTTTTTTTTACAAGTTAAGATACCTGATCTTAACTCTCGGCATCTTATTCTTTCAACCCTAAGTCCAAGATAGATGAGCTTTAATTGTGTTCCGAAGGTTCTTGAGGAAGGAATTATTGAGAATAATGTGTAAAAGAGATAAGAATAGTGCTAAGACAGGAGCGAGGTTGGGAGGAGTTACCCCAAGAATGGGAGAAGATTATGGTCTACGGGATTCACCAGCAGTGGGGATCTACACCATCATGAATGTGTAGGCACTGAAGTGATACGAATTCAGAGATATGGCTTATGATGCCCCTAGGGAGCTGGAGCCCAATCCTGGAGATTCCAGCCCTATTATGGACCCTGCTTGATACTGAAGCAAGAATCTCTAGGGTTTGGGGCAAGCTTTCACTTCCAGGACGTGGAAATGGAGGAACCCATCATGATGATGACATTCAAAGATTCAAAGTCCTCACCCATTCTGGGTGGAGTCAATTTCATTTTTTATTGTATTTTGTTTAAGTTTATTAGAGAGAGAGAGCACAAACGGGGGAGGAACAGAGAAAGAGTGCACACAAGTGGGGGAAGGGGCAGAGAGAGGGAGAATCCCAATCCGATGTGGGGCTCGAACTCACCAACCATGAGATCATGACCTGAACTGAAATCCAGAGTTGGATGCTTAACCAACTGAGCCACCCAGGCGCCCCTCGTTTTGATTTGAAAAGAAAATAATGCAGTGTCTTACACCAGGTTCATATTCACGTATCAATATACTTATCTCAGTTATTGGTAACACAAGTGGAAAAAAATCAGGAAGACGTAATATTATTAACAAACCTGCCCTAATGAAGTTAGGGAATTATCCTCAACAACTAAGGAATAGACATTGTTTTCAAACACATACGGATCATTTATAAAAATCTCCATATGTAGGCTTATTAGGCAAGTCTCCACACATTTAAAGGATTAAAGTCATAAAATACCTTCTCTGACCCAAATTATGTTGAAGACCATTTTTTAAAAAGTCAAGTAGAAAAACTGTACATAAGCAATATGCTAGCATTTTTCAAAAAAGAAATTATAATGGAAGCTAGAAAGGATGACATCATAAAATGAAAATACATATCAAAAATTTGTGGAATGTAGCTAAAGCAGCATATAGAAAGAAGTTTACAGTCTTCAATGGTTATATTGGAATAGAAAAATGGGTAACAATTAGTAGGCTGAACATCCATTTTTAAAACTTAGTGTAAGAACAGCAGTACAAACAAAAATTTAAAAAAAAAAGAGAGAGAAAAGTGGATATGTACACATGAGGGCACAGCGTGAAACTCAGACTCAAAATATAATTAACAACAGAAGTTGTTTTGTAAAAGATTAATCAAATTGAAACATCTCTGGTAAAATTTCTTAAAAAAGAGAGAAGATACAAATTAAATAATAATTAAGAATGACTAAAGGAATTAAACTATGGTTGTTATAGACTTTTAAAAGATGGAAGTGTCCTGCAAACCAATTTATGCCTTTTCATTTGAAAATTAGATTGAATTGACAAGTTCTTATAACAAATAAAACAGACCACATACGATTGAAGAAGTAGAAAGCCTGAATAGTCTTACAGCCATTAAAGAAATGGAATGACTCCTCAAAAATCTGCCCACAAAGAAACCTACAAGCCAGATGGCTTCATCGTGAGATCAACCAAATATTCAAGCTGAAAATGGTTCAAAAATTGCCCAAAATATTAGAAGGAATATAAAAAGAAGAAACAATCCTCAATATAATTTATAACGGTAACATAACCTTGATAGCAAAATCAACAGACGGTACGAAAAAGCCAATCACACTTGTGAATGTAAGATACAAAAATATTAAGCAGTAGTAGCCAATAGAACTCAGCCATGTGTAATAAAGAAACGACATTATAACCAAGTTGGGCTTATCAAAATAATGCAAAGTTGAGTGAATGTTGGAAAATCAATTAATGTAGCCCCCACATGAGCACACCACAGGAGCAAATCATCATCACACATAGAAACAGAAAATGTGTTTAATATAATAAAACCTCGCTATGTTATTAACTATTAGCAAACGGAGAAGAGAACGTGGCTTCTTTAACCTGGTAAAGGGTATCTATAGAAAACATACCAGCAAATGTGGGACTTAAAGGTTTAAAACTGAAAGTATGTTTGATGTCCAGAACAAGAAAAAGGTGCCTAATATTACCATTTCTGTTCAATGTAATTTTGGAGGTCGTCACTAGAATACAAAGGCAAGACAAAGAAAAATTTAAGGAATAGTTCATTATACACAGAAAATATGGCTGTGCATATAGAAAATCCAAATTAATCCTTAGGTTAATTTTTTGAATTTCTAAGAGTTTTAGCAAAATTACTGAAATAAAAACTCAATTACATTTCTATGGGATACATCTAGAAAATTAAGCTTAAAATGTATCATTTACAACAGCATAAAAATATGCAGTATCTAAGAATAAATCTAACAAACATGCGCAAGATCTCTATGGAAAAATAATAAAACTTCATTGAGAGACATCAAAGAAGACTGAAATAAAGAGATGAATCACATTCATGGATTTGATGATTCAATGTTGTAAAGATGTCTATTATTTGCAAAATCACCTAGACGTTCACTGCAACTCCTGTCAAAAACTCCCAACAGTTTTTTTTTTAACTTTACAAGCTGATCTCTAAAATCTTTACAGAGAACCAGATTAACCAAGACGTCCTTGAAGAAAACACAGCCTGCCTACATTTTATGGGTTTTTTTTGTCCTCCGCCGTACTAAATCTTAGAATGTTATAGTAATTAAGAATCAGAGTTGTTTAGTAACAACTAAACTCTTTGAGATGTTTGAGAGTTTGACTCAACCAAAGTTGAGTCAGAGTTTGACTCTGACTCTGACAAAGTTGAGTCAAACCAGAGTTTGACTCTTTGAGAGTCATCTCTTTGAGATGGCTCAAAGAGACAAAAAGACCAATGGAATAGAAGTCCATAAACAAATTCAACATATATGAATACCTGACGTGATCACAAATGATAGTGAAGATCCGTGCTCAAAAGATGGGCTTTTAAATAAATGGAGCCAGAACAATTGGAAATCATATGTCAGGAGAAAACTACATCGCAGCACTATTGAATACCACACATAAAAGTCCATGACATGTGGCTAAGAACTAAAATTTAAAATTCAAAAGTGTAAAGATTTTCAAAGATGTTACAGAAAAACATGGTCATGACCTTCAAGTGCAAAAGGATTTAATGACAGAAAAACTACAAAGCATAAAAGAAACATTGATAACATTTTCTATACGAAAATGATGAACTTTTTTCATTAAAAGCTACCATTAGGGTACCTGGGTGGCTCAGTCAGTTGAGCTTCTGGCTTCGGCTCAGGTCGTGATCTCGCGATTCATGAGTTCGAGCCCTGCGTCGGGCTCTGTGCTGACAGCTCAGAGCCTGGAGCCTATTTCAGACTCTGTGTCTCCCTTTCTCTCTGCCCCTCCCCCACTCATTCTCTTTCTCTCTCTCTCTCTCTCTCTCTCTGTCAAAAATAAATAAACATTAAAAAAATTTTTTTAAAGGTATCATTAAAGATAGCGAGAAGACAACTGCACAATGGGAGAAGATATTTGTGACCCATATAGCCTGCAAAGTACTAGCGTCCAGAATGTACAGCCATTACTAAGTCAATCAGAAAAAAAAAAAATGTAGGTATGTAAAAGAATTGAATAGCTCACTTCTCAAGAGTGGACACATGATAGACAATAAATGTATGGACAGTGCTCAAGCTCAGGGTAATCCAGGATACGTACAGTAAAACCAAAATGGTACCCATTTACCCCCACCATATTGGCAAACGTTGAAAAGACCAATCATGGGGCACCCGGGTGGCTCAGTTAGTTAAGCATCCGACTCTTAGTTTGGGCTCAGGTCATGATCTCGTGGTTCGTGAATTTGAGCCCCACGTTGGACTCCGCGCTGACAGTGCAGAGCCTGCTTGGGATTCCCTCTCTCTCCGCCCCTCCTGTGACCTCTCTTTCTCTCTCCCTTTCTCAAGATAAATAAACTTTAAAAGAATAAGAAAAATAAAAAGTCTAACCCAAAGCAGTAAGGGTGAGGGTGTAAAACGAAGACGGGCAGGGCTGGAAGGCATGGGGATTGATAGAGTCTCCTTGGAAAATAGTGTGGCACTCTTTGGCCTTCACTGTAGAACAGATGATGTGTATACCCAAAATCCCGTTAGGGAAATTCCGAAGGAAATCAAGAACCTCCCACTAGTCCACTAAGATACATGAACCGCAATATCACTACAAGCATGCTTGTAACGATCAAAACTGGAGGCAGCCCAAGACTCCATCAACATTAGATTAGATAAGACAATTTTGGTATATCTACATAATGCAAATAATGACTTAAACTCACACGCTTAATACTGAGCCAAAGAAGCAGATAGCAGGAACGCATATACAATATGGTTTCATTTATTTAGATTTCACAAGCAGGCAAAGACAAACAACGTATTGTTTAGAGATGGCGCAACGATGTTCAAAAGATAAGAACAGAAGCAAGAGGCTGATTATTTCGAAGTCAAGATCGTGATTACCTCTCAGCGGAAAGAAAAGAGATGGGGTCAAGGAGGGATGCAAGGGTATTTTAAGGACCTGGCGATGTTTTATTTCCCGTTGTGGTGGTGATTTCTTTATTTGCTATGGGTAGTCATTTTAAACGCTCATCTGTATATATGATGTATCTTGTCTTCCAAACGCTATGCCAAGAGGAGGATAAACAGACTAAGTCACGGTTTCACACGCATCAAGAGTGGGCTCCTGTCGGAACAATGTTTAGCAGCCGTGGGAAATGTGGTCCACTCTGATGGTTCTTGCACAGGATGTTCCATTTCCTCTGCGAGACGGCTCAGAGTTCACTTTGGGCACAGTGGGTTTTGGTATTCCCCAGAAGATTCACTTCCTCTGCCCAATGCTCTCTGTTGGTTAGCTATTGTGGAATGTCTATGCGGCATTGCGTCTGTCTCTATGAGGCCCCTGTGATTGTCCTCCCTTCAAGAGGTGGAGCTTAATTCCCCACCTTCAAGTGTAGGATGGACTAAATAACCTGCTCCGACTAAACAGAATGTGGTAGATGGGACAGTGTGTGTCTCCTGAGGTTAGGTGATAAAAGGCATTGTGACTTTCTCCCTGCCTTGTCTCTTGGCTAACTCATTCTGGGGAACGCTGGCCGCCATGTCATGAGGACCCTCAAGCAGCACTAGGCGGTCCAAGGTGTGAGGAACTGAGAGGTCCTGCCAATAGCCAGCCCTGTAGCCCCAATCAAGCCTGCAGATCAGCGTGTTCTTGGTCAAGATTTTGTCCGAAATCTCATAAGAAACCATGAACCAGAACCACCCAATTAAGCTGCTTCTGAATTCCTGATGCACAGAAACTATAAGGGAATAAATGCTCTTGTTTCGACACACTAAGTTTTAGGGAAATTTATTATGCAACAAGAGATAACTAATACACCTTGCGTTCTCAGGATTGATTTGGACCCAACCTATATATTGATTTGGACTTTAAGAATGGCTGAGGTGATATAGCCTGGTTTGACCTCAGATCTGCAAGGTGCTTCCTCTGCTTCTGAAATATCTTCGGCTGATTCTTATCTCATTCCACTCTCCGGAGTTGACTGTCCGGTTTTCTGAGACTAAATAATATTGCTTCTTCCCCCAGATGATAAAGGGGTCATTATAAAAGCCTAAGACTTTGAAATTCTGGGTTTTGTAGATTGTAGTTGAAATGGTGTGGGCTTTCAAACCCCACAGGCAAGCACGAGGTCCTACCCTTTGCTGGTTGTTTGACCTTGGGTACGGCATTAGCCTCCAGGAGTTCTCGCTCCTTATCTGTTGGTCAAATGCCAGTCACACAATTAAATACATGTCACTTAGGATTAAGTTTGGCCATGAAAGAAGAAAAACAATGGCTTTAATCAAGGTAGGATTTTGTGTCTCTTCCGTGTCAAAATCCAAAGGTAGGTGGTCTAATGATGCTATGATATGCTTGATATCAGGAAACCCAGGATCTTTTTGTGTTGTTGTTCTACTATGTGCAGTTATTCTGGTCAAAGGTAGATGCTCCAACTCCAAAATATTCACTGAAAAAGCAGGAGTTGGACTTGAACTCTGTATCAGGGTTCTACCTAAGAAACCAAACCAGTGGGATAGTGTGTGTGTGTGTGTGTGTGTGTGTGTGTGTGTGTGTTTGCGGGTTCCAAGGAATTAGCTTCTGCCATCATGGAAACCAGCTGGGGAAGTCTCAAATCTGGTGGGCTGGCCAGCTGGCTGGAAGCTCTTGGGCAGAAATTCTTCTTCAGTTTTGCTCCTAAGATCTTTCAACTGATTGGATGAGGCCCACCCAGATTATTAAGGATGATCTCCTTTCCTTAAAGCCAACTGCTTATAGCTGTTAATCACACCTACCAAATACCTTCAGAGGGACACCTGGATTAGTGTTTGGAGACCTGTCAGGAGTGACAGTTGCAGGCTACAAGTCTGGTTAAGATTGAGTCACCACTTCTTGGTTTCCTGCAAAGCTCCATGAAAACTGCTACAGCAGAGTGCTCGGGGGCGCAAATCAGGTCCCCTCTGCCATGTCACAGGAACCACGTCTACAAGGCTTGCACTTGGAGCCCCGGTTTGCCAGACGAGGGGCCGGAGCTCCCTAAGCATGAATCTGAGCGTCCGGGACAGGACCGGAGATGGAAGTCCTGTCACCCCCCAGCTCCGGTCTTGCTGGGAGAGGCAAACTTAAAACCCCTCTAGGGGTGGGGATCCCGCTCTTCAGCCTGATGCCAGGGCCCGCTAGCCCTCGGGGCACTGCCACACAAGTGCAGCAGGAGACGCATGCACCTGCTTCCGCTGCTGACTCCATACGTTTTCTCCAGTTCACGCTTTCCAGCAGGCCCAGCGTGTGCGATCAGGCTGTGCGTCCTTGAGTGCTCGGTCAAGATAGAGCTAATGAAGAAGGGACAGAGAGGAAGAGGGACGCAGCACACGACGAATGTGCTCACTTCCCACGGATGCACCTAGCAGCAGGGAGTCTGAAGAGGGCGGTCATGATTCCGTTATTACGGAGAAAGGGCAAGGGAAGGGATTGACCTTTGCAGCAGGGCCCCCGCTAGCCCGCTGGCACACGGGGCTCCTTTGTGCAGATTAGAAAAGGCACTCGCTCTGGGCAGGCAGCTTCCCAGGGCCAACGACTCACGGCAGCGTGGCCCTCCCCCGACGCCAAGCCAGCCTCCACTCGCCCCGTAGGGGTGCATCGTTCTGCGGTGCCTGGACATCTCAACCCTGTGCCACGGCACCATCTGTCCCAGGACCGGCGGCTCTTTCTTCCGGCCTAAGTGACTCGTGGCTGAACGTGTCCTTTCAGAATCCGGGCCGGATTCACGGGGGTAAGTGCGGGCCACCCTCTGTTACGAGCGTCTGGCCTGTGCTCCAGCCCGGGGATAGAACGCCACGTGAAGACAGAACCCCGCATCTTGTCCGTGTGGATGCCAGAAACACTCCTGTCCGGCAACCTGAATGGCAGTCCTTGAGGGGTTCTGGGCTTGGGCCTCACAAAGACCTGGAAAGGATTTACTGACATGACCGTAGCTACACTTTTTAAGGAAAACTGAATACGGTGTACTGAATACCTCTTATTTTCACATATAACAGACTGTAAGGGATACAGACGGAGGATGCCTTCCCGTTCTTTTGCACAAAGGAGCCGCACAGGACTTTTAGTTCTAGAAGCTTCTTATCAGGCCAAGAGTACAACTCAAGACTTCCCATCAGCCCTGCTAGGCTCTGGGTGATTTGGCCCTGCCGGCCGCCTTTGTTATTGTGCCACAGACACCCGTGACCTCGTCCGCAAAGCAGGCTTCCTGTTCTGCAGCTCTCAGGGAGGCCTCCCTGCCCAGTCCCGCAGCCCCTGGGCTGTTTCCTCTCCCTAGTGTCCTCTTCTACGTTCTGGATTTCCATCATCATCCCAGCTACGGCCTCCCTGAAGGAGAGTCCTGGCCCAGGGCAGGGGAACGCAGTAAGGACCTTTTTACTTGTAGATGATGCTGATTTGGAAAGTTCGGGGTAGATTTCAGGCAGGGATGCACCCTCTCCGTCGACCTCAATGTTGGGTGGGCTCATTTTACATCCTATCAAGGTAGTTGCCCAAACCAAACTCCGGGCTTCCAGATCTCTAAGCTCCATTACCATTGATATTTTGGGACAAAAAATTCTTTGGTGTGGGGGCCGTCATGTGCACTGTAGGTGGTCAGCAGGATCCTTGGCCTCTCCCCACCAGATGCCAGTCATGCTGCCCCTTAGCCCCAACAAGATCTGTAGACATATTTCCAGTGAGCCCATGAGAGACAAAGTCGTCCCTGGTTAAGACTCACTGGCTTGCGTCACGGCCTTTCAGCCACTCCAAAGGAAAAGCACTTCTTGGGGCACCTGGGTGGCTCAGTCGGTTAAGTGTCCGACTTTGGCTCAGGTCATGATCTCATAGTTCATGAGTTCAGGTCCTGCGTCGGGCCCTGTGCTGATTCGGATTCTGTGTCTCCCTCTCTCTCTGCCCCTCCCTCACTTGCTCTCTTTCTGTCTCTCTGTCTCTCTCTCTCTCTCAAAAATAAATCAATAAACATTAATTTTTTTGAAAGCACTTCTCTTTTCCAATATTTACAAGAGGACTAACTGGAATTATTCCCTGACTTCGGTCACACGTCCACCCCCAAACCCATCAGTGCAGCCAGAGAGAGGCCAGTCTGAGCCATGTGCCCTAAAAGTAGGGTTGGTTCACACTCCGATCTTTGATGGGGGCGGGGAGGAGCTGTTACCCAAAGGGTAGTGAGGGAACCGCCAGGGCAGAGCTATCGCGAGATCCGCAGGAAGTCTCCCCCCCAGGGCACACGCTGCTGTTCCCACAGGTGCAGAGGTCTGCACCGGGCCCATTTCATGCCAGGTCAGGAAAGCTCTCGGAAAGTGCAGATGATTTCCGGACTTTTCCATAGAGCAGAGATCCATAGCTGGGGCTGGGTAACCTCTAAATTGCATTAGCAAAATCCCTTGCATTTATAAATTTTTCTGGTGAGATGGTCCGTTTCTTTCATCAAATCCCCGAAGTTTGCCATCTCCCTGAAATATTAAAGGCAACTGTTACAGAGGCCGACCTCCTAATTTCCAACCTTTCATTTAAAAAAATTATTACTTTATTTTATTTAAAAAATTTTTTTAATGTTTATTTATTTTTGAGAGAATGAGAGACAGAGTGTGAGCAGGGGAGGGGCAGAGAAAGAGACGGAGGCACATAATGCGATGCAGGCTCCGGGCTCCGAGCTGTCAGCACAGAGCCCAACGTGGGACTTGAACTCAGGAGCGGTGAAATCATGACCTGAGCTGAAGTTGGACGCTCAGCCCACTGGGCCCCCCAGGCACCCCTTGTGTATCTTCTTAAAATCAAAAAACCATGAATATAAACTTCTATCTTCCTTTACCTTTTATATGAAATATAGCAGAATACATTCCCTTTACACTGCTGTGTGTTTTGCCTTTTCCACTTAAAAATGCATCCCAGAGGGGCACTTGCGTGGCTCAGTACGTTAAGCATCCGACTTTGGCTCAGGTCATGATCTCGCGGTTTGTGGGTTTGAGCCCCGCATCCAGCTCGCGCTGTCACCGCAGAGCCCACTTTGGATCCTCTGTCCCCCCTCTCTCTGCCCCTCTCCACCTCCCTCTCCCTCTCTTAAAAATAAATAAACATTTAAAAAATGTATCCCAGAGGCATTCAGTTTCCATGAAAGCTTCCTGGTTTGTTTTCATAGCTGCATGGTATTCCAAGGCTTGGACGTACGATATTTTACGTGACTTCTCTATTAAGGAATTTTTGACTTTTGCCAACCTCTTGGTTACCCAAGTAACACTGCCATGAGGAACCTTGGACACCCGGAGGAGAATCAGCAGAAGCCAGAAGTGGTAAATGCATGCGTGTTTCAAAGGAGCAGTTTTGAAAATATTTGTAGTAAGGATTTCAACCCTACATACGTTTGACATCACCTCGGGGCATCTAAAAACTCCTGATACCCAGACCCAGCTTCCAGAAATTCCAATTGCCCCCATCTGAGGTGGGATCTGGGGGCTGGTCGCTTTACAAGTTTTTCGGGTGCACTGAATGGACAGGGAAGGCTAAGAACCGTGAGGGGAGGGGGGCTGAGAGCGCATGGAAAGGAAAGTATTTGTGGAACAACGCTGGAGAGAGAGGAGAGGTTGGGGCTGCCTGCTCTGTGGACTTTAGCAAGATAAGCGGGTCAAAGGCTTTGAAGATGTTTAGGTGTATTTAGCTGGGTTCTGTGTTATGTGGCTCCGCCTCCTGTCTCCCTTCGAGTGACAAGGCAAGGCCCACATTCCTTGCCGGGGGGAGTCTGTTCCGCTCCACGTCTGTTCCACGTGTGGTCGGCAGGGTGGGCTGGCAAAGGAAAGCCTGCTGTTACTCGGGTAAACACATCCTGCTGGCCCATCGGCTCTCCATGAGGAGTCAGGCACTCTTACAATCTTCATTTTGTGGAGGAGGAAGCTGGGACTCAGAGAGGTGAGGCGGCCTGCCCAAGGTCACACAGCTCAGAAATACGAGATTCACACCCGGGCCTGAGCGCCGAGGCTTCCTGCCAGATGAGACCAGCATCCTTCCCTGCAGCTGTCAGGACGATCAGACGTGTGGCACTTGCTGCTTGCTGTTTGTCTGTTTCCCTTTATCTTTTCTAGATCCTGTCCTTCCCTGGCCTCTTGAAACTTTGTCCACATCAGCTCCCACAGGGTGAACCAGGCTAGGTGAGGGGTGGACTGTCATCGCTCCCCTACAAGGGGACTTACCGGCCCAGCAGCTCACCGGCCTTTGGCAGGAAGCACTATAGGAATGTGGGGGGTGACCTGTCCCCGGGAGCTTCTGTCGTGGCCACTGATAAGGGCTGGGCGGGCAGAGATGGGAATGTGAACCATCAGCCGCCCTGGCTCACAGTGGGAGTGTGAGTCCCCCTCGTGGGACTGTCCCCCCGCCCCCCATCCTGATCTGAGGTTGGCAGAAAAGGGACTCTTTCTTTTAGACCAGGCCAGGACCTTGATGAGGCACGTTGGCCATCAGGGCTCATCAGTGTAACGTTTCTCCCGCGCTCTAGAATGCAGCAAGATCTGGGGGTGGACAGTGTTCTGGGCTCACCGCCCCCACCCCACCCCCCCCCCCCCCACCGCGCCCCCCAGCTGAGAGCCTGGGCAGGGCCTGGGGAGAGACGGGATTGAGCCTGTGGGCACACACACTTCTCTTTCTGAATGTGTGTGTGTGTGTGTGTGTGTGTGTGTGTGTGTCTGTATGTATCCCCGTATGTATCCCTGTGTGCATGTCTGTGTGTTTTCACGTGTCTTTGTGTGTGTGTCCCGATGCGTGTATCTGTGTCTATGTTGCTGTGTTTGTGTGTGTGTCTCCACGTGTCCACGTATGTGTATCTTGTCTGGACCCTTGTGTGTCTGTGTGTGTCTGCATGTGTCCACCTGTGTGTCTGTGTGTCCCTCTCTCCCTACTGCGCCCCGGCACCTGCCGCTGGGCTCCGCAGCGCCGGGCCAACCCCGTCGTGCCACCAGGGGGCGCTGGAGCCACGTGCGCCGCCGCTTCCGCAGGGGACCAAGGCCGAGTCCTGCCTCCTTTGCCTTCCTAACTTGGAACGCTTTCTCTTTAAGGCTTCACTTGTCCCTCCTGAACGTAGAGGCCAGTTGTTGGGTCATCTCCCGACGCTCCCGAAGCACCAAAGCTCCTTTTTGTAGATGTTTAAGCTGAGGCGCAGCTGTCCCGGGTCTGGGGACAGAGGGAGCCTCAGTTATAAATGTAATGAATTATAGAGTCAGACTCTAAATGTTCATCGAATGTATAGCCTGGCTGAAAATATACCCTACAGGTTCTTAGGAAAACCGTGTAATATTGGCCCTGTTTTCCAGAGGTTGTGCTTAACGTACTATCGGAGGAGGAGGCCCTGAGGTCGTGGGCCGTGCACCTGCCACGGTGGGGATCAGACCCGGCAGCAGAGCTTGAAGCGGGCGCCAGTCACACGATCCGACTTAGGGGACACGGGGGAGACACCGGGCAAGGGGCTCTCGTGGCCATCCCCCGGCCGCAGGGCTCCCTCTTGCGGGAACCGGAGCGCGGCCTGCCTAGGCCTCCTTCCCAGCAGGCGCGCTCAGGACCCCGCGGGCACCCCTCTGGACGCCTACATCACCGCACCGGCCCCAGGGACACTTCCTCCACCGAAGCCTTCCGCCTTCAACCCCAAACACCCCGGTTGGTCCCCTGGCCTCGGGGAAACAGGTCTGCTGACCTGCAACGGCCAGCGTGCGAGCGTCAGGACGTCTTTCCCTCCTGCCCACAGCTGCCCTGTGAAGAGGGAGACACCTGGAAGCCCTGGAATTCTGTCTCCTCCCCAGGGGTCCTTGTGACAAACCTGGGGCTTCACCAGGATGTAAGCAGTTTACCAAAGGAATTCATGTCCAAGTTCTTCCTTCCGACAGACTGCCTCTCTCCCCTCCCCATGTTCATCTGTCCTCACGTGACAGCTCGGGTCTGTTGGGTCTGTTTTAGACCAGGGGCAGAAGTTTGGTGGGCAGTGCGGCCATCGGGGCTCATCAGGGAGCCCAGGGTTTGTCCCCAACTCTGGAAAATGCAAGATCTGGAGAGGCCGAGGTGCCGCGTGCAGGTGTCCCCGCCAGCCTGGGCAGGGCCTGGGGGGACACTTGGGATGGAGCCTGTGGACACACACTGCCCTTTTTGAATGTCCGTGTGTGTGTGAGTTGTGTGTGCGTGCTGTGTCTGTTGTGTCTGTGTGTGCCCATGTGTGTATTGTCTCTGTGTGTGTCTGAGTCCCTCTGTGCCTGTGTGTGTGTGTGTGTGTAGAGTTTCCCTGTGTGCGTGTGTGTATGTATGTTGTGTGTTGTGAGTTTCTGTGCGTGTCCACATGTGCGTGTCCACCTGTCTGTGTGTGTCGTGGGCTGCAGTCCCAGAGCTCTGATGCCCCGGAACCATCCTTTCCAGAATTTGGAGCGGGTCCCCCAAGAAGAGCCAGCGCTGGGAGCTCTGGGCCAGCAGACCCCCTGGTGGCCCCCGGGGTCTGGGCACAAGAGTCATGGAAACTGGGAGCCTCCTGCAGACTCTGCCCCGGCTGTGACTTCCCTGACACGGGCGTGATCCCTGTGTGTGCATTCGAATCCGTCCCGCATGGGGGCTGTGTGTGATCCCGCATCACAAGAGGGAGGCGTCAGGTGCCGGGGGCCACGGTCAGGGTCGTGTTTCCCGAGAAGCAGCAGAGAAGTGTCTTCCTGGTGGATCCAGGGTCAGAGCACACAGGCGTGATCCCCGGTTGTGACCGCCCGAGTCGGTCGCATGCGCGGTGCATTACGTGTCCCGCGGCCCCAGCACAGTCTGTGAAGGGGAGTTTTGCTTTCTCCGCCCCTCGGTCGGATGTGCTGCCGTTTGGAGAACAAGTCCACGTGTGGTGGTTGACGCCACAGGGAGACATTCCTTTGTCGTAAAACATCGTGAGGTTCAGAGCCAGACTCGCCATCACCCTTGCCAGCCACTCACTCCACCGAGTTGGGTTGGGAAAGACCCGTTGATATAATGAAATAATAAAATTTCATCTCCTTCTCCGATACAGTGCACGAAAACGGCTCGGCCCTCATCGGGAAAACGTACGCACGTGCCTTCTTACTGGAGCAAAAAGAAGAGAGCGTTCTGAGTGCCAGTTGCCCTGAAATGTGCTGTTATATTAAACATTTCGTAAAGGAGCTGGAGAAGGAAGCACACATGAGTCGAGCGCTTGTGTCTGGAGGGCCAGGTAGGTGCTCCCTCTACACGGGGGGGGGGGGGGGGGGGGGGGCAGTCACGGCCCCGGGGGGCTCCCAGTGGGTGCGGCGCTTCTAAAACTGAGGCTGCAAATCACCGAGTCTGTGTGTTACCAGTATGCCTTCCCGAGCGTGGCCCTAACTGCTTTCACAGTGCCCTCTGCACCAACACTGGCCTGGGGTGACCCGACAGGTCAAGCGAAACCATATTCCCGCCTGGTAAGCGTTGTAGGAGGGAACGAGGCCCCTGAAACCCCTTGGTGGCAAACACTCAGTTCTCCGTCTGCCACGGGCCTCTTCTAAGTGCTTGACAGGCACTGACGCACCTAATGCCACCACAAGCGTTGGCGTTGGCTTCTGCCGGCAGCTTTGTTTTCCGGATGAGGAAACGGAGGCACAGAGAGGTTAAGTAACTTGCCCAAGGTCACACGGCTGGAGAGGGATCAGGACACAGGCAGCCTGGCAGCAGAGGGCAGGACCTTGACTGCTCTGCTCCCCCCGCCCGCCGCTGCTAAGGTGTAAGAAGGAGAAACCCTTCGTGTTACGGGGCCGAACATAATCCTCCTAGAGAATCAGCCTTTGAAGGTTTGAACTGAGCTATAAAGTTAGAAACGAGGACGAAAACTCCCTCGAAGGTACCGGCCAAAGACCCAGAGAAACTAGGCAGGAGCGGTTGGGGTGGAAGAGAGGGGGATAAACGTGTCCGCCAGGCCCTTACGAGGACAGAGCGAAGACCGGTTCTCCGGGAAGAGGGTTCAGGTCAGGCAATCACAGCCGCAGCCCAGCCGAGTCAGTGCGGCTCTCGTCCAAGAGGTGGCGCTGTGTTTCCTAAAAGGGAAGAGGCTAAGGGCTGCGGCTCTCCAGGCCCCCCCTGAAATGCTGAGGTTCGTGGTTGGTTCCTGGGGTGGCTTGAGAGCAGGAAAACCTTCGCTGGGATCCCCCGGGGGGGGGGGGGAGGAGCACCCCTGGCGCCTGCAGGTGTTAGACCCGGAGAGGGGCGTCATCAAAGCCCTCCTAGCAGAGCCAAGGTCTCAGGCCTTGGGGCCAGCCCGGGGTGCCCTTGGCCTCGTGCAAAGACAACTGCATGCACGAGTTCAGAAAGGCGCCCGGTCCTGTCGAGCTCGGCTGCCAGGTGAGCGGTCCCCCAAAGTCCTAATCTGCGCAACGACGACTCTACTGAAGAGGCTCTAGGTTTTTAATCCCCAGTGCGTGGGCCAAGAAATCAAGCCCAGAGGTAGGCAGCAGCCAGGATGACGCGGCCCGGCGCCTGGAGACCCTGCCGTCCCCGCCAAGTCCCTTCCCACCACCCCGCCGCCACCGACCCCCCCCACCCCCACCCCCACCCCCACCCCCCTCGGAGCACCGAGCACAGGGCAAAGGTGCCCGTGCCCAGCCCCCAGCCCCGGCGGCGCTCTGAGTGTTACAGAAAGAGGGAAGGATAAATCCCAGGTGCATATTTGTGTTCCCAGTACTTGTTCTCCCCTGAAAGGTGGAAGCCGAGCCGAGCACGGGAGGGTTTCTGTTAGCTGCATGGTGTTCCGGCTCCAGACCGCGGTGTGACCGCGAGCCACGCGTGATCCGCTGAGCTCCCGGCTCGTACAGGAACGGACGAGGCCGCCTTTTTTTGGACGTGGGAGGCGAACGGAAGAGGCCTTCGGTGTCAAGCTTCTTACATTCCCCAGGCTCTGGTCCTAGTTTACGTCATCAAAGCTGACCTGGGGGGAAAGGGGAAAGAAGAAATCGTGTGTCACGTGACTGCAGGTAAGCCAGGCGTCAAAATTCTCCCCCTCTCTCCCTCTCCCCCTTCCCCTTCTCTCTCCCCCCTCCGCCTCTCCCCCCCCTGCTTCCAGTCATCCCTCCCAACCGACCAACCAACTTCCTCCCTCCCTTTCTTCTCCTTTCCTCCTCTTGCCTCTGCCCTCCCTCCTCCCCCCTCCCCTCCCTTCCCTTCCTACTTTACTCTGAGCGTGGGGTGGGAGAGGACCACTCAGAGCCAGCCCAGGAGGCAGAGACCAGAGCTTCTCAAAAAAGAAAATTTTTTTTAATGTTTATTTATTTATTTTGGTGGTGGGCAGGGGGGCAGGGAGAGGGGGAGACAGAGAATCCCAAGCGGGCTCCACGCTGTCAGCACAGAGGCGGACCCGGGGCTCGATCTCAGGCCCCGTGAGATCGTGACCTGAGCCAAGATCACGAGTCTGACGCTTAACCGACTGAGCCCCCCAGGTGCCCCTCCCCCCACAGCTTCTCCAATGTTCATGGGCTCACAGGTAAATCACTTCCGGTCCTCGCTAGCGTCTGGGGTGAGCCCGCGATTCTGCATTTCCGGCAAGCTTCCAGATGTTGCTGCCCTGTGATGCTTTGGACAGAAAGGCATGAGGGGGCGTCAAGGATCAAGTGATGTGCCTGACCTAGTGGTCTTGGGGTCTTGCTGTGGTGACGGCCCAGCAGGGGCTGCTGACGACTGCCATGAGGCCCGGCCAGCTGACCAGGACGGCCGGTCCCTGGGCCCCTCAGACCAGCTACTCTGGGAGCTGCAGCTTTGCATCTTGGGTCTGGGGATCTTTTGAACTCAACACCCTCTTACCGGCTCTGGGAGACGGGCTGAGGTGAGTGGAAAAGGGAGAGAAGAAAACGGACAGCCATCTTGTTGGGAGTCCCCTCATTAGATGGGGGGGGGGGGGGGGGGCAGGGGAGGTGAGAGGTGTCCCTTTTCGGCTGGGCACCAACTCAGCCCTGACAGGCTTCTGACTCCCCGATCTGAGAGGGTTGGACAAAACTGGGAAATTAGCATCCCATGGAGTGTTGTGCAGGGACAAAGGTAGCCCTGACTGTGCCTGAATCTCCAGGGGCGGGTGACCCTGGAGTTGACCCATCTGTTGACACGCAGCCCCGGGTGATTCTGGCCTACACTCTCATTTAAGAGCCACCATCACCAAGGTCACGTCCAGCTGTACAAGTTTCTCTTTCCAAGCTCGTCAAGCCGTCGCTCCTGCAGTGTCTCAGCAAGCCTGCAGGAGGGGCTGCTGTGCAGGGTAGTCGGGGCCAGCCAGCCTCTGCCCCTCCCCCCCCTCACCCTTCCCCACTCTAGAGGAACCGAGGCCAGATAAATTAAATCTTGGTCCACAGCCCCCAAGTGCAGGCCGGGACTAAGTTCAGATGTTTGGATCCTGGGTCTAAAGCACGTTCATCGTAGCCACCCCTCCCTCCTTTGCCCTAAACATGCCCACTAGTTTTTCTGCCCCCACTCACACGTTTTTCGTGGTGCCCAGCTACTGCAAAAAAGTCCAACTTCCTGTCTTAGGGAGACCTGCTGTATTTTGCCATCCACTCGCCTGCCGCTCCATTCTGCCCCTTCCAGGCAAGTCTGCTTTCAGCCGCTCTGTTTTCCTGACTTGCTCATCCTTGGAAAATCATCTACCGAGAGCTTTCCTGCCCTGAACACCTTCCCTGCCAAGGTTTTCCTCATCCTTCCAGGACCAACATCAGAATTCCCCCTCTCTGGGGATTTCCGCAAGAGGCCCCCTCCTCTGACTTCCCGCGGATGCTGCTCTGTGGCTGGAAAGCTCTTTGTATTCAGGGGATCTGATTCACCTTGCCAGGCCCAAAGCCTCGCCCAGCACGCGGCATCCTGCAGCTAGGAAGTGCCTGTCGATAGGTTGGCAGAATGAATGCATTATTTAGTTTTTTTAGAGGGCCAAGCTTGTGCTGAAAGAGTCTGACGGTCTTTTTCTTAAGGTTTTTTTTTAATTTTTGAGAGAGAGAGAGAGACAGACAGAGCGTGAGTGGGGGAGGGGCAGAGAGTGAGAGAGACACAGAATTCCAAGCAGGCTCCAGGCTCCGAGCTGTCAGCACAGAGCCCGATGCGGGGCTCGAACTCACGGACCGGGAGATCGTGACCTGAGCCAGAGTTGGTCGCTCAACCGACTGAGCCACCCTGGCGCCCCTGGATGCATTATTGACCAAGGCTTATGTATTGAATGACCCGTCTTTGACTATTTGAGCTTCATGATCTCCAGGGTCTTAGGATCTTCCACTGATTAGTGAAGATAGGTAAAATTTTTTGAGTTTTAAACCCAGAATATAAAAGCGCATGTAAGATGCCCTTAGTTTATCCTCCAAATAGAGCGTAACAGACCCGGGACACCACACGGGAACCACAAAGACACATCGGAAAGAAAACACTAAGGGTGATGGTCGAACAACTAAAATTGTCCGCATTTTCAAGGCGTTGTTATTCCTTAACGGGTTGATTCAGAGCTAAGGAAACCATCCGTGCCTTAATACTATGCGCGGTAACTGCCTAGAAGCATCTTCACGTCAGACAGCTTAGTTGACATGTAATAGACTGACCTTATTAAAAGAGCATGACAATAAGTCCTTGGGGGTTCATGGTGGGTAGACGTCAGAGACCCGAGCTACGTTCTTCTCTAGGGAGTGTGGGCAACAAATCAGACGAAATAGATTCTCTTATTTCATCTCGAAGTCTGGCCAGTCTCCAGAAACCAGAACCTTCCCACCTCCCACTTAAGAGTAACTAACCACAGCATGCTTCGGCTGTGGAATTATCCTGATAACTGACACAGAATGATGTTTCCTCGGCTCTGGCCTGCTCACTGGCTTGTTCTCCCTGCCCGCGCCCCCCAGGTAATTTGAAAACACTGTTCCACTTTGCTTCCTGTAACTGTAGCCAGACATGCGGGGCAGTGAAGAGAGTCATTATTTCCATAACTGTCCACGAGCAATTTTCTTACTTAAACCACATCTCCGACCCTCCCCTCAGAAAACAACTCAAACGGAGAATATGTTTTCTTAGCAAACCTCAGTCAAATATCTTGGCCGGTTTGCCATTTTCTTTCAGTGGATTCCAGGAAACGGGGATGCAGGGGTGCCTTACGAAGCCCCAGCTTGTGAGGTTCCGGACGTGAACCTCCCATCCTGAGAAAGGGTGGCGAGGGGTCAGGTGTATGTGGTTTTTTTTCTTCCTTTTTCTTCTAGTATACACAAATTATAAGTTTAGCCTTTTTCGCCCTCTTTTCTCTCAAGAATACTACTGTTTTTTTAGAAACTGTGCTCACATGAGTTTTTCCTCCCTAGTGGGTACAGATGGTGACAATTACCGGGAAACTTAGCTGCTTATTTCTAACGCAAACAGTGATAGAATCCTGAGGCATCTTAGCGGACACGGCGTGCTTCCCTGTGGGTTGCTGGTGTCGTGGACTGCAGGGAAGGGGTGGGCCCTGCTCCTACCCCCTCCCCTATGAAATCCTGTCCCCAAATCAGCCATGGTCGTGCTCCCCAGAGATTCCTAAGCAGGGACATCTTCTCTCCCAGGATCTGGGGTATCTAGGGATCCGTCTTTCATTCAAACCATTAGACTATGAAACCAGGGTCTAAGGGACTCAGCCGTCTCACATTTCCTGTCCTACCATTGGAGTGACAGATCTCCAGTGTCCTGGGCAGCAGGAAAATGTGTGACTCAGTGGCCTGTTTCCTGATCACCCCCCACGAGAGGCCACAGCACAGGGGACCCACCGCCTTCTGAGACGAGTTGCATCCTGGAAGCCTCCGCAAAGAAAATTCCTAATGGCAGCAAGCTAGCCCTGCTGCATCTTTCTCAAGAAAAGACTCCTCCTCTGCGGGTCACAGAAGGTGTGGCCATTTTCCCCTGGGAACCAGCTCTGATGAAAGAAGTAGTCCCTCCAAAGGGGGTCGCCCCACCTATTTGTCACATGAGGAAATTACCGTTCGGTTTCTGCGACGCTGTCCAAGTAAACGCTTCCCCTTCCCCCTAAACACTTACTGTCACGGAGCAACCTTCACGGGTGGGGCTTCATCTTCACGTGAGGACCTGAACGCCAAACATTGTCGTGGCTGCACAGGGACAAACCATCTTTGGGAGGAGGAGCACTCCTGTCTGGGAAGCCATCTCAGAACTGTGGTCACAGCTCATGGCCACTGTTTTTGTAAGTCAGGCGACGGGGATAACAGAAGAAGGGCAGGAGGCAGTTGGTGGGGATTGCTGTGGGTCCAGAGACCCGAGCTCTGAAATGCACAACAGTCCGAGAGTGATAACCTACCAATACGTCCCCTGGAGAAAACAGTCGCTACCCACGCTGGATCACTGCGTGGCAGGCAGTGTGTGTGTATTATCGCACCGTATCTTCTCGGTGACTATATTTACAGAGGGAAACACTCAGATTTAGAGAGATTCGTAAATTGCGTAAGGATGTAATTTCGCAATTGATAAATGATAGGGCTTAGAATCTGTTATGGACTGAACTGTGTCCACCCCCCAGATTTGTATGTTGAAGCCCTAATTCCAGCGTGATTACTTGCAGAGAGCGCCTTAAGGAGGTAATTAAGGTTAAAGGAAGTCATAGGGTGAGGACCTAATCCAATTAGACTGGTATCCTTTTAACAAGAGGAAGAGACACCGGAGGTCTTTCTCTCTTCACAACACACACGGGGAGGGGTCCGTGTGAGGACATGTCGAGAAGGTGGCCATCCACAAGCCAGAAAGGGAGTCCTCACCAGAAATGAACTGTGGAGGCACCTTGATCTTGGGCCTCCAGCCTTCAGAACGAGGAGAAAATAAACGTCTGAGGTTTCAGCCACCCTGCCTGTGGTGTTTGTTATGGCAGCCTGAGGTAACACAGAATCTGACTCAAAATCTATGCTCTTCATCATCCGCCACGCTCCGTGGTCCCCTTGCTGCATAGTAGGGACTTTCACGCTTGATGGGCTGATGTAGTGCTGATATCCAGGGCTGATGGGGAGTCCTCTTGCCCCCAGAAAGAAACTTGAGCGGTGATAGTGGCCTCTTCCCCTGTGTGCACACTAACTACATTATATTAACAAATGAGCATACCGGATCAGGTGGATCGTAACCGAGCAGAAAGGGCTGGAATCTTGTGAGAGGATAGAACCATGTGTCCTTTGCGGATTCAATACCGGAGATGTCCCTAAGGCACCTCAGCACCCTGCAGGTCCAAAGGACTCATGCTGTTCCCTGCCTCCCGCCCCAGCCCCCAGACACCACCACCCTGGTTTTCTGCCCATGATCCACATCTCGGAGAGCGGTACCCCCCACTTCCACCCCAGCTTTATCCCTGAGACTCTCTCCCCGACATCTCTGTGACCCATCTGTCACTGAATTCTCGTCTTTCCTTTAAAAACAAAATGATTGAATTATAAATAACACACGGTGTCATGTGCCTTGCAGGTGGATATAATGATGGGCCAGCTCTGCGCACCGTTCAGTGCTTCTCACAAGTGTACTCTTAATCCCCTGTGCCTGTGTGTTCTTTTAATGCCCTACATATCTTCGAAATACATCTGCTCCTCCCCAGCTCCACCGATACCACCCCACTTAGATTACCGAAATAGCCGTCCATCTGGTCTACCCGTAAGATCGTGTTGGGTAGTCGTTAAGTATGTGACTTCGCAGCCAGATAGCCCGGTTGGAACACCAGCTATGTGTTCTGTCCGTGGTTTAGTTTCTTCGTAGTTAAAATAAGGATCAAAACAGTACCTGCTTCGTCGGGTGCCTGCACTCCAATGAAACACCGGTGAGTACGCCAGACATACTAAATCACTCCGTGCCAGCTGTCGTTACTATTACCCGCTCTGGCCTCCTCTCATCTGTCCTTCCCTGTGCGGCCAGAACACTCGTTTGAATGCTCCACGTAAATGGATCGTATGGCTCGTCATCGCGCTCTGGGATAAAGATGATGGTCTTTGACTCACCTGCCAGGAATTGCCCCGTGTGGTTCTCGCTCACCTCTACAGCCCGGCCCCACAACTCACTCCCCTGCTTCCACGGCCTCACCCCCAGGCTTCCAGACCTCGTGCTCACTGGCCCCCTTGCCACGGGGACTCCTTTGCACTTGCATTTAATCAGACTAGGAACCACCTTCCCTCCCTTCCTTGTCAACGTAACTCCTACCCATCATTTGTTTCTCAGTTCAAATGCCACTTCTCAGTGGAGGCCTTCCGTGACTCCTCTTACTTGGCTCCTTTCCATGTGGGAGGCTTTTATTTGTGTGAGGGATTTTCGGTAATGTTACGCCCCCCCATGTGAACAGCACGAGAGACTGGCCTAATGCGCGACAGGTAGCAGGGACTCAAGATTACCCTACTGTGAGAGTTTAATGAGAAAATCATGCCCCCCCCCATCACTTCTAGACCCCCACTCTTCTCTACGATCAACTTGCAGGGTGGGAATTGAAGGGCAGAGTAGAAACTCATCCTTTCGGGCTATTGTATTCAAGCTCCTACTGGCTTCTCAATCTTTTGTTGGGGGAGAGAGAAATGGCCACCAGCAGGTGGAGTGTTATGGTTCCCTGTGCTCATTCACATCATTACTCTACCAGACCCTCACACCATGACTCAACTGGGAGGTGGGGAGTCTCGCTGCTTGCCAATGGGTAAACAGAGGCCCCAGGAGGTTGATCTATCCAAGATCGTACAGCTAGTGAGAGACGGAGCTAGGGTAAGACAGCTGCCCCAGGAACCCAGCTGTGCTCCAGCACCTGGCTGCCGCAGAGACCCAGACAGGGACAGGTGATGACGGCACAAAGGAAGGAGGTCTGCCCCTTGCCCTTGTCATTCTCTTCTTTGTCTTGGAGAAGTCCATCCATTCTATTTCCTAGTTGTCACAATTTGAGTTGTCTGGGAGAACACTCTGACCTGGAGTTTAGGGTAGGTGTTGATGAAAGGGTGCCCTTGGGATGGACACCCCCAGCGGGAGGGACGGGTGGGACAGCATGGGTGGGCTGAGGGAGAAGCTGAGCTGCGGTGCGGGACAGGCAGCCTCGGCTGACTCTGCGGAGGACTTGGGAGCTAAAATGGCCAAATGCTGGGCCTTTATACTCCCTCTTCCACCCATCATTGGTTGTGGGCCATCCCCCTGTGACTGAGGCCATCCAAGGAGGGCTGATAGCCATCCTGGCAGCTGGGAGCGATACGTCCTCCCCCGAAGGGGAATCTGGGCAGGGCATCATCATGTCTACTCAGCTAGTCCCCATCTCCTGCTTTTTCTGCCTCATCTATGGTTTTTGCCCTTTCTTCTACTCTTTCCATGTTTTCTAGTCACTCATCAGTCTGGGAGGACTTTTCCTGAATGAGTCTCTAATGATACGTGCCTATGATCCTGGGGCAGCCGTGTGTCTGAGTGCGTCGGATTTTTGATCTGCGATAACTGACACTAGAGTGATTACACGGCCTAAGGGATTAAAACCAAAGAAAGAACGAAAGCAAAAGTAACCTACCTGCCCTTTTCCATCAGAGGCTTTATATTCCAGCCCACAGTTCCTATTCTTTTGAAGATAATTCCCACAAAGCCGAATAATTACATCACGCATATCCTCGCGCAAGGCCCGGCTGTGGTAGGACAAATGCCCCTGGGACCTTGCTTCTGTTTGGCCCTTTGTCCTTCTCAAGGGTTTCCACGTGTGCTTGATTTCTCATATCAAGGCAGGCACAGCAGATATCAATTCCTTCTCGAGCCCGAGAGGACATACGGAGGTCGGTACCATGCTCAAGGCCACGGCACCAACTCCTGGCAGAACCAGGAGGAAAGCACGGGTCTCTCAACACGCAGAGCTTTTCGCTCTCCTGGTTTTTAGGGAGAAGGAGTCGGTCACAGGGAGAATCCCCTTTTGTGTGATGGTTTACCTTTTGTGAAAATATCTCCATTCCTTTTATTGGCCAGTTAGATTACTCAGGCTTTAAACTTGTGATAATTTGCTTTCTTTTGGAGTCAGAAGAGCCCAGGTTTGGGGGCGTCCGACTTTGGCTCAGGTCATGATCTCGTGGTTCGTGAGTTCGAGCCCCACGTTGGGCTGTCTGCGGTCAGCACAGAGCCTGCTTCAGATCCTGTCTCCCTCTCTCTCTCTCTGCTCCCCGCCCCCCTCAAAAATAAATAAATAAACATTAAAAAAAAAGAGAGTCCAGTTTTTGTCACATTTGCTCCAGTGAGCCCCAAGGGAGCCAAAAGTGTAGACACCAGCAGATGTGAGCAAACAGCTCAGTGGTGTTTATTAATATATGAATATTATAATAGTCACGATAATTATAGTAATACTAGGAATCATGATATTTTATTTTATTTTATTTTATTTTATTTTATTTTATTTTTTGCCTCTCTGGAAAGTCAGGCTCCAGTCTCAGCAGAGTGCACTCCCAATCTGCAAAAGATGTCTTGGGACTGCTCTTTTTCACTCTCTCTGTTCTTTCCTGCCAGCGGGCTTCTAATCTCTCTTGGCATTAGGGCTCAGTTTCTTGCTGTGGGACCTGCACCAGTGGACACACTCAGCCAAAGTGACCCCGGGACAGACTCAGCATAAACACAGTCCCTTGTGAGTCGAGCTTCTGGGGTAAGTGAATAGGCGCTGGGCTAAACACCCGGAACTGGGCACCGTTTAAGGATTGTCACCTGCTCCTTGGCTCTCTTTGTCCCCCGGGGGTGGCTGGCTCGCGGAGTGCATGCCCGGCCCAGAACCACACAAAAGCCAACATTTTATCGACACTCGACAGCCAAGCAAACACTTGATTCACTTACTTTTTCCTGGCTTTGCTCTACTTGATAACAGAGGAAGTGCCCGGGGGAGAGAGAGTGATGGCGGATGTCAGCAGAAGTAACTGTTCTGGGCTCGCTGGGGCAGGCGAGGTGCTCACCAGAGCTTAAGCTGGCTGCGGGGCCGTTATTCGTGGGTGGGAAAGGGCAGTTCTCATCCAAGTCACCCGTGGCCTCTTTCGCTGGGTAAATGTGCTGCATTTGAATTCACCGAGGCCGTGGAAGGGACTATTTGATTATTCAGAAGAGGGAAAGACTGAGCAGAAGGATTGTTTCACAGTCTAAGTGACCAAGACTGTCAGATTAAAGGGGCTGGTTCTTTCCTCCTCATACAATCGCCATCGTTCTTGAAAGACCTTCTGGACGCTAGTCCACTATCATGCTATGGGGACATTTATGAGGTCAGCAGCTGTCAAGGAAATGCAAGGCCAATACTCTGGGGTTATAAATGCGATTCTAAATATCTTGATGAGAATGTAATATCTCAGCAGGTGGCCTGGTGCTTCACAGAGACCCTTTTAAACCTAAAGTCTGTTTCTATTTTCTGGTCATCCGGGGGAAGGGACGGAGTTTGAGGCAGCAAAATGAAAAAGAGTTTGAGAAGGGGGTTGCGGAGGAACTGTTCCCTCCCTACCAGCTCAGGGACTCCCGGGCTGAACCTGTCCATCCATATACTCCTGATGGCATCTGGAGGTCAACTGGGGAAGTAAGGTAATGAAAGAGATCCAACCCGTGTCGTACAGGTGGGTAAGAAAGAGTGAGGTGGTCAGTGAGTAGCAGATTGGGAGACACAACCCTGGTAATAAGGAGCTGAAGATTTCTGCCAGGGCAGTTGTGATCTAGGCATTGGGGATAAGATAACGAAGGAGAGGGACGTCCCTGCCCTCACCGAGCTAACGCATCGTTCCGCAGATAGCAGTTAATTGAAGACATGGACGCCACAAACGTTGGGGTGCACTTTTCTGAACGCTACCAAGCTTTAAACCTTTTGGTGGAGAACATGGGAGATCCAAGCATAAGACCTCTCATGCTTAATACTTATACAACATCAAGGGTCAAGATGCAAGGGTCAAGACTGAACACCAGATGTGGCCATCTAAGCCTATTGACCTCTCCAAGGCTGGGACTCTTGACCTTGCTATATCAAGGGAATGGGGACTCTTGGCCACTCCATGGACACCTCAGGCTTTACCGTAGGGTGTGTTTGGAGCAGCAGTGACTGTTGATGACTTCATGTCTCGGTTCTCAGCTTGGGCTTGTTGCCCTTGGCCCTTGGTCCAGGCAGGCTCTGCCCTCATGCGTCCTCTGGCTGGGTTCTGATGATCACATGAGGGAGGCACTTTTCCTCAGAAGCAAAAACAGAATTGTTGGTTAGTTAGCAGGGTGGGCCGGTGGCCCCCTGGCAAAGATGCTGGCTGTGACTTAAAGCACCGGCAGTGGGCAAGGGAAACCCTCCTTTCCAAAAACTGATGAGGGTCCTTGGGGAGAAAGAACAGAGGTTTGTGGTGGGGAATTTGAAACTCTGGGCAAAGATAGGCCTGGAAGCGAAACACAGGCATGACTTCCAGGAACCAGGTCTGCTGGGAACTGCTGGGGAAAGGCCAGCCAGGAACACCTGGCCAGGAAGCCAAGGACGCAACAGCCTCTGTGCTTCAAGGCTCTGTAGGCTGGAAAAGAAGGTGCGTGGCTACTATAAGGACTATGTGTTCCATACCCCTTTCCCAAAGAGGACAAGTTATCTCACTGCACTACACGGGCTTCTAAGGATAATAGATCAAAAGAGTAGAATTTGGGATTACTCCGAAAATCTAGAATGTATGACTGTCATGTTGTGGGGGAGGTGACATTTCTTCCCCACCCCATGTGGAGGGATATCTATTATGTGGTTTAGCCTCTTTCTTTTCTTTTCTTTTCTTTTCTTTTCTTTTCTTTTCTTTTCTTTTCTTTTCTTTCTTTTCTTTTCTTCTTTTCTTTTCTTTTCTTTTCTTTCTTCTTTCTTTCTTTCTCCTTTCTTCTTTCTTTCTTTTCTTTTCTTTCTTCTTTCTTTCTTTCTTTTCTTTCTTTCTTCTTTCTTTCTTTCTTTCTTTCTTTCTTTCTTTCTTTCTTCTTTCTCCTTTCTTTCTTCTTTCTCCTTTCTTTCTTCTTTCTTCTTTCTTTCTTTCTTTCTTTCTTTCTTTCTTTCTTTCTTTCTTTCTTTCGTCCTTTCTTCTTTACCAATCGCTTGAAAACATGGCAGGTATGAATGGCATTATTTTTTCCTATTTGTAGCTACGCTTCACAATGTTCACATACACCTTAAAGGAAGGATGAAAAATCTGTCCACCCTGGTGTGTATTTGTAAGTTAGCACCTAAATGTTTTCATCACAAGTTTGAGCAAGCCTAGTTCTTGGCAATGAATAAGACAAATGCACAATATTCTATAAGGTGAAGTAAGATGATGATTGATTATGATTAGAATACATGTTATGTGGCTTAATAAGTTTTAACTATTTTATTAAAGAAAGCCCACCAACTGTAACAGGAATCTCATAAAAATTTTCTCTGCACATTTTATGTAATGTAGCTTGAAGAATTTGCTCGTTCCACAAAGTGTTCTGCTTACATCTAAGAACAAGTGACGATGACCTGAACTGCTTTGGCTGTTCTGTATTCAGAATATCACAATATAAGTCAGAATATGCCATTTCTAATATCACGCTTCACCATTAACAGAAATATCAGACAGGGAAAGACAGGAAGCCCTATGGCTCAATGGTGTTCATTTAATCATTGAAATATTCCTTTTCTATGATGCCATAGCTGTATTTCAGCTGAGGGCAATGAGCCACAGTAATATTTGAAGTGGGTGAGGGACACTAATTTTTACAGGGGGAAAGACTCTTCAAATGAAGATTCACTCTCAGATAAATCTTAGGAAAGCGTACCATGTTAGCATACGCACTTTGGAACCGCTCAGAGAGCTGGATGGGGAAGCTGACTGGAGAGTGTTCTGGAGGAAATCTACATCTAAGGAAGTGAGGAAGACACCAGTGAGCAGAGGGAGAGGCTGATACTCAATGGCTATCATTGAACTGACACGTGTTGTCCCCTTTATCCACTGCCCGGTCTAGATTCCCTTCTCCTCGGCTACAGCTCTGCTGGTGTAGACAGATCGCCTGATAGAATGACCCAGATTCTCATCTCTGACGAATCTGAGTCCCTGTGTACCATACCCATTTAGGTCATGGTTTCTGTTCTTCTATCATTGGAACTGAGAGGACGAGCACTGAGAGATGCCCTACTTTGTTACCCAAGTGCCAAGCCTTTTTTTTCTATGCCCGCTGTGTAGCAGCAGCCTATCATTTCTTAAAGATCAGGACTTACCCTTGGCAGTATGACACCCCCTTTCTTTGCCTGCTGGTCCCTCGGCATAAGGAGCCTGACGTTACTTGATGGCAGCCGTAATTTAAGTTTCAGCAAGGTTCTTCATATCCCCTGTGAAGCATTTCCCAACTCTGGGAACTAGGACCTCTAGACCCAGGAATCTTCAAACCATACGGACTTCAAAGTGCAAATTCTTCAAATGGCTCATCGGCAGTGATGGTGGGAGCAGGGCCGTTTGACTCCCAACCTCTGGTTCCCAGACTCAGATGTTGGACCTGTTTCAAACAGAGCACCATAGGACAGTCATTAGTTGGTATACCACATCCTGCATGATGGCACCCTATCCCTGCCATGTGTCATCTGTACATCAGCGGCTCAACTTTAGGAGACCATTCCACTGTCTTCCAGGCCAGTAGCTTCTGGGTGGGCGCTGTGTAGGATAGATAGCACGGCTTTTGTTTGCAATTCCTGATTTGTGGATCAAACATTCTAGAAGTACCCAGATAGTGGGTTTGGCTGGGATCCTGTGGACAAGAAAGGTGAGCCCATACTTGCAACATATATGTACGTCTAAAAAATAAATGATTGCTCATGTGCAAATATCTCCTGGAAATTTTCCCTTCTGGTTGGTTTCACCATATGTGCATGTTGCTTAAGTTCAGACCCCTGGCTGCCTGTGGTTTTCCCAAGAGTGAGCCAGAGAAGGTTCTGGAATAGTCAATGAGGTTAATGTCTTAGATTAGCCTGCTTTCAAATGGGAGCATTTTTACTCCCAGGGCACAGAGCCCTCAACTGAGGCAACGCGAAACCACAGGGCACATTTTTTTTGAAGTTCTGGGCAATCTCTAATTCTATATTTAATATGAAATAGACATCAGTATATTATGGAGTGGGACACAAAACTCCCATCAATTATTAAGATAAATACAAGACTTCAAAGACATTCCATGATCATTATGGGGCTACTCCAAGCTATCCCTCCAGTCCCGGGGTGTCCTTTATAGCTGGAGGTACTCAGTAGAAAATTCTGAGAAGTGCTGCCATGTGTACACCAAGGGCGTTGCAAAACTTGACCTACTGCCTGTGGTCCCTGGCTTACCCAAGTCACAGGTAGCTGGACTTATGGTGAGGCAGACATTTGGGGCACCATGGAGAGTCAGTTCAAAGTGGGGTGCAGAGATTCTAGAACTCCTGGAGCCACCTGGGGCCCCCCGGGGGGACTTGGTCTCCAGAACCATCTGTGTTATGTAGGAGACCACTCCAGGCAAACCCCTGGTATGGACTTGCCCCTGAGGCTGAGCTGGGTGGTGGACCTAACCTCCTGTCTGCCCGGCACCTGCCTGTGGCCCCCCACACAGTGTGAGCACATGACCTGGGACTTCACTTTGGGCACTCGTTACTCTAGCTGGGTCCTGAGCTCAAGCACATTCTATGCTACACACATCATCTGAATACAGTCGCAATTAGACACCTAAACCACAGCCTTAGGACAAGAGCCTGCATGAGATTTACATACGTAAAGATCTCCAAGTATGGGAAAGTGTTCCCTGACTGACTGAGTGTTCCCTGCCAGGGCTGTTTGAAAGCCAGGGCTCATGGAAGGCTGACATTGACTCATGCATCCTGCAGTGCAAACCCAAAGTTTGGCAGAGAGAAGGCAGGAGGAGACTGAGCTCAGAGATTTCAGTCGTCCACTCTCTTTGAACAAGGAACCCCCACTTTCACACCAACCTGTCTGCCAGTGAAAACGAGAAGGCAGCAAAGAATCGGGATTGGGCTGATATTTCCTTGAGCTCTCTTTCTGGACTTCTGGCGTCACTGCTTCCTGACTGTGTGATCTTGTGCAATCTTCCCACATTCCCATCACCCACCCCGAGACTCCATTGCTACATTTGTGAAGCGGGGAACCATGAACACAAACAGCATACACCCTATATACAAGGTATATAAGAGCTGTCATCAGAATTAATAAAACGGGTGTATGTAAATCCTTATCAGGGAGTGCAACACCTTGGAAGTGATTAATAAATCTGAGATTTCACGTTTTACTTAGTCACATCACAGCTTCCGGCTGCTGGGATCAGAAGGTTGGCGAAAGCAAAGGAACGAGTGAGAACAAGTCCCCGACACAGGTGAGTGCCTGTGCCCACTAGCCTCTGGGGCTGCGTGGGTGCCTGGGGAGGCTGTTGGACGGGGTAGGGCCCCAAAGAAGCTTGGGTGGAAGAAAGATGAATGGTAGTTCCTGCCCTCAGGATCTCAGGTCGTGGGAGGAAAGAAGCACGTTTTAAACAAGGAGCGACCGTGGCTTTGGGCATAGTGTAAGCCAGAGGCCTGTGGAAGGCACTAAGAGAGGCTGGGAGAGGAATTCGCCGCACAACCTAGGAGGCAGAAGATGACTTTGAGCGCCCGGTGAGCGAAAGCTCGGGACTGGAGAGCTGGAGGGAGGAGGGGCAGGGATGTGAGGAAAGGAAGAGAGTCACAAGAGGCCCCGAAGGGTGAGGCTGGTATGTGAAGGGGGGGCGGAGCTCTCAGCGGGCAGCGGCTCCTTCTTGGAAGGGAGGGGCGGGAAGGGGGTGGCTGGCACAGGCAGGTGACAGAGGTGCAGGCAGCCTGGTGAGCTGACTGCTTAGGCTTTGAGCACGTGGCAGGGTGAGGACACAGCTAGAACAAAGGGCCCGATTGATTCCAGGCCCAGGGACTCAATAACATAACATAGATTATCCTAGGACCAAGGTCCTACTGGGAGGCCCCCAGTGGCTCCAGAAATCCAGTCCCAGACACTCAATAACATAACATAGATTATCCTAGGACCAAGGTCCTGCTGGGAGGCCCCCAGTGGCTTCATGAACCCCTGTACCCTACTTTGAACTAATCTCCATAGACCCCACGTTGCCTCCATCCAAATACTCTGTCTCATAAATCAAGCTCTCCGGGACTTGACTAAAGCATGAAAGCTTGAGGGTGACGTTGTGATCGATAATGGTAATCCCCGGACCCAGGGAAGCAGAGTGCAAGTCACGAGCTTGGTGTAGGAGTTGAGGTGTGACGGCGATCCTGCTTGAGATGTCAGGACAGTCCAACTCCAGGAATGACACCTCACGAGCATATTAAAGTCTGGGCATGACGTTAGAGCAGATCCGCGAGCTGGAAGGCTGAACAAATAGGGCACCGACCAAGAGGACCTTACAGCCTCACTGCCCAAAAGTAGCCTGTGCCCCAGCAGCACATCCGTGGCTGGGGACTTTCAGAAACGCAGAGCTTCGGGCCAGGTTGCTGTGTCGCAGCTCTGAGAGTCTCCTCATGGTTGAAAGACACTTCCTCTGGCTTCGAGCATCGTGTCCTCAAGGGCTCTTATAGGAGCCAGGGGGCAGGGGTTGGGGTATAGCATCCTTCGGCTGCCATGGCAAAGTTCTGCAGACTGGGGGATGGGGTGGGGGGCACTTAAGCAACAGAAACTTACTGTCTCACAACTCAGGGGCTGGAGGTCTGAGATCAAGAGGTCAGCAGGCAGGTTGGTTTCTGCTGAGTCTTCTCTCCTTGGCTCATCATGTTCCCTTCTCTACGTCTCATATCATCTTCTCTTTGTGTGTGTCTGCGTCCTAATCTCCTCTTGGAAGGACAGCGGTCATATTAGCCTAGGGCCACCCCAATGTCCTCATTTTAACTCGATTACCACTTAAAAACTATACCTCCAAATGCTGTCACCTTCCATGGTAGGAGGGGGGTGGGGTGGGTGGGTAGGACTACAGCATAAGAATTTGGGGGGTGGGCACAATTCAGCCCCAGACAGGTGAGCAGGGAAGGGAAAGAGTTCTCTTTGCTTCCCTCTTTTCTTCTATCAGGGAGGAAAAGTCTCTCCCGGATTCCCTCGGCAGATTCCCTCGTGATACGTCTGCGTCGAATGGTCACCCTAACCGCAAGGGACTTCGAAAAAGAGCCCAACTGCCTTCTTTGACCTCTATAGCGGGAGGGCTCACAGGAGGAGGGGGTCGGTAAAGGGTCTAAGAAAGGGATTCAAGCAGGTCCTGCCCTGACTCAGTTTGCGGCCTTGAGGATACCACTCAAGCTCTGTTTCTTTAACTGGGCAACGAAGGGGCCGGATTGGATGAGATTTAAGATCCCTTTCAATGCCGAGGAATTTATTCTAGAAATCCAAGCCCCGTTGGCATGCCCAACATGCATGTGCAGAAGGGTGACTAATTCGGGGCAATCTTTGGCTTGGGACTTTGCAACACCTGGGAGCTGGTTGATCTGCTTGGACGATTTCTCTTCCCCAGGGCAGTATAATCAGAAGTGCGTCCGGAGCAGTTGGGCTTGTAGGCATGCATTTCAGGGGCCAGTGATTAAAGTACCAGGTTGCACATCTGAAGCAGGGTCTGGCTGCTAACGGTCAGTGGGGCTGTATTATTAACCCAGCTGCCTTGGGGAAGGTTGTGTGGGACTGGAAAAGTCAAATCGTGGGTGAGCCGAGGAAGAGACTGTGTTTAAATGGAGGTTTATGGCTTTTGGGGGAGGGTAGCATGTGGTGTATTTGCTTATGTTCTTTCTTTCTTTCTTTCTTTCTTTCTTTCTTTCTTTCTTTCATCTTTCTTTCTCTTTCTTTCTTTCTTTCTTTCTTTCTTTCTTTCTTTCTTTCTTTCTTTCTTTCTTTCTTTCTTTCTTTCTTTCTTTCTTCTTTCTCATCCCCTCTCCCAGTCCATTCCTAAGGTGGACGATTACATCTGCCCTGGAAGCAATGGTTTATGGGGTCAGGCTCCGGGATTAACAAACAGATTTGAACGCCAGCTCAGCTGCTTACCAGCTGGCTAACACTGGACACTTTGCTAAGTTTCGGATCCACCGTCTGTAAAATGGTGATATTTTGTAGGAGTGTTTTGATGATGAAGCTACTTGAGGTGTGTGTGGCCTAAGGCCTAAAATTAAGGCTTAATGTCATGTGCTGCCTTAAATCTGTTTGGGGGCGCCTGGGTGGCTCAATTGGTTAAAGTGTCCAACTTTGGCTCAGGTCGTAATCTCACGGCTTGTGGATTCAAGCCTCGCATCGGGCTTGATCTCATGGCTCGTGGGTTCGAGCCCCGCGTCGGGCTCTGTGCTGACAGCTCGGAGCCCGGAGCCTGCTTCGGATTCTGTGTCTCCTTCTCTCTCTGTCCCTCCCCTGCTCACGGTCTGTCTCTGTCTTTCTCTCAAAAATAAAATAAACATTTAAAAAAATCAGTTCAAATCAGGAGAGCCCCAAATGGCCCAATGCCTCATCATTCCCCCATTCTGTTCCTGCCGATAGGGTCCTCCTAAGCAGGTAATATTTCTTATCAAGTGGACCAGACGCAGTTCTTACTTATCCGCGAGTGGTAGGTTTCATTCAGTCGTCCGCCAGCCCACAGAATTATTCAAGGAAGCCAATCACATCCTGGAGCCTTATCCACTGATGAAGGTGGGGTATGAAAGTCCCCGCTATTGTCAATTTCTTCCTTTAGGTCTGTTAATAGTTGCTTCCACGTAAGCCTCATGGTAACCACAAAGCCAAAATCTATAGTAAATATACAGAACGTAGAGAGAAAGGAATATAAGAATTCCATTAAAGAAAGTCATCAAACCACAAAGGAAGAGAGCAAGAAAAAAAGGAACAGGGAGAAACTATTAAACACACACCCACACACCCCCCCACACACACACACATACACACAAACACTCTTCTTTCTTGTCTTTTTAGTCTCTATTTCATTTTCTTCTGCTCTTATCGTCGTTATTTACTTACTTCTACTAACTTTGGGCTTCATTTATTCTTCTTTTTCTAGTTCCTTGAGGTGTAAAATTAGGTTGCTTATTTGAGACTTTTCTTGTTTCTATGAGCTTCCCTCTCAGAACTGCTTTTGCTGCATCTAACACATTCTAGTATGTTATGTTTCCATTTTCACTTGCGTCGAGGTATTTTTCGATTTCCTTTTTGAATTCTTCTTTGACCCTTTGTTGTTGGGTAGCATGGGGTTTCATCTCCACCTATTTGTGATTTTTCAAGTTTTCTTTGTGTAATTAATTTCTGGTTTCATATCGTTGTTGGCAGAAAAGATGTTTGATGTGATTTCAGTCCTCTTAAATTTATTAAGACTTATCTTGTGGCCCAACATCTGATCTATCCTGGAGTATGTCCTGTGTGCACTTGAGAAGGATATGTATTCTGTTGCTTTGGGGTGGAACGTTCTGTATATATCTGTTAAGTCCATCTGGTCTAGTGTGCATTTAAGGCCATGTTTCCTTATTGCTTTTCTGTTTGGACGATGTCTACATTGATGTAAGTGGGGTATTAAAGTCCCTGATTATTATTGTATTGCTGTCAGTTTCATTCTTTAGGTCTGTTATAATATTCGTTTTATATATTTAAGTGATCCTATGTTGAGTGCATAAATATTTATAAATGTTACACACTGGTGTTCGATTGACCCCTTTATCACTGTGTAACACCTAACCTTTGTCTCTTATTACAAGCTTTATTTTAAAATCTATGTAGTCTATTCAGCCTTCTTTTGGTTTCCATTTGCATGGAAAATCTTTCCCATTCTTTCATTTTCAGACAGTGTGTCCTTTGGAGGAACATTAAAGACATTACGTTAACTGAAATAAGTTAGAGAGGGAAACACAAAGACTTTACGATATCTCTCAGATGTAGAACTTTTCAAAACAAACCAAATCAAAACAAAGAACAAACTCATAGATATAGAGAACAGACTGGTGGTTTCCAGAGGCAGAAACAGAGTATAGAGTGTGAGAAACAGGTGAAGAAATTCAAAAAGTATAAAACAAAACAAAACTCAGTTGATTGAAAACAGACATAGACATTTTAAATCATATTCAAAATACTGGCTTTACACACATACACATTTACATAAGGAAAAAAGGAAAAGAAATTATAAGCAAGCAAACAAACAAATAAAACAAAATCTTCCCTCAACAATCTGTCCAATTCTCACCTGTTCAGCTTTCTCTGGTCTTCTTTATAGCCTTAACTTCTTGAAAGTATCTACACTCATTGGTTTCATTTCCTAATCTTAACTTTCTATTCAACCCACCCCACCCATTATTTACTTTATCAAAACCGTTCTCTGGGGATCATCAGTGAGTTCCAAGAGAGTGAAGTCAATGGAAACTGTTTGACCCTCATTTTCTTGGCTTTTCAGTGGCATTTGAGACTGTTGACAGTGACCTTGGCTTCTGTGACATCACACTCTGTTTTTTTCTCCTCTTGATATTCAAACAAACAGTGTCTTTTTCAAGCTAAAATAAAATTGTAACTCTAATTGGGATGTCTTACTTCATCAGTTTGGTGTCTCACACTCTAGCCACGAGGGCTACCCGTGCCCAGATGAGAAAGAAATTCATTTTTCCTTGGCTCTTTATCTGTCTGTTTCTAGAAGGAGGGCACCAAACTCCACTCTTGTCTCTTGAGGCTGAAGGACTTCACAACCTCACTAATGGCAGCTCAGAAGGAGTGCTGAAATGGTCCCAGAGCCTGACGTTAGTGCCTAATCTGGCGGGGGGCGGGGGGGATCTAAAGAGATATCCCCTTCTTGTGGCTGCCAGTAGCTCCCAGCACCTGGCAGACTAATGGAGCATAGCCAGCTTGACCACACTCACCAGCTGTCTCCAGTGGCTGCTTTCTGTGGCTGCCGAAGCAGAGTATGGTATCTGGCTGCTGAAACCCCATCAGCCTGAGAAGGTGTGGCTTGACTGTGCCTTCATCTCTGGCCTTTGCCCCAACTTTGGGTGCAGATCCCACAGTGGGCTCAGCCAAGGACGGGCCACAACAGAAGTGGATTAAATCCCAATGCGATCCCTATGTAGGCCCTCACCACCCTTTCCCCAGCGTGTAAGCCTGCAACCAGTTTGCCCAGGATGATGAAGTGTCTGACACCAGCAACCTAACAGACGAGAACATTCTCTTCCAGGATGAGTGCTGTCCCATTCAATGAACAAAAGAATATTCAACAAAGTGCTCATTACGTAAGGCATACTTCCATAGACCCTGTGGATATAGGAGGAAAGGTGGAAGACGGAGCTAGTATTTCCAGTGTTGGTGCTATTTCCTGCCATTTGGCTTAAGCCAAGGCCAGCTTCACCTGCCCGCCATGTTTTGTGCAGAAGGAAGCCTTTCCTCCTATTCTATCTATCCTATTCTCTTCCTCCCACGTGGACTCTCGGAGTTTGGACCAGCAAGCGGCAGGCTGTACCCCACCAGGCAAACCGGGAAGGTTGGCGGAGGTAGTTATGTCAGAGGGATGCTGCCCCTCTACCCGCCTACACGGCCAGGGCCCCTGCTTCGTGAGAATCATGCCAAAGGCAGCTTGTAATTCACAGGAGCCAATGACCAGCAAGGCCTCTATGCTCACCTTCGCGTCTCAGTAGGCAGTTTCAAGTGAGGGCCCGGTCTACTTAGTTTGACTAGAATGGCTTCAGCTCCCTTGCTTTGCTCACGAGACCAGGAAATACAGCAAGGAAGAAGTCGTCACACCATTATGTGCCATGAGCCTGATCTGTGATGGCTCATTGAAGCCCTTCCCCTGCAACCTTATGTAAAACCCATGGCTCCATCCCCATTGGCTTTGTTCGCAAGTGACAGGGTGTGTGTGGTCTAAAATACGTTCGCCAGTTCTTTGACATTCTCCTGAAAACGCCACGCTTATTCCCCTCCTCTTGAGTGTGGCCTGGACTTAGTGACTCACGGCTTGTGAGCGGGGAAACGAAGCACAAGTGACAGAGGGCCACGTCAGAGGCAGAGCAAGTGAAGGCATCGTGGCTTCTTGCTTGCTTTCCCTCTTGGATCACTCTCCCTGGAAGACGCCAGCCTTCGCACCATGCGGGTCACTCTGCAGAGGCCCGCGTGGTGAGCGAGTGAGAACTGCAGCCAATAACTGGTGAAAACTGGAGTGCTCCCATCAACGGCGTCTTCTCCAGGCCCAAATGAGCCTTCGCGTGATTGCCGTTTCTGTCACTACCTTGCCCCCAACCGCATGAGACCCTTGGAGTCAGAACCACGGAACTAAGCCACTCCCGCATTCCTGACCGTCAAACACGTTGAGGTCATAAACTCTTGTTGCTATAAACCTCCCCCTCTCAAGGTGATTTGCTATGCGACAAGAGATAACTAATAGAAGGCACCAGTGGATTTTCGAAAACTTCTGAGACTCTGGCGTGACATCACCAGTTTTATTAACATCAGGGCATCGTAATGATGGATCTTAAGTCAGAAACTCAAAAGTTACAGCTTGTGTCAGGGTAGTTATCACCAGCCACCATAACAAACAAGCTTCTCCCACCCACAAATCACAGTGACTTCTCAGAATCAAGGCTTAGTCCTCCTTTGCAAGAAGTCCAGTGTGCCTAAGCCATCTGCGGTCCTAGATCCCTGAGCAAAGAGAAGGAAGGGACAGACGAATTAACGACCTTGGTCAGAAAAGGAGATACATCGTTCATAATGGTACTCTGTTGGCCAGAACCAGTCACGTGTCCTCAACTCCGCTATAAAGGAGGCTGAGAAATGTTGGGGAGTCCAAGGACGTTGACGACTGCTATTGTCACTGCCACGTGGCCCTATTGGGGTCTTCTAATTTCAAAGCCGGAACAAATACAGTTTTAAAGAGGTATGTAATCTGTTTTTGGTCTTCAGACCGCAGCTTGGATATCGAAATGGGGAAATTCTCTGGATTTTGTCAGTGACTTTTATTGTTTCCTGTATAAAGTCCCCACCACAAATTGGTATTCCCCCAGGCACCTGAGACAAACTTTATCAGGTACCCAAGGAATCTGCTATTTCCTTCCTTTCTTTTGCTGGGCGGCGTCTAGGACTTCACGATCGGCCCCGTGCCACTATAAACAGAGGTGGGTCCATTAGGGTTTGGTGAGTACTGTGCTTCCAACAGAAGGCAGACAGACTGTTCCATAAGAAGGGAGACAATTGCCTCTCTCCCCTTTGTGTCTTACTTGGTCTCCTGGAACCTCAAGCTGAGCTCCGGGCGAAAAGAGCTCCCTAGGACTCGCCTGCGAGTCTTTGGTTGGTGCCACATCTCTGAAAAAAAGTTGGCGCTGCATTCCTCCTTCTCTACGCCTACCTCCTGAGACACATTTCTCTCACCATCTCTGGTCACCCATCCGCCCCAAAGCAGCCCATAAGCAGCCCCTTTATCCCATGTCGTATAAAACTAAGAGCTTCCTGGAGAATGGTGGAGATCCATGCGGATGGGTGACGTTAGGATGCCATAGTTCTGCTCCGGTCTGTTATGGCTGCGAGAGATATGCAGCCTGACAGCTGAAATCCAACACCACACTTTCCGGCCTCCCCAGAGCTTATCCTTATTGAACTTACCCACCTTCCCCTGCACTTTCCAAGGCAGTTTGGATACACCCCTTTAGCACGTTATGACCGTGTACCGAATAGGCGTGTGATTCTGGGTCCTAGAACGGCCCGAAAGTGTGAACTTTAACCCGAACCCACATTTCCTGGCATGGCGTTTTCCCCAACTTCTCCACTGTTTCCTTTTCCTACTGAAGGTGTTTGAACATAAAAGCTACAACGTATTTCTCAGGCTTCCAAGAAATCTTATTGAACATCTTGATGAGTGCAGTGTGAAGAAGTTGAAACATACGGATCAGATCCTCTTTAAAATACGAGAAGGCTCACTCAGATGAGGAGAAACAGGCTGTGCAGAACCACGGGTTTGGTTTTTCTGAACCCAAAGCACTTGAGCAAAATAGTTTGAGACATTCAGTAATTCCAAACTGTGGCTGGGCTCACCCATCCCTAATTTCAAGGGAAATTAAATCCGTGTGTTTCTCATTCATTTACACTCAGCTCACCAAAATAACTCTTCTGCAAGAGCGACGAGACTACCAGGAAGCTGCCCAGGCTGTTTTTATGCCGCGTCCTCAGCTGGGAGGTGGGCCTGGCCAACGTCCCCTTGGATCAGCTTCTCTGGTGGCTGATGTTCCGCTCTGTGGAACCCACAAAATCCTGACACACTCGAAACTCTCTGAGGCAGACTTCTAGATCCCTGAGGGCTTGGAGAGGTCAGTAGTCCGGGTCCCTTCCTCAGGGAAGATCTACAGTTTGGAGTAACTTGCTAATCCGTTCTTATCATCGACAGCCTCGCCCTTCAGGAAACTCCTCCTTCCGGCTGCCCTGAAAGGCTCCCGTGCTGTCCTAGACACCGTCAATGCATCACACAGATGTCCTTGGACGCCGTGCTCAGCTCCCAACTTCCGCAAGCTTTGCTGCTAGATGAGCTAGAGGCTCACCCCGGAACCTGGAACCCTCTTACCCTCAGTCCAGGAGAGAAAACCGCGTATTGTATGGAAGAGTTACGTTACTTAAGACAGGTTTCTTTGGTGATGGATCTGGGTGGACCCAGAATAACACAACAGAGAGGCATATGAAAGTAAACGGGATTGATTATACTTGCAGGTCCTGGAGGAGGGAGGCCTGGCGTGGCTCAGCACGCAGCAGCCCCATGGGCGGAACACCCAGGGGGTGGGCTCCACCAGGAGGGCAGGGAGCCAAGAGGGGGTGACACCACAGGCAAGTGCCTTTAGTGAAGTCGGGCGGAGTAAACCAGCAAAAAGCATTTTACTGGTGCCTTTGAATGTCACTAGGTCATGGTCCAAGAGGGCAAAGAGGAGAACTTGTGGCAGGGGCCAGCCTTATCACCCCGCTGCACCTGGTTGTTGGGGTGGGGTGTTTGCAGCCTACTTGTGGGGATATTGAGACAACAGGAAAAGAGGAGGTTTTCAACATTTACAATCATGAGACTTCTTGGAGGATGGGTAATGAGCCCAGGGTGTCAGCTCCCGCCCTAGAAACTGACTGGATGTAACTGTTTTGAGGGGTCACTAGGAAGAAATTCCAGAGGTTTCCCTGCCTTCTATCTCACTTAGGAGCTCCATTACAGCAGGGAGATCTGATCAACACTCCATTCCCTTGATAGCAGGGATCAAAAGGGTAGCCCAAGTCCCCAGAGGCTCATATCATGGCCCTCCCACAGGCTGGGCTCTGTTACGAGGAGACACTAGGGAAAAGGGTGGCACAAATTCTGCTCTGACACAACACCAAAACCAGGAGAACAGAAGGAGGGTAAGGAATGCGGTTGGCATCCTCAGCAAACTGCTCAACAAGCAGACTGCCAGTGGATGCCATAACTCCGGGAGAATGTGGCAAGATTGCCGCCATCTTGTGGATAAAGCCCGACACACGGCAAGTGCTCAATAAATATTTGATGTTGAAACAATAACGCTCTCCGTAAAGAATGACAAAGTGGGAAGGTTCTTCACACAGGTCAGCAGCTCTGACTTTCTTTCAGGCCGGAACCTGTCACACTTGGGAGATGATCATTCTTCTGAGACGACGCAGAACACAATGTCACGGGGGCGATGACTAGGGCTGAGTCTGCCTCTTCTGGGCATCAGCTAATGATCTCGGGCAAGTCCTTTAGACTCTCTGTGCTTTGGTTTTGACGTTTCCTGTTATAGGATAATAATAATACCTGCGTTGGCATTGAGGATTAAATGGGTAAATTCCTGTACAGCTGTGAGAACAGTATCCAACACTTAAGATGTGCTTCGTAAATGCCAGATGGGATTGTTATTGCCATTAGAGTCTCACAGGTTGATAAGACTGTATAGGAGAAGTTGTGGGACATACCACAGCTCTCTAAGAATGGGAGAGGTGATGTTAATCACACACGCCAGGAGGCTATAAAATTCTCCTCTGCTACATCTTCTCTAGATTAAGTCCTGTGGTCCCAGGCTCCCTAAGTGTGGAACTTGGACTAGCAGCTTGGGCATCTGCCGGGAGCTTGTGACAAACGCAGAATCTTGGGACCCATCCCAAGTCTAGAGAACCAGAACTTTCATTTTAACTAGCTCCCTAGTGGTTAGCATAAACACCAATTCTTTAATCTGATTTATTGTGGTAAAATTAAGATACGATAACTGCATTCATTTAAATTGTCCTGGGTGTGTGTGTGTGTGTGTGCGTGCACGCGCGCGTTTAGCTTGTTGAGGTATAATTGACGTACAAAAACAGAACCTATTACATGCGTACATCTTTGTGAGTTTGGACATGTGCACATACCCATGATTCCATCACCACAACCAAAGTTCTAAACATATGCATTATTTCAAAAAGTTTCCCCATGTTCTATTTCATGGAGTTTTCTTTTTTTGTAAGATCACTTAACATGAGATCTAAACTCTTAACATATTGTAGATGTTAAATGTTATGATGGTGTACTGTTAGTTACATATACTAGGTCATACGGCGGATCTCTAGGACTTAGTTTTGAGGTAGATAGACTATGAACCGTCACCAAAACAAAAATTCTGAACATGTCCATCACCCCCAAGAATTTCTTCATGCCCTTTCTGTTTCTCCATCCTTGACCAGGCTGGTTAGCATCGGATTAGTTTTCTGTTAATATAGATTATTTGGAATGTTTTAGAATTTGATAGGGAATAAATCAGTATGTATTCTCTTTATGTGGTTTCGTTTGCTCATTATAACATGACTTTGAGATCCAACGATATTGTCTTCATCAGTAGATCATTGATTTCTCTTGTATGCCATTATATAGGTAGATCACATTTTGTTACCCACTCACCCATTGATGAACATTTAGGCTGTTCACGGATTTTCTGGCTATTACAAATAAAGCTGCTGTTAGCAATGATGTGTGTGTCTTTGAGTGGATATACATTTTCATTTTATTTGGGTAATGACTAAAAATGCAATGACTGGGTCTCTGCTTGCTGGTACATTAGGCATTTCACATTATCCCACAGTTCCCTGGGCTATGTTAACTTTTTTCTCTCTGTTCTTTAGTTTAGATAATTCTACAGATTTATATTCAAGTTGACCCATCCTTTCCCTTTTCACTTCCATTCTGCTATTGAACCCATTAGCAAATTTGTTATTTCAGATATTTTATTTTTTCAGTTCCAAAATTTCAGATTGGCTTGTATACAATTATGTATTCTATATCACTAGTGAGATTTCTTTATTTTTTCATTCATCACCATTGTATTCTCTCTACCTCATCGAGCAGTTTTAACGACTGTCATCTCAGGGTCAGCCTCTGTTAATTGTCTTTCTCTTGAGTCTAGGTCACGTTTTTCTGATTCTTCATATGTTGTTTAATTTTGGACTGTATCCTGAATATTGTCAAGGGCATATAGTAGAGACTCTGAATTCTATGTTCTTCTTATGAAGTGTGCTTATGTTTTTTCTTTTAACGGGCAATAACTTGGTTAGGGTTAAACTTCCAACTTGATCTCACCTGTGTGTATGCAGTGCCTGTATTCTCAGTTTGGACTTTGCAGTCTGTCCTGTGTGTGAACGGTTCAGTGGTCACCCACAGATTTTTCTAAAGTTTATGCACAGAATTAGGGATTTCCACTCCATGTTCCCTCCTTTCTTAGATTTTTGCCACCCTCCAGTAACCCTGGTTGCCCTGGGCACCTTCTCTTTTCTCCAGAGCCAGAATAATGGTGACTTTTCATTGGAGTTTTAGTTGACTTATAACACCACGACTGCAATTGCCTTAGGGCAAAGCTACAGAGAAGGGAGCGTCCCCCATGCTTGCTGCTTCCTGTGAGTTTCAATGCTTCTTAAGAGCTTACTTGCTTCTGTTCACTCTGTAGAATCCTTGGGAAGTTGATTTTATGCATTTTTTCCCAGAAGCTATATAGCTTCTATCTGTAGGAGCTTAAAATTGTTCCCTCAAACAGAACTATTGTTTGTGTATTTTTTTATTTCATTGATTTCTATCTTGTTTTTGATATTTCCTTCCTTCCATTTATTCTTTTTCTCACTTCTTGAGGCTGGAGCTTAAATCACTGGTTTTAGGCTTTTCTTCTCTAAAATAAAGACCTGAAGTTATAGATTTTCCTTTGAGCATTCTTATTGATCCTATATCTTTGTTTAAATTTTTGATAGTTTGTCCATCATGGATTTCTTGCATTGATTTCAATTTTAAAAAACACTGCTTCAAAATATTTGTCTTGATTACTTGACTTTTTAGCACCCCTTACATTTAGTACCCAAGGCAAATGTCTCACTATCTTACATCACACCCCACCTAGTTTTATCAGAAGAACCAGTGTTGAGTCAGTTACAGAAGTGAACCAAGGATGGGAACTGCTCATTTGCAAGGCCTGGCTCTGGAGATACAGCTGGGAAGGTGTGGACTGTTATCTAGAGGTGTTGTAAAGCTCAGTCATGCATCAGGGAAGCCTCTGAGAGGTGAGAACTATGCCTTATGGGAAGTCAATAGCGTGGTCAGGAGCCCTCATCTGAGATATCATAGATATTTTCAAGAAAGCCATTTGTACAAAGCTGTCAGCAGACCTAGCAGGACTTGGCCAGGGAAATCCCAGACAGAGGGGGAAGCATAACCCAAAGCCTAGAGGCTGGAGAAGCATTCAGGGATTTGCAAATGTTTCAGGATGTTTGAAGATAGAACCCAAAGCACAGGGATGACGAGGGAGAAGGTTATCAGGAGCCAGATCTCAGAAAGCCATCAATGCCATGTTAGGACACTTGGCCTTTTTGAAGAGTCAGGTTTGGTGTGAGGGCATAATCCCACCAGATCTTAATGTCATCAGTTCTAGACAACCACTCTGGGCACACCATGAGGGGTGGATTGGAAGGGAAGAAGACTAGAGACAGTACAGTCAGTGTGAAACTTTTCAGAAAAAACAGATAAGGGACAATGGCAGCCCAAGTGAAGAGCAGAGCAACAGAATGGGAGTCCCGTCAGGGGTCCTGTGGGCAGGGACTGGCAATGGATTAGATGCTGGTGGAGGGAAGGTGGGAGAAGCAAGGTTGGGTCTCAGGTTTCCAGTGCTGGGGGAGAGATGGCTTGGGGATGAAAACAATATACAAGAGCCTCATTCTCATAAACATGTGAGGCCACCAGATTCAGCAAAATGATGCAAGTGTGGGAACCCAGCAGGCGTCCCTCTGTATCTAAAGGGCAGTCCTTGCAGAGCCTCCTCCATGAAGCATGCCTTGATTAAAAGAAGAGTTTTTCCTAACCTTTGTAGTAGGAGACACAAAACGCCAAAAATGATAGACACAGAATTATGAAATGCACCTACATGTCAAGTACTTCCAAGTCTTGGGAAATCAGCAAGCTCTTTGTGATAGCAGTTGGGATGATGGGGAGCCCAGTATATGATTAACTTGTAGAGACTACAGCTAGCCTCTGACCATTTGAAAACCAGTGTCAAGCCTTCCTTTGTATGAAGCAATGGAGAGAATTCCCAGGAAGAAGACTCTTGGTTCTCTGCACTGAGAACCAGAAACCCTCTCAGAAGGAGCGTCTAAGAGTGTCCCCTGCCATAGATTCCCAAATCACAAGGGAACACCTGCTAGAGGTCTGCTTTGTCTGTCCATTCTGCAGGACTGGGAAATTCAGGACAATCACTATTACTGAGGGGAGCCTTTACCTCTTCCAAGAAGAAGGACAGGAGGAGGGTTGAGTGTGCACAAGCTGGCAATGAAGAAGGTAGGAAAGAATAGTTGTAGGGTGAATTGTCCTGTCAAAAAGCTACGTGGAGGTCCTAACTCGTGGAAGCTCAGAATGTGACCTTATTTGAAAATAAGGTCTTTACCAAAGTAATCAAATCAAGATGAGCTCATGAAGTGGTCCCTAATTCAACACGACATGTGTGCTTAAAAGGGAAAGACACACACTAACGTGGCAATCACAGAACTCCAGAGGATGTGGCTTGGTAATCACGTGTTTATTAAAGTGTCTGGCTTGGCTGAGTAAATATTAAGCGAAGTGAGGAACCACGTTTTCTTTCAATAAACGACACACCATGTCTAGAAGGGTGTGCTTGCTTCCTGGCCTCCTAAGCTTTGCTTAGGGAGCCCTGAGGCAGGAGCTCTGATTTCCACCTCTGACTCCTACTCAGGGAAAGGAAAGAGGCAACGGGCCATTGGGTCCTCACCAAGTCCACCTCGACTTAGGTCCTGCTCACTGCGAACCCTTCTTCCCAGGGAGGAAGCCACGATATTTTGCCCGGTTCCATTCCTACCTTGGCCAGCCTCTTTGTGGTGGAGTTCCAACCTCAGGATGGGTTTTTTTTTTTTTTCCTCCAGAAATAAGATTTGCCTTGCTTTTGTTCTTCACTGACTCCCTCCTAGGGACAGGGCTCTGCTTCTGATTTGGACTCCCTAGGACTGGAGGCCTACTCCCGAAATTTCACCTCTTTGATCTCATCCTCTGTTGTGGATTCATACTGCCCTTGCCTCCCATTTGCCCATGAAATGGTGTCGGGACCCATCCATCAGAACCGCCTTCCACAGTCAGCTTCCAGAGATTCCCTTGTGACCTTTATCCGTGTTTCTAGCTTTTCTTGGTGGCTGGGTCTTGATCACTTCCACTCCGTCCCTGGTCACTATCACAGCAGGGTGCAGGGGCTACTCGCTTGTCCTCAATAGGCCCCATAAACTTAGTATCCGGTTCCAGAGAGTTCTGCTGATTCTGTGGTGTTTGCTTCTCTCTATAAAACTCTCTTTGCCTTTTGCATGACTGGCCAAGACCTTGAAGTGATCGCCTACCTGAGAGTTTCACTGAAGTTCCCAGTATCAATCCTTACGACTCATGTCTTCAGAGCCCAGACAAACAATCAGTAGGAAATGTACTGCCCCATCCCCAGCGGGCAACACTCAGGCAAAATCCATATTTGTGCTGCTGTGGCTCAGCATTAATTTTGCACTCATGGGCCAGGTCTGTGGTGACACAGCAACTCAACCATGCTTGTGTTTTCACTTGGCAAAAACACTTGAGGGCCAAGCAAATGCAGCTTTGTTTGCTCCGAGAACATCAACCACTAAATCCCTTACGCTCCTTTGGACGCCCACCCGGGATGCAGGCTAGAGCCCGGGGAAGAAGACAGACTTTCACTTGGGTCCGTCCTGGGTTTTACCCCTGGCTCTGTCACTTACAGGCTGTGTAACTTTGGACAAGTTCTTTAATTTCTCTGAGCCTCGGTTTTGTCTTCTGTAAAATGGAGAATCCTAACAATGTTTACCTGTGTTAAGGAGCTACGATGCAGTCATAATGAATGTAAGGAACTTTGAACCAAACAAGGTAGATTTGCTGGGTCACCACGACCTTCCTCTAGGATTTCTTGATCCTGGCCGCCCCCCACATCTCTTCTTCGGTTGACTGCTGGTCCCTACTTAGATGAGCAACAGCGGTGTGGATTCTGCTTCTGTCTTGGTGAGTGGCATTCGTACTGCTCTGCCCTTTCCTTCCAGGATGATTGCTGAATGTCATTTCTGCCTTCTAGATCCTTATCCCATGTGCTCAGCTCCTGAATCATAGGCCCCTTGCAACATGTTAGGGCCGTCATGGAATTCACCCAGACTCCCAGCCTCATGCTCGCCCTGGATGGTCCCATGTTGACCTAGGTCACATAGAAATCAGCTCCATAATGACATTCCATGCTGTAAATTTAGGAGCAAAAAGGAAAAGTGTAGGTTACTGTGCTGGCCTGAGAGGTCACACAGGGTGAGACACTGAACCTCAGTGAACCGTCGAGTCTTCTGGAAAGTACAGGTAACCAGACACGTGCTACCTCCTTCCCCAGGTCTGCAGCACGCTATTAAATGTTCAAAGTTGTTGAAGTATTCAGAGCCCTATGAGTGTAGGATGGTTTCTTCTCTGCAAATTCAAGGTGTGGCCAGAAGTCCTGAGGCATGTATATGTGTGGTTGTACGAGCAGAAGAAGCGTGCGGGCAACATAGTAGGTCAGCCATATTCATGGTGGAGGGGAAGGGGTAAAGAAAAACATGCATTATTCTGTGTTGCTGTAAAACTGTGAGGCCGTAGTTGCAGCAGACATGTGGAAGATCCTTTTAAAAATTTTTTAATGTTTATTTATTTTTGAAGGAAAGAGAGACAGAGCATGAATGGGGGAGGGTCAGAGACAGAGGGAGACACAGAATCCGAAGCAGGCTCCAGGCTCTGAGCTGTCAGCACAGAGCCCGATGCGGGGCTCGAACTCGTGAACCGCGAGATCACCACCTGAGCTGAAGCTGGACGCTTAACAGAATGAGCCACCCAGGCGCCCCTGTGGTAGATCTTTAAATCACACATAAACAGAGTTTATAGGAAGGTGTACCTGCCAAGGGCAAGAGTTTCTGACAGACTCAGTAGAGGCAAACCAAGAAATACAGACGGTGGCCCCTGAGACTGATGAAAAGACCTTTGGGACACTCAAATATACTATGCGCTGAGTCCTGCGATGGATATGTTAAATCCAAGCAAAGATATAGAAAATTTGGGGAAAAAATTTCAAATGAATACAAATCTCCTGAGAAGAATGTGGACTTTTGCACGGAAAATTAAACCATTAAACTTGTTGGCCTGACAGTTTTGAAGGCAGGTTACCAAAAGCAAGGATTTTTGAGAAGAGAGATCACAGCTGCCAGGAGGCCTTGTTTTCAGCCCAGGAGCAAGGCTTCCCGTGCTGCTGTGACAAATGTCTATCTTCACTGCCCCAGGGACGTGGTGTGGTGAAGCAAAACTATCTTATGGCTTGGACACGGATAGCTCGGTTCTTGGCCAAGGTGACCCCGCAAAGACAAGGAGATTCTTGAGACAAAGGGTTAGGAAAAAAAATACGTTATCAGCGCAAGTTAAAATTAATTAAATGTTTCCTTCTCCCGACCCTCATTACTGTGTTCCAAAATACTGTGCACTTTCTGGAAAACATTTTGTTTTCTTTCCCAAACAGCCTTCTCAAAGTTGACTTCTTACTATATGCGCTAGTCTTTTTTTAATTTCTAAGTCACATTCTCATGCAACGAACAGTCTTGCCACCACCAAGAAGGTGGCAGTGAAGGAGCCAAAACTCCACAAGGGAAGGTTCCAAAAGAGACACCTGTGGCAGGCTTAGGACCGCACCTGTTCCTTCGTTGTACGTGTGCGTGGTTTCCCCAGCAACGCGCTTCCAGGAAGATAGCTTCCGCGCACGTCTCTGCCGTGTGGACTTTAAATCGTTGTGCCTTTAAGGGTTATGTAACTACGTGTTTTCTTTCTTTTAATCCATCAAAGCAGAAGAGCAATGAAACATAAGGGACTTTGGTAAGGGTTGAGGTGCAGAAAGGATGTTGTTAAATAGTTACTTGATCTTTAATCATTGATGAAAACGAAATGATCACTACAGCATCAAGGCAAAAGAAAGAGATGAGACAGACCCTTCATCTTCTTTTCTTTGAGTAAAAAGAAAGAAAAATACATTCTTTCAGGCCCTGGCAGATAACAACATCTTAACAAGGTCTTAGGACCCACTCACTCCCAAATTATTGTAGTTACTATCATTGGTAGCAGCCGCTGAGCTCTCCAAGGGAATACTAGGTCCCTCTCCATCAGAGCACCCCTGTAACGCTGTTTCCATTCCAACGAAATAAAGATAATTTTTTAAAAACCTCAAGACTATAAAATTAGCCTTACTGGATTTGCTATTGTTTCACAGACGGGAGGGATTCCACACGTAAACAGGAAGAGGAGGAGATACTTACGAAAGCAAGAAATGACTCGACACATAGGTGTGTGGCTTTTTAGAACATAAAGGGACGCATGCCAAGATCATTTACTGATTGGTCAGAGGTTGATTGGGCTTGGTGGTCACATAGTATACCTATATTAACACCCACCAGTAGCAACTCGATCTTGGGATCGATTGGGATCTTGGGAGTCACGATGCTGCTTAGGCAAATCCAAGCACAAGAGCGGCTCCAAAGTCACTGACAAGCAAGGACAGGCGTCCTGTGGCACGGTGCAGCAGTCAGACGTAACGCTGCATGTAGCAGGACACTGAGGCCTGATCAAAATTTTGCTTTGCACACACGGCCAGGGTTTATGAGTCGTGGGACTGTTTGCTTGTAAAATCCGCAGGTCATTGGGGATTTTTGCTCTCCATAACATTCTCGTGAATTTGATTAAGCGGTGTCTTGGAATGGGTCCTTTTGGAATGGAGCTGTCTGTTTACCAGAGTGAAACACACTTTTTGTAACTTATAATTCCATGACACCCTACAGAAATAATTCTTCCAAAATAGATCCAAGTTGGCTGTTATCCTGTCTTCCTGTCCCAACTGCTATTTAATACTCTGTGTCCGCACACAAACACAGCTTCCTCTTGCGATCTGGAAGTTTGTTTTTGTAAAAAGTCCCTGATACAGTCATACTTCCTGTAATGATTTGATTTCATACAACATCCTTAATATTAAGATTTGATTAAAGATGAAAGAATAAAATTAAATTACAGTGAATTTTTAAAAAATCCCTCCTTTGAACTTCCCTATCACCTTCTTGGAAGCTTTTTACTTTTTCCATTATATTAAGGTCGTTTGCAATATCACAATAATAGTACTTACAAGCTAAGGGGTCACATTTCTTAGTTCAGAGTCAACAACTTCTGATTTTTTTTAGGCGATAAGTACCCTTTAATCAATTGTGGTAGCTTCCTTCGAGTCTAATATTTTAAAAATTTTTTAACGCTTTATTTATTTTTGAAAGACATAGAGCGAATAGGGGAGCGGCAGAGAGAGAGGGAGACACAGAGTCTGAAGCCGGCTCCAGGCTCCGAGCTGTCAGCACAGAGCCCGACGTGGGGCTCGAGCTCATGAACCATGAGATCATGATTTGAGCCGAGGTCAGATGCTTAACCAACTGAGCCACCCAGGCGCCCCCTTTGAGTCTAACTCCGGGCGGGTTCTACCTTTACTTGAATATTTTTGAGGGATGAAATTGGGTGTCCTCAGGGTGTGGGTGTGCCTGGATGCTAGACACGGTTTGGCCTTGAATGAAGAGGAGACCATGGTGAGTGAAGACCATCATCAAGTGGGCCTGCTGAGAAAAAGCTTGGAGATGGACTTTGATGCCGACTTCCATGTCTTTGGCTTTGCCTCCCCTCCTCCGTACTCCCCCCCCCCCCCCCCAGTGCTTGTTGAGAATCCACCCTAACCATAGGCCTGATTCTCTGGCACAGGCTTGGGAACTAGGATTCCTGTCCACCATGTGGCAGAGGACTTTGAAGCCATCATCCTAGGCCCTTCCTTGATAGCCTCGAAGAACATGCTGTTCTGCACCACACGGAATGTATCACTGACCCTTTGTGTTTTGCTGAAATGTACTGTTACTAAGGGGGCAAGCCAGGAAAATACCCTTCTGGAACACTCCCTTTCTTTACCGCCCGCTGTATGAAAACCGTAGCTTCTAAGTGAAGGGCTCTTCTAGAGATGGGCATAGTTTGGGATTATGTGAATACTCTCTGCAGGACTGTCAAATTTAGCAAATAAATATGCAAGACATCCAGTTGAATTTGAAATGTTTTTCTAATTGGTTGTGTGATTTTGTAAGTTTTTTGGAAAAAAGTGAATACAGGACTCTTAGAGCATCTTTTTTAAAAGTATTTATTTATTTATTTATTTATTTTGAGAGAAAGAGAGAGATAGCATGAGTGAGGGAGGGCAGACAGAGAGGGATGGAGAGAATCCCAAGCGGGCTCTGGGCTGTCAGCACAGAGCCACATTTGGGGCTTGAACGCATGTACTTTGAGATCATGACCTGAATGGAAATCAAGAGTCAGATGCTTAAGTGACTGAGCTACCCAGGTGCCCCTGGACACTTCGAGCATCTTAATAAAGTCCATGCAGGATGTAGGACAAAAAGAAATCATTGAATACAAGACATGTTCTGTAGACACAGCATGCCTAGCATTCCTCACTCTGGTATGATTATTAGTACTCAGAGTTCTATGGCATTTACCTATCCATACGATACCTTTGGCTTTTGTACTCCTATATCAATTATGTCCATTGACTTCCACAATCAATTATTGTAATTTAATTAGGAATTAACTATCAACTGCAATTATCAGCTATTCCTTGGTCTTCTATTTTTTTTAAGTTTTATTTATGTATTTTGAGACAGAAAGAGACAGCATGAGTGGGGGAGGGGTAGAGGGCGAGGGAGAGAGAGAGTCCCAAGCAGTCTCCACACTGTCAGCACAGAGCGCGACATGGGGCTTGAACTCATAAAACCGTGAGATCATGACCTAAGCTGAAACCGAGGGTCAGACGCTTAACTGAGTCCCCCGGGCATCTCAGTCTTCTATTTTTTATACACCAGCAAATGCCAACAGAAAAATAAAAATTCCTGTTCCCAAATTTTGGCCGTCGAAATGTTCACAAATTACTAATTTGAATCAATTATTTAAAAAAAATTTTTTAATGTTTATTTTTGAGAGAGAGAAACAGAGACAGAGCATGAGCAGGGGAGGGGGCAGAGAAAGAGGAGACAGAGAACCTGAAACAGGCTCCAGGTTCCAAGTTGTCAGCACGGAGCCGTATGCAGGGTTTGAACTCACGAACTGTGAGATCATGACCTGAGCCGAAGTCAGATGCTCAACTGACTGAGCCACCCAGGTGCCTCCCGAATCAATTCTTTTTAACCCACAAAATAAGTGGATTTGATAGAGTAGATAGCAAAGATGAAAAACAGCCAGTGAAGCACAAATTAAGTGGAAAGCAAACTGAGCTCAGCAGAACTGACAGAGGAGGAAGATGAAGTCAAGTGGCTAACACCTCATTGCCGCCTTCCATTTCTTCTTCAGTAAGTATTTAGTGGAAAGCTTCAGGAAAGAGTTGGACTTCATTCATCAGTGTCTCTTAAAAGCTAGGAAAATCACTGCCCGCAGGCCCAAGTTGGGGTGGGCAACGCATTCTGATTCAAGATAAACTGAAGTTCACAGAGGGTTAAATGCAAATAATCAAGGAGGAGTGTGAGATGTCAAACTTTAGTCTTTCAAGTGTGTCTTCCAGGAGGAAGAAAATGAAGTGCATCTTGACTGTATCCAGAGTCAAATGCTGCAATTCAAGTGCACACCACAGAACGTGGAAATCAAGACTTGAAATGCTAACATTTCATTTTAAAAAACACCATCCCAGAAAACTTTGATAAAATAACCTGCATTCAAAATACATGTTTCAAATATGTAACAGGCAAAGAAAAATTCTGACAAGAGTGAAAACCAAGACTGTCGACCACACGGTCAAATGTCAACACTTTGACCACAGTGACAAACCCAAGCCTGAGGATGATGACCTTTGACTGAGCTACCAAAGCAAAGACCTAGGGTCTTCTATGTTTTTTGTCTCTCTTTCCTTCTTTCTCCAGATGACATAAGTTCAAAGGATCCAGGCAAGGACAAAAGAATAATACAGGAGTAGAAGTGTCACTTTTTTAATATTTCTTAATTTGCATTTAATGGCATCAAAATCGCCATCAATTGAAATTGAAAATTTAATTTAAAGAAAAAGCAAATGAATCATCATTTAATTTCATCTCAATACCTGATCCCCTTATTCATGGCATTTTTCACTTTTAGCCAGTTATTTTAGATTTCTGAAGTCTCATCTGGTGCTGTGATTTCCCCCTGAATGGGAAAGCAAACCAATGTGTGTCTCTACCCCGTCTCCAAAAGTGGCTTCTGAGGAGGGTCAGTGAGTGAATCTTGGCTCTGCTGTCTGGGACCATTGGCTACCAGGTACCAAGCAAGTACACTATATTTTCTTACTGAAATAAATCAGATTACACTGATTTGCCGCTATTGACTTTGTGGTTTTTCAAAGGGAACGTGACAGTTTGGAATGGTCTCACCGAGAAGGCCTGATGCATTGGACATGTTCCAGAACGCAGAAGGCTTTTTGGGTCAAAAACGTTGCATTAGCTCGATTTCTTCTCAGTTGGGTGTTGAGCATGAATCTGTTTCAGTCAAAAGACCGTCCAGATATAATCAAATAAGTTTGCCACCTACATCTTTGGTTAGTTTGTTAACACCAGAGTGCTGTGCACCAAGTAATAATAAGTAAGTATGCTTGGGAAATGCTAAGTTTCAACCAGATATAAGTATAGAACTATTTACAAAATATCGTATGATTATTTTGATTTGTCAAAATATCGTATGACTATATGATTTATCGACTTGAACAAGTATTGGCTTTTGGGATGCTGCTTCGGGTAGTGCAAAAGATCAGATGACCAAGTCTTCCAGATTTGGCTGAAATAGATAAGCTCAATGGACACACAAAAGATTTCTCCATCTCATGCTCCATCAATATACCAAATACTACGCAAGTATGCAGGATTCCTCATCTTAATCACATTTAAATTAGCACTGATGTAAATACCATGAAGAGAATTTAATAGTGCAGTAGAAAACCTGTAAACATGCCCGTGGCATTATTTTCCTGTCGATTACACCGCAATATACAATTTAAAAAACCCATAAAATAACTAAAAGGGCTCATGTCTGTATATGCAATTTCGTTAAGAGAATAAAGATCTAAAACAATCTGCCATTCAATTATCAACAGAAAGAGAAAAAACAATTCCTGAATAATAAAAGAAAAGCCTCTTGTACATTGAGATTGTTCTTTAAACCCCCTCTATCACTAACTTTACCCCCGTTATTCTTACATCTGCATTAAGTGTTCAGCCCCCAGTCAGATGTGTGAGCCACATCTTCTCTTACGTGCAAGGACATTTGAAAATGTGGTAGCCTGAAGATAGGGCCGGATTTGCTGTAATCCGTGTTGTCATTTCCCCGATAACCCGAATCCAGATTGCTTTCCCTTTTTCTTCTGAGCCCCAGTGTCCCCATCTTTATAGAATAAAACATCTATGAGCATATTTGTTGAGGACTGGCTCTCTTCATTGCAAACATCTTTCATTGATCGTTTCCACAATTATGCTTGAAAAACCAGGATGTGCGTGCGTGCGTGTGTGTGTGTGCCCGTGTGTGTACATATATGTGGGCTCGTGTATATGTCTACACAGTGCCTCCCCACTTACAGTCACATTCTTCTTGAGTGAATACACAAATTGACCCCAGTTTGAATGAAATGAGAATTCACCTGTGGCACATTTAGCTAGTCCCGGCCCCACGTATATTCTTTGCCCCAAAGAAATGTGGTTCCTGGCCCCTAGATTCTGCCAAGAGCAAAAGGTTACCCCTGTAAGACTCAGTTGTATGAGATTTATTTAAATGCTGGGGGCATTCTTTACACGTTATAAGATTGCCAAAGTTCATGCCCCAAGGAGTCATCTGTATACGAATTCATTATCCTCACCCCTTGTGTTCTTCATGGCCCCATCCAACCCTGTGGACTTCAACATCTGAGCAAGTTTCCAATTGTAATGTGGCTTCATTTTCTTTTGTGCTAACTAGGGTCAACAAGCATGTGCTTTAGCATGACAGCCGTTCCTCTCAAGTAATTTTTTCAATCTTGGAATATCAGTGGCACTTCCTTTGCAGACGAGGAAGGAGATGGCTGACAAAAATATTGGCCCATGATAACAAGCTGAAGAAAGAAGGATGGGTCCAGGGGCCAAATGGGTTTGGGACCCATGGGGTCCCGTGGCTTCAGAAAGTTCCCTTGAAAACTTTCAGAGTGGACATTTTTCAGACTTTCGTTTGTATACAAATCACTTGGAGGTCTTGTTAAGGGACAGCCTCTGATTCTCTAAGTCCGGATGGGGCCTGAGAGCCTATATTGCTAATAAGCTCCCAGACGGTGCTGATGTTGCTGGTGTTGAATAGAAAACAGCAGTACATTCCGACCAAAAAATTAATAGCATCAAGTCCATTTGTGTATGTTTTCTCAACTGTTTACCCCTGGTTTGATCAATTTCACTCCTACAATTCAATCCAACGAAGAAAGGCAAAAACGGAACTATGATTTTTGTGAGCACAGAGTCCCTTGCCCCTTTTTATGTATTATCAGTAGCTTCCATTGTATATATAGCATTTTCTCTCCTTGAAAAGAAGAGGGTGCTTTAAAGCAATGGTATAAAGGAATACCGAACCACATTTCAACTCTCGGCCATAACGTCTTTGATAATTGTTTTGAATAAATACCTTATATGATGGCTGATATCCTGTATAGAAATGCACTTCCTTTCAATACCAGCATTGCTAACTGTCTGTCCACCCGGCAGGACATTATTTCAATTGCCCTACACCAAGTTTGTGGAAATGTAGCCCCATTTTAGGAAATACGAATTTTGAGAGTTCGCGGCAGACAAAGCATTGGAAAAGGAACTCCTCAAACGTGGCGATGCTTGCTTAGGCACTAGATCCAAGGGACGGGGGGTGATTTTGTATGTGTGCGCAGCTTTTTAGGGTGAATCCACACCTTCACGTTTTCACGGTGACCTCTGCATTCTAAGGGAGCTCGGACGCGGAAAGGGCTCCCAGGGCTCAACCCGGGGCGTTCACTGACATCAGACGTTGCTCTGTTGTAACAAAAGAGTTCTCAGCTCCCTTTCCCTCCGCTCCTCCTGCCTGTACTTCTCCTCAAGTTTCTGCTTCTCAGAATCCGCACAGTAAAAGGTGCAGTCTGGGCTCTTTCGGATCTGTTCGAACTGACTGAAATCAGCCACGTACTTTCCGTTCTTGGAGAGAGAAACTACAGGCACAAATTCAAAGCCCCAGTAGATCTCCTCTGGGATATAAGACGTGCGGCTCTGGCAGACCGCGCTGGTGGATTCCACGGTGGCATTGAGGAGGACGACGAGCTCAAATTCCTTTTCCTTCAGGTTTTGGGGCGTGAGGTCTCTCAGGGGGCTCGTCTCATCCAGCACGTGGTAGAATGTCATGGGCAAAATGAGGAAGGGGCTCTCCGAAGAGGAGTCCACGTGGAATTTGACGGTGGCTTGGTTGAGCAGGATCCGCTCCCCCTCCTTGGTGACGTGGGTCTGCAGGAGCTTGCCAGAGAGCTGGCATTGGATCAGGAGGCTCTTCCTCATGTTGGCCACCTGGATCACCAAACACAGCTTCCCGTTCTGCTTGGTGATGACCGCACAGTGGCTGAACTTGATGGTCTCCGCCCGCTTTTTGGGTCTGGCAATCTTGGCCAGGAAGGTGCCTGTGATGAAGATCTCAATCAAGGTTGTGATGACCAGCTGAGCGACCAACAGGAAAATGGCATGAGGGCATTCCTCCGTGATGGAACGGACTCCGTAGCCAATGGTCGTCTGGGATTCCAGGGAAAAGAGAAACGCCCCAGTGAGAGAGTCCACCTTCATGATGCAGGGGGTGTGATTCGAAACGTCCTCGCTCGGCTCTAAGTCCCCATGAATGAACGCGATGGCATAGTAGATCACTCCAAAAAGGAACCACGTCATCACGAACGTGGCGGCAAACAGGGTGAGCTTGTATCTCCACTTCATGTCGATGACGGTGGTCCACAAGTCTTGAAGGTAGAGTAAGTATATGCCATCCACTTTGTCAATTCGCACATTGCTGTGCCCGCTCTTGGACATGACTCGGGGCCTGTTGGTCTTGAGTCCAGCTCCTGAAGGTTGCCTCACGAGGGGAGCGCTGGACATGCTGAGGTGAACGGCGTCCATTGTCAGGCTCTTGGGACCACCTAAGGAGATGACGAAGAAAGATGTTCCATTACTGTCACGGGTGGTAGGACACCCAGAAAACAGACACAGGATGATCAGGTGAAATATGTAGGAATATATACGGACGTATATAAGAAAGGAGAATTTGGAAGGCAAGACTCGTCTGCTAGTTCTGGAGGAAGGCAGTAGGGTGGAGTGAGGGGCATGGAATCTGGAGATAAGCAAACCTGGGCTGAATGCTGACTCTCCAATTTATTTGCTGTGTGACCTGGGACAAGCTATGCAGTCTCTCTGGATCTCAGCTCCCTAATCTGTAAGATGGGAATACAACCTACTCCTCAGAGTTTGCGTGATGGTTAAATGAGATAATGACCAGAAAGTTTGCCAAAACGAAGCCTCGCCCTCAAAAACGACGCTGAGCTTCTCGTTGTGAAATGACACACACATGTGTCTACCCCACAGAGCATGACGAATGTTTGTGTATACTTAGCTACCACAGATTTCCGATTCTGGAAAATTTAAAAATAAGTTGACCGAGCATAGGGTCAGTACTGATATAACTAAAACATACCATCTGTAAGATAGTGTTGATGCAGCAATAGAGAATATTACTCCATATTTTTAAAACTTGGGTAATATCAATAAACTTTTTAAAAACTTACCCTTTCGTGTGGCATTCTCTGCAACAGAAATTCACTCCCCCGCCCCCACCCAGTGAATAATCTATAATCTATCACCTCTCCTACTTCTTGATTACATGAGAAAGCATTAAATTATCAAACAACCAACACCAACCACATAGTGAATAATTACACTTTCTTAATAGCTCGGTCGATACGCTGGTTATTCTTGGGAAAATGCTGTAAAATCCCACGTTAGACATGACATTCAGGTATGGCCCCAAATTTCTGCATTACTCCTTTAGAACCAACTAGAACCATCACAGGAACCTCTTTTCAAAAATTAAACAACAAGTAAGCAAGGACAGGCATCCGACGCTGTGGCAGAACAGTCCCACCTAGAAGACACGTCAGGCTCCCGCGCTAAGTCCCAGGGAACGCTCCCCTCTGCATCGACAGACAGGAACAGACTGAGTGTGAGGCCACACGGCATCTTATACTACCTGCCTGGTGACGGGAATAAATCACCCCTACCTTCCTTGAAAAAGATGTGAGGGAGTACAGAAGAACACCACCTGGTCGGCGTGGGTTTTTCCCACCTCACTGGTATTTGGAGGATAAAGGAACCCTCCCCCTGTCTAAAAAGGAACTGAATACAGTGGTCTGTGATTCATGCAGGAATCTTTGCTGTTAGAGCAGCACTGTCTCCATAGAAGTTTTGGAAGCCATCTTCTGGGCAAACCCCTTCAAGGGAAGTGAAACCATCCATTAGCAGCTAACACTTGCTGGGGATTCAGTAAGTGGTTGCACTTTTTAATTTTCCTGCTTCATGAAGAGCGTGTCATTTCCAGAGCTAACCTCGAAATGCTTCCCCCCCCCCCCTTGGGAAGGAAAGGTACTTCTTCATTTGCACTGCAGAGAAGGGCCCTAAGCTATTCAGAATGTCTTGTTCTTGCTGCAGCCTCTTCCTCGTATTTAGAGATCGGTTTAGAAGGAAAACACAGGATGAGCTTCGGCTTTATCAGCCCCTCAGCGGCATTCCTCAGTCAGCTAAGAGGACAGTGACCCCAACGAAAGTTTGGAAACAGAACGCCATGCTGCCATGCCGGGGGGCATAGCCACGCTCAAAACATGAACACCCACTAAGACAAATGCAGCTTATGTGGAGGTAGACACATGCACCCCGTGCAAGAGAGAGAGAGAGAGAGAGAGAGACTGCCAGGGGAAAGTGCATGCCATTCCATCCACTGCAATAAAAACAGAGGCTGAAGTTTTCAGGAGTGAGTGACACCCGAGTGTCCTGCGGGCATGAGCGGCGCTCCAAGCTCAAGCTCAGCTGTCTGCCAGATTCCGGGGAAGTTGGCCCTGCGTACGTGAAGGCAGTGCCATGAAGCTTCTGTCTTAACCTCCCTTTAGAAGGGGCAACGGGCCAGGCTTGGGATGAGCTGGATCTTTTCCCTCTTCCTGCTGAGAGCTCTTTTCTGTTGCACTGCTGCCCACCTAGTGTTGGAGGTGACGACACCAAGAGCTACCCGAGATCGGTGGTCTCAAAAGGGAGAACGCGACCGACGGCCTCTGGGGGAGGGGGTGGGGGTCTTGGGTTCAGCACCTCTCTGTGGGAAAGAGCAGCTGGGGGGGCCACACTCATGGGGTAAACGCGTTTTCCCTCCCTCTCAATGTGCCCTCAGACTGTTTACTACCTGGTCACTCCCTCAGCAGGTCAGAAGGCGTCTTCTTCGAGGCAGGTGGAACGTGCTCGCTCCCCTTCGCCCACCTGGCTACCGGGGGATGCTGGTTCTGCCTGAAAGAGAGAGGGACGCGTGGCGTTCACAGGTGTTTACAAAGAGACTGACCCGGTGAGACTGACCCTTAACCATCCCCCCTCCCCCCCCCCGCCCCAGGGCTAGGGCCCTAGCGTTCACCTTCCAATCCCTGGTATTCTGGCAAGGTGCCCAGAGTAGACCAAAGGCTGAAGGAGTGGTTTAAGAATTAAACCGAAGGCCCACCCACAGCCCTTCCTACAGAATTCCCACCCTGTGGAGGGAGCTCAATAGTAAAACACCCTGGAAAGAGTGGGTTAACTCACCCCCATTGAGGCCCACTCTCAACTGACCAGCAAACAGGGAGGCAGGAAGGGGAAGTGCAGAGGAAGTAAACACCGAGCACTGGAAGGGAAGAGTCTAGAATATTTTTACCGCCTGTGGAAATGCATTATTACTGTTGAGTCACAGAACATCAGAGCTGAAAAGATTGTCAAACCCAAGGCGTCTGACACACATTTTTCAAACGAGGAGACCGACCCGGGAGGTCAGAGCGACTGGTCTTCATCACACAGCTGGCTCACGGCGGAGAAAGAACAAAGCCCAAAGCCTTTAAAAACTAGACCGGAGCCCTTGTCCATACACCACACGTGCCCCTTCAACCTCCAAAGTGTAACGTAATCTGTTCGCACTTCGAAAGGCTCTTTTGCATCCTTCTCTTCTGGATTGCTTCTTCCGAAGGTAGCTATCTGCAGACCTCCCCACCTTTCTGTCCGTCTTACACGCAGGGGCACCCGTATGCCTCCCACTTCCTCTCTGGACCGCCGGGTACTGTGAACAGTTACGAGACGTACCCTGTCCTCACGTCAGTGGCCCCGGTTATCGACCCGTACGGCCCTTTGCACACTCGATTCTCACTGTGTGTTCGCGGGGCTCGGCAAACGCTCTCTTCATCACTGCCCCTATTGTCACCCGTAACCATCATCTGTGAAGATCCTGCGTCTCCTCCTTTGCACCCATCCATCTGACCCGTATGCTTCACCTTTCGCGTTTCGTCATGCGTGCCCAACTGACAGCATTGTATTCTGCAGCAGACGTCGTCCTCGAAACTGACTTCGGGGTCCATACACACACTCATTCCACATAAGTTTATGTCACGGACTTAGGTATTCTTCCCCTAGTGGTTCTTCAATCTACCTGGCTTCACTTCTGACGCGTTAAGAAACAACAGCGGTTTCCAAAAGCTAAGGATGGAAAGAGCGATACAAGATATGCTCCCCTAACGTCCCCTCTTTCTCATCCCACAAACAGGCAATATCCCATACAAACCATTAGAGTCTTCTTTAGTCTCTGGAAATCGTATATATTTCTCCGGTTTTCATTATCTTGTTCCGACATGTGGGCTGGGAATGTAATCTTAGCAGGGTGATATCTTTATAAAGTGTAGTCCTTGAAACTACTGAACAGAGAGGTCAACCTCCCTCTCTACTTCAAGCCAATAACGCACACATGGAATGAAGTCATTTATTGCTTATGGTGTGTAGCGTTTGTTTTCTGGAGATAAAGGAAAGAAAAACATATTTTTGAGACAGAACTAGACAGCGGGCACATTGAAAAAGGTATGTAGTGATATGACGAACTACACTTCCAGTCTTGAGGACGAAACAGTGAGAATGGAAAAAACTAAAGGGAGTTCCCATCACCTCCCCAGAGAGGAGAAAGTGCCAACAGAGAAAGAGGGTCTTATAAGAATGGGTGATCAGGGGCGCCTGGGTGGCTCGGTCGGTTAAGCGTCCGACTTCGGCTCAGGCCATGATCTCACGGTCCGTGGGTTCGAGCCCCGCGTCGGGCTCTGTGCTGACGGCTCAGAGCCTGGAGCCTGTTGCGGATTCTGTGTCTCCCTCTGTCTCTGCCCCTCCCCTGTTCATGCTCTGTCTCTCTCTGTCTCAAAAATAAATAAACTTTAAAAAAATATTAAAAAAAAAAAAAAAGAATGGGTGATCAAAGAAATCAGCCACATTGAGCTGGAACACTCTGTCCTATCAGAGAGAAGTCAGTCTATAAATGACCAGAAAGCCACCGACCAAGTAGAAGACATAGGTATGCATGTAATAAGCACGAAGAGAGTCCGAATAGAGTTAGAAGTGGTCCAACGTGGGAAAGATCCAGAGGAATAATAACAAGGGCAATAATAAGACAAAGTTGCAGATAGATTATAGACATCATCATCACCATAGATAACAGTACGGAGCCATGTGCCAGCCATCGTTCTCAGTGTTTTCCACGCGTGTACTCAACCGTCACACCAAGCCCACGAGGCAGGCGCTGTCATTAGTCCCACGAGGAGGAAACTGAGGCACAAAGAGGTTGAGCGGCTCACCCAAGTTCCCAACAGCCGACATGAGGCAGTAGTGCCCCCGTGAAGCTCCCGTGCCTGCCCTCAGCTTTAGCTGCAGCAGGATCACCTGGAGGGGTCAGAGTTTCCGGTTTCAGTAGCTTTGGGATGGAGCCCGAGAATCTGTGCATCCAACGATCTCCCAGGTGACGCTGCTGTTCCAGGAGCGCACAGTTGAAAACGACCACACTGTGATAGGCGGGTGGAATGAGAGCGATGGCTTTTCCCTCTTGATGAAGACCCTTATCCCCTCACTCTCCCTGAACGTTCTGAAATAACACTTGCACACAGGCGCGGAGAACATCAGGTTGTCAGTTTCCAGAAATGTCCAGTCTCCACCGTGCTCGCAGATGAATGCCATCCACCTCGTGGGCCGGTGATAAGTACTGATTTTTTAAAGCATGAAAGAATGATTTTCCCCCTCCTACGTAGCACGCCACTGATTCCTAAAAACTTAGCACTCCGTTGAGTCCAACTTTGAGAGATTTCAATTTGTCCATCCTGATACTTCATTCTGTATTCCCTGGTGGGGAGAAAAAGAACTGATTTTCAGCCACAGAAAAGCAGCTGATAACAAAACAGGGAGGCAGCAGGGATCCCTCAACCAAAACTCAAGTGATGTCGCATACCTTCAAGGGGAATGGGCCCCAAATCAAACCATAACTTCGGATTTCCAGACGAAAACTGCAGTTTGAGGGGATCTGACCTTAAGTTCTATCAAAACAGGTTCCTGTTTATAGGAAAAGTTGCTTTGAAGGCTTTCTTGGATATCAAATATTTCCAACAAAACATTTCTTGGATGATCTGTCTCCTCGCTATGAATCCAAAATACCTGGATTAAATTTCACTTTCAGGAACCACGGTTTTAACTAGTAACTAGAAAAAGACATGCTCGACAAGAATGTGCTTGGGGTTCACTGAACTCAAAAGGTTTAAAAATAATTGAAAATAAAATCAGTGAGGCTTGGCTATCCTCTCTTTGGATCCTGTGACTGTGGCCACTCAAATTCATGTGCTGGGACCTTTGGCTTTGGCCTCATGCCATATTCTTCCCCGCTCTCCAAAGCAGCCTAGGACTCGCAATTCTCAACTCCATCCGTGTCAGCTGAGGACACACATGGCTTTTCCCAGGTGGGCTCAGCAATGGACATGTCTACCGACAAAGAAGAAGGTGGACAAAGTTGACTCCCAGCAGATCCCAACGGGTGGCTCTTTGGTTCTTATCTGCCAGGGAAATGACTCTTCATTCTGAAAGCCCATTTTTCCCCTCAGGCCCTTGAGAACTGAGCTTGATTAGGAAGAATGATTGGTCTTTCTCCTCCATAAAAATCTGAAGGATCCGAAGGGCAGTGACGGTTGAGACTATGGGAAATTTTCACCGAGTTTCCTCTGTCTTGATCTATATTTTGAGCATAAGAACTTGGATCCTAATCGACAAAGCTGTGGTTGACTACTGGTTGTTGTAGCTGATTGTGGCTTCCAGTTATGTGCTGTCCCTTTCGGCTGGGTCCGTCGAGAACGAATCTTTCCCTGGGTCTGTCCCTGGGAGTAGGAAATGGAGTCTCCGTTTCCATCCTTTTGTGTCAGATGCGGTCATGTGACTGCATTAGCCAATGGAGTGTGAGCCTCAGTGACTCCTGCCCGAACAGAGGCAGCCGGCGGACTCCTGGCAGGGTCTCTGGTGGGTCTCGGATGGGGCAGCTCCTTCTTCTGGAGAATGGGAGAAGGGAGACACCAGTGGCTCAGCTACAGCTACAGCTGAGCCAAGGCTAACTTGCAACAAGGGTGAGAAAAAAACAAACTCTTGTAGCCTAAGTCACTGGATTCTTGGAACCGATTGGTACTGAAGCAAAGTCTAGTGAAAGCCTGACCACAGGGACACAGCTAGTGTAAGTTTTTGTCTTAGTATGACAGGAGGAGACAGGATTCAGTAGGCCGAGAGGGAAAGACTAGGACCTGAGGTCCCCGGGTGGGGAAAAACACCTGTTTTGGAACAATGCTGGGAGTGTTTGATCACAGCAAGCCCCCTCAGGAGTAAGGTTCCTCTTAAGAATGGAACGGACCCCACCTACTCCCCCTCAGGTTTCCCTCAGGGATTTGACCAAAGACCTAAGTATGGCCATAGACCACCCCTCGTACAATGAGAGCCAATCAGGAACGGACACCCCAGCACCTAGAGCTATCAGGCCAATGAGGGAAGAATCTGAGAAGGAACCAGGGGGAAGAACGGGGGGAGGGCTGACCAGAACCTTACAAAACAAGGACCCTGGCCTCTAGTCCTCACACACTTTCGAATGTCGCCTCTCTGTAAAGACAGCTTTCCTACTATTCTTCTTTCTGATCTTACATTCTAATAAACTTTTGTCCGCTGCTCATTTTGTGGCCGCCTCTTTGTTCTTCAAAGCCTCATGAGGCTTTGAATAATCTGTGATGAGAGACACACGTTATCATTACAGACAGCTTTCATTTGGGAAAGGGACTACTTAAAAGGAAGCAGGAACCTTCCAAAGTAATGACAGACAGTATTGTATGCAATCCTTCCCTTTCCCTCATGAAGAAAGTATTTTCTTGATTTTCTAAAGGAGGAAACGAAGCTTAGTTGAAGTAATTGACAAGTGTTCACAGAGTTCATTCATGGCGGACCTTGTTGGCAAACTAGACCTGTCTCCAGAGCTATGTTCCCACGTGGCCACTGTGGCCCTCGGTCATCAAATTCAACTCACAAAGAGCGTCTCTACTCATGATGAACATTCATGGAGCATAATGGAAGTTCCTGCTCACTACATGTGAGCATCCATTACAGAATACATAGCTATGGTTGATTTATTGCTGATACCCTGTCAGACCGTATAGAGGTGTCACATATTAATTTGAATTCTGTCATTGATTCTGAAAGAGGGACTGCTATTATTTGAGGGTTCCAGGTTAGGAAACTGGGATACAGCACGTGGTTTGCTTGAGCCTGTGCTCCAAGCCTCTTGTCTCTACGCCATGACGTCTCTAGCTCCCGTGGGCCTCAGATCACCCAGAGGTCTGGAAACATGGCTGCGTCCCACCCCAAGCTCCTGATTCAGCGGGTCTAGAGTGGAACCTGAGAATCTGCATTTCTAATAAGTTGCCAGGTGATGCTGGCCCCGCTCCTCTTGAGACTACGCTTTGAGAGCGTGACCTACACTATGCACAGCCTAATGAATTGCATAAAATATGTAGGAAATTCCCAAGCACATAAATTGGGTTGTCTCAAATGTTCGTCGCTTTCAAACAAAAGAATGGGCCCTTTGGTGTAAGAACGAAGAGAAAGTTAGTGGGGTTAAATATACAGTTATGGTAGCTGCCCAGTAGAGTTTTCAATCACCAGGAGAAGGGCCCCAGGGGATGGAAGTTCAGGTACATTGTCTTGGGGGAGGGGTGGGAATGAGAATCTGGGGGGAAAGGAAAGCAACTGATTGAAAGTTTCCCCGAAGTCTCCTCCCCGAATGGTGGGTGTCATTCTGTTCATTGGCCAAGAATGTCGTGGGCCTAAGGAGGGAACCTAGACTCTATGGTCGAAAGAGTTGGAGCTGAAAGTTCTTAGCAGTCTTTTGTTAAGCCTTCCCCCAAGCGTGTGGTGCAGGCGTGCCACAAATAAAGGGGTTTGTGCTCAGATAACGAGGGGGAAGTTTTGCCTACCAAGCAGCCAAACAGCTCACAATCTCTACCCACTGGAGACCAACCCCTCATGTTTGTGTGTTACAGGGTCTGAGAAGTCCTGCTGAGCTATGCCCGGCATTTCTAGCACAGTCCGAGGAGTGCGGACTCAGTTTAAACTCTGCACTTTGTATCTGGGGGGAAACAGGAAGGAAGCAAGCAAGGCTTTGTGCCTGTCCATCCATCTTACAGGCATGTGTCTGTCTGTGTTGCCATGAGATCTCTTGCGATGCGCTGTTCACCTCAATGGACACTGAAGACCGGTACCGTAGAAGAGGGTGAATCCGCAACCCCCCCCAAAAGCTGCAGCATCAGTATCACTTGGAAGTTCATTTGAAATATCAATTAAGTGACGAATGGATAAAGAAATTGTGGTTCATATACACAATGGAATACTACTTGGCAACGAGAAAGAATGAAATCCGGCCATTTGTAGCAACGTGGGATGGAACCAGAGGGTGTTATGCTAAGTGAAATCAGTCAGGCCGGGAAAAACAGATACCATATGTTTTCACTCTTATGTGGATCCTGAGAAACTTAACAGAGAACCATGGGGGAAGGGAAGAGGGGGGAAAAAGTTATAAACAGAGAGGGAGGGAAGCAAACCTTAAGAGACTTAAATATTGAGAACAAACTAAGGGTTGTTGGGGGTGGGGGAGAGGGGAAAGTGGGTGATGGGCATTGAGGAGGGCACCTATTGGGATGAGCACTGGGTGTTGTATGGAAACCAATCTGACAATAAATTATATTTAATAAAAAAATAAAAAATAAATGAAATGTCAATTAAGTTTCACACTTCAGCTGCTGAATCACAATCTCTCAGGCGCTGCCCCCAAAACCTGGGTCTTAAGAAGAATCCAACTTCCCAAAGGATTATATGGCCAGAGCTTCTCAGCAATGGCTTGGTGGGTTGACGAGGTCTTTCTTGTGCCCTATTACCCACTGGAAAAGCAACAAGTACTCCTTCAAAGACAAATCCTGCATTTTGCATTGCATGTGAGTGTCTAATGATCCAATTTGCCGCTGTGGTCAAATACTTAGACTTTTCCCTATGTTTCCATTCCATTATTATTGTTTCAAATTCCATAAGTACTAAAAAAAAATCCTTTTCCATCTCTAAATGTGGTTTGCATAGTTATACACTTTACCCCTCAATGCAGATTCTTTTTTTAATTTTTTTCATTCCATAGAACATCAACCTTTCTCTGCTCGGCAAAAACAAGTTTAAACAGACACAGGGTTCAACAGGAGACTCATTTTCCATTTTCCATGGCAAAGAATCTGAGCACTGGAATAAGGCAGAGGTATCATTTGCAGAATATTTTTGCAAGACAGTTTAATTTCCAGCCCTTTATTTGTGAAAGAGCTGGCTAACCTAAATAAAACATTATACATCTGTCTGTTGTTACAAGTGACCAACTTAGCTGAACGTTATTACTTAATAACAGCTAACTTTCCTATAGAGTAAGAGAGTGCAGCAGCTAAAAAGCAAATGGAAATTTCCTTTGGTTTACCACCGTTCGTCTCTCCGTGCTCCGACATGTGAAGAACTTGGGTAATAGGCATACGCTCCCCTCTAATCACAGCATGGCTTGGATGTGCATTGTTGTGGAATGACTGGTAAAACAGGAAAATTTATGTCTGGGGGAAAAAAAAAACAACCAACCAAGACGAATTGTATCGCGTTAGCCTCCCTAACGCACTGCCCCCGGTTTTCTCTTCGGGGAAGAGATTTCTTTAACTCGTGGATTCTCACTCTTCTTGTCTGGATGAGCTCAAATGTAACACAGAGAAGGCGGCTCAACAGGGTCCCATTCAGATTTTAGCCAAAGAGAATAGAATGCAGAGCGTTTGGGTTTGTCTGACCGTAACCTGGAACACATTAGAATGAACGCGTCTGCTTTTGCCGACAGTCCTCGTAGAGAAACAAATCTTTTATTTGGTGTATTCTGTTTAATAAAACTCAAGCTGAGCATGGCTGGAGCATTAAAAGTGGAAGGAAAAAAAATGGGAAGCCAGCCAGGACGGTTCGTTTTCCGTAACCTTCATCTCAGCACTGTTCGCAGAGCACCTCGTTGTTGTTACAATGCATCATTACATAGTTGGCAAAATTTCACGTTGATTTGCCCCTTAATGAGTCTCTCACTCCCTCAGACTCTGAATTCACCACCTTTAACCCCTCCCATTTTCCTTGCCTCACACATATAATATTTTTACTATAATAAAGGCATAGAGATATAAAAAAGCGTATCACGTTATAAATCTACATACCGATTTCAGGCTGCCTTGTTTTTCTGGCTGCACGCTGACTACTTTTTCTTCTGTTTAGAATAAATTTGGAATTGTTGGTCTCTATCAATTGATGATTAATGGCCTCGGGGGTGATTCACCTGGACACAAGAGTGGAATTCTTCTCCTTGTTGTTTTCCACGCACACCATTATCATAATTGGAATCTCGTCCCAGACAAAGGAAATTAGGGCTTTTGCTTGATTTGGAACCTAGTTACTTAACAATGGGATCAGTGTCAAAAGATTTTGAAATTCAGTCTCACTGTCGGCTTAAACTTTGACCACGTTTCTCTGATAGAGAAACTGGATATCACAGGATCTCAGGGGAACACAGTTTATACCCAAATTCTTGGATTGTGGTCAAATGACTTGAAGGAATGGTCATATTTCTGAGCTGTCTGCCTGTTGCAAAGTTGAAAACATAGGAGCTTATGGTGACTGAGTGATCATAAGAAAATCTCAAACTTCAAAATCCCTTTCCATCCAAAGTCTGAGACCCTTGGCAGTTAAGTAATCTCCATCAGTAAACAGTATAAGAAGACACTTTCTAACCATCTCCAGTTAATTAGCTGGAGGACTATCAGCCCAAGTTTGGTGATTTTAGGGGTTGCCAGGTAGAATAGGAGATTCCCGGTCAGAAATGAATTTCAGGCAAACCACCAATGATTTTCTACTATAACTATGTCCCATGCAATATTTGATATATACTTACACTGAAATTATTTTTTGTTTATCTGAAATCCATAAATATGTACTATATAGATATAGTACAAAGGAGACTTATTTTTTTTTTAATTAATGTTTATTTTTGAGAGAGAGAGAGACAGAGCACGAGCCGGGGAGGGGCAGAGAAAGAAAGACACAGAATCCGAAGCAGGCTCCAGGCTCCGAGCTGCCAGCACAGAGCCTGACACGGTGCTCGAACTCACAGACCGTGAGATCATGATCAGAGCTGAAGTCAGATACTCAACCGACTGAGCCACCCAGACACCCCAAGAGACCTATATTTTTATTTTCTGAATCTGGCATCTCTAGGGAAGAACAAATGTATGCTCGTGGGTAGCTCAGAAGGTCAAAAAATGTAAAGACAAATTTACTGCACAGACGACATTCTTAGAAGAGCAGCCGGTACTGGGAACCCTGCTGACTAATGTGACCATTGTAGGATGACAGAGAGTGGGGTCATTTCATGCCTGGTTCACCAGAAAGTATCAGAAAGTCTAGCTAGCCGGTCTCAGTTTTCATCTTTTAGCTCGGGGGTCCTTAACCACTTCTGCGTTAGGATCCTGGTGGTCAAACTGCCTTCTCAGAATGGGTTTATGCAGATGAAAATGAAAGAAATATGATTACGGGGCGCCTGGATGGCTCGGTCAGTTAAACGCCTGACTCTTGGTTTCGGCTCAGGTCATGATCTCACAGTTCATCAACTTGAGCCTCATGTCGGGCTTGACTCTGACAGCACAGAGCCTGCTTGGGATTCTCTCTCTCTCTCTCTCTCTCTCTCTCTCTCTCTTTCTCTGCCCCTCCCAAGCTTGTTCCCTCTCTCACTCTCAAAAAAGAAATAAATAAACATTAAGAAAAAAAAGAAATATGATTACAAATGACACCAGTGACAGTAAAATGCACTCATTAAAGCATTTACAAAAACAAAATTGGGCTTCTTTTTCAAGCATTATTTAATAAGCGCTAATGTTTTGAAAGTGCAGTGAGCAGAAATGGTGTTTCGAATCTTGGAAACAACTGTACGTAAAGCGGAAATACTACGATTCCCCCTGTGACCGAATCCCAGTTGGGGGTAGAAGGGTTGCAAAAAAAGTATACATTTTGCTTACAGGTGATTGAGGGTGAACCGTCCCTCCCCCGCCCCAGCCTAGGCCATGGACACTGTACCCCTAGCCTCCCCAGACTCCATGGACCTGGGTTTAAACCCTGCTGTGCATGAGGCCCCACGTGCTGGTCCTGTCGCAGAAATTAAGCCAATGTATTAAATCCTCCCCGACTGATTTCCCCAGGGACGCCCCTGACCCTTGTAACTGGATTTGCCTCTTCTAGAAGAGTAGCTGGGATACCGAACAACCAGAAGCACAGTCCATTCCTTATCCGGCGGGACATCGCCGCACAGCCCAGGGTTGGCAGCGACCGGAACGATTCGTGTGACGGTCCCCGTGGGGAGACACCCCCTCACCCCTTACTAGGAAGCAACCCTATGGTATCTTCTGACGAGGAAACAAAGGGGGAAATGACAGCTCAGAAACACACAGGAGCCGCTGCCTTCAGAGCCTGACACATTGCATTTCCCAGAATTGTGAAGCTGGATTTTTACAGTAAATGTACTATTCAGGCACATGCAACTTTATGTTACCATGATTTCATCATAACTCTTGCCAGGAAGAAAGAAAGCTTACTCATGCACAGAGTAGCTGTTCTGACAACACTCCTCTTTATAAATCCTCCCTACGGCTGCCAGGATAAGTCTTGCTCACCTTTGCAAAGCTAAAGTCTCCAGCTCTGCTCCCGCTTTACCTTTCTTCCCTTCAGGATGTAGCCTGGGTGCATCGTGGCCTCTTCCCCCGAGTTCAGTGCCCTCGGGGCTCCTGTCTCCCGCCTGCCACTCCTTCCTGAAGGTTCTCATTCTCCCCTTCTCGGGTTAATTTCCGCCTGTTCTTTAAAAGTCAGGTTGAACATTACCTCCTCTGGGCTTAAAAAAAAAAAAGCCTTTCTTCATAAACAGCATAAAGGTTAAGAGTACAGGGTCCTGCTTCTGTTAATAGTAGCTGTGTGACTTTCGGCAGCTTACTTAACCCCTCTGGGCTCAGTTTCTCATGTGCGGAATAGTGACACTGAAAATTCTTACACATGATGGGGCCGTGTGAGGTTATAGTACATAAAGCACCATAGCGTGCTGCCTGCTCACACTAATTATTATATAAGAGCTATTATCATTAGGTGCTTACAATAAACAAAATGTACGGAATATGACGTACCAAAAGGAAATTCTGGTTCACACAGACGACAGCGGAGGGTTCTTACTTTGATTATAGCAAGTTCTTGTCAATGAATAAAACACCATTGCTCCCCCCTCCCCCCGCAAACAGCAACCTTTATAGACATACACTTCAAAAACATTTAAAAGGTGGAAAGTCTGAAGGTATTTCAATACTCGTTCCTTCATCTGAACGCCAAGAGATCACTGAGCACCTGTTATGTGCTAGGCTCGGCACCGGGTGCCGGAGCTCCAGCAGGGAATCAGAGACCAGCGTGGTTCTTGCTTTCAGGCAGTTGATGATAGAGCAGGGAAGGGAGGGATTAGATAAACCAGGAGAGGAATGTTTAAAGGTATTTGTGGGAAGCCTTAGGGAGAAATTCAGGACCGGATGGGAGAATCAAACCCGGGCTGTGTCATACATCCTAGTCTGGGGTCCCGGGAAGGCTTCCCTGGCGTTAAGGGGGAGACGTAAAGACTGAGGAGCACTCGGCAGGTAGGTAAGCGGGCTTGGAGTGAGAGGAGCGTTCCGGCCAGAGGGACACACGGTGTCTGCAAAGGCCCCGGGTGGCACGGAGCTTGCACCTTCCAGGGAGTAGGGGACTGGAGCAGAGTCAGGCAGGAGCTCGGGGCAGAGCCACGCCTCGCAGGACTTGGGGGCTCCTTGAGGACATTGCCTTCATCCTAGGGGAACGAGAAGCATCTCAGGGTTTCAGTCAAGGAAGAGAGGACCACCCTGGCTTTTAAAGTCACCGTGTTTGGGGCGCCTGGGTGGCGCAGTCGGTTAAGCGTCCGACTTCAGCCAGGTCACGATCTCGCGGTCCGTGAGTTCGAGCCCCGCGTCAGGCTCTGGGCTGATGTCTCGGAGCCTGGAGCCTGTTTCCGATTCTGTGTCTCCCTCTCTCTCTGACCCTCCCCCGTTCATGCTCTGTCTCTCTCTGTCTCAAAAATAAATAAAAAACGTTGAAAAAAAAAATAAAAAAAAAAATAAAGTCACCGTGTTTGACACAACATGCAGAATCAGTTGGAAGAGGCTAGCATAGATGCTGGAAGGCTGGAGAGCTGGTGCTTTTGGTAATCCAAGCTATAAATACCGGTGTGTGGACAAGGACAGCGTCAGCCGACTGAGAGGAGCGGGGGGCTCTGAGTTACCTCTTCCAGACAGGGTCAATAGGCACTTGTAACAGGTGGGGGGCAGGGAGCAGGTGAGGTCTCCAAAATGACTCCTGACCTCCGGGCATGAAGATAAGGGGGATGGGATGTGGGCGGGGGGGGGGGGGTGTTAAAATGAACATACTCATTCAGAGGAGACTGGATCTTCCACCAGAATTTAAAAATCATTCATAGATTCTCAGACACCCGTGCTGTTCAAACACTTGGATGGTATATGTGTGTGGAGCTCACCCCTGGTGACCCAGCCCCTGCAGGGGTGAGGTCTGGGGGAGCGCTCCGGGGTATGGGCAGGACAGACGTAAGCAGAGATAAGACCTGGGGTCTGGGCTGATGTTCACAAGAGAGGGCTGGGCGGGAGGGATGCCTTTAATGTTTCATCCTGCAAATGGAATTTGAAACGTGTAAGTGGATGAGATTCTCCCAGACACGGAGTGTGGGAGAAGCAGTCCCCGTCTGAGCCTTGGGCAGCCCTGGGGACTGGCAGAGTCGGAGGCATTGGCAAATGAGACCTAGAAGCCACTGGTCCAAGAAAAGTCATCACAGGTTTTTAGAGACATGTCAGCCCATCTTGTCGCCCATGCAGAGATGAACAGCTTCATAGACGGCTTCAGACAGGTCACTCGCCGTGGCATTTTCTGGTGGAAACTGACAAAGTTACACCCAAAGTTTAAAATCTTTACTTAGGGGCGCCTGGGTGGCTCAGTCGGTTAAGCCTCCGACTTTGGCTCAGGTCATGACCTCACGGCTTGTGAGTTCGAGCCCCTCATCGGGCTCTGGGCTGACGGCTCAGAGCCAGGAGCCCAATTCGGATTCTGTGTCTCCCTCACTCTCTGCCCCTCCCCTGCTCGTGCTCTGTCTCTCACTCCTTCCAAAATAAATAAACATTAAATTTGTTTTTTAAACTCTTTATTTCTACCCTTTGACCCAGTGACTTTCTGTCTGAGAATTAATAAGAAGTGCGAATTGGGATTAGGTACAAGAATGTCTTCTGCATTAGTCACAATATTGAAACATTCAGATCGAGCCGCATCACCAAAAAGAAAGAAACGATTTTACATGTGTAAAATATGTATAAGCTAAAACAGTGTGCAGTCTTTAAAAACCATGGCAAAACACTAAACGTCTCCCGTTGAAAACAGGAAGCTGATAAAGCTGGACGGACAGTGTGTTTGCTCCGTGTCTCCCTCTCCAGGTGAGATTAAAATGGAAATGCAGCTAATGTGTTAATAGCAGTTATCTCTTCAAAGGAGAACAAAATTAGGAGGGTTTGTCAACCAGACTTTCCATTTTATGGAGTTAATCTGAAAATTCAATTTCCCTAGTAAAGACCATTCCCAAACATTCCAGGTTTTACTGTAAATGAGAAGTACTCACCGTGCCCTACCGAGAAACTTTCCACATGCTGTGGTGGCCAAACCATACGAAATAATTTACTTTCAGAGACATTTAGATTGTACCACCCCAAGGACCCAGTGTTCAGCAAGTGTCCAGGCTTATTATTCCACATCAGCTTCGGGCCTCATTTAATCGACTGGGTGGGAAGAGTTTGCATTCCACCCAACAGGTTTCCTGCCCCACGCCTTTGTTCGGGCGGGTCCCTTTACCCCGAATTCCTTTCCTGTGCCCTATGTCTGGCAAACTCCTATTCATCCCTCAAAGCCCAGCTCAAATGCCACCTCCTTCAGCTTCCAGGGAGAGTTCCCCTTGTTCCTTTCTGCTGCCTTTTGTAAGTCGTTCACACCTCACAGTAACACTTAAGTGTGGCTGTACTATTGTGTTTGGGACCCCTCTTTCTCCTTAAACCAGGCTCGGTGAGGGGGTGTGGCATTTAACTTTTTTTTTTTTATTTGATGTTTATGTATATTTTGAGAGCGAGACAGAGAGACAGAGAGACAGAGCATGAGCGGGGAAGGGGCAGAGAGAGAGGGAGACACAGAATCAGAATCAGGCTCCGGGCTGTGAGCCATCAGCACAGAGCCCGATGCGGGGCTCGAACTCATGAACCGTGAGATCGTGATCTGAGCCGAGGTCGGGCGCTCAACCGACTGAGCCACCTAGGCACCCCATGGGTGTTTCATTTAACTTTTAACCCCAAGGCCAACACAAGGACTGCCACATGGCAGGGACGTAATGTTGGAGGAAGAGTGGGGTGGCCGAAGATATCATGCAAGTGAACTCCCGGCTGTCCAGACTTAGTATCTGCTGAAGCTCATTTAAAGATATGCCGTCTGATATTGTGGGTCAGAGGGGAGGCCAGTCCAAGGCCTGGCATGTCAGAGAGAAGAAGGTACAAATATGCCAGTGACCTTGAATCACTGAACTACCAGTGAAGATTTAGACTTGAGTCATAGCTCAAAGAATAGCCTACAAGATCGATCCTGCCTTAAAGAGAAATTGGGTCTTAGGTTTCTCACGCTGATAAAATTGACAAGCATGAGGGCATAAATATATTCAGTTGAGCCTAACCAATTATTTCCTGTTCTGCACACTGGCCATCAGAGGTTAAAGGTTTAAGACACCTTTGAGCGCTAGCCCTCTGTTTGAGTTCTCAGAGCAGGAGTCTCTGACGTTTTGTGCCTCAGGGATCCAAGAGCAAGGACAGAATTGAAGTATTCAAACTGAGTTTGTACTTTATTGTTTTCAACGTTTGTTTATATGTTGTGCATTTTAAAAAATGTGCATAATATATTAGTACCTACTTGTATATGTGTATTAGTACATATATGTACAAAAGTATATGTGTTGTGCCTGTAAGTCCAAAGTGTTAGTGTATGTGTGTGTGTGTGTGTGTGTGTGTGTGTGTATGCAGTGGGGGTGGGGGACTGTACATTTTTGAATCCAGTGCTTTATTATTATTTTTTCCTGTTTATTTATTCTTGAGAGAGAGACACAGAGAGACAGAGAGAGGGGGAGACAGAGGACCCAAAGTGGGTTCTGTGCTGACAGCAAAGAGCCCGATGCGGGGCTTGAACTCAGAAAGCAGGAGATCATGAGCTAAACCGAAGTTGGACGCTCAGGACCTCAAGACTGAGCCCCTCAGGCACCCAGAATCCGATGCTGTGGACGAGTGCTTATTAAACCTTCATGTGCAGACAGATGTCCTGGGGATCCTGTTAAAATGCAGATTCTGATTCAGAAGCTGTGTGCTGAGGTCTGAGAACGTGCATTTCCGCCAGGCTCCCGGTGACGAGGCCGGCCACTAGCTTTGGTTTGCAATCAGCATTTTGCAACCCGAGTTCCTCATCGAAACTACACAACACAGAACACAGAGCAATCTGAAACGGTTTCAGTGACCCTTTTGTCTCCCATGGGTGGCCGTCACCAGCTGATTTCGCTCGCAGAACTCTATGGAGAAGGAAGCTTTACCTCTGGGAGAAAGTTCAAGGTCACTAGCCTTTTTTTTAAAACCCTGCTTATAAATCACTGCGCAGCATCACACGTCAGTCCCGTGTTTAATAATTTTTTTCCAATGTTGGTTCTCCTTTACGAGAAGCAGAGCTGGAAACCAACGTTTTGACCACTCCTGATCATCCAGGCTCCCGTGGTACTGGTGTTAAGCAGAAGAAAGCTCAGTGGGAAGTTTCTGACTAGGAAGGGCTACCTCTGGGCACCCTCACCCTGATGGGAGGCTGGTGTTGAAAGTCAGTGGGTTGCAAACGTTCTTTGTCCGAAGGAAGAGGAGAAAAAGAACCCACCCACATCTGTAGCGCTCAGTGAAGATTTGTGAGTGAAAACACACGTGCACAGACGCACACGATATTGACACAATGATTCTCTTAATTCACAGAGTCTACCCGGCCATTCAAGTGCGCGTGAATTTTCAAATATCTGCATCTTCTCGGCTGCGGGGCTGGTATCCGAGTATTTCCATTCCCTGCGGAAAAGTGACGTGTGATTGAATTGGAACAGTGCTTCCTCCGAATCTAGGCCCACGTCCCACACAAACACAATGCAACCCACAGGATTCAGACTCAGTGCCTGAGATCACGTGTTCAGGATTAGCGAGGACAGTGGAGTGGACGAAGGAGAAGTCCTAAAGGGCCATTCCATTGGCCGTTTGACATGAGTTGGCCCCCAAATGACATCTGGTCGGCCAATTCTCAATGCTCTATCTTGGATCTGTCTTCAGCCCTGATTTCGGTCAAGAGATCCCGGTTTCAGAGGGTGGAATTGGGAGCCAGACCCTGGCTGCAAAAGTTGGACAATGCCCTTTTGTCTTTCCTGCATGCCACCTCTTGTTTCTGTTTGTAGGTAAATAAACCTCATGGAACAAGAAAGGCCAAATTACTGTCTTCGGGTGGTGAGGACAAAAGGTTCAGCTGAGAAGAATGTCTTGTATCACACAGCCTCGAGGACCCCTGGTTTACATCAATATCCCTTGAAGCTGCTCCTCCCCTTCTCAGCCCCACTGCCTTGGTTTAGAGGCACATACTCTCTTTCTTCGGTGACCCCAGGAGGCTCATAACCAGGTGCCTGTCCCCAGTGACCATCCGTGTGAGGCATTCCCCACGGTGCAGCCTTGCCGATCTCCTGAAATCTCTCCTCCACTGCCCAGCTCAGCGGCCCCAGTTATCTACAAACCAAGGCCTGATCCCTTGACCTTATGACCATGGCATGTGAGTCCTTTAGGAGCCGGCCCTCCTACCCCTGCCTTGGTGCCAGCTTTTCCGCGGCCTGTGCAAGCCATGCCGAAAGACTCACGGTTGCCCAAATGGGTTGGTCCTCTGTTGACTGATTCAATACCTTCAAACATGCCAGGCCATCTACTAGAAAGCTCTCTCCCTTTCTTCACTCGCTTCCTCCTGTCTACCTTTGAGACCTGGCTCATTCTGGGGATGTGCTTCCCTTGTTCTCACAGGTTAGGCGCTTTCCCTACCTGCCCCCCTGTCCCTGTGCTTCTGTCTCTCGGAATATTTATCTCAGTGTGGTGGAACTGTTGGTGGACTTCTGAATATCTGATTGCAGTAACAATGATCAGATTAACAATAGCCATTAGCCGCGAGCATACACATGGCCAGAACTGTGTTGACAGCTCGTATTCCTGAACTCCAAACTTCAGAGTCACTCTGGCAAAAACTCTGGTAAAAATAAGGGGCTCGGATGAGTCAGACAGTTCGCCTGAGGCCACACAACCGGCCAGTAGTGGTGACAATATTTAGATCCTGGACTGACTCAAATTCCAGCTCGTGCATCACCCTCCATTGCCTCCTGTTGGAACATAAGCTCTCATACCTTATGTTGCGTGTGCCAATGTCGAGGTTCCAACAGGCCCTTAATGTTTATGAATGAATGAATGAATGGGTTAATGAATGGAAGCAAAGGCATTTTGGAGTCTTCCGGTGCTGAGAAAAGCAGCCAAGGGTCTCAAAATGAGTGCTCCCATATATTGGTGTATTGATGAGCGAAGCGGAGAAAGAGTACTTTGCCTCCCTCGGTCCGCTCACTGCTGAAAGATGCAGGGGGGACCATGCCTATGAAGCCAGCATTCTCTGCAAGGTCACGGTGCTGCCCTGCACCTGCCTGAAGCTGCTGCTATGCCTCTCTTCTTTCTTTCTATGAGTGACTCCGCGGCCACCCAAGCCTGATGCCCGTCCGCCTCTCTCTCCCCACTTCCTTTACAATTACAACACATCGTCTTTGGTTCTGCCTGCAGCTAAGTCTTGTTTCCATCCCCTGCTTCTCTGCCCTTTCAAGGCTCCACTCTGCTCACTGTCCCTGGCCTCCTTTCGGCCCCTCTTTACTCCGACTCCCCTTTAGAGCCACTCTCCCTTTCAAAAATGATGACGTGTCTATGTCCATCCCCTGAGTCAGCCCTCAACCTGGTTTTCATGTCTTACGTGATATAAAGTCTAAACTTTTTACCCAATGTCTGAGTTTTCTAGGTGAGACCCCCTGGCTGCCATTCTGGGCACATCTCTGGACGTTCACTCCATCATCCATGCTTCAGTGATGGCGAAATGCACTTCTCCGCACACTGCGTGCTGCCCCACATCTTTCTACCTGCCTTTGCTCCCAGTGTGTCCACTGCCTGAAAGGCCCATGTTAGCACAGATCCCCCAGCTGAAAGCCCGTGATTCCCTGATAACTCCTCCCACCACAGGTTCATTTAAGACCTGCCTCTCCTTTACCGCTCTAAGGTATAGTTCTCTCACGTCTGTATCATGAATTCCTCTGAATGTATCTGTCTCCCCTTCTGGAAGGTGAGTTCTCTGAGAGCAGGGATTGGGCCATGTTCATCTCTGTAGCCACAGAAACACCGTTCCTGGCATGTAGTAGGTGCTCAAAAAAAAAAAAAAACTTTTGATGACTCATACTCAGGACTCTATAAACGAGTCAATAAATAGATTAATAAGCAATCCATAAATTAAAGGATGAATGAAGGTCAAAGACATGGCCCAAATCATATGAATGGTTTCAACATACTTATCATTACATGTGAAGCTTTCTAAATTCTTTCTTTGAAGGGACTTACAGTCACATATTGTCCTATCTCTGCGTGAAGTGAGTTTCCACTGTGCTACAGTTCACCGGGTTAAGGAATGCTTCCTTTCGTCTGTCCTGACTCAGACGCTCCCGGAAGCTGGGAGCTTCCTCCGTTGATGACCCTTCCTTGGTGATTCACTGATGTCCTCAAAAAGTACATACACGGATGTTCAGATACGGCTCTTCTCCCCAAGGATGGCTTGCTTTTTTCGGGAATGATTAATCATACCTGTAGTTACTTGAAGCATTGGAGCTTTCCACTAAAGAAGTCTAATTACGTTCGCATGTGCTTTGTTTCCTTCCTTGTTTACCCCGCTCCCCGTACACACACATACACAAAATCAGCCTGGAAACTGTGGCAGAATCCTATTTGTCTTTATTCACTTGGTGGCCTTTTTCGCAGCTTTCTCGACAACATCTTTCAAAATCCCAAGGATTTCACTGGAAGATCATGGTTAAGGTCAGAAGGAAAGGAGGGAAGGCTCATGAACCTACACGGTGGGTAGGGGTTTCTTCCAATCTCTCCCCTCGCCCCCCAGTCCTTCCCTCCATCCATCAAACCATCGCATTCGATTCCCAGGATTTACTTACTAAAATCAAAGGGGCTAAGCCTTATTTTGAGCAGCCCATCACCGCCTTCTCAGTCGTGAGAAATGGAACCTAGTTTCTAATGCTATTTCTATTACCATTTTGTAAAATATGCAATGAATGATTGAGGAAAACTAAAACCACACATAGCCTAGGATTAAAAATGGTGCCATGGCCTTCAAACTCCACTGGGACAACCCCTCGCTCTGGGTCATTATTTCCTAGAAGCTGTGAGTATTCCTCAGTGTCTCCTAATCACCAATATATCATTCATTCACTCACTCACTCACTCACTCACTCACTTATTCAGCAAGTACTTAACACTATTATAAGAAAAATACAGTCTTATGCCTGGTCCTGGTCCTCGAGTTTTACCATCTAATAGAGGAGATGACATATACATGAAATGTTATAACACCAGGCAGAGTAGGATCCTTTCCGGCTAACTCTTAGGGACATGTAAAAACTCCTATAATACAACTTAAGATGTTTATTGGTTCCTGTGTTTCTCCCATCCCACAAGTCTGCAAGCTGCATAAATACAAGGACTGTGTCTTATTCTAATGCTCTGTATTGTCCTGATCTAACAGTGTCTTCCCAGCTGACGTGAACGAATGTACTATATAGAAACATAGGGAAAACGTCCAAGAAAGGATCGATTCTTTCCAACTGGAAGAATCACAGAAGTCTTTGTGCATTTTCTGTAGGAAGAGGAAATAGGAGAAAGGGAATTGTCTGTGAGGGGAACTTCCCAGGCAAAACAAAAAAAGGATGATGTGGTGGCAAAATACTTTCTTGAGTAGGTTCATTTGATTGGACCATAGGTTATATCAATAATTCCAATTGTGGCTGCATATAAGAAACATCTGGAGAAGTTTTTAAATGTCTTAATCCCTTGGCTTCTCCACACATCAGCTGAATCAGAATCTCTCATCGGGGGGAGGAAAGGAGGGACATATTATCAGGAGCCTGAGTTTTGGTACTTTTTCAAAATTTGCTGTTTGCTTCTAGTGTTTCCTGATGGTTGAGAATCACTGTGGTGCCTTAAGAGATTAAATATGAGGACGGATTAAAAGTTCGCGTGGCAATAGATTTTAAAGAGCTTTAAAACCGAAGAGTTTGATCTGTCGACAGGTAAAAAGAAGCCAGGCTCATGTAGCAAGACAGATTGAGATGAAGAGAGTAGATATAGAGAGATGAGATAAGATGCCATTAATGCAATAAAAATAAAGCAATACACGAACTCCAGGGCATCACCACCTTGGCTTACCAACAGGTAACACTCACACACCTGTTAGATGTGAGGTGATGACAGGGGACGCTGCTTTGTCCCTGGATGAAGAAGAAGGCTTGAACGACAGAGTATTGAAGGCAACGCCGTGAGATTGGCTCTCCTCAAGTTTGCTTTGAAGTGTTCTTCTCTAGGAAGTAAATTTGGGGCTGGTGATGAAGATTTGGGAATCGCCACCCGGGAGCAGACGTGAACCGCATGAGTCAATGAGATCTGTACCAAGGAAAAATACCAACGGCAGAAGGAAGCTGAGGGCTGAAGCTAGGAGACGGGCCACACTGGGGAGGACTGGAGGACTTTTCGGAAATGCGGCTGGGCAAGAGCAGCCAGATGGTTGGGCAACTGTGTAGCTCATCAGAGTGGACAACCAGGGAAATGAGATTTCGGGAAATAGGACATGATCTAGGAGTCGAAGATTTGAGGGTGGACAGGAGGGACTGCCGCTCCCAGGGGTGAGTCCTGGAAAGGAGGGGGGGACCCCTGTTTCCCTAAGAAAGAAGGGAAAGAGGAAAGGTTACACCCACTGCTCATGTACTTATTGAGCACCTACTATTTTCCGGACTCTTTCAAACACTGGGGACACCACGGTACAAGCAGATGCTTGTTCTCATGAAGCTTATGTTCCAGCTGAGGGGGAGGGGAAGGAAGGTAGGAAACGTTATGGGAAAATACTGAGCGGTAGAAGATGAACGCTGCTGAACTGTGCCCTTGGTCCAGGGAATGGACTAAGTATGGTCCTTTGGGGAAATGTGAGCAGGGCGGAAAGATGTGGAAGAAACTGGGGCTAGCTCTCGAGAAGCCAGGAGACGAGACGAGAGAGGAAGGAGTCTAAACAGCCGCAGGACCCAGTCTCTTGGCTACACCTGCTGTGACTTTGCAGATGTCGATGCTGAGTACCCGGGAGCCCCGGCCGAGTACGGAAGAGGAGAGGTGCCCGGAGCCGGGGACCGGCGAGGCCTCAGCGGTAAAAGGTGACCGGGACTTGGGATTACAATAAACATAGAAACATAAACATCGAAAACCCGCAGAATGTAAATTCTCAAGGTCACGGCGCGCTCATCGGCTCGTGGAATCCATACGGTAATTGAGCACATTAAGAAGCCTACTAACTCTGCTATTGAGTTTTAGAAGGGCTATAATTTAGTATCGCCAGCTATCAATTAGGCCTGTTTTCCTCATCTGTAAAATGAAAGGGTTGGGCGAAATGGCCTCCAAGCTCTCTCCGGTATGGGCAGCCAGTGAACATCAGAGAAAACGCGAAAATCTGAAACTCGGTTTACTTCTTTAACGTGTACATTGAACGTGTGACTCTCGTGTCAGCTGCACAGCTAACACGGCTCTGGGCTGACTAGGCCCTTGGTCACCAGGACCATCGTGGTTTTAAAGATTAATCGCCCTGTGAACATACACAGCCTAAGTTCTGCTGGGAGAAATCTCAGGTGTCACGGGTAATTGACAAGTTGTTGATAGGACATTGGAACAGACTGACAAGAAAATTCTTAGAGACCAAGGGGTTCTAGGTATTTGCAAGCTGGGGAAATTGATTTGTCAATATCGGGGAAAAGGGGGAGACACTGGTTAAAAGACGCCAAGGAAAGAAGGAAGGAAGGAAGGAAGGAAGGAAGGAAGGAAGGAAGCAAGGAAGGAAGGAAAGAAAAGGAAGGAATGGAAAGGAAGGGATGGGAAGAAGCTTTGCAAATATTAGAATGAATAGCTAGGTATATGAAATAGAGTTATACACATATGAGTCATCTCTCAGAGCTAAGATGAATTTACAGCAGTCTATGTAGGCTCTTTCTCACGCCCGAAAATTGTGAGTTAGAGTTAACCAGGCCTTAAGCAGATCCTAAAAGCCTAAGGTAGAATGCTGCCAATTGGACAGTCCATAAGGGGAACTAGACTACTAGCTAGCTATCATCACTTAATATTTTAAATACCTTCCCCCTCTTCACAAGCCATGCGGTTTGTGGATAATACAATACACAACATTGGAAGAAGTAAGCCTCTGGATGTGCTTGTTCAAACAGCTGCATTTGTTAGACACCTTGTCGTTAAAATCAAGGTCTTTAAGGCTCAAACATCAGTGCTAATGCTGCAAGTTATTTATTTGTGAATTTAATCTGAATTAAGAGCTAATTGCTATTTTTAGAAGCATGCCTGTTCTTTACTAATAGTTGTATACCCAAAGCCTTCGTTCAGGAAAATAAACTGGGGCTGCAGTCTCTACAGCATAGGGTACAAGAATTCATCACTCTTTTTCCTCACGAGGTTAAATACTGTCTTTTATTTGCAGTCCCATAGCGTAGTGCCTACTCACATTTAAGCACTAGAAGTTTCAAACACGGGAGTTTTCTTCAAATCAGGAAGATACATATTAGTTGAAATGAAAAAGAGTGGAGAGTAGGGGAAAAAAAAATCATGCCTGAGGTCACGATGAATCATTTTGGTTGGACCTTCCAGAAATTCCCTAGTCTTTTGAGGTTTGGATGTTTTATTTTTCCCTTCCCTCCATGGCACCCTGGGTGGCCAGCGGGAAGCACTCTGGGGGCCTTACCTTGAGTCCAGGTGCTGGGACCCAGCTCAATCGAAGGTCCTGGAGATCTGGGGCAGTGACCAGGAGGCCCGGCTCTGCAGGAAGGACCTGGGACGGGGGGTGCAGTCCAACCTTGGGCCGCATGATCACTGGATGGCCAAAGCTGGGTAATGGAGCTTTCCTCACCCACTTCCATGGTGGATGAACAGCAGAGCCTTGGCCCACAAGAAATTCCAGCCCGGGACTTTGGATTTTATGGGTGAACGACAGCCCCCTTGCAAAAAAAAGAAAAAAAGGTACTTGTATCTGACCTGGCTCCAGATTCTTTTATATGCTGTTTGAGGGGCGCCTGGGTGGCTCAGTCGGTTGAGCAGCCGACTTCGGCTCAGGTCATGATCTCACGGTCCGTGAGTTCGAGCCCCGCATCGGGCTCTGTGCTGACAGCTCAGAGCCTGGAGCCTGCTTCAGGTTCTGTGTCTCCCTCTCTCTGACCCTCCCCCGTTCATGCTCTGTCTCTCCCTGTCTCAAAAATAAATGTTAAAAAAAAAAAATTATATGCTGTTTGACAACAGAAACTGCCAAGCAGAACTACCGCCTGGAAGGAGGCACAGCATTTTCTCATGCTTCATGGGTCCTGGGGATGCTAGCAATTCTCCCTCTCGCCTGGATTCTCTCCCACGGGGCTCTGGAGCCTTTGGAGGTTATCTGATCAAGAATCACATTTCAATCACTCTCAAAGCTGTCGTGGGCCTCACACTCTCGGTCACGGGCCCGATCGCGGTGCTAGGTCACAGGTTGCACGGTTGGTTTTCAAGACACCCAGCTACTGGGGCACCTGGGGGGCTCAGTCAGTTAAGCGTCTGACTTCGGCTCAGGTCCTGATCTTGTGGTTTGTGAGTTCGAGCCCCGCCTTGGGCTCTGTGCTGACAGATCAGAGCCTGGAGCCTGCTTCAGAGTCTGTGTCTCCCTCACTCCCTGCCCCTCCCCCAATCTCTCTCTCAAAAATAAATAAACATTAAAACACCAAGCTACCAAGCAGCCCCTAGTGGTGGAGAATTATTGTAAACAGATGAGAACACACTAGAAATTTCCCGTGACTTTGGATGGCTCTCATGTGCCATCATTTTCGATGACCTCCATATGCATTTCTCCAGATGTTTCTTCTCTGCCAGTCTGTTCCCATAATGACCTCTGGACAGGATGTGAAGTACCTGCCCAGAATAATAACGACCAGGCCCGCAGCCAGGTTGTGGACAGTTGTATTGGGGAAGCATTCTAGTGCACAGGCTCACTGCTTCCTGACTAGAAAATACTGGCATGGTGTTCAGCTCAGTCCTCAGAACATTCTTTATAGGACCATCCCTGGGAATGACAGTGTTCAGGGAAGGAACTATTAACAAATGTCAACATTTTAGGGACAGCAGGGATTGTTTTCCTGTGTTCAACCTGTCTTCTCTCTCTCTGTCTCTCTTTCTGTCTCCCCCCCCCCCGCCCCACCCATACACACACCCTGGTCCAATTTACAGTTTTTGACAAAATTGGGTGAATCATCACATATTCAGTCAATATTATTCCATGCTTAGCTTTGTCTCGAGCATTTTGGTGATAGAGATGCAACATGAAATAGTGAAAAAATATGGGGTTGGAGCCAGACAGACTTGGGTTCAAATGTCAGGTCTTCTGATATGACAGTGGGGGGAGAGGGGAGGTCCTTAAAGTCTGGAAGCTTGTGCCAAGCTCAGGAGGGACTCATCCCGAGGACAAAGGGAGATGCCCTGTGGAAAGTACTTGGGAAAGTGACCTTGGACAAGTATTCAGTCTCCCTGATTGTCAGATTCCTGCTTTCAAAAAAGGGGTGCCTGGGTGGCTCAGTCAGTAAGTAGAGTGTCAGACTCTTGATTTCGGCTCAGGTCACAGTCCCAGGGTCATGGGACCGAGCCCTGTATTTGACTCTGTGCTTAATGTAGAGCCTGCTGAAAAGTCTCTCTCTTTTCCTTTGCCCGTCTCCCCTGCTCACACTCTCTAAATAAATAAATAAATAAATAAATAAATAAATAAGGGAGATAATAAGGCTCACCTCGCATTAAGATCACAAACAGCCAGTTGAATGCACCCAACACAGTGCAAAGCAGGACCCTGAGAAGCATGGCTGGCTGTCACTCGGTCAAGGGCGAGAGGCCCCCAGCCATCAGGGGCTTGTCATCTGATTGGGGTGGGAGGCAGCACCTGTGCCCAACAAACACCCACTCGGGGACCCAACATATGAAAAGGGCTTCATTGCCCAGAGACATTCTGGGTTGGGTTCAGCCCAGAGAGAAGGAAATTTAGGGAGTCCAGAAGTGATGAGGCCCCTGTGGGAGGGACAACCGAGCCTCGTGGGCCTTGAAGGGAGGGTGTTGAAGGCGGATAACAAGACCGGAAGCATAAGGAAAGAACGGCGGCCTTGGGGAAAGCGGCCACACCGGCAAAGCCAACAAGGTGAGGTTGAATGCAGAGCAACTGAACAGGGGGCCTGGGTGAGGAGCGGAGCTTGGGGAACGGAGGTCAAGTGACAGCATTGGCAATAAGCAGGTCGGCTAACGGATGCCCTGGTCTGCGCTCGTGACCGTCCGATTCCGGAAATCTGGGTAAGACGGCTGCCAACCGCACACGTCCCCAAGTCCTAGGGACACCTGGTGTTTCGGTGCCAACCTTCCTCTCTGTCTCTTTTTCCCTGATTTTAGAGAGCACTGTGGTTTCTTTCCCGACCAGGCTGTGCAGTATGTACTCAATTTATAGTTTACAGGGATTTCTCACACACCCATGTATGTTTTCCACTGAAGTCTGTACTTTTTCCTAGACCCGCCCGAATTCCAGAGCATGGCTCATTTGTACGCCAAGTTCATAGTATTTCTCTTTGTCACTCTCCTCTTCTTCTAAAACCTAGGAGAAAGTTACCTTTTTAATGTTCCTGCGTGTTTTTAACAGCAAAAAAAAAAAAAAAAAATGAAGGATGTCAAAAAAATAATTACAAGGGTAATTTCTGATTCAATCTGCCTTGAGAACAACCCTGTCAACGGGCTTCTGCCAAGTCTAAAATCTTGTTCATCAGAGTTTGAGTAGCTACAGGGGCATGATCCCTTTTATAAGTAAAAGAATAATAAAAAAAAAAAATCTGGTTGAAGATTTTGTAAGAGTGATGACCTAGCCTCTGGAATTCTGGGCTCCTTTACAAAGTAAGGAAAACAGAACCATATAAAAAGGGAATTAGGTCCTCGGGGAGGAAAGTCAGCTCACGTGGGTCATTTTGAGAGTGGTTCTCTCTACTGATGCCTAGAAGACAGAAGAGCCTTCCCTGACACGTTCATCCAAAACGTCTTCTCTGACTCCCTGGTGTCTCTATGGCAGGCATTCCTCCAAGTTCACGGATGAGAAACAGGGAAGTTGGGGACGAGGCAGAGGCTCACACAGCCCAGAGGTGGGGGCTCCAGCCCAGGATTTTCACCTCCTTTCACTACCCTTCTTCTTGCCAGCCATCCTAAGGAAGTGTGCTCACCTCGGGCTGGGAGGAAGGGGGTGCTGAAGAATCTGTTCGGGAATTGGGGCCCTGGGGTGGAGACAGAAGGAACCAGTCTCTGTTGTTCGATGGCTTCCCGTGTGCCCCAAATATGCGAAGACACCGGGGCTCATAACACCAGTGCACGTTACCCTAGGGCTCCGTGGCTGGGAGTTCACACACTTGGATTTCACATCTGGAATGTCTGCTTCCAGAATCCAAAGTCTCTCGTCGTGAGAGCATCCTGCCTCTTTCTTGTTGAAAAATTTGTTTTTAATGTGTATTTATTTTTGACAGAGAGAGAGAGAGAGAGACAGAGCGTGAGCGGGGGAGGGGCAGAGAGAGAGGGAGACGCAGAATCCGAAACAGGCTCCAGGCTCTGAGCTGTCAGCACAGAGCCTGACGCGGGGCTCGAACTCACAAACAGTGAGATCACGACCTGAGCCGAAGTCGGACGCTCAACCGACTGAGCCACCCAGGCGCCCCTTGCCTCTTTCTTAACAGAGTGAACTTCTTTTTGTCAAGCTTCCACCATTACCTGCCAGGGGCTTTTTCTCTCTCATCTTTTGTTTCTTTCAGGCTTCAAAAATTCTTATCACATATGTATATTCTCCTCTCCAGAAGTTTCTGAAATATTACCCATTTGACTTTTGCTGAGAAAAATTAAGGCCTCCACTCTTTGAATCCACGTATCTATTTTTCAAAAGGGCTATAATACTGCACTTTGTGTTTTGCTGAAGTTTTGTTTAATCACAGCACGGCACCAAAAACCCAGAAGGTATTCCCCACAAAATAAACTTCAAGCTGTAGGTTCAGTGCCAACAACAGCTAATTGTTCTGAGGGAACTGGCATTGCTTGCTCGTTCTCTCTCCCTCGTTATGACTGTCTTTGTCAGATCCTGCTTGTGTTCACGAGGTCGCTGATCTTAAGAAAGAATAAACTTGAAAGGTCTTGCTTTAATCATTGCAGTAATTAGCAAATTTGGACACTGCATTATCTTTCCCTTTTTACTGGAAACACATTCAAGCATGGGCTTGTCGCTTTTCCAGGGCGTCTCAGGAAGACTGAAGCTCATAACTTGCAAAAACCAGGTATCCATCCAGGTACGAAGGAGCCTGAGTTGCTGGAAACTTCCTTCAGGAGCACATGTCAGTACCCCTCCCCACTAAACCTATACGTTTACAATCGTGATAGAGGCTGATTTATTGGATCACTTGGTTGACTTTCAGGAGGAGAAGGACCGGGCTCGCCACCCTTAGAACGCAGAATGGAAGAGAAGAGACTTTCGCCATCGACGGGCTCAGAAGGGGCCATCCTGCGCTCCTGAGGACTCCGATTTGCCAGCCGCAATAATCTCTCGGTCCTCTAAGCTTTTACCTGGAGTGTGAGGTGGGAAGAGGCTACCGAGCCCTCTCCACCACCTTGTCTCGTTGGCATTGTCAGACCACCTGCTGCTTCTTCCCCTCAACTTCCAGACCCGCTTCCTGCCCGCTCTGATAAATGAGTCAAGGCGGTATCGGTAAGAGCATCTCCAGAACGTTCCTACCGACTTTTGCTACTTTGGTCTGCCGTCTGCTTCTCTGCTGAGTCCTTCTCTTTCATTCTTTTCCTGTGCGGTGGACTTTTCCTCTCGTCTGCGTCCGCCCCCGCCCCCCACTGGTTATGGTCCCCAAGGTCCTACGCTCACCCGCCTGTACTGCTCTTTATAGTACGTCTCGTGTCCTCTACCTGACGCTCTTGACCACGCCTGGTCCCGTTACGTTAACTGTTGTTGACCGACAGCACCTCCTCTGAGAACAACTCTGTCTTTCCCTGGGACGCCCCCTCCTAGAGAAGTGCCCAGAACTGACTTGTCCCAAACAGAAATCATATTATTTATCTTCCCCAAATGCAGTTACTCTTCCCGGTGCTTGGTCCCAACAACGGCATCCTCATTCTGCCACCTGTGAAATCCTTCCCTCCTGCCTAATGTAGTGCGAGCCCTTCTAATGCACTTTGCCAGTGCCTCCCTTTCCCCTTCTATTACCGCGCCGGGCCCCAGGTCTTCAGGCTCTCTACTGGCCTCTCAACACCCCGTTCCGGCAAGTCACGTGGCCTGCACGGTCAGCCTGATATCCCTAGAGTGCAGCTCAGAACCCCCAAAACCAAAGCTTTCGGTGACCCCTCACTGCTTACCAAACCAGACCCCAGACAGTCCTTGGCAACCCGCCTGCCCCTGAGTCTCATCTCCGGAGGCTCGGCCCTTAAGGCTCTGGCCACTAGAGGCTAATGACCTTGCATCAGAGTTGGCTTCACCCCTTCTGAAGCAAGCCGCATACCCTCTGCACCCTGTTTTCCTCCTCTCGAAAACAAGGCTGATAGCAAAGCCCGCCAGGTAGGAGAGACAGTTGTTGTGAGGATTAAGGAGGACCTAGAACCAAGTTGTCTTTAGTGAGCTCTCAGCATCGCCTTGACCGTTGCCATCACTCCCCACCCCGACCCCCCTCCTCCCTGGCGCACCTGCCATTCTGCTCGCTCTGATGGCTCCTCCCATCCTGACTTTCAAAGTCCTGTCCACTCGCCTACGCTCTCTCAGATTCCCCAAGGCCTTTCCCTACCGTCCCAAACAGATCTGGTCTTCTCTTTTGACTATCCCCGACCGCTAGCCTGGCTCCTTGTGCGATTCTGTTCTGCCTGATGCCACAGACATTCTGCTGCACAAGTGGTTTCTACTATTTCTTCTCTTCTGTTCCCACCCGCACGTCATCACAGAAGCCGACTGGGGGGATCCCTGCGATCAAGGACCGCGTCTTCTCCCGCGACCACCCAGCCTCCTGCCCAGTTAGCCAGCAGCACACACACACTGGGTGAAGGGGCTTGGGGCCGGAGCCCAACTCTCCAAACTCCTAATAGGAGTTGATTAAAAACTCATTCAATATACATTCCCCCCAACTTTGGGCTAGTGCCTCATAGACCATTTCTTCAGCTATCGAAAATTAAACAAAGGGTGCTGCAAAAAGGCGAAGTTTAGAGAACATTCCCAGGAGGCTGGGCTGGACAGGCCAATACCCATCATTATAAAATTTATTTTTAAATTTTTTCATGTTTAGTTTTGAGAGACAGAGAGAGAGAGAGAGAGTCTGGGAGGGAGGGAGAGGGGTAGAGAGAGAGGGAGACACAGAATCCAAAGCAGGCTCCAGGCTCCAAGCTGTCAGCACAGAGCCTGACACGGGGCTCGAACTCATGGACCGCGAGATCATGACCTGAGCCGAAGCCAGATGCTTAGCCAACTGGAGCTACCCAGGTGCCCCTACAAAATTTACTTTTTTCAATATACATACCCTCACACAGCCTCACACTCCAAAATGCCAGGTACTGGCATAGGCTGCTTCCAGTCGGAGTGAGATGCATTTGATTACAATCACAGCAAAGAGGCTCTTCTAAGGTTTAGTCCCGTAATATTTCATCCTCAAAATGGAGAAATCTTAGAAAATTCTCTTCGACTTAAAATTTAAAACACACTGAGAGCCAAATACCCTGATTGCCACAGGTACACTAACACAGGCCTTAACTAAACATAGCACTTGAGGGAGACTAGAAACGACGTGATGCCTGGGCCTTGCACCCTGGATTGGCCGCACCCTGGGTCAAATCCCCCTCTGCCTCCCGGGATTGCAGCGACTTCCTCCTCCTCTTTCTTTCCCTTGTTTCCATCCCCAGGATCCAACTTTCAGTGCACGCTCCCATGCCAAAGCCATGGAGTTTTATTTCAGTGTCCTTCTTTCCAAAATACTCTGCGTGCTGCTCGCTTTCCCCGCATGGGGTTTATTCAGCTACTTTGTGGTAGGTGCGTGCTGCCCCATTTAACCACTTCTAGCAGCCGGCCTATCACGTCGAAACGTTCACCGAGGGAAAAAAATGCACCAGTTAGTAGTTTTCAGATACATGCTATTTCAAAACACTTTGGATAAAAAGTTCTCTGTTGGCGTAAATGCAGGCCACGGTTCGGGTGAGGATGTAATTATAGCAAAAATCCCACCTTCGTGTCAATGCCTGTTGACTCAATGAGGATCGCCCAAGGAATGATCCGGACCAAGCTCTGGGAGCGCCGAGAAAGCATCAGGTAAGTCTCGATTGTCCCAGAGCTTACAACTAGTCGGTAGGTGAGACAGACACATAGGTTGCCTTGTAACGTAGGGTTGAGTGGGGTGAGCCAGCTCATCCGGGAGGGGGGAGGGACGTCTACAGAGGGTTCCTAGCCCAGGCGTGGCCGGTCATAGATGGCCTCCTGGCAATGGTGCCAGACCCGAGTCTAAACCGGTGGAGAACATTTATCACCTCACTTATGGACAAGCAAATTATACACATAGTGACAATTAAATTATAGACAGTGATTTTAAAAAGAAAGATCTGAAGAGCCAGAATAGACATTATCTTTCAAAAGAATCATAAAAAACGATGCCCGTAAAACTCAGCACTACAAGGGCCTGATTGATTCCCAGTTTCAAACACGAAGGTTATTTAAAACTCACATTGGAGGCGCCTGGGTGGCTCAGTCGGTTGAGCGTCCGACTTCGGCTCAGGTCACGATCTCGCGGTCCGTGAGTTCGAGCCCCATGTCGGGCTCTGTGCTGCCAGCTCAGAGCCTGGAGCCTGCTTCAGATTCTGTGTCTCCCTCTCTCTCTGACCCTCCCCCACTCATGCTCTGTCTCTCTCTGCCTCGGAAATAAACATTAAAAAAAAAATTAAAAAAAAATAAATTAAATAAAACGCACATTTAATTCTGAGGCCCCAAACGAGATTCTGCCACTGTGGGCCTGCCTACGTTTAGTTTGTGGTTTTCAAAAAGCAGATAAAACTCGGGGCCAAATCAGGTCGATCAGGTGAGCATCTGACTTTTGGTTTTGGCTCTGGTCATGATCTCATGGTTTGTGAGTTTGGGATCCTCTGTCTTCCTCTCTCTCTGCCCATCAAAACTCATATAAAGTGAGCAAGTGATTTACTCTAACTACCTGTTTGAGGCGTACTCCTATTTTCCCTTCGCATCTACTTTTTATGTCATGTTATATTTTACGTGAGGGGCTGTGAAAGTCTTTGGAAACTCACTTAAATCCTTAGGGAATAAGATGGAGAGAGAGAGAGAGAGAGAGAGAGAGAGAGAGAGAGATAAAGAAACAAAGAGGCAAAAAGTAAACACATTCTTAGGAGCTGACTATCTGTAGCCAGTTCCCGGTCCCGAAGGCCGGCCAGTCACCTGTAGGGATAGTGTAGGTCCCGAAGGTATAACTCAGAGCCAGGAAGAACACGAACACTGTAACATGTTCTTGGAGCGAATGACACCTTGCCACCCCACACCAACAGTAGTCTGCAGAAGTGGCCCCAGTGCGGCCAGATGACATATTCATTGGAGGAGCGAACGATAGCTATAAGGAAGGAGGAGGTGGGAGGCAGTTCTGTCACCCAACATGGTCGTACAACACGTGACTCCCGGTTAAAGCCTGGCTCTGCTGCAGGACTTCTCAGAGCTTTAGGATGCTGACGATGACTATGGAGTTCCAAGGGGGGCCTACAGACCACGGTAGCTTCCTATCTAAGCGTAAACCTTCTTTTTGCAGGGCGAGAGTTATGTGGAACCCTCTTCAGGACTCTGCTTGCCACAGAACTTCCCAGGACGGACGATGCTTTACTGTTTAGCTTGACTGAGGTTCAGGATACGCCCTCCTGCCTTTGGCCTGGGAGAACCGCTCTTGCCCCAGAAGCCGGAGCCAGGAAGTATAGGGCCAACGACTAGGTGGTCTCCCCCAGTTCCCAGGAGATTGAGTTATGGAGGCGCTGGAGTGGCACCCTCGCTGCCCCCCTCTTACCTCCTGCTGCAGCTCTGGCCTGCCTGGGAGAAGCCAGTTCTGCCCATAGGGGCCAGGTGGGTTGTGGTATCAGGAACCAGAATCCTGAGCATTTCTTGATCAGATCATCCCTGCATTTGTATTGATAAGAATCGAATCATGCGACCTAACACCCAACTCCTTTGTTAAAGACTGTTGTTAAGACCAACATCCCTATGATGGCACTTGTTTGGGGTTTTTTTGACACTGTTTAGAGGGCAATTTGAGGGGATGTTTCATCTTTAATATGGACCTCGGGTGGAAATGATGGATTTGAAACTTATGAAACAAGACAAACTATCGAAAATAAAGCCCCACTGTATGTTGTCAGCATCGGAATACTCTCTCTACACCTGCAGTTTCATTATTAATGTTTGGGCTACATACACACCCATGTGGCGTTTGTGACCTGCACTTATATGTCTGTGCATCATGTCGTTCACAGTTTGTTATATAAAGATCCCTTCCATGGACTTTTGAAGATATAAAGAAGACAGGGCAGATCCTCATTCTTTAGCATTTAAAGAATTCTAGACAAAGGAACCAGGTGCTCCAAGGCTTGTCCATTTCCTTCAGTTCCTGGCGGGCATGTGGGGAGGGCATTTTTAGGAAGAGTACAGATGATGTCAAAGGTCGAGGTGCTTCAAAACAAAGGATAAAGTTTTCCAACGTGTTCTCCAAAGGGAGGAATAAAGGGCACCTCAGGAAGTGAGAAAGCCAGAACTGGGGAGCTGATCTTGTATTCTTTGGCACGGCGGAGTAGGATCGAGCAAGATACGGATGTGCCAACATTTGCAGGCACAAACATCGCTGAGTGGGAGCGTTATCTGCCTGGTAGGCATGGGTTTTGCAAGCATTCATACGGAGAAATGGCACTGTTCACTTCTGGCAGAACCGGGAACAGCATTAACAGAAACCGAGGGAAGAGGCTTTCCCTTGCCGGACACGGGGACATTTCATGGCCATTTCGGGAGGGACACCCCCCAGCCTGTTTGAAGAGAAGCACCTTTTTTTTTTAAATTTTAAGTTTATTTATTTATTTATTTATTTATTTAGAGAGAGAGAAAGGGAAAGCAAGAGCACGAGTGGGGTTGCGGTAGAGAGAGAGAGAAGTAGAGAGAGAGCATCCCAAGCAGGCTCATGCTGTCAGGACAGAGCCCCCTACGGGGCTTGAACTCATGAACTGTGTGATCGTGACCTGAGCCAAAATCAAGAGTCAGACGCTTAACCGACCGAGCCACCCAGGCGCCCCGACAGGCACACTCTTGATGCCTTTAACATCATGCTAGGTCCTAGGCTCACGACTAGCATGGTATTCTTTGAGTTTTGACGTGAGCACAGCATGAATCTCAGCGCCCACACACTCTGCTGTAGGAAAAGCAGCATTTTGACAGCAGCTTGCCCTTGGGCCTAGTTATGGCCTAAAGGTTTGGCCACGGCACAAGGATCTACATTTCACGGCAACCCGCCAGTGACATGAGGAACATTCTACAGATCGCCCGGATCAATTTTCCATATATCACCGATCATTAGATATGCGTAAGCACGATGGTATTTTCGCTTATCTTTTTCCAGTTACTTAGAGGGCAGCCAGCAGTTAAAATTTACATAAGCGAATGCAACCGATCCCTCAGAGATACTAAGTATCAGGCCTTTATTATGTATGACGGGGTGGATTTATCCTGAAGGTAATGACATTAGCTTCAAGATGCCTCACTTGTGCTGAACCTTTGTACCTAGTTTTCTAGTCACGTTTTTCCTTAAAGAGGGCCCCGACATTGAACATTCTTCAAGCTCCATATGACCTTGATGAGCCTCTCGTGCTGGTACTCGAGAAAACACACAAGAATTTCATAGTCATCAGCCCGACACTAGGAAGCAACTTCAGCTGAAATACAATGTGGATTGAAACCCAAATCTGACTACCTGGGTCCTCCAAACAGCCTGAGAACTGGATCCCAACTCAGAGGCGTCCCCTGTGTCCCCCATCGGCCCCATGCTGATCTGTGATCCCGGGGGCATGGTCAGGTTGAGAACCCAGACCCTGGGGGTTGATGGGGGTTGGTCAGCGGCCAGGGCAGGCACACTGGCTCTTGGCCAGCGCCACAGCCCCCGCCCCCCAAGGAACTGCTTACTTCTCCTTTTACTGTGGATCAACACGTATCCAGATTGCTCTGAATTTGAGCCACCGGAGTGGTGGGAAAGAACGAAACGAAACTGTTGCTAAATCTTTGCAACATTTCCTCCTGGCCTCAGCCCCCAGGCAGCACAGACGTGCTTTTCCACTGTAATTGCCAATTGCTTCCTGCGGACATGTGTGTTTTTGTATCAAATATCAACACCTTGTCCTTCTCGTGTCCCGCCCGTCTGATGCTGTGAGCATGATCAGGCATCCCTGGTTCATGACCGTATCATGACTAAAACACCTGGCATTTTGTGCTCTAGAATTTTAGGTCTAGAACCACAGACTGTATTCTGGAATCAGGCTGTATGTGACCTTCTAGAGTCAAATTGGATGGTGCTGACTATGGGTTTATCGATCTTTCCACCTGTTAAGGCATCCTGCCCACTGAAGGGAACACAGGTACACAAACCCCTCACAAGCTCTGATGACCTTTCTTTAGGAGAAGCGTTTTGGGCTAAAATGGCCTGGGAATATGGTCAGCATTTCCACGTGGACTCCAGCTGCACCCTGCTGAGTGGAGAAGCCCTCACCACTGTCTGCATTAAACCCACAGAACATTTTGTGACATTCGTCAGATTCCAGTTTCTTGCCTTGTTTTACGCAGGAATGTGGATTTTGCTCATTTCCCCCCCTTCCATCTCAACAAAGTAACACTTACAAGATAAAACTTTTTTTCCCCCCCAGAACATATTTTTTAGATTATAAATTATTTCCTTCCTTCTCTGCCCTCAACCCTCCCTGTCAAGGTGGGGAAGCAGGATGTCCTCTTGTCCTTTAGTTGAGGGAAGGCTTGGCATTTCTAGAACTGCTCACTTCTGGCCACACGGTTCCCTTCACCTGCCCGTAAAAGGAGCGACGGGGGAAAGCTACCTGAACGGCAGCAGAGGGCCAGGCGTGCTGGGTCAGAGCTGTCTGCTTCCCGGGCACTGCATCCTTGAGGGGCACAGAGCCAGGCTATCCCACCACCCAGGGCTGTCGCACCCCACTCTCCAGCTGCCCCCACAGCCCCGCGGCCAAGGTGGATCCATGACACGGAGGCGAAGGGCAGAGGAAACCGAAGGATGGATAATAACCTCAGTCTGATATGCCCCTCGCATCTGTCCATGAATACGCAACACCTTCTTCTTTGCAAGCATCGAAACTAACGTTAACTCTCGCCATAGCTTCCTAATTATTTTTGAAGTCGAGCTACTTTGACTTGAAGGGCGAATTCAAACACATTTGGAGATACCCGATTTTGTCCAGTGTGAGGTGCTTAATAAAATTTCCGCGGGCAGGGGGAGTGGGGAGGGGCGCGTGAGTGGCTCAGTCGGCTGAGCGTCCGACTTCGGCTCAGGTCATGATCTCACGGTCCGTGAGTTCGAACCCCGCCTCGGGCTCTGTGCTGACAGCTCAGGGCCTGGAGCCTCCTTCAGAGTCTGTGTCTCCCTGTCTCTCTCTGCCCCTCTCCTGCTTGCACGCTGTCTCTCTCTCTTTCTAAAGTAACATTAAAAAAATTAAAAAAAAAAAACTTGCGAAAAGACAGTGGCCGCATCACCTATATATTAAAGACTGCAAGAAATGATTAGGGAAGTTTATATGCCTTGAACAGGGGATAGTCGTCTGTTCCCGCTCATGCTTACGGCTCTGTCTGTGGACTGCTTGTGTCGCTTCTAAGGTTCTGATGCGGCCAGCAGGCAAATACAGTCCACAAGCAGCTCAGGACTCTGACGTGAGGCATGCGAGAAAGTCAGCGGATGACTCCGTGCCTCTATCCGGGGAGGGGGTGCGGCAGGAGAGGCAATTTCAAGTGTTTGACGTTCACTGATTAGGTCTGAAAAGGTTTGCCTCTGTGCAGTCGCTGCCCCACATGGGTGGGTTTTCTTGTACTGAGCGTGTTGCTGTCTTTCAGGTATATAATTACACACACATGTGCACACACACGCACACACCGAAACAAGAAAGTGCAGCCCTTTGGAGATCTCCTGCACGCCAGGGCAGAGCCGGGGTGTGCTGAGCCCTGTGTGAAGAAACCCACAGACCCGATTTTACTGGCTCTCACGGCCGCTGGCGTGGGAAGCCTGGGGTCTCGCTCTCCTTCCCTGCAAACACGGGCCGTCTGCACTGGCTTGAAGTGTGATGAGAGGAAATCAGGGAAACAGCACTTTCCGTAAAATGACCACAACTGCTGGTGGAGGAAGGAGCGGTAAGAAGGTGGGAGGGCTTTTTAAAAATGTGTTTTCCTGGGGCGCCTGGGTGGCGCAGTCGGTTAAGCGTCCGACTTCAGCCAGGTCACGATCTCGCGGTCCGTGAGTTCGAGCCCCGCGTCAGGCTCTGGGCTGATGGCTCGGAGCCTGGAGCCTGTTTCTGATTCTGTGTCTCCCTCTCTCTCTGTCCCTCCCCCGTTCATGCTCTGTCTCTCTCTGTCCCAAAAATAAATAAACGTTGAAAAAAAAAAAAAATTAAAAAAAAAAAAATGTGTTTTCCTTAAGCTTCCAGAATCACAACATTCAACCTAGTCTATTCCTGCAAACCCCCAACGATTTATGCGTTTATTTAACTCGGTGAAGACCCGTCAGCTCTGTTATTGGATTGGCATTTCTGGGATACGGATGACCCCGGTCTGGTTAAAGTCTTCTAACTTGCAACCTTTAGGGGAGACTTGCCATGTTACCTCTGGGTGGCTCCCCGCATGCTCATTGATTACATTTGCAGCTAGAAAAGAAGGAAAACTGCTCAAAACAAAAACAAAAACAAAAACAAACCAAAAAACCCCCTGGGGAAGGAAGAGCAGAGGAGGGAGCCCTGCATGAGGTAAGTGCTGACTTGCACGGCCAGCGTCCTGATACTTTCCACCAGCGGCTGGTGTTTGAATTGAACACTAGTGGTGGCCGCATTTGACTCTCTCCTTTGGATCCTTAGGACAAGTTTAAATCGAGAGAATCCGTCACCTCAGGCTATGGCTGCTCGTTACACAGTTGTGTAAACATTTACAAAGACAGGACCCAATAGGGTAAGATCGGGGTTGGCAGTCGACTGTGCATGAGTGTGAGCGGGGTTCTGAGGTTTCAAAGAAAGGACTTGACAAATCCTTTGTCAGTTTCTTTTTTTTCAAAACGCTTCCTTTAGGTAAACACACACACACACACACACACACACACACAAGAAACAAAACAAAGATTAAACTATTTTCCGCTCGGAAGAAATAAACCCGCGCACGTGTGAATCGAGCGGGGCACACAATTCGGGTCTTGAATTCTGTCCAGTTGAACATCGCGTTGTGGGGTCAGTTTCCCGACCCGCGACACAGAGAAGCTGGGAGGTCAAGAAACACCTCCTCGGACGGCAGGTTCTCATATCCTCCAGGCGACACAACGCGGAAGTGCAGGCAGGAGATACAACACCGGTTTCACGGGAGCCGGGTGGAAATTTCACGCCGAGTGACATTGCTCAGCTGAGAGCAGCGTGAACTCACAGGAAATCACACACGGGTTCTAAGGCAGACGCCTTCCCCCGCCGGGCTGTGAACAGGGTTCCTAATGTTTCCGAAGCCAGAATTGTTTACCTACCGTGGAAAACTTACGTAACTTTCTCCCTCTCTCTCCCTCTCTCTCTCTCTCATGAGGATAGGTAACAGATTTTAAACTATTCCGGTGAGGTTTCGCCTTACGGCAGCCCACCCGGACTTCTCCCCGGACAAAGGAAGCTCACGGCCAGAGAACGACCCAAGAACTATCTCATCCCTGCAAATCAGTACCAAACCCGCTCCGACAGACACCGTGAGAGAAAACACTAGCAAGGAGAAGCCGGAGTCATTCCGTCCCTCCACCTAGATCACTTACACCCACAGCAAACAAGACCACATCTGGATATGGTTTCCCAGGCAGGAATAAAGTGCTTTTTTTTTTCCTTTTTGCCCCATCATTAAGTAAAAACCCGCTTTCCACATGCAAACGGCACTTGTAAATTTCCCCCAGATAAGCTAGGAAGTTTTGAATGATTTAAGTGAGTTTTAAGAGACTCACCAACCCCCTTCATTGCCTTGGAGTAAAGTTTTCCAGAAAACCCTGCAGCCGGCTGAGGGCTCTGGTATTGACCGAGGCGCGTACCTCTTACCTGCAGGGATGCACCGGGCTCCTGGCTAGAAGGCAGGCGGTGACCTGGCAAAGAAATGGTCCTGGTGATACAGGTCGCCTTGGGAAAGATCGGTGTTTGGGTTGGTTCTCTCAGAGTGAAGAAAAGTCTCTCGCTGCTCGCTGTCAGTCAAAAACTAGTTGGTACAAGTTTCAGGAGGATTTACCTGAAGGAACTGAAGAGAGGAGGAAAGAGATTGGGAGAGATTGAGCGGAGGGAGGAGGGACCTGGAGGGAGGAGGGGGGGGGTGGGGGGGAGGGAGAGAGAGGGAGAGAGAGGGAGAGGGAGAGAGGGCTCCATGATGTCAGCAGTGTGCCTTAAGGAAACCTACAGACCAGCAAAACATTCTAGTGGACACCAGCCCTGAGGTCCCTGAACACCTGTAGGAGAGAAAGCTGATGTCCTTTTCAAGAAAAGGGCCATTTAGCCGTTGAGGAAACTCGGGCCACTCAAAGCCTGTTTTTAGGCCCTTTTGCCTGAATAAACCATAAATAAATAACCAGACGCTCTCTTCTAGCCAGCTCCCCTATACCTCCTGTCCCCTCCTCCTCACCCTGTCCCCACGGCAGCTGAATGTTAACAGAAACTCCTGCCTCTTGGGAAAAGCAGAGGGAACCTGTACCGATGACTCATATGGTGACTATATACATAAAAGCAAAATATCACCGAGAAAAACTGTGTGCTTTCCGCTCGATCCCCTTACGGCCATGTTGATTTTTCCTGCAGCCTCTGTGTTCTCTGATCAGGAAGCATAAAGACGTTGGACGGATATGGGTAAAATCAGGTTCTTCTGGATCGCGGAAGCTGGGGTTGAGGTTCCCTGTTGGAATCTGGTTTCCAGCGTTTGTGTGCAGAGTCTGGTGCCTTTATGACTTCTGTCCTCGAAGCAGAAGGCTAAGGGGGAAGCCTCAGTCTCTGGAAATGGAGGCAGAGTTTGTTTCTGGGGCACAGTGGTAAGTCCTCCCTCCACCAAGCCATTTCTTGCGGCCATGGCCCATCCAAGGGGGGCCCGTCCAAGGCCTGTGCGGGTCTCCAGGCTCCCCGTGGCCAGAGTGCACAGGGGCCCCAGCAAACTCCGAGGCGATGGCTTTCCCACAGGCGCCTGCCCCAGTGAGACCTCCTGCATGGGCCCAAAGGCAAGGCCAAGGGAAGCGAAGGCCGTCTGTCACAAAGGTGACGACGGCACCCTCACACCCACCCTGTGCAGGCACCTCGGAGGGCTCAGGGCTCTGCGGCTGCTTTATGCTGAATGATTTGTTGGAAGCAAATGATACGTCCCCTCCCCCTGATTTTTGGGGTCCGCGCTGCTGTGCATTATCCCCTCGGCTCCACGCTGGGCGCCGCTGTGGCTTTTCAGGCGGCCGGAACTCAATGGGGCAGGGAGGGGTGAGGGGTTATTCTCCTTTTTAAGGGGGGGATGTCTGAAAGTCCCTATTTTGTCCCACCCCCTCCCTTGACTCCAAGGACTGGCGTAAATCATTCCCTTTTTTCCGGTTCCCTAGGGGGAACAGTGCACCCTTCCCTTTTGCCCTTCTCTTTCCTGGGAAGCAAGGGCTTCCTCTTCTGCCCGCGAGAGTACGGTGGCCCCTCCGGGAAGATGCTGGGCTCCCCGGGGGGCTCAGGGCTTGAGAGGATGAAGACAACACGGAAGGTGCAGACACCTTCCAGCTGGTGATCTTACTCCAGATCGTAGAATCAGACGGACATCATAGGAGGCTCGTAAGGAAGCCCCATATAAAACAGGTAGGGGCACCTGGGTGGCTCAGTCCGTTGAACATCCGACTTCAGCTCGGGTCACGATCTCACGGTCCGTGGGTTCGGGGAAACCCAACTTCAAGGTCTGTCTATATCCTACCTCAGGTGATTGGCACAGGCTGTCCTACCAGCCCGGAAGGTTCTCCATCAGATCTGCATTTACCCAATTGACCCCATTCAGGACTCAGCCCAATGGCACCTGCTCAGGGGGGCTGGGCCCCTCATCTCCTGGGACCCCAAACCCAACTCGCTTCCTAGTTCTCCCTTTACTCTGCATGTCCCTGAGCACTGCCTGAATTGTGCTGCTTCTTTATCGCTTCTCGCCGGTTTCATTTAGACTCAACCGCACCAGGCTTGTTCGCTGGGTGCCCCGGGCACATCGGAGTCCCTAAAATAATCAATTGTCACGTAGACTTGTAAACGGACACTACAGTTTGTTACAATTGAAATTTAATTCTTATTTTCTTACTTTTGATGAGTATTTCCAGTCTCCGCTTTAATTAATAAACTAACATTTGAATACTCATTCTCAACTTATTCTCAGGTTCTTTCAGGGATGTTATCGATTTGATACTCAGGCTAAAAGGGCACGATTAGCTACATTGAAGGGCGAGGGAGCCCGAGAGGTTAAGTGATTTGCTCAGAATCATAGAGCTGGAAGGGGGTCAGGGGTGAGGCTCAAAACAGTTCTCTCTCTCAGCCCATGCATTTTTCATTAGGCTACATTTTTCTCAAATTAGTCTATTGTGGGCATACATATGCATGTGTCGATTTCTTTGAATGCACTACATGAATATGAAGTCATACACTACATGAATGATAATCACGGTCTAGTATTCTGGCTTTCGTTCTTGCAGGGCCATACAAAGTAGAGCCCATGTTCATTCATCACACACTCTTAAACGTGATGAAAGAAGAGAATGAGCTCAAAATAGTGTGAATACATGAAATACTTTAGAGGTTAAGACAATTAGGTGCTGAGGTGGTAGGTAAACAAAAGGTGGCGAGGCATTAAAAATGCAAGGCCAAGTGTGGAGAGGTGAGTAGGAAAGTTCTAGAAAAGTATCTATATGAGATTTCGGTCCGACGGGGACAGACTTTCCTTAGCATGTTTTAATAACCGAATGAGCTAATTATTTCGGGTGCTAAGTGAGGAAACCAGGGTAAATTATTAATCTTGACTGAAAACATTTTGTGTCACCCAATCTCTCTCCTATCCAGTGAATGAAATCTGCTTTACAGGCCACTTCTAAAGAGGAGGGTCTGGAATCTACGATCAGATTTCTTCAAAACACATAGCATATCATCTTGTAATTGAAGAGGGTTAATGTTATTAGTCTATTAGCTTAAATTAAAAAATAAACATGAATGAGTATTCAGTAAATCTTTCTTTCTCCCTTCTTTCTTTCCTTCCTTCCTTCCTTCCTTCCTTCCTTCCCTCCTTCCTTCCCTCCTTCCTTCCTTCCTTCCTTCCTTCCTTCCTTCCTTCCTTCCTTCCTGATTAATTGAAAGCAAGACTCTTACATGTGTCAAATTTGAATAGAGTACACATCTAAAGTCTGCATTTTTATGCAAAGTTCTAAAATGATGTCTTAAAACTGGACAGAAAAGATCACAAGACCTAGGTCTTTCAGGAGAGCCATTTCCCAAGAATAATTTCCAAAAAAAGAAAATGCTGTCGTGCTTCCAATTCTCATCTTGGCTTAAATGGAGACATAAAAAAACCTTCATTCTCTCAAACACCTTAAGTGTTTTAAGAGGAAAAAAGTACATTTTTACCTTTGAGCAGATCTATTTAAGTTGCTTCAGATATGGGACTGTTGATGGAGTGTTATGTCAGTGTTATGTTAAAACTTCCTGGAAGCTGCCTATGACCCCACAGCTCCAAGTCCCTGCACAGGCTCAGCAGGATGTGGCCGGGTGCCTCATTTGCTCCCACAGCTCCTGTCCCAGAGGCCTGTAGAACACTCCTCCTTCCCCCGAATGTAGGTGAGCCGTGGGGAATGAAGAATGTCCGTTTCAATCCTCACAAGACTCTGCAGACCAGAGCTGGGGCGCTGCTTGCCTTTGACCTTGTCAATGGGAGGCTTGCCCCAGGAAGTCACAGAGCTGAACTCGTCTGGGAGTGGCTTTCTAGAAGCAGGTGTTGCGACAAGGATGCACTTGAGATTTATTCAAGTGCTCCTGGAATCGCTCTGACGGAGAGAAAGGGAGGCAGGCAGGGGAGGGATGAAGTTAAGGAAGGGACAATTTTAGGCTCAGGCCCGAATCTGGAGAGGGTTCTGGAGTGAAAGTAGCATCGTAGAGAAGGGATCTGGACTTTCCTGCTCTTGTCCCGGCCACTATTACTAAGAGAAGGGCTGATGGGACATCCAACCTCCCCGGTGCTCTGGCTTTCTGCCTCTGCCAGGAAGTGGCCAAGGGTGGCCTTAAGGAGGTGGTGGACGGGGATGAAATATTCACACCGAGAAGCAAGGAAGGAGGTCCGAGGGGATCTGGGCAGGCCACCAGGGGCATGGGCTCATCCTGTGAATGCTGGAAGTGATCCCTTCCACTGGTACAGGCCCCCCCCCTTACGGTGAACCCTCACCCCCTCAGCATCCGCCACCCCCCTCCTCTGCTACATCAATTTCCCAATCAAAATAAAATTGGGGATGTCAGCACTAAAATTTTGAACTTCCCTTCAGACGCACGTGGTCAGTTCCTCAAAGTGCCAGGCAGATCCCAGCAGGGCCTAGCACCAATGGAACACTTTGCTATTAAGGCCGTGTCAATTTAACTTGATTAATAACTGAACTGGGTGTCTTCTCTTTGCTGGGTGACAACGACCCTACGGTCCCAGGCCTGGAGGAAAGTGCAAGATCGGGAAATAGCTGAGTATAAACTGGGTGATAAATGCTACATGACCAAAATATTCTAGAAGCCCATAGGAAGGGCAATGGACTGTGCCCTGGGAGTTTGAAGGTAGGCTTCCAGAGGAGGGGACGATCGAGTTCAACTGGTAAGTTTTTCATAGGCAGGGATACTGAAGGGCTGTAGGCATTATAGAAAAAATAAATAGAACGAATGATGGTGAACACGGGAAGAGCCAAGCGATCTCACCTGTGGGACAACTCGCCAAGGTGGCTCTAACCTGAGCCTTACGGGATCTTGTTTCCATGGCAAGAATCACAACAACAAAAATGGATCCAGCTATAGAACCATTAAGGGTATTTCATTAAGTATGAAAGTATATAGGTCACACTGGCCTTAGCATGAACCTCAAGAGTCTGAAAGGTGCCCTTCTCTTAGTAACACCAGAAGAACATAGAGGCTGGGGCGCCTGGGTGGCTCCATTGGTTAAGCATCTGACTTCAGCTCAGGTCATGATCTCGCAATTCATGAGTTTGAGCCCCACATCGGGCTCTGTGCTGACCGCGCAGAGCCTGCTTGGGATTCTCTCTCTCTCCCTCTCTGCCCTTCCCCCACTTCCTCTCTCTCAAAATAAATAAACTTAAAAAAAAAAATAAAGACCACATTTTTATTTATTAATGTTTACACTTTATGAATATTAACTTTGTAACGAAGAGATCAAAGCTCATATTTGTTCTCTATCATTTCTGCCTTCCATTTAGACATTCCAGTCACCAAGCAGAAGTGAGCTTGCCCCAAACCCCCAAGAACGCTATTTTATCAGGGCATCTTGCCAGCTCTCCAAGCCATCCCGTTCATGTAAACACCTCATCTCCCACTTTTGCCGTCCTGCCTCTCCCACCGGACACCTCTCCCTGGAGTGGCTCTGAGGGAGAGGGAATCACTTACTGATGGTTACGTCCCAGAAAGGAAGCAAGGAGAAGAATCAGCAAGGCTTAGTCATAGCTCGAGGGAGCCTACAGGTCATTCTGTCCAGTTTCTTGATATTTTGAGTTAGACTCCAAAGACCGGAGAGTTTCCTTCACAGCATCCGCAGAGCTTGAAACCCAGGATCTACACCAGCATCCCATTGTAGCTTCTCATACCCTGAGCTGTACTATGTTAGTCCCTACTTTTACACGTTTGTACCCATATAATTTATTCGAATGGCAGAAACCCATGTCAAAGCTTGAATTGGTGTAAAAAGAGCTGTGGGTCTCAGTGTGAGGCTGTCAGGACACGAGGACATGCTATTGGACTCATTCTCTCCCCAGATTTGCCGGATGGGCTTGGAGCTTGAAGGTGATAAAGTGTTAATAGAACAATAAGACTAATTCCTCCAAAGGCTCAAGCCTTCGGAGGAGGCTCTCCCGGTGGATACTACACCAGATCAGGCTAGAAACAAAATGGCGTCCCCAGGCATCGAACTCAATGTGGAAGCAGGCACCAGCCCGCATCCCCAGAGCTCGCCCTTCGCTTTTGGAGTTTCAGTGACTGATCGTTGACAATACGTTCAACATCTCTGTAGACCACAGGGGTCTCTCAGAACAGTATCGTGTTGCCTTTTAAGGATTGTGACCAGTTCTAGCGTTCTCTCTCTCTTTGCTCCTCCTTCCCATAACATGGCGTATGGTCCAAACAAGATCCCTGTTGCATTAACTTCTTGCCGCCAGCTTGCCTCAACCCAGAACTCACAAGCCACTCCATTTTTTTTTTTCTTGATTGAGGTTGAGACCGATGGGGAAACAGATAAATACATGTTTGGGCCTCTTCTGTTGAAAACAATCATGATCCAACACGCCAAGTTTGAGCGCATCATTTAGGGTGAGGAGTGTGGCTGTTTTGTGTTCCATGAAGGACCTGAGAGAATTTTCGAAATTATCAATAGCAGCAAATTCTGAAAAGGAGCTAAACAAGCCAACTACTCAAGGCCTAGGGGCTACCAACTGAAAGAGTAGGTAAGGTGAAGTAACGGTATTTCTACAAACCTAATAGAAAAGCTGGCCTCGCAGGTAAGCTCCCCCAACTTTTGTCACAAGGCCAGTTACACCTGAACACTGTGAAGGATGATCTCTTGCACAGAACGGGTGAACGGCCCTCACTGAATTACTTACAAGGTCATCTGTTCTTGAACTTGATTTCATCTATTGGTTTTTAAACCATCCCGTAGGACACAGCCCCTGGACTAGTAAATCATGTGCCCTGTTCACTCTGCTAGCAGATTTCCAGTGACCTGTCTCCCCTTGTCCTTAGGTTTCTTAGCAGAGGAGCAGGTGAAACTGAAAGTGACCTGTGGTCAGTCACTGGAGACTTCTCCGTTTTCCTACAACAAAAAAATTCCTCCTCAGGAAAACATGAGGGCTTTCTCATGTGCTTCTTTAATAGGATGGAAAAAGGGGCGCCTGGGTCGTTCATTTGGTTAAGTGTATGACTCTCAGTTTCGACTCACGTCAAGATCTCAGTTTGTGAGTTCGAGCCTCACGTCGAGCTCTGCACTGCCAATGAGGAGCCTGTTTGGGATTCTCTCTCCCTCTCTCTCTCTCTCTCACACACACACACACACTCAGAATAAATTTACAAAATTATAATGGGATGGCACAGAGATTACCCCAAAATTCAAAAGTTCCTTAACAGCAATGAACCTCTGAGTTATTCCTCTGGAAGGTAAGGAACCATCTTCTGGTTTTCCCATGATTCTCCCTGTTTTAGCCCTGGCAGTCAGTCTCATGTCCCGGAAAATCCCTTAGATCTTTTGTAGTCAACTGCTAAATTTTCAAAACTTAATTTGGAAATAAAAGTGTTAACATAGGCATGCTATCCTAATTTTTTAGCACCAAACAGACCTTTGCTAGGGCATTTGTATGATACAATTTTGTCAAGTGGGAAAATGTAGGCTTAAAAAGTTAGACACAGGAAATGATCACCACTCTTCATGGGGGGTGGACACCTTCCTTTAAACCTCTGCTGGAGCTAGTTGTTGATTCCAGGTCCCCACCCGCAGCGCGGCTCGGGTGTCGGTGACGTACGAAGCACCACTGACGTGAGCCCAATGGTGATCCAGTTTCCCCTTGCCTTTTTCAAGTCGGACTTCGTTGCTTTAGCTAGTGTTGGTGCCACCTTATATCTCATGTTAAATACGCACAATTTGTTTCCGGTTCACCTGACAGCCACTCTTACTAGGTGAATGGTGGCGAGTCCCATCAATGAAAAGTAGACGGTAGTGTCTGTTTTTCAGTGTTGACAGTGTGGGCTGGGAAGCAGGAGAGCAACATCCACAGGGTAGAGTTCCCATTTCCAGGTCATTGCAACCAGTGGGGTGCCACCTTCCTTTCAGAGCCCGGCCATATCGCTGATCCGGCAACGTGTTACAGGCATCGACTCACATGTTCTGTTGCCATCTTACTGTTTAATCTTGAACCAACTGTATAGGTAATAGGCTGGGCCAGACAGTGAACTATCGGTGGCCACGGACCCTATCTCTACCAGATGGGCAAATGCAGTATTTTGCACCCAGTAGACTGAGTCTGTGTTGGAGAATCCAAGATTTGCATTTTGAATATTTAAAATAGAGTCGTACAGAAAATGGTATTATCACCCTGAATAATTTCAATGATCACTTGGGGAAGACAAAAGCAGTGAATATTTTAGTGCTTGCTCCTTGGAGAGTGATAAAAAGTCACCAAGTCGGAGTGCCTGGGTGGTTCAGTCAGTGGAGCGTCCGACTCTTGATTTTGGCTCAGGTCATGATCCCAGGGTTGCGGGACTGAGTCCCACATTGGGCTCTATGCTGAGCGTTATGCCTGCTTGGGATTCTCTCTCCCTTTTTCTCCTTCCTTCTCTCTGTCTCTTCTCTCTCTCTCTCTGCCTCCGACTCTCTCCCCTCCTTGCATACTTATGCTCTAAAATAAAATAAAATAAAATAAAATAAATCACCAAGTCAATGGGGCATCTTTCTTTTTAGGCTGGAAATATCAAAGGGCAAGCGAGGTGTGTGATTCCATCTGGTGATGTGGACACTATCCTTCATCAGCACATCGCATCAAACGGTCCCCTCCCTCCCTACAGGCCTCGCTTGTTCTGACACTTGTTGCCCTGAGGTTTTGGTTCCTGAACATACACAGAGCCTCTTGTCCACTTCTCCCAAGTTCAGCCCCTGGCCTCTGGCACAGCCCACTGGGAGCGCATTGCATGTTTTCTGGCTCTTTTTATTTGATTTACCAGTTATTGAAATGATTAGGCTGTAACTCTTTCTTTTGTAGCATCCTGAACCACTTCCCTATGAGCCCATATAGCTCCTATCTCTGATAGCCACACGGAAGAATGTCATAAAACATCCTGATTCTCCATCAGTACCCTTATTTCTACAGGACGTAAATGCACCTAGGACTCATTTCAGACATTTACTATTAGCAAAATTGGGTAAATAACTGGGGTTTTTGCTTTTGGATCTTTCCCATTGCGGGATTGTGCCTGTGGCCAAATATTCTAGTTATTGTGGAAAAACTGAGTGATGCAATTTGGCTTAAATTGTGCAAAGTGAAAGATCCCAGCCAAGTTGTCACAAACTCTAAAGGACTTCACACCGAAGACGGAGCAGGAGTGCAGAAAGAGGGTACCAGGCACTCTTAAAATACCAGCCGTAAACCCCTTCTATTCCTTGTCAACCTAAGCAGAGGGTCCACACTGCTTAGGGAAACACTGCCTCACGCCGATCTACCCAAAGGTACACACACCTGTGTTAAACGAGAAATGGGCTCAAGGGGAAGACTGTCCATGGTCACTCTTGTCCTCGCACGGCATTTCCCCTTATCAAGGGCACTTGTAGACGCTGCCGAGTCATCAGCAGGGCAAAGAGATGATAAAGAATGCCAGTAAAAGGACGCCTTTTTCTTTCTTTGTTCTCCTTGACAGTCCAGCCCGAATAAGAGGATCTGGAGAATTCCGAGGCAAGCTTGGGCTCCTGAAAGCCAGGCTGTGCCTCCTTCAACTCCCTCGGTGGCTGACAGCACGTATCCGGGCTGGAAACGGCATACTGGATTGGCTTTCCTCCCCCCACTAAGAAATATCCCTCAGGTTACTCCCCCTTTGTGCATTTATTTTTGGCCACGTGCTGGAGGACATTTTCTTTTTTTTTTCTTTTTTTTCTTCTTCTTATTTTTAATTTCTTTCATATTTATTTTTTTTAGAGAGAGAGACAGACAGAGTGCAAGCAGGGGAGGGGCAGAGAGAGAGGGAGACACAGAATCCGAAGCAGGCTCCAGGTTCCGAGCTGTCAGCACAGAGCCCGACACGGGGCTCGAACCCACGAGCTGTGAGATCATGACCTGAGCCAAAGTTGGACGCTTAACCTACTGAGCCACCCAGGTGCCCCAACATTTTCTATCTCCATCATCTGTTGTGTCCCAACTGCTTTGGTTCACCACTGTGGGTCACCCCCGTCCGGAGCGAGCGTTGACTGACTAACAACTTGTAAGTTGTCACCCTACTCCCATTGTCGAATTTCTGCTAATCACTGAACACTTGCCTTCGCTCACTTCCCTTCTGAAATCTGTGTGTACTTACTAGGCGGCGGTGATTCCAAAGGCACGGCATTACGGTTTATCAGTCAATAAATAGCCCTTATCCCCCAGTGGAGCATGTGCACCAACAGGAACCCTCGGGTTATCGGCTTAGACTCGCAGCGATCTCTTGGGCAAACAGCGTCATGTTTTGCTTTTCAAATTGTTTAATGGTATATCTTATCTCACCCGTCAGCTCTCGCTCCATAGTGTGGAGACCAACAGAGAAAAAAAAAAAATGAACCCAAAATGTAATCCTTGCCTCGGAATGCTGAACTGTGATATGATTTCTTTCTGGCAAAACAGTACGCTGGAACGGGGGGGAACGTATAGGTTTAGTCTCAGATAGGCATGGAGTTGATTCTAGAATGTACTGACTGCATGACCGGGGGGAAGTTCACTGAATCCTCTGAGCTGGTTTGTGCGCTAGTGAACTAAGGGAAGGAAATTTATCTCCCGGGTTCTCGTGCAGTTTAGACGAGGACGAGGGATGTGTCTGGTTCCATGAGCGCTCTGTCAGGGGACCCCGGCGAGCAGGGTTCTGTGGGGAAGGGGGCTGGTGCCAAGACACTCTTCCTGCCCATGGCGCTCGGCCACTGTGACAGGACACTCGCTTGTTTTGCCTGAACCCAGGCAAACCCTGGGGTTTGCAACCCCTAGATGCTCTTTTCTTCTGTGTTTGCAATGAATTGTGGGACAGCTCAATTGTGGGAGACTTGGATTCCTCCAAGATCTGCTGTTTTTACCGGTCCTCACACAGAGACCGTGAGCCGGCCTAAAATATCTCCAATGATTTCATTCCCCAGAAGTCCTGCTTCTTCTTCCAAGGACGGCAACATAGGGCTAAGGGCTTCCGAGGGTTTTCTGAGTATCGTTATATTTTTTTCTTTATCGAAAACCACTTGGGTAGTCAAAGAGTTCAGATTACTTGAATAAATAGGACCTAATTAGCTCGTTCCTAGGAAACGAGTTTGATCGTGCCAGTTTTCCTGAAGTGCCTTGCATTGCAGTGATAAGCTAGAAGGTTTATACCACTGAGTTAAGCATTATTTCTTGACTTTTATGGGACATTAGCATTCCCAGAAATCAAGCTTGACAATCTATCTCCAATCTTGGTGATAGAACCTAAAACAATATTTGACGTTGCACAAACACCCCTCCGGTTTCTTGTTTGCTACTGACGTGTTGACTCTGCCCTGATACTGAATCAAATACAGATACAACTAACTTGGTTATGTGTGCGAACAGAGATACGGGGTGGGGGTGCGCTGACGGTTCACGGTTCCTGGTGAGGCAATGCACTCCTACCAGCGGTAAGTATACAGTGAAAACCTGGGGGTGTGGAAACCACTTGGGCAGGGTCAGCAGGGGCCAAATGTGGAAGCAGCGACGCTGGTCAGTTCACTGCATCCCAGAGATGGAATTTCAGTTAAGAGGGAAGCCTGCGTCAGCAAGGTCCCGTCTGGTTTTGTTAGGGGAGCGGCGAGGAGTGGAAAGCTTGTCTACAGCGGTACACGCAAGACCGTGTGTGTGTGTGTGTGTGTGTGTGTGTGTGTGTGTGTGTGTTCCTGGTGTGTGTGTCCCCTGGCACACGGGGAAGCCTGGGGGGAAACCGGCACGGGATGAAACACGCAGGGGAGACGCAGGGGCCGACTTTGCTGTGTGCAAACAGGGTCGTTGGACCTTGAGTTTTGAAAATTGTTTTCTGCTTTTTAGGTTTGTTTTCTGAGGACCTGTAATGAACAAATGTCAGGATGCCCAATGCCAGATAGTGATGTTATGTTTATTTTTTAAAAAGGGGCACCTCGGGGCACCTGGGTGGCTCAGTCGGTTAAGCGTCCGACTTCAGCTCAGGTCATCTCAAGGTATGTGGGTTCGAGCCCCACGTCGGCCTCTGTGCTGACAGCTCAGAGCCTGAAGCCTGCTTCGGATTCTGTGTCTCCCTCTCTCTCTGCCCCGCCCCCACTCATGGTCTGTCTCCCTCTGTGTCTCAAAAATAAATAAAACATTTTTTAAAAGGGCGGGGGGGCACTTGGGTGGCTCAGTCGGTTGAGGGCCCGACTCTTGATTTCAGCTCAGGTCGTGATCTCACGGTCTTGGAATCAAACCCTGTGTCAGGCTCTGTACTGACAGCACAGAGCCTGCTTGGGTTTCTCTCTCTCACCCTCTCTCTCTCCCTGTCTCTCTCTGCCCCTCCCCCACTCTCTCTAAATAAATAAACATTAAAAAAACTCATTTATTAAAAAAAAAAAAACCGCTGTCACCAACCTGACAACAGTGATACCGTCTTTCTGCCTGGAGGCTAAGTGTGGAGTGGCCTTGGGAGCTTTGGGGTACAGAATAACAGGCATTTCTTCTCATTCCAGGGCTTTATTAAATCTATCATCTGTCTATCTATCTACCCATCCATCCACCCACCTGTCCTTCATTTTCTGACTTTCTGGTGGAACTTTCTGTTTTTCTTTGAATTGAAGGTCAGGATAGCCTCCAATTTAAAATGTCTCCTGTCATGGGGCGCCTGGGTGGCTCAGTCAGTTGGGTGGCCGGCTTCGGCTCAGGTCATGATCTCGCGTTCCGTGAGTTCGAGCCCCGCGTCGGGCTCTGTGCTGACAGCTCAGAGCCTGGAGCCTGTTTCAGATTCTGTGTCTCCCTCTCTCTCTGCCCCTCCCCTGTTCATGCTCTGTCTCTCTCTGTCTCAAAAATAAATAAAACGTTAAAAAAAAAAATTAAAAAAATAAAATAAAATGTCTCCTGTCAGAAAGACGAGGTTCAAGTTTGGTTCTCAAACATGCATTTATACTATTGTGAAGAGCAAGTTCTAGAAATTTTGTGGAGTAGGACTGGTTCTACCAGTCTGATAGACAACTAGGTAAATACTTGGCCCTTACACACACACACACACACACACACACACACACACACCATATTGGCCAGGTAGCCAATATTGTGGTCACAAGGTAGGGGGACATGAAACATAATTTACCTCCTAAAGATTATGTTGGAACTTTACTTGCTTTATGGTATATTTCTACTTTTTTTTTTTAATTGAAATCAAGCACTGGGGATGTTCATACTTTGCCTAAATGATTAACACTCATTTCAACCATGATTATAGAAACACTCTCTTCAGGTTACTATACGTCATCTCTTAACCTCCAGCAGATAGTAGGGAATATGGAAATATCCTCATCCCTCACATGAGTTTCTGTGCATTCAAAGAAAATCAAAGGCAGCCCTGGAATTTTTATTTTTGGCCTGTATTCTGCAGAAAGTTTCCTCCAAAAGTTTGTCCTCATTGTATGCTGACAGTAACCAATACCCTTGGATCTGATTGTACTTGGCAACATAAGAAAACTTTAGTGGGCTCACTGCTCAAGAAAAATCAAGAGTTTCTTCATGGGTTTGAGTCTTATTCTTGAACCATTATCCCTTGAGAAAAGAAATTGAGACTCTGGCCCAGACACACCATTCATTTTGGTTTTAATGATAAAAACCATCATTGGTTGAAGTCTTACCATGGAGCAGGAATTTGACTTAGGTGTATTATATCCACTGCCTTGTTTAATTATTATTATCTATCAAGTTATTTATTCTAATAGTGCACTTATTATCATATTAACAAATCAGGGGTGCCTGGGTGGCTCAGTCGGTTAAGCATCTGTCTCTTGGTTTTGGCTCAGGTCATGACCTCACAGTTCATGAGTTCAAGCTCTGTGTCAGGTTCCGTGCTGATGGTGCAGAGCCTGCTTAGGATTCTCTCTCTCCCTCTCTCTCTGCCTCCCTGCTCTGCAAACAAATCTTTGAGATAAGGATTATTCTTTCCACTTTATAGATGAGAAAACTAGGCTTTAGGTTAAGTCATGTGCCCAAGACCAAAGAGCTAGTAATTTGAGGCACAGAGATTCAAACCCAGGTCTCACTTCAAAGCTCACACTCTGAATCACTGTATTTTACAGCCACCCATGTGGGTCACCTCAGGGTTAACTGAGCTGCAGTAACAGGTCACGTCATGAAGAACAGAAATGGCCAAAACTGAACACATGACATCAGACTGGAGTCCCGTTTGATTTCTAGTTGTAGACATCCTTCATCTTTTAAGTTTTATTTTATTTATTTTTTATGGTTTATTTTTGAGACAGAAACAGACAGCCAGACAGACAGAGCACCAGTGGGGACGGGGCAGAGAGAGAGGGAGATGCAGAATCCGAAGCAGGCTCCAGGCTCCGAGCCATCAGCACAGACCCCGACGCGGGCTCAAACCCACCGACCCCGAGATCATGACCTCAGCTGAAGTCAGATGCTTAACCTACTGAGCCACCCAGGTGCCCCTATTTACTTATTTTTTAAGTTTATTTATTTACTTTGTGTGAGAGAGAGAGAGGGGGAGAGAGAGAGAATCCCAAACAGGCTTTACGCTATCAGTGCAGAAACCGACATGGGGTTCAAACTCACAAACAGTGAGATCATGACCTGAGCTGAAATCAAGAGTCAGGCTCTTAACCAACTTGAGCTACCCAGATGCCCCCTCCTTCATCTTTGGAGAAGAATATATAAGTGGAATCATTTACAAGGTGACCTCACAGCCTAGTTTCAGATGAGGAGGATCTCAAGGGAGGGACCGGTGGGGAGACTGGTAACCTTTAGTAACTTCCTTCCGATAGTGTTTTCAGCACTGTGACAGTAATGAAGTGGAATGGAGTTCCCCAACCCCAACTACACATTAGAATCACCCAGAGAAACTTTGTAAACAGCCAAGGGATTGTGATTTAGTTGGTCTGGGGTGAGGCCTGGACGTCAATATTGTGTTTCCCATCCTGAGATGATGGGTTTGAAACCAAGGCTGAGAACCCCTTCCGTGGTCACAGAGAGGGCTGGCTGTACCTTTCCCCATCCTGAAAAGAGCATCTTGGACCCACCGTGTCCATGTGGTCATCTGCCTTTGGTTGTGTCCACGGCCCCTGGTTGGCCCTTTGCTCTGTTCCCAGTCCAGCCCTCTGGTGACTTCGACGACCTCTTCTTAAGAAGAAAAGAGGCTGTTCTTAGTCTGGAGTACCTACTGGTTCCCATTAGTTCTGCAGACTAAATACCTTAAAGTTTACAAGACAAATCCCCACTGTCTCATTAGCCACCAGTGCCATTGTCCCTAGGGCCTGGGATAAGACACAACTTTTCCAGGAGTCAAAAGAAAAAGTTCACTCTCTCCCACTTCCCTAGGTCATTTTGAACTCTGGGTTGTGTGAGAATGAGGTGGAACCAGAGATAAAGATTTTTTTTTTTGGCTGGGCTTAGATATCTTTAGAGGGGGCACTTGGAGACTCGGGGGCCCGGGAAGTCAAAAGTTCTACAGACAATCTCCAATCTGTTCCAGATCAGACAGAGGCAAAGTGGAAGGCACAGCTATGCAGAGGGGGTTTTGGTAACCACCAGAGGAAGAAAGGCAGTGGTCCACGGTCAGTTCCTAGGGCTCGGTTCCGTTCGGGTTTCTGTACCAAGCCTGGAATGTCAACGCATCTCTGCTTTCCTGGCATTTTTAGGGTCGCAACTAAGGGACCAAAGCCCATCCCTTTGTCCTCCCTTGTGGAGGACATATACAATTTGTACATGGGAATTAGCTGTTGTTAGACCCAGGGAGAATGAAGGAGGTACAGTCTGGTGTATATTACATATTGATCCCTCCTCAAAACACATCTAATCTGGTACAGTCCTCTCTTTCTCTCTCCCGGAGTCTGGTGGGTGAGAAACCAGTTTGACCACAAAGAGCTTAGTGAGCCGGCGCTAGGAGCTTTGTCTCAGGTTCAGTTTGTGTCAACAGGAGAGTCACAAAAATGAGGTATTATTTAAAAGAAAAAGGAAGAAAAAAAAAGAAGGCAGTGCCTCGGTACTTTTCTTAAGTGGGTCAAGTTTCATACCTTCTGAAAAGGGAATAAAGAGGGACTCAAGCTTGGGAGTCACTGAGCAAGTCTCTATTCAAGTAACAAATGAATAACACTAGAAATGCAAATGAAAATGATCTCACATAGTTTACATCCAATTCAACACGAGAGAACCGAACAGTTCACTTTAGGAATGGTTATTTTATGGTAAGAATAGGCTAGCACAGGAGAAAGCAAACTATAGCCCAAAGGTCAAATGCGGCCCACAACCTGTTTTTATAAATAAAGATTTATTGCAATGCAGCCATGCCCATTTGTGTTTATGGCTACTTTCATGCTAAAACGGTGGTGTGACAGAATTGTGACAAGGAAGTATGGCTCGCAAAATGCGTAATGTTTACTGTCTGGTCTTTTTGAGAAAAAAAGAAATTGCTGATCCTCGATTCGACAGATCAAACGGTATGAAGTGTATTGTTCGAAACAGACTTCCTGGTCACAAGACGTACAGGAAGTCTCCAGAAATAAAGGGGTTCTTTCCAACAAGGAATTACCGAGCTCCAAGCGCAAGGTTTGTCCTGGGAATATAAGAGAATGAAAAGATGTTCACTTTATAACCCTGCCCTTCAGAAGATTACAGCCCAGTAGAAAAAGTCAGAAAGAAGATAAATACTCCCCAAACGTTGTAGCTTGAAAACCCATTCAAAATCTTAACTTCCGAAAAATCTAGCCCAAGTCTCACTGATGGCACAGACAAGGGCGAGAGGTGTTCAGTGCTTCGGAATTAGACATAAGCTATGTCCCATCTTTTAGCCACATTTCCATTGTTGGCCATTTGTTACTTAAATAAAGACTTGCTCGGTGACTCTCAGGCTTGGGTCCTTCTCTCTTTCTAGACCGTGCTGAGGTCACAGCGCCGGGTGGAGAGGCAGGGAGTCGAACCTCCACCATTTGTTTCCTCCTTGTACACCGACCATTTGGCTTGACAACTTTGTTTATTTGACGTTCACCAAGTTGAACCAAGTGCGATGGGTCAGGCGCCTTCCTACCAGCTAGGAAGACAGCGGTAAACAGAGCAGACCCTCCACGCAGTCCCACTTTCTTTCCTCTTCACCATCAGCTTCTAAGTAAACATACAAAAGCCTCATTCGTCGGGAGGTAAAGAAGACAAGGAGGGCAGTCATGGGGGTCATGGAAGTCATGACGGGGGTCATGGGGGTCATGGGGGTCAGTGAGGTGGCCAGGAGGCCGGGCATGTGCCACTGAAGAGGCTCGTCTGGCGCTGAGATGGGGGGAATCGGCTGAGCAGGTCGAGTCCTAGAGGGGAGGCCGGAGAAGGGAGGGTTTGGGGGTGTGCGGGGGAACAAGGGTGCCAGTGTGGTAGGCGAGGCGTGGGGCGGGCTGGGGAGGAAACCTTGCAGAGCTTGTGGGCATGGTAAGAATTTGAAACAAAGCTCCTTGGGCATCGATAACAAATATTGCACAGGCCTCCGTCTTTAAACTCCTTGCCCTGGGTGTTTGTTTGGTTTGGCTCTAAGGGCGCATGTTCGCATGTGTATGTGTGCGTTCGTGTGTTTGCAGGGCAGGGATCTTTTCTGTGTGGAGACCCGCGTGAAACCCTGGTGCTCGGGCATCCCCAGAGCGCTGTCAGTGGGGCAGAAATAAGCAGCAGAGAAGCAGCAGAGGGAATGGCATGTATCTAGAAGCAACTTTGGGTCGATCCGGGAAGCTCATAACCACAGTAGGCCCGGCTCCCTGACTATGTTTTCTGTTTGGGTAAAGAACCAAGAAAGAGCATGAAAAATGCACCATTTGGGTCTTGCCTGAACAAAACAAGGTGACCTGGGAGCACAGCATCGGGTAGAGATGCCCAGAGCCCAGGGAGGGAGGCAGCCACGACGGCCAGTACTCTTGCATCTGTTGAGGATAATCCCTCCCTGGACAGAAGAAAGCGGTTTTGGGGTGCCTGGGGGGCTCAGTTAAGTGTCCGACTTTGGCTCAGGTCATGATCTCACGGTCCATGAGCTCGAGCCCCGCATCAGGCTCTGCGCTGACAGCTCGGAGCCTGGAGCCTGCTTGGGATTCTGGGTCTCCCTCTCTCTCTGCCCCTCCCCCACTTGTTTTCTCTCTCTCTCTCTCTCTCTCTCTCTCTCTCTCATAAAGAAATAAAATTTTTTGGGGCGCCTGGGTGGCTCAGTCGGTTAGGCGTCCGACTTCAACTCAGGTCACAATCTCGCAGTCCCTGAGTTCAAGCCCCGCATCGGGCTCTGGGCTGATGGCTCGGAGCCTGGAGCCTGGAGCCTGCTTCCGATTCTGTGTCTCCCTCTCTCTCTGCCCCTCCCCTGTTCATGCTCTGTCTCTCTCTGTCTCAAAAATAAATAAACGTTAAAATTAAAAAAAAAAAAAAAAAAAAAAAAGAAATAAAATTTTTTTAATTAAAAAAGAAAGAAAGAAAAGAGCAAGTCATTCTTGAAAAGTTTAGGCTAGGGGCGCCTGGGTGGCGCAGTCGGTTAAGCGTCCGACTTCAGCCAGGTCACGATCTCGCGGTCCGTGAGTTCGAGCCCCGCGTCAGGCTCTGGGCCGATGGCTCGGAGCCTGGAGCCTGTTTCCGATTCTGTGTCTCCCTCTCTCTCTGCCCCTCCCTCGTTCATGCTCTGTCTCTCTCTGTCCCAAAAATAAATAAAAAATGTTGAAAAAAAAAAATTTAAAAAAAAAAAAAAAAAAAAAAAAAAGAAAAGTTTAGGCTAAAAAAACCCTAGGATAATCCACGGAGGGTGAAAATCTCTTATCGCTTTGCCCAGATTGACTTAGGTAGTTGCCTCAACTGCACACATTGTCATGAATTTGCTGTTTGTAGCACAGAGTCTGGATCTGGAGAGCGAGTGCCTTTGTACACGTTGGAAATGCCGGTGGGTCACCCCCATCCTTGCCGTTTGCCAGGGACAGGGAGGTGACCGGCCGGCCTCACCACAGAGGCTGTAGGTTCCTGGGGTCCACTGGTGATCTGAGCTCCCGTACCCCAGCCTTCGATGAGACACCTGGCACGAAGGCAGTGCCCCAGCGCACAGGAAGGTGACCTAGCTGCCTTGCACTTAGGGAAACTGCAGACCTGAAAATTCTCAGCAAGAAAAACATGTCTCACCAAAACGCAAACCAGTCACTTGGCATCCAGTCTCTGACGCAGGGCTCCCCGACCGGCAGGAAAACCACAGTAAAGAACTGATTAGGCTGCTAGAACACATTCCACGGGCTGTCCAAGGCTATTTTTATTTTACAATAAGGTACAATATGTTCCATGATGCTGTCTCTCCTGGCTTTTTTTTTTTTTTATTATTATTATATTTGCATACTCATCGAATCCAGTAAATCACAGAGAATCTTTCAATAATTTGAACAAATTAGCAATTTGGGGGTGTGTTTATTCGATTCAACAGCAATAATAATGCCCACGTGCCACTTTTATTGTGAGTAATACACTGATGGCTGGTACCACCTGTTGACCACAGAAGCCTTTCATGGGAGGTGGGCCTTTCTAGAAACTAAGCCCCAGGAGGGGCGCCTGGGTGGCTCAGTAAGTTGGACGTCTGACTTCTCTGACTTCGGCTCAGGTCATGATCTCACGGTTTGTGAGTTCGAGCACCGAGTCGGGCTCTGGGCTGACAGCTTGGAGCCTAAAGACTGCTTTGGATTCTATGTCTCTCTCTCTCTCTCTCTCTCTCTCTCTCTCTCTCTCTCTCTCCTCTCTTTCTCTCTCCTCTCTTTCTCTAAAAATAAATAAACATTTAAAAAAATTAATAAACAAATATAAATAAAATAAAATAAAATAAAATAAAATAAAATAAAATAATATAAAGAAACTGAGCCCTAGGAAAACTCTGGAGCTTCACAGACCAAACGCTTGCATTGTTAAATCTTTTTGGGGGGTGGGGGGGGCGCTCCTGGGTGGCTCAGTCGGTTAAGCATCCGACTTCAGCTCAGGTCATGATCTCACAGTCCGTGAGTTCGAGCCCTGCGTCGGGCTCTGTGCTGACAGCTCAGAGCCTGGAGCCTGTTTCAGAGTCTGTGTGTCTCCCTCTGTCTCTGCCCCTCCCCTGCTCACGCTCTGTCTCTCTCTGTCTCAAAAATAAATAAAAACATTTAAAAAAATAAATCTTTTTTTTTTCTTTTAAGAAAAGTCAATTGTGAAAGCAATGTCTGGTTAAGCGTTATTTGGTCAAGAAATGTACTCACTCCTTGTCATATTCCAAGAACTTTACCCCTAAGAAAGCAAATGTTCCTGTTTTCACTTAGACTCCATAAAAATTATCATTGTTTTGGAAGAAGGAATAGGCCCCTGTAACATAATGGATATTCAACAACCCAGATGCATTGGGGGAATGACTTCCCACCCGCCTCTGAAAGGAAAACAGACAACCGGTGTAAGATTACTGGCAAAGCCCAGACCACGCATCAAGACTCACACTCAAGAAAAACTTCCTTGCTAATGCTTAACTTGTTATCGTAACCGCGGTTGATTTTTCAGAACTTCCTAGCGACTTTCTAACCGTTTTCAATCGGGAAACTGGACAGAGTGCCTCTGATCCAGCCATCGGGCTCTCTGAAGACGGTCTTGTCTTGATGACCTTTGAGAACTCCCCATTGTTTTAACTTGTTGCCGACTTTGGAAAGTCTAGAGGCCACAAGAGGTTGACATCCGCAGTGCCATGGTGGGAGTCTACATTTCTTGTTGGTCGTCAAAAAAGAGGGCGGGAAACAGCCATTACTGCGATGAAGTGTATTTTACTACAGTGGTCCCTGGCGCTACAAGGGTGAGGGGAGGTAGAAATGACTAGTAAACCCGAGGGCTGTATCTAGTTTTTCATAACGAGCGGAAGGACTAGGGAATGGACCCCAGAACTCGAAGCCCCGCAAGGGGGTGGCAGTTAAATCGGTGCCTGTGTGTGCAAATTTGCACCTCATAGGAAAGCGTACGTAAACCAAGACTCTTGTTCTAACGCTTCAGTGTCAATTTTGCTGACAAGATCAGGAGACGGGAGCCAAACTCCTGCACGAAGTGATACAGTCGTGGCAAAAATGTCCTTTTTCTGCTGTCGGGCCGTCACAGCAAAGCAGATGCGCAGGATGTTTGCTGTTCCCATTTCAAGGTGAGGTGAGAAGCCGGGGATGCTCCTGTGCCCTGGGCGGAGGTGCTGGTCTTTCCCTCGTGACTCTAATTTGTATTTTGAGATAAGGTTGGAGGAGCTGATGGGTTTTTTTTCCCCCTACCTTTGGTTTGCTCATGAGCCTGCCAAGATCTTGCACATCTAAGCAGTACCTCGTCCATTGTTGAACTGTTATTTTTTATTTAGCTTTTATAGGGTACCAAAAATGTGGCTGGAGTTAAGTAACTTTTCTACTTTTCCAGCTACAGTGGAAATTATTTTTGTTTGAAGCTCTTCAAAAGAAGAAAGGCGGGGCCGGTCGGGGGGTGGGGGGTGGGGCACATTAAAATGAATCAGGACCCAGAAGAGGTTTTTCAGAACTCCTGTGTTCAGATTCCCTGCCAAGGGAGTCCTGTGAGTTGCCCATGGGTTCTCTGGGGAAGCAGGATAAGTGCCTTAGGTGGCTATTAAATTTGGTGTATTTTCTGGCTTGGCTCTGTGACCTTGGGCCGTTCAGATAGCAATCTCGTGGGAACTGAGGATTGGTTACAAATATCAAAGTTGTAACGTAAATGTGACATCAAAGAGATTTCTGGTTGAATTCTTAGCGGCAAGTGTGAACATGCCTCCAGGAACATCTGGCTCCTTGAAGTATTGAAAATGTGCAAAAAAAAAAAAAAAAAGGAAATAAAAACGAGTTCTGAATGCTTCTCCATCCATCTATGCCATGTGGATAGACCTTCTCTTCCTCCTGTATCAGCAAGCCGGGCACCATAGCTTCTATGGTTCAGTGGGAAATGGCTTATTTCTTCAAGTTCAAGCCTCTGGTGTTTCCATCCAGAAACACCCTAGATGTCCATTGTCACGGCTGCCAACCTACTGGTAGGATTTGAACTTACAGACCTTCCCAAGGGACCTGCCTTCCAATTGCAGGGCTGTCTTTAACCAGGGAGTGAGCTCTGAGTCCAAAAATGCTTTGTAAGGGAAGGACAGGTAAAGGGATTTAGAGAGCCCAAGGGAGAAACCTTCTTCTCCTACACCCTTGTTTTTCCATGCCAAACCCTGGACAATATAGTATTGGAAAATACTTTTATCTAATTATTCTATTTTTGTCCTCTTGTCCTTCCACTGGGAAAAATTTCTTCCTTTTATGAATAATCTTTCAGAGGACTTCTCTCCCAGGTTTAAATCATTACAGCCTTCGACCTGGAAGTCAGAATTAGGCTGGTTTTTAAATAATGTGCCTTTGTTTTGTCTTTGCAATTAACAAGAGGTGTCGTGGTGATCGAGCTTTAAGACGCCTGCATTCGCGTGCTTGTGTTTATATCGAGCACACACTGTGGGTCCTGCTCTGGCCCAAAGGGTGGTGCTAGCCCCTTCTCGGAGTTGCCTTGTTGATCCTCTGAGCCCTGGGAAAGCTCACATTGCTACAGTTCGCTGGACCCCGTCACCTGCCCAAAATGAACAGAGCGCCTGAACGCCACTGATCTTGATGGACAGCCAAGATCACTTTTCACGTCCAAATGAGGAACACCAGGAGGGACTATTGCAATAGTTGCTGAGTGAGGACAGTACGAAGGAAGAGGCTGGGACTTGCCTAACTCACCAGCACGAACTCTTTCTGCGCGAACAGTCAGGCCTCCTCCGTGGCAGTTAAACCCTACGCTTCTCAGCCGCTTACGAAAGATAAGCAGGAGACTACAAGACGGTGTGATAGAGTCTGACTCCATTTCTGATCTCTGACTGCTTGTAAGCCCCACCTCCCTCCCTCTTTTGCCCCACATCTAGGAAGCTGAGAACCAAGCCTGGGTGCTCCTTCCTTTGCCGGTGGTGGAAAGTTTCGACCCCACAAGCTCCGACCCACATGTAGCAACTCTCCCCCTGGCCTCCTCTCCTACTCTCAGTAAAGTACAAGCAGGCTCCTTTCTCTGCTGTCTTAAGATATTTGGGGATCATCTTGGGATGATCTGCCCTGCTCACCCCATAAAGCCTCACTATATCGGTAGCAAACCTTTCTATGCCCTCTGGGTGAATGCAAGTACGGTATCAGCATCAACACCTGAACTCAATTTTGGGCAAGGGGTCCCCCGCCTCTGGAAGACATCTTCACAGGAGTTGACTTAACTGGCCGTGTCAATGTCACCCTTCACCTTTTCCCTATTCCTGCTGGTGGCATAACAACCGCCCCCCTTGCGGTATGGAGACTCAAACCTGTACTGAGTAGAAAGAAAGAGGGAACCTGCGTCCCTGTGACGTTGTGAGTTGCCCCCGCCCCCAATCCCTACACCACCTGCTTCTGGGTCTCTCGAGGCTTGAAAAACAAGCCGAATTTATTCCGCTGCTTCTAGCTCAAGACAGCTCCAAGTATAGAACTGTGACTGAGTTGTGTCTTGACCTCATAAGTAGAATTTAGTGCCGGGATGTGAACAGGTGAACATCAAAATACTGGAGACACGCCTAGGACTAAGTCATGAAGTCCCTGGATATTTTCTGGGCCAGACTCCTTTGGGGAGAAGCGAGCCGACATAAGTTCCCAGACAGAGCCTGCTTTCACAGCTGGAAAATGGTCCGGAGATTGGTCTCCAGTAGAATTTGGAGAGAGGTTCAGAGCCAAGCGTTTTGGGTGGGGAGCCACGCATATATCTAAGTCATACTGCGAAGGTGCCTGAGAGAACCAATGTGTCAGGAAGAAGGGGGACTGTTAACTGAGCACGATTCTTCCATTGGTAACGTGCTAGATGTGAAGAGAGAAGAGAATATAGGCTTCCGTCCCTTAATACCTGGTGGAGGAGTGAGCGCAAGGATGCTAAGAAGTCATGAAGGGAATGACAACGGGCTTCTTCAAATATAATTAGAATTTTATTTGCATAAATTGACACTAGAAGCCAGTGCAAGCGATGATGAAGGAAATCGTGTTAGCCAGGTACAGGCAACTGACCAAAGCTAAAACCCCCATCACTGCCCTCAGTAAGCTGAACAGGAGGTCCCATCCTGACCTGGAAGATAATGCAGAAAGTGGGGAGAGCTGGAAGCAGGCCCCCGATGGTGTGGCCTTTCCATACAAGCACTTGGATGAAACGACATGGTATTTGTTTTATTTTTTATTTAAAAGATTTTTTTAATGTTTATTTTTGAGAAAGAGAGAGAGAGAGAGAGAGAGAGACAGAGCATGAGCAGGGGAGAGGCAGAGAGAGAGGGAGACCCAGAATCCAAAACAGGCTCCAGGCCCTGAGCTGTCAGCACAGAACCCAACACGGGGCTCGAACTCACGGACTGTGAGATCATGACCTGAGCTGAAGTCGGATGCTTAACCGACTGAGCCACCCAGGTGCCCCCACAGTTATTTATTTTTTGAAGAAATGAATGAGTACAAAGGAAAGCAAAAGGAAGCAACAACACAATTGCAGAATAGAAATGTTAGCATAGTCTAAATGGCCTATGTTTAGAAAAACTACATACTTATTCTAGAGAAATCATCTCTGACTGGAGCTCATCAGAGATCCAAGTATTTTACCTCCACATTTCTCTTTGTTGTCGGTAGAAGTTAACAGACAACTTCCAGAGGGCTTCGCAGACCAACAGACGCTGACTTGAAGCGGTTTTTTAGAGTAGTTGTAAGTACTCAGTATCTTAGTATTTTTAATAGTCCATACGTCAAAGACAAAATGCTAAACATTCATGCTGTTGAGTGAGCACACAGTCAGAGAGAAGAAGGAGGACAAATCCCCCTCACGGGGCTCCCATTACAGCCCTGCGTGGGGTCATAGTGGGAGCGTCTACACCTTCTTTTCGAGGAGTAACAAATATGCTCAAATTCCAGCTCAACTCTTTGGGCAAAAGAAGAGAGAGTTTAGTCAAAACCGGAAGCAGTTTGGTGACAGATTTTCTAACAAACAAAGGCAAAAGGAAAAGGGAAGAAACTTCTTAAACTACTTCAAGAAAAGCTCCAGGGGCACGTGGGTGGCTCAGTTGGTTAAGCATCCAGCTTCAGCTCAGGTCATGATCTCACGGCTCATGAGTTCGAGCCCCGCGTCAGGCTCTGTGCTGACAACTCAGAAACCGGAGTCTGCTTCGGATTCTGTGTCTCCCTCTCTCTCTCTGCCCTTTCCCTGCTCACACACACACTCTCTCTCCTTCAAAAATAAATAAACATAGAAAGAAAGAAAGAAAGAAAGAAAGAAAGAAAGAAAGAGAAAGAAAGAAAGAAAGAAAGAAAGAAAGAAAGAAAGAAAGACAGACAAGACCCAAACTAGAGTCTCCGTGTCCAAAAACCTGTTAAATCTACTGAAACCTTTCACTGACCATATTGATTTTTTGGGAAAGCGAAGTTCTCAGCTGAACTCCCAGCATTTCTTGATTTTAGAGGGAACTACTTTATGTGGGTGTCTGGACATCACCCTCCGCTGAAGCATGGAGAAAGTGATCTAGTAACACACCCAACCTGCCCGACAGGTATTGCCTCTACCTGGATGGCTAATTCATGAGTCAGAAAACACCTCTGTTGCCAGCTTGGCCTTTCATTTCATTCTTGAACTTGTCAGACTTGGGATGCTGAACAAATTTTAAAATTCAGAAATATGGAACATCACAAAAACAAGTCCCTCACTACTCAGCTTTCCAAAAGAGCAGATGTCTTTGTGCATAAACTCGTATGTATTGAAATGTTTATATAGGCAAGAAGGAACTCTATAATAATATGACACCACTCAAGCTGGGTCTGTATAACCACAGGAAAATCAGACACTGAAGCAGCTGTGAGGGTTTCAGAGCATCTTTGGCCAGTTCAAAACAAGTTCCCAGTTGTGAAGTACTCTTTCATGAATTAGAGATCGTTAGACCCAGCCTTAGTCAGTCTGTCAAAGAGATCACAAAGTCAGGATGTCCCTTAAGCTTGCCATTGTTATATCTTGCTGAAAATAAGTCGTTTCATTTGCGTATTTCTCTTTGGTCTACATGAAACCCAGGACTACAATAACTAATCACTTCACACCATATTGTGTAGAACTTTTAGTCAAAATATGGTTCAGGGCTTATAACGTATGTGAATGTAATATATATGACCATGATAGCATAAAGGAGGTGGAAAGGAACGAAGCTATGGTTACCCAGATGGTAACTGGAATCTACAGGAACAAATGTAGCGAACAAGAAATGAAACATAAAAAAAAAAATCGATCACAACAAAGCCTTGAAATATACAGTCTCTGTCCTTTCTGATCTTAGCTTCCTTAAAACAGATGAAATTATATAAAGTCAAAATTACAGCAGTTTACTGTTGGGCTTACAGAAAATAATATGTATAACAATAATATTACAAAACAAGGGAAGAGGTTGGAGCTTTGTAAGAGAAAAGTTACTATATCCCACTGTTATTAAGTTAGCATGTCTAAAGTCGATTTCAATAAGTTAAGGCATGTACCATAAACCCTAGACAATAACTTACTCTAAGCCTAAGAAAATTACTCAAAAACAAAGGAAAAAAGTCACTGGAGAAATTAAAGTCTTACACTAAAAATATGCATTTAATGCAAAGGAAAGTAGTGAAGAGAAATAGAGGAACGAAATGTGACACGAGATATGTAGAAAGCAAAAAGCCCAATGGAAGCTACACATCCAACCATACCAATAACAATATTAAATGTGAAAGGATTAAACAGTCTAATCAAAAGGCAGAAATTGTTAGATTGGAGAAGAAAATATGATTCAGCTCTACGCTGTCCACAGGATGCGAACTTGAGATCCAATGATACAAATAGGTTGATGGGGCGCCTGGGTGGTTCAGTCAGTTAAGCGTCCGACTCTTGATTTTGGCTCAGGTCATGTTCTTACGGTTGTGAGATCAAGCCCCCTGTCAGGCACTGGGTGTGGAGCCTGCTTAAGATTCTCCCTCTCCCTCTGCTCCTCCCCAGCTCACGCACGTGCATGCATGCATGCTTTCTCTCCCTCTCTCTCTTTCTCTAAAAACAAAACAAAACAAGGCAAAACAAATAGGTTGAAAATCAGAAGGCTGGAAAAAGATATGCCATCCTAACAGCAACCAGAAAAGAAACTACTAATATCAGGCAAGGTAGATTTTAAGACCCCCCCCTAAAAAAAATGTTAATAGAGATAAACAGGATATTTTATAATGATGAAAAGCATCAACTGATCAGAAAAATATAGTTGAAAACATATAGGCAACTAAAAACAGTGGCCCAAAACAGATAAAGCAAAAAACTGACAGAATCGAAGAAGAAATAGGCAATTCAACAATAACAGCTGAAGACTTCCATATCCCACTTTCCATAACGTATAGAATAATTAGGAAGTAGGTTAAAAGGATATAAGACTTGAAAAACACTACAAACAAACAAGAACAAACAAACATTTATAAACCACTCTACTCAACAATAGAACAGATATTTTTCTCAAGTGTACATGGAACGTTTCTCCAGATAGACCATATGCTAGGCTTAGTAAACTTCAAAGGTTTGAAATCATGTAAAGTATATTCTCTGAACTACAATGGAGTGAGATTAGACATCTATAATAAAAAGTAGTTTGGGAAATTAGCAAATATGTGGAAATACACAGTACATTGCTAAATAACCAATCAAAGAATACATCACAAAGGAACTTAGGCAATACTCTGAGATGAAAAACAACTAAACATAACATATCAAAACATATAGGATACGAGTAAAGCAATGGTTCTAAGGAAATGCACATCCATAAACACCTACATTAAAAAAGGAAAAATGATCTCAAATCAATAACCCAAACTTCCACCTTAAGACACTGGAAAAGTAAGAGAAAACTAAAGCTAAAGTAATCGTAGGGAGTAAATATTAAAAACTTCAGCAGAAATTAATGAAACAGAGATCAGAAAGACCATGTAAGAAATTAATTAAATCAAAAGTTTATCCCTTGAAAAGATCAACGAAATTGACAAAGCTTTGGCTAGACCAAGAAAAAAAATAGAAAACTCAAGTTATTAAAATCAATAATAAAAGAGCAGAGCAGTCATCACTGCTAATCTTATAGAAATAAAAAAAGAATAATAAGGGAATAGTATGAACAGCCTTGTGCCACGGACACACATTACATGGACAAGTTCTTAGAAAGACGCAAACTATCGCGAGCGTGCCTCGGTGGCTCAGTCAGTTGAGCATCCGACTTGATTTCAGCTCAGGTCATGATCCCAAGTAAAAAGATTAAATTACTAACTTAAAAACTTCTTGTAAAGAAAAACCCAGGCCCAGATGACTCAATGATTACATTTGACCAAACATTTAAACATAAATTAATAGCAACAATTCACAAAGCATTTGAATAGAAAAGGAAGGAACAATTCTCAGCTCATTCTATGAGGCCAACATCACACAGACACAAAAAGCAAACAAATACATCGTAAGAAAACTCTCCAAACTACAGACCAATATCTTTTCTGAATATAGACCCAAAAATCCCTCAGCTAAATACTAGCAAACTGAATCCAGCAATATATAAAAAGGATTATCCACTATGACCAAGTTGAATATATCCCCAAAATGTAAGGCTGGTTTAACATCCAACAATCAATTAATGTCATACCCCATATCAATAGAATAAGGACAAAACCACACATCATTTTAAAAGAACAGAAAAGGCATTTGACAAAATCTAACACCCATTCATGATAAAAAATATATTCAACAAACTAGGAAGAAAATAAACTCTCTTCAACCTGGTAAAGGACATCTACAAAAATATCCAGACAACATTATACTTAACGACGAAAGATTGAATGCTTCTTCCCTAAGATGGGGAACAATACAAACATGTCCACTCTTTTTTAAAAATGTTTTTAAATGTTTATTTATTTTTGAGACAGAGAGAGACAGAGCATGAATGGGGGAGGGTCAGAGAGAGAGGGAGACGCAGAATCCGAGGCAGGCTCCGGGCTCTGAGCTGTCAGCACAGAGCCCAAGGCGGGGCTTGAACTCACGGACAGTGAGATCATGACCTGAGTCGAAATCGGATGCTTAACCGACTGAGCCACCCGGGCGCCCCAAACATGTCCATTCTTGATACATGTATTTAATACTATGTTGGAAGGTCTAGCCTGGGAAATTAGGGAAATAAAAGGAAGAAAATCCAGCTAGATTATAAAGGAAGAAGGAAAATTATCTCTGTTTGCGTATGGCATTGTCTTATTTATAGGAAACCCTAACGAGTCCACTAAAAAATTACAAGTTCAGCAAGATTGCAGGATATCAGACCAATTTACAAAAATCAATTATATTGCTATATGTTAGCAATGAACAATCTGAAAATGACATTAAGAAAACAATTCCATTTATAACGAGATCCCAAAAATGTTTGGGAGTAAACTTGACAAAAGTAATGTAAGACCTGTACACTGAAAACTGCAAAAAGTTGTCGAAAGGAATGAAAGGAAAGCAAAATAAACAAGAAAGCATTTCATGTTTGTGGACTGAAAGACTTAATATTGTTAAAATGGCAATATTCTTCAAACTGATCTACAGATTCAATGCAATGTCTATTAAAATCTCAGTTGGGGGGGGTGCCTGGGGGGCCCAGTCAGTTAAGTGTCCGACTTGGGCTCAGGTCATGATCTCGCGGTCCATGGGTTCGAGCCCCGCATCCGGGTCTCTGCTGACAGCTCAGAGCCTGGAGCCTGCTTCCGATTCTGTGTCTCCCTCTCTCTCTGCCCCTCCCCTGCTCATGTGCTCTCTCTCTCTCTCTCTCTCTCTCTCTCAAAATTAACATGAAAAAGAAAAGCTCAGCTAGCTGTTTTTCAGAAATTGTCAGTTTCTATGAAAGTCCAAAGGATCCAAATAGCTGAAACAAGATTGAAAAAGAATAAAGCTGAGCAGCTCAGGCTTCCTGATTTCAAAACTTATTACAAAACTACAATAAACCAGAACATGTAGAACTGGTATAAGGACAGACAGATCAATAAAATAGAATTGAGGCCCCAAATAAACTTTCACATTTGTGATCAATTAATTTCAACAAGGGTGCCAAGACAATTCAATGGGGACAGAAAAGTCTTCTCAATAAGTGAGGCCAGCACAACTGGATGCCCGCTTGCGGAAGAACGAAGTTGGATGCCTTCGTTACATTATACAAAAAAATTAACTCACAATAGACTATAGAGCTAAATGTAGGAGCTAAAATTATACAGCTCCTGAGAGGAAACATGAAAGCAATCCTTTGCGGCCTAAGGTTAGGCAAAGCCACGAATATGACTTTAAAAACACAAGTAATAAAAGGACAAAAAATAGATACATTGGAGCCTAATCAAAATTGAAAACTTTTAAGTTGTAAACCACACTGCCAACAGAGTGAACAGCCAACCCACAAAATGGGAGAAAACATTTGCAAATCATATACCTGCTAAGGGACTTGTGTCTATATAAAGTCTTTTTAACAACTTAATAATAAAAATTTTTTAAAAAAATTCCTGATTGATCTGAATGGACATTTCTTCAAAGATAAGCAGCTGGTCAACCAGCACACTGAAAAGATGCTCGCTGTCATTAGTCATTAGAGAAATGCAAATCAAAACCACAATAAGATGCTACCTGCCACCCACGAGGATAATTATAATGAAAAAGACACGGAAGGGAGAAATTAAAACCTCATACATTACTAGGAGTGATGCAAAGTAGTTGCACTAGGAAAACAGTTTGCCTGTTCCCCGAAACGGGAAACATGGAGGTAGATGATCGAGTAATTCTACTCCTGGGTCTGTGCCCAAGAGAACGAAAACATACATTGCCACGGAAACTTGTACGTGCATGTTCAAGCAACACTATTCAAAATAGCTGAATGCCATCTACTGATGAATGCATAAGGAGATATAGTTTATTCATACACCACACCATTCGTCAATAAAAAGGGATGAGGTCTTGATACATGCTACAACATGTATGAACCTTGATAACATGATGCTGAAAGAAACCAGGCACAAAAGGTGGCCTCTCATATAATCGCGTGGATATGAAAGCCGCACAGTAAGGACAATTCTATACAGATAGCAGGCATATCTGTGGCTGTCGAGGGCTTGGGGGGCGGAGACGGTGGGGGCGAAATGACTAAAGTGGATTAAAATGTGACATTCGGAGGGTGAGAAAAGTGTAAACTTGATCGTGGTGATTGCACAAGCCCGAACAAACTAGAAGTCATTGAATTACACTCTCCAAAGAGGTGCATTTTTTTTGGTATGTGAATTACACCTCAATAAAGGTGCTATAAAGTCGAATCCATGTAAATCAGTCGTGTAGTATGAGTTTTGGTTTCCTTGGAGGAATCATTCATTATGGTAGCGTTTTCCAGTGTTTCCACTTGTGATATTTTGAGCTAAATCATTATTTGTTGTTGGGGAGTGTCCCTTTGTCCTGTGCATCCCGGGATGTTTAGCGGTATCTTTTGCCTCTATGCACTAGAAGACAGCAGCGTCCCTTCCCCCCAGTTACGACAACCGAAACGATCTCCAGACATTGACCAATGTCCCTTGGGGGTGCAAAACAGCTCCCGGTTGAACCACTGTATACAGTGCTTAGTAGCAGTAATTGTACAAAATCAACACTTCAGCTTTTATTAATCCGTTAGGCTGATAGAAGCTTACATACTTGCCCCTTATTTCTTACAATAAAACTAAGGAATAGAATGTTTTTGCTACTTTCAACTTTTGTCCTGGAGCTCCAGGGGCATCCAGTTAGGAAAATGGTCTAGGTGCAAAATTATAACTTGCCACAGAGGAGTGCCCGCACCGTGCCTCTATTTAACTACCATACTCGGTATTGTAATTTAGCAGGGTCTAATGAAGTGTTGAATTTGCTTGCCACCCATTTAATAGACAGTCTTCTTAAAGAAGAAAGGATCTAGAGAAGTGAAATGCCTTTGTTTTGATGCTATTACTGGTAATAGAATAAATATCATTGCTATCTATGCAGAGTAAGAAAAAAAAAAACAAGCAGGACCCCGTGGAGATTTTACTTAAAATGTTTCACTTGAATTTACTTGTTTTTGGTAACTTAGCCAAGGGAACCTCTCAATCGGTATTCAAGGAGTTCCACCAAAAGCCCAGTGATCGGAAAACATGAAAGTTGATTTCCAAGGGACGCCACAAGGCATGTGATCGATTCTATGGCTGCTTCGCACAAAGCTAAAAAGGAACGGATGAGATGGGGCGCCTGAGTGGCTCAGTCGGTTAAGCAGCCGACTTCGGCTCAGGTCATGATCTCGCCGTCTGTGAGTTCGGGCCCCGCGTCGGGCTCTGGGCTGATGGCTCAGAGCCTGGAGCCTGCTTCCGATTCTGTGTCTCCCTCTCTCTCTGCCCCTCCCCCGTTCATGCTTTGTCTCTCTCTGTCTCAAAAATAAATAAACGTTAAAAAAAAATTAAAAAAAAAAAAAGGAACAGATGAGAAAAATAACTATCTTGAAACCCCAAGAGAGGCCAGAAGCAGAACTGTGAGTCCTAGAGAAAAAAAAAAAAAAAATGAGAAAAGTGTGATGAATGTGACAAGAGGGTGTTGAATCAGTCACCAAGAAAAGGGAACGTGTCACTTTCTCACAGAGTTGCAGCAATAGAAGCAAACAAGGAAAGCCGTGAGCCCATGCGATGGGCAAACGTCCCGGGTTTTATGCTCACATCCTCACAAACACATTATTCGCCACTGAGGAGCACTGCCGTTGTCATGTACTCACTTTATGCTGTGAAAATCGGAGGTCTCACATTGGCTGACTTTCCCTCCACAGCAAAATCATGTAGTCTTTCCATAACCGAGCCCTATGCTAATGAAAGACCTCCCCCGCCCCGCCCCCACCACCGAGTCCTCTGGAACATCTACAAAGGACGTTAAGATGGGGGGTGGGGTGGGAGGTGGTCTGAGAATTGCGTTCCGCCTTTCCACGTTGCCCCAGATCAGCCGGGAGCACAGCCAGGATTTTCCAGCTCGTTTGTTTCATAGGGATTTCTCTCTTATCCTGTGCTTACTTCTTTCAGTCTAACCAATTCAAAGAAATGGACAGCACCAAAGTCATGCTCCTGTCCTTCCCTCGACACTCACAGTCTGATCTGAATATTTGGCAACACTTTTAACCTCTCTTATGACTCAATCCTACCCTGGGCTTTTCACCTTCAAGTTCTGCCCGTTCTCTCCTGCCGTGAGCCTCCAGTTCCAAAACTCCAGACGATCTTGGCCACGTGTTAGGAGAACAGGAGGCATCCAGCCACCAAGCTACCTGTTGCGAAAAGCCATTCCGCACCCTTTTCTGCTTGGACACTTACCACTCCCACTGGTCCTGTTCTGTTCCTCTGGGAAGTCCCGGACTCCGGTGCTGAGGGAAGGACAGGATGAGGAAGGCTTCCACGAAGAGTGTGTGTGCACGCTGGATGTGTGTGCGCTGTCACCTGGCCGTGTGGCTCTCTGTCACTAAGTGTGGAGTGTGACGTAGAACGAGAACTTAGATTCGTCTAAGTGAAGGCACCAGGGTCCTGGGTTTTAAACATCTCCGCAGACTCGCTCATCTCACACGAAATTTCTTCCACATCCTTGGAGTTGACAGGAATTGGACAAGCCTTGGTCTTACCACAACCCAGCGCATTGGGCAATCCAAGGGCGGGACTCTCTCTCCCTCAACATGGGGTTGCCAGTTCAGTAGGGCCTGAAGTTCCTTTTCTGAAAAGGAAAGTCCATGCTGTGGCAAAAGCCAGTGAACATGGTTTTTCGTTTCTTATGTTTTGTATTTTGGGGGGGAAAAGAGGGAGGGTCACTTTTAATCAACCCAAGTGAGCAAAGAAAAAAAAATAGGGTTTTACCATCAAAGAAAGAACCACCTGGTGAAAAGTTCCCATAAAACGCAGGCTTTGCCCCACTTTGGATATCTCCCTGTCTTTGTCCTCTTTTCTTTTGTTCGGACAATCACTTTTCCTTTTTCTTTTCTCTTTTTTCTTGTTTTGCTTTTGAGAAAGTTGAACAAAATTTAAATAGAGTCGTGTTGGCAGACATTTTCCGATGTCGTTTGGGAGAGATTAAGGTATCAGCTTCCCTGACCGTCTCAAACTTGAGACAGCCCCACCTCTCCGTCAAAACTCTCCTTTTAATGATAAATGGTTCTTCTCTTCCTTCTGATTCTGTGCCACACTCAGGCCATTCCCTGGAACCTGGTTGTATTTACGCCATCTACTGGGTGTTGGTGGAACTGCATTTGCTGGGCACAGTATCCTGGTTCTGTACCCACAGCTTCCAAGAAAATAAAGGTCTCGGCCATGACGAACGCTTTAGGAGACACAAATACGTAATTCATCATTTAAAACATCAAGAGGGACACCTGAGATGTTCATTGTTTTAAGTTTATTTATTTTGAGAGAAACAGAGACAGTGTGAGTGGGGGAGGGGCAGAGAGCAAGGGAGCCCGAGAGAATCCGAAGCAGGTTCCATGCTGTCAGCACAGAGCCTGATGTGGGGCTGGGGCTCATGAAACTGTGAGATCATGACCTGAGCCGAAACCAAGAGTCCGACGCTTAACCGGCTGAACCACCTGGGCGCCCCGAGATGTTAATTTGATTTTTAGCAGTATTTTTTCAGAAGAGGATGTGTTCCGTATTTTAACATGTTAGTTCTTCTTAGTGTCGAATCAAAGGAAACATCCCTGAGATCAGCGTGGATAATAACGTAGGTCAGCTTTTAAATGTGGGTCTTAAAATATCAGGGTGTGTGGCCAGCACTGTGACAGTCTGGATAACCGGAAAAGCCTTGGGCTACAAATATTTAAAAACACTACATAGCATTAAAACGAAAGAAGAAGACGTGAGTAGAGGTACGAGAAGCATGTGACCTGATGCTAAAGCAGTTGGGCATAGAATGGATTTTAGTTTTGGAAATGTAGGAGGCTAAGGTTTCAATACCCAGACAGGGACAGACGTTGAGGTCCTGGAGCCAGACAAAGCAAGAGTGGGAACTGAGACTACCCCCCATTAGGGCCGGATCCTGAAAGCTGACCAGAAAATGACCTACCCATTAGTACAGGGTTACAACAAGGGTTACAACTATCTCCTTCCACCCGGATTTGGGTGTAAAGGTAGAAATACCCTTAAGAATCCAGTAGCATAGCCCTTTCCTATCACAAAGTTAGGGTTCCAATTTGCATCCCCCCACTTTGTCCAGGAATTCCCTGGCAAGAAATAAGCATAAAACGTGTCCCAAACCAGTGTGCCCCTCTGGAATCTTAGGAGATAAACAAAGATCAAAACCTCTTTTGAGAAACACTCTGACAACTCAGACCACATAAAAAGAAAGGAAATTCCAGGGACACCTGGATGGCTGAGTTGGTTGAGTATCCAACTTCGGCTCAGCTCATGATCTCACAGTTCATGGATTCAAGCCCCGTGTCAGGCTCTGTGCTGACAGCTCAGAGTCTGGAGCCTGCTCTGGATTCTGTATCTCCCTCTCTCTCTGCCCCTCCCCTGATCCTGCTCTGTCTCTCTCTCCCTCTCTCTCAACAATAAATAAACATTAAAAAAATTTTTTTAAAAAGAAAAAAGAAAGCAAACTCCAATGAAGATTAATTCCTATTAAAAAAAATTAAAATATACAAAGACATCATACACTCCACAAGAGGGCCAGAAGGCACATAGTAAATAGGAAATTAGAATTCCATTACCTGGGATATAAGAAAACAATTGAAAGAGAATATAAAATGAATGTGTTTAAAGTGATGAAAGATACAGGTTTAAAAATGCTAGTAAAAAGGAATAAAAAGATTTAATGTTTATTTATTTTTGAGAGGAAGGGAGGGAGGGAGACAGAGAGAGAGAGAGAGAGAGACAGCATGAGTACCAGTGAGCAAAAATGCAGGAGGGTCAGAGAGAGAGGGAGACAGAGGATCTGAAGTAGGCTCCACGCTGTCCGCACAAAGTCCCACATGGGGCTTGAATCCATGAGCCATGAGATCATGACCTGAGCCAAAGTCGGACACCTAACCGACTGAGCCCCCCAGACACCCCAGAAAAAAACCATTTAAAAAACAAGTTATATCTTTGAGAAATAAAATATAATTCCTGAATTTAAAATCTTAATTGGCAGGCAGCACAACAGAAGAGATATGGCTGAAGAAAATATTCGTGAACTGGAAGACAGATAGGAGAAAATTACGAACAATGCAGCAGAGACATAAAGAAATGGAAAATGTGAGAAGATAAATAACTGTAACATATGTTCTACAGGTGCTCCAGAAAGAAAATAGAAAAAATAGGGAAGATGCAAAATTCGAGGAAATAACTACCGAGAATTTTCTAAAGCGGAAGAGAAAGACAAATACCATAGGGTTTCACTTATTGTGGAATCCAACCAAACAACCACACAAACACAAACAGAATCAAACGCAAAGAACAAACTGGTGGATGCCAGTTCAGAAAAGCCCCAAAGTGGAAACAACCCAAATGTCCAACCAACCCAGATGTATTGATGAATGGATCAATAAAATGTGGTCTACTCATGCAACGGAATCTTATTTAGTCTTAAAAACGGACGCAGTACCACTACATGACGTGATGTGGATAAACTTGGAGAACATTACGCTAAGTGGAAGAAGCCAGTCACAAAAAGCTACACGACGTACGGTTCCATTTGTATGAAATGTCCAGAATAGGCAAATCCAGAGGAACAGAAAGCAGATTCGTGTTGTTCTAGGGGGGGAGGGGAGGGGAAAATGGGGAGTGACTGCTAACGGCGTCAGAGTTTTGGGGAGAGAGATGAAAATGTCCTAAAATTAAATAGTGCAACAGATGGCTGTACAACTCTGTGAATGTAATAAAAACCACAAAAGCATATGCTTTAAAAGGGTGAATTTTATGGTATGTGAATAAAGTTCAATAAAGCTGTCATTTTATTTATTTTTATTTTTTATTTTTTAAATTTTTTGCAATTTTATTTGTTTTTGAGAGACAGAGAGTGCAAGCAGGGGAGGGGCAGAGAGAGAGGGAGACACAGAATCCGAAGCTGGTTCCAGGCTCCGAGCTGTCAGCACAGAGCCCGGCACGGGGCTCGAACCCACGAACCGTGAGATCATGACCTGAGCCGAAATCAGACTCTCAACCGACTGAGCCACCCAGACACCCCAAAGCCGTCATTTTAAACAATCTGGAAAGGTAGACAAACTTTCCCTACATTTTCAGGTTTCCAAGTTGCTCATCTGGGATTCACCTGTAACTTTCTGACATTTCTCCTCCTCTAGTTGATTTGAGGTTGTTTACTTACCACCTGGTGGAGCGAATATTAACGCCCCTCCCTCTTCTGGCCTCTGCTCTTTTGCTCTCCTCCTTCCTCTATAAAACGGTCTTGATAATTCCTGATCTCTCCCAGAGGAACATAGAGACCAGCTTGCCATTTTCCACAAAAAAAAGAAGCCCTGGTTGGATTTTGTCTGAAATTAGATTAAATTCATAGATCAACATGAGAATGCTCACCTTTGAGAAATGAAGTCTTGCCATTTGTGAACATGGCATGTGTCCCCACCCAGAACTCCTGTGTACAGCTTCGGTAGTTTCTTGTTTGTTTTTTACTTTTTCCACAAGGACCTCCATGCTTCGATGTCTTTTATTGCATACATATATTCTATCTATACGTATACATATATTACACATACTGTGTTTGTATGTATAGGTATATGTAGGCACATGTATATGCATATATACAGAATTGATCCTCATTATTCACAGATGCCATATTTGTAAAATTTCCTACTTTCTAAAATGTATTTGTCACCCCAAATCTAGACTGGTGATGCTTTGTTTGTCATTTGCAGACACGCACGCACAAATCAGTGAAAATTTTGGGACGTCCGGTTTTGATCTTCTCAGGGGAGGTTAAGGGGGGTAATAACACCCTGCCTTTTTGCCTCAGCTTTTGCACTATAAACAAGTGTCCCTCTTTCAGTCTATTTAGTGTGACATTTCCCACACTTTTGTACTTTTCGTGGGCGACGTCACTGTTTAAAACACCTCCCACCCCCAGCATGGTGCCGAAGTGCCCGCGGCGTTCCTACGCCCAAGAAGGCCATAACGTGCCTTACAGGGAGAGCATGTGAGTTAGATAAACTTGGTTCAGATAAGAGGTACGGCGCTGTTGGCCATGAGTCAATGTTTAATGAAATGATATATGCTAAACAAATATGAAATCGTGTATCTTTAAACAGAAACGGACATGAAACAAGTTTATGCATTCACCTACTGATGACATCATTGTGACCAGAGGCTTGCGGGACTCACCTCATATTTCTCTAGAAGCGATGGCTCAGGATGTGCTAATTTGGTGTTCATGGTAATTTCGCAGGACATGAGGACTGTGAACAACTAGTATCAAGTGTGTGGGAGTATACTTAAATACGTACATATGTATAATTTGAAATATATATAATAAAAAACGGGAATCTTACCATTTTGTAAAAGGAATATTTTGATTCATTTAAATGAAATCTTTTAGGGGCGCCTGGGTGGCGCAGTCGGTTGAACGTCCGACTTCAGCCAGGTCACGATCTCACGGTCCGTGAGTTCGAGCCCCGCGTCAGGCTCTGGGCTGATGGCTGAGAGCCTGGAGCCTGTTTCCGATTCTGTGTCTCCCTCTCTCTCTGCCCTTCCCCCGTTCATGCTCTGTCTCTCTCTGTCCCAAAAATAAATAAAAAAAAAAAGTTGAAAAAAAAAATAAATGAAATCTTTTAGGGGCACCTGGGTGGCTCAGTGGGTTAAGCGTCCAACTTCAGCTCAGGTCATGATCTCATGGTTCGTGGGTTCGAACCCAGTATCAGGCTCTGTGTTGACAGCTCAGAGCCTGGAGCCTGCTTCCGATTCTGTGTCTCCCTGTCTCTCTATTCCTCCCCCACTCACACTCAGTTTCTCTCTCAAAAATACATAAACATTAAAAAAATAATGATAATAAATGAAATCTTTTAATTATTTCTTGTAATTTTTGTTTTCTATGTAAAGGGATGTAATTTACTTTTTTGTAGGAGTCTTCTCCCCGGCAAGATTGCTGAGATACATTTTCTCTAAAATCTTCCATGGAATATTGAACAGAAGAGTCAGAACCCTTCCTGGTTTTATAGGAAATGCCTACGAAATTTCACTACGAAGTATCATATTTGCTTATGATCAGTATCAGATATCTGTTAGATACATCCTATCACTTCAACTTCATTAGTAGATTTTCTTATGAAGGAGCACTAGATTTTTTGTTGAATTAATTTTCTACATCTATTAAATGATCATGTTTTTCTTCCTAAATCTGATAATGTGGTGAAAAGATAATAGATTTTCTTTTTTTTTAAATTTTTTAATGTTTATTTATATTTAAGAGAGAGAGAGAGGCAGTGCAGTGTCGGGGGGGGGGGCGGGTTGTGGAGGGGCAGAGAGAGAAGGAGACACAGAATCCAAAGCAGGCTCCAGGCTCCGAGCTGTCAGCACAGAGCCCTAAGCAGGGCTCGAACCCATGAACCGTGAGATCATGACCTGAGCCAAAGTGGAACGCTTAACCCACTGAGCCACCCAGGCACCCAGAGATAATAGAGTTTCTAAAGCTAAACTGCTGATACAGTCCTGTGATAAATCCTACTTCACTATGATATATTTATATATAAGTTCTATTTGGTTTGCTAACTTTATTTGGATTTTCATATGTAATATTGCTTGCTTCTATTAGTTACCCGAGCCTTCTCGTTTCCTTCCATGTACTTCTCTGGCTTTGTTATCCAGGTGTTTTTTTGTTTCTGTTTTTGTTCTTGCCTCATAGAGTAAGTGGTCAGACTTACCCTATCTGTTACTCTTCTGGAAAAGTGGTATGGAAGACGAGTATCCCTTTCTAAACCATGTGATGATGTGCCTTTCTCACATAGAGACAATCAGTTGCATTTCTTTCATTGTTCTGGGTCTATTTGCATTTTCTCTTCAGTCAATTTTGGTAACTTATTTACAAAACTACTACACTGTGACCTCCTTATGGTGAGTCGTGAAAGACACCTCTGTGGCTTTCTTCTTACTTACTCTCGGGTCCCTCGTTCTGGGCGAGGTCACCTGTCGGATCATGAGGACACTCAAGCAAACGGATGTGTGAAGAGGCGCACACGATAGCGAACTGAGGCCTCCTGCCAACAGCTGAGTGAGTGAAACATGTGGGAACAGACCGCCCAGCCCCCCTCGCACCTTCAGCCGCCTCGCACCTTGACCGCAGCTCCACCGAGATCCGAACTAGAACCGAACAGCCGAGCTTCTCCGGAATTTGTTTTGGTTTTAATGTTTATTTATGTATTTTTGAGAGACAGAGAGACAGAGAGAGACAGAGAAGCCCAAGCAGGCTGTCCGCACTGTCAGCACAGAGCCTGATGCGGGGGCTCAATCTCACGAAGCGTGAGATCATGACCTGAGCCAAAATCAAGAGTTGGACGCTCAACCGGCTGAGCCGCCCAGGTGCCCCTGGAATTTCTGGCGCGCAGAACTTGTGAAATAATAAATGTTTGTTGATTCGTGTCCCTATTTGGGGGGGGGGGGGGGTAATTTGTTATGAAGCAATAGATAACTAATAGAATCATATCATTGTGAAATGAACCCAAGAAAGCATTTATACCAAAATACACATACGCTCAGCATTCCGAAAAACTCAAAGAAGTGTAAGTAAGAAAAGCTACGTTACAATTTTTACCCACCAAATTAGCAAAGATTTAAACAACCTATTTCATGTTAAGGAAAAAGGTGGTAAAATTTGGACTCTCCCTCGGTGATCACAGGGCCACAAATCAGCACAATATTTCTAAAAAGAAAGTGAGCAGGTACCCCAAAAACTTAAAACCGATCTTGAAACTGATCTCTTCAGGAAGTTCCCCTTAGGAAATTGTGAAATCACTCAATCGATTCATTTATTTATCAATAATTTAAAAATCAAAGATAACGCTGAGAGGAAATACATCTCAACACAAACGGTGATTTTTACAAGGTGGTTCAGGGGCTGTGTCTTTAGAAATTTCTGCCTTTTCCCAGTTCTGCTATAATGTTATTTCATGAACAGAAGAAGAAGCAAGTATTCATTTTCAGTGAAAACAGAAAATGGTCTGTATACAAGCATGAAATGTGAAATTGTCAGGCTGTTATGAAGTCAAGAAACATTCAAGTCAGGCACAAATGCACAGGGCCCCCACCCCCTTCCTGGCTTTTTAAAGGTACACCCTTCTAGTCATCTCAAGGCTCAACAAATAAAAGCTCAACTCAAGGGAAAATGAATTATGTGCTTCATCTGTGCAAGGAACTTGGACAGGAGGGAGCCACTCCCCTCCCGTGGGGGAGATTTTATTTTCCCGGGTTTCAGATTAGGAAAAGGGAACTCGGCAAAGGCCTGTAGTTATCTCAAGATTAGGTAGAACTGGGAGTGACCTTGGAAACTCTAAATACAGGGGTGGAGCCCTTTCCAAGACCCACAGACCCGCCAGGGGCCCTAAATCCTGCAGGAACGCCTCCTTTCCTAACTGCTGGTGGCTGAGGGCTGCCTCAGGACAAGGGGAAACTTGAACCAAGTGGGCCTGAGGCCCCTTCCTGGCAACTTCCAGGTGTCTGTCACCCTACCATCACTCGACTTTATGCTCCAACATCATGGGCTTCTAGTGCTGCCTTCGTGCAGATTCCCATTCCTGACCCCCAACTTGCGTCTGGATTTATAGGACATATTCTGCCTTCCTGCTTTGACTCTGAGTATGCCATTAGGCACAGGCAGCACACACAGTGACTCTTCACCCCCTGGTCCCTTCGGGCTGCCTGCCCAGCTCGGGTCCCTCTCCCCAAGCTGCCCCCAAGCCCGCCAAGGGGGCTTGTTTCTAAGATTTAGAGAGTCTGAAGGAACAATAAGTGAGCATTGTTTGCAGGCACATTTAGGTGGTGCCCAGGGCTGTCCCCTTCCATCAGTGTACATGCACCTGCATGCACACAGGTGCATGTGTGCACACACACACACACACACACACACACACACACACAGGGAGTCCGGACAAGAAGCCCTGTGTGACTCCGCAGGCAGAATAAATGGGCATGACTTCTTGGGAATGAGTCTTTCCAGTAAACCTCCGTGTTTCAAGCGAAGAGAGCGCACCCAGAGTGGAGAGGATCACATTGAAATGTGTGCCCTTGAGAAAATCTCTAACGCCCCTGATTTGGGGCGGGGTTTCCTAGTATTTGGGTAACAGTAACCACGTAGTCACATGTTAGAATCCCAAGCCTAGTATCTGTTGCTTTAATGGCTTGCTACCAAATCTGTTCCAGCAATGCCCTGGAGCAGTGAGAACACCCCACCCTTCCTCAGGCTACCGGGAGTTGAGCTGTGGGTTTGCAGGACCAGGCGAGGTCCATCATGGTGCCAGTACTGACCTGAGGCCGAAGGAGCCAATGGCTTCATCAACTGGTCACACTGGGAAAAACTTTGAATGAAGGGTGCTCAGTATCTCTGGATGTGAAGAGGGACAGCCACAGGAAATAGATCAGGTACCTTATGATAGGTGGGAAATTTCACCTCCTAGTGAGGGCTAAGAATGATATTTCTTTTGGTTTCCTCTGAGGTGACAAGGAGATTTCTTTTTTGGGGGGTGGGTATCGGCAAATTTTTGAAAAATTAAGTCATGGCCTCTTAAGGATGATTGCTGTTGTCACTAGTATCATATTCTTAGGTTAAGATGGTTCAATGGGGAAAGTGAACTCTTTGATCATTTGGTAATTGAATTTTAACCTTTTATCGGACAAGACCCAGAGGCAAGATCTAAATATCCCTCCAGAGATAGGGGTATAATTTGTTTCCAAGCTCAGACACAAGAATAATATAATTATTTTTTTTAATTTTTTTAACGTTTATTTTTGAGAGAGAGAGACAGAGCATGAGTGGGGGAGGGGCAGAGAGAGAGGGAGACACAGAATCCGAAGCAGGCTCCAGGCTCCGAGCTGTCAGCACAGAGCCCGACGCGGGGCTTGAACTGACAGACCACGAGATCATGACCTGAGCCAAAGTCGGACGCTCAACCGACTGAGCCACCCAGGTGCCCCAAGAATAATATAATTATTATTAAGTAATGATTTAATAAGAGTCACACTAAGGAGAAAGCTGGTGAAATCAGACTCTGAAAGACCATCTGGGGCTCGCCTGTCGATTTCCTAGTTTGTTGCAAACATCTGGGTTGAGCTTCAGTTTCTTTGTGACCCTGTTGGGATAAGCTGCCTTTACTGGAACCCCATAAGTCGCTAAGGAGTTGCGGGGATCCTTCACGGGGCTGTGGGGACACTGATGAGAGCTGCTTGTTCAGCCACTCAAGACAAAGAGGAGACACAGGTACAGGACCAGGTGCCATCCCCAGCCACCAAAGGCACAGGGAGGCACGACTGAGACAGACCCAGGGAGAAAGACAGAGGCATTATGGGCTGAATCGTGTCCCCAAAAGATGTTGAGGTCCTCAGTACCCATGAATGTGAACTTACTTGGGCACCAAGTCATTTGGGTGCACAAGATGAAGTTAAGATGAGGCCATTATGGTGTCCCTAATCCAATATGACTGATGTCCCCATAAAAAGGGGACATTTGGGCACAGAGACCAGGACACAAGGAGGGAAGACAGCGTAAGACAATGTGAAGACACAAGGACAAGATGGACAAGGATAAGGAATGCCTGAGGCCATCAGAAGCCAGGGAAGAGGCCTGGAGCAGATCTTCGAGGCCCTCAGAAGGAACCCCTCTGACACGCTTCATCTCTAACTTCCAGAACTGTCAGATGGTAAACTTACTGTTCAAGTGACCCAGTTTGTGGGCACTTTGTTACGGAGGCCAGTAGCTCCCCCACCAGAGGCCTCTGGCCGGGTAGGTGAGGTCCGCTGATGCGCCCTGGGAGTCCGCTTACAAACAGCTGGTGTCCCGGCCACTGTGCTGGGGCTCATGCCTGAATGAAGGACGGAACCTTGGGAGGAGTGGGGGTGCTTTATTTGTGTCACGTAAGCTCCTTCCTAGATGAACAGAGCGGGGCACAAAGGCACACGTATTTGTTTTTGTCATTTTACCGTGTATTTATCCAAGGTACACCATTATTATACCCCGTCTGAGAAAGCACTTAATAGATGATCTTCCAGGAAAAATCGGGCTTGTTCGGTGCCCTGTGCAGGCATCCCCTTAGTGATGGTCACTGAATCACCCCCAGAGATCATTAAGTATCTTCTCTGCTCTCAAGAAAGGATTCATAATGTATTCATTTCAGGATATAAAGAGCTCCAGAATCACATCTCTGGGGGTGAGCCTAGAAATCTCTAACCTCTAACCGTGCTCCCTTCTCTCCCCCCCTTCGCCTAGGTTACTGTTATAGACAATTCGATCCCTCCTCCTGGAGAAACACTGTTGCAAATGACTGCTGAAAGTGTATGGCTTTACCTCCGTGACATCAGCACTTTTGTAAGCCATGCAACCTCAATAGGCTAAAGCCAATGATATGAATGTCTAACTGTGGAACGCTGGGCTTTGGTGAGTTGGATGATGGGGACATCTCAAATAGTTCCTCTGCTGGGCTGGGCTCATTTGTCAGTTGCTGGGTAGGAGTTGTTTTTGCATCTTTCAGTCTGTGTGTTCTTCTGATGCCCAGATATACCAGGTGGTCCCCACAATGGTGACTGTCCGTCCAGATCAGGGGGCACGGTGGGGAGAGACGACACTCTGTGCAATGAGTCATGAAATACTGACATATTTAATTCCATGTAGCAAAACCATGCCTGTGTCTGCGGAGAATGTAACCTTATCATGTGCAATATAATGTAACAATCTGGGGGATATTGAAGAAAGCAAACAGCCCTGCTAAGCATGAGTGACGCCTTCGTGGCTGATCTTTTGCCACATGGTGACTCATTTCTTCACAGGCAAGTAGTGAAAGCCCAAACCGCATGACATTCAGCGGAGAAAAATGTTAATTAAAATGTTGCGAGCCATTGATTTCTCTTTTCTGTAAATCGATCAGTCTATGTGGAGCGAAGGGGCACCTCAGACCAACTCTAGAATTGGGTTGGAGATTCATTTTTCTTGAGGAAATCCCCTTCCTCCAAGCCTTGAAATTATGGCCAAGGAGTCCATCAATGAATATTCGTTTTTCCACGTGTGTGCGTGTGTGTGTGTGTGTGTGTGTGTGTGTGTTGTGGAGTGGGTGGTGTTATGCACAAAAATTACCAGTGAGTTTTTTCCAGTAACCTAGAGTATTTTAAAGATGCTACCCAGGGTGCCTGGGTGGCTTAGTCAGCCAAGCATCTAACTTTGGCTGAAGTTATGATCTCGTGAGTTCGAGCCTCACATCGGGCTCTGTGCTGACGGCTCAGAGCCTGCTTGGGATTCTCTCTCTCCCTCTGTCTCTGCCCCTCCCCCACTTGCACTGTCTCTCTCAAAATAAATAATTAAACTTAAAAAAGAATTTTAAAGATGCTACCTAAAATCAAGCAAAAAAAATTTCTTGGAGGTGCGGGCCATAGCAGTGTTTAAATGACATAAACTAAAATGTCAAAGAGTGTGAAGGAACAGCACTTCCACTTATGTAGAGCGAAGCATATTTCATTTTTTTTTTTTTTAATTTTTTTTTTCAACGTTTTTTTATTTATTTTTGGGACAGAGAGAGACAAAGCATGAACGGGGCAGGGGCAGAGAGAGAGGGAGACACAGAATCGGAAACAGGCTCCAGGCTCCGAGCCATCAGCCCAGAGCCTGACGCGGGGCTCGAACTCACGGACCGCGAGATCGTGACCTGGCTGAAGTCGGACACTTAACCGACTGCGCCACCCAGGCGCCCCTTTCATTTTTATATCTTTTACATATTATATGTTTTATAATGTTATGTTTTACCAAACATATTGCACTTTATGTTATTATATTTACCTATAATAAAACTTACATTTTATATTTGTGTCCTGCATATTTTATATGAAAACAAATATAAGTATGTTTCAGAGCAGGCCGCAAAGTTCATATAAATATTTTAGAAAAAAACTCTAAGTTTCAAAGAAGTATGTTTGCGATGGGTGTCCTAGGCATTCAGCCCCTCGGATAGTACAACATAAGAATACAATCGAATTAAGTGGAAAAGCATAAGACAAATATATAGAGAGCAAAACACAATTTTGTAGAAAAAGAAAAAATAGATAGATAGATAGATAGATAGATAGATAGATATAGATATAGATAGATATATAGATATCAGAAAATGGTTATTTTTCATGGAGAATTGAGTCCTTTGGGTGATTTTATTTTCTTCTATATGCCATGTTTTCATTTCTTCTCTTTTCCACTAAGAACATGTATATTACTTACATAATCAGAAAAACAAATAATTCCCTGACAAATTTTCCATGCAGTTTCCTATTTAACTGCTTCTGTAAATCTGTTTTCTACATGATGTTATGAGCTCCTGGTAAAACCAGGAGCAGAGGTTTTCAGGATGCAGCAACACGGATTGCCAGGGACCATCATTTCCTGCCTCCAGAGCTGCTGTCCTGCTCCCCCTGACGATCTGGCTCCCCAGCTCTGTTTGCATTATTCCCAGCAAACACTCCTCTAGCTAGCAGAACATTCGCGTACGCATGGCTTTTCTCGTCGTAGAGTGAGCCATGTTAATTCCACGGGACTTGATGAGACCGTCTTGGAAATACTTGCTCTGGTGTTTCAAAATAACAGTGTTTGATCTCTTTTAAGGTTTCCCACCGGACGACGGGACTGCAGAGTTCAGGGCACGTCTCCCTTTGGCAAGGTGTAAAATGTGAGCTCGCCTGGTGAGTTAGTGGGAACCCTCCGGATTCTGGTGCCTGTTAGTCATGCCAGGTGCCACGTCCTGACTCTCTGCACCCAGGGAACTTGCTAGAAGAAGCGGCAGTGGTCCTCTTTGACTGAGGCGTTTGTTATGAGGAAGGTACACCAGGGACAGCCTCCTACTTTAGAAAAGACGGTTAAAATCGGTTGGAAAAACAACTTCTTTTCTTGCCTCCTCTTGAGATTTCCATGGAGAGTGTTTATTCTTGGAGGATGGGGATGAAGGGAAAAGATGTTTCAGATGTTGGTGTGGGGCTGGATGCTGAGATTGCTGGTGTTCAGCTTGCGATGAAATCGTACAATGCACACTTTTGGAAGAGCTGTTTAATCCCTCCTAGGTAGGGATCTTGGTACCAAAAACAGGCTTCCTCATTGGTATTTGTGACTAATGCTTTGGTAGTTACCACTTAACTTTTTTCGTCTCCAAACTTTTTTAGAACGACTGTTTCCAACGATTCTTTAGAGCGGGACACTGACAGAGATGATTCCCTTCCATTTGGAGGGGATGAGCCCAAGCACAAAAAGGAAGGGGAGTTTCTGGGTGGACTTGACCGCTTAGATCACAGCCCACCCCTTCTCTTCCCAGGTGATTCATAGGGTTGCGCCCCCACCTCCCCCCCAGGATGGCTGAGCACAGCGCCTACGCACTGGCCTGAAGTTCGCAGCGACGTCGGCCCTGGCATTGCAGCCTGGGGCCAACCCTGTTTCAAGAGCAGAGTCTCCCAAGAGTAGAGAGGAAGCCTGCCACCTCCAGGTACATCTTTCTCCACGAGAGGCTGCAAGCCTGCTGCACGATGCACATTATTTCTTCGGTCTTCTCAACCTGACTTTGAAGTTGACATTACAGGTGAGTAAACTGAGGCTCGAGAGACTAAAGGAAGAACCTGAAGTCACGTTGGTAGGTGACAAAGGGGATTCAACCTAGGGCTGTTCTGGAGCCTGGCTATTCTCCACATATCCTGCTACCTTGTTGTTGTTGTTGTTAATTTGCTTTATAAATAGAAATAAAAGGAAACAGTCAAGGACCAAGGCAAGAGAGGAGCTAACTGGGCAAAAGAGTTGGTTTTCTTTTACGTAAAGATTAAATTCTGAAGATTCTTCTTTGTCCTTTGAAAGTTAAGAGCTTTCTTTCTTTTTTTTTTAACTTCTCAATGTTTTTATTTATTTTTGAAAGAGAGAGCATGAGCAGGGGAGGGGCAGAGAGAGAGGGAGACACAGAATCAAAGCAGGCTCCAGGCTCTGAGCTGTCAGCACAGGGCCCAATGCGGGGCTCGAACCTGCGAACTCTGAGATCATGACCTGAGCTGAAGCCTGAGCCACCCTGGCGACCCTGGCAGTTAAGAGCTTTAAACAAAGGTATGAACAAATTATTCGTACATGTGCCCCAACCAAGTGCACACAGGACCAGAGCAAGAAGAAAAACAACGGGGTGTTTCCTCACCTGTACGGGAAGCTGCCCATCCATGTCTCGCAGAGCAAAGCTCTCCCGAGACCAAGCCTGGAAGAGATTCGCTGCTTACCAAGCACCCAAGTTACTATTTTCATCGCTGCTGTTTTCACAAACTCTGGCCCTTGCATAGGTGCAGCGAGAAAGGCAGCCAGAATTTCTTCTACGTGACTTGAAAGTGAAAACCGTTCACTTGGTTCCTCTGGGCAAGTTGTCCTAATGGATCAGGACTGAAAATATACAGTCTGGAGGTTTTGTTTTTTTCAGTTGATCAAATACGCAAGTAATTAACTTTTCCTTATCTTAGAGCCAAAATAACTAGAATGAGGTTGAACAGAAAAATTCAGTGATTCCGAATAACTCGGCAGGCAACAGTCCTCCGTGAGCAACAGGGAACCTGGGAGCCAGCTGCCCAACGTACCCAGCATGGCCATCCTGTAGCCCCCATGAACAGGGCAGCGCAAACCTTTCTTTTTTCAGGATCCTGCGTAGAAGCTGTACATACGACGGGCGCTTTGTTCGGTACACTAAGGCCATGGGAGCCAGGGGCGGGACGGGCGTATCTGTGGAATAGAGAACAAAGAAGCCGAAACAGCAATGCGGGGGTGGGGTCTCCCTGGGTGGAGGCAGCCTCTGAGAGGTAGGTGGGGAGAAAGAGCCCTATGTGAAGGTAAAATCTAGAATCAAGACGAGACAAGACTAACTCTTTCTTTTGACAAAGTTGAAGCCACGTAACCCCTGTTCCCCGAGACCTCCTAGTACACCCCCACGATGGTGCGATGACCGATACTGGCATCTAACGTTGGACACAGTGCTTGTCTAATCCACTGTTTGCATTCACATTGTCTTCGTCTTCTCAAATGCTATTGCCTCTGTTTCTCTCCTGTGGCCCAGGATCGAATCCAGGACCATGTTCTGCACTGAGTGGTCCTGTCCGGTGAGTTTTCCTTGACTATGACACAATTTCTCAGGCTTTCTTGGTTTTAACGACCTTTAGAGGTTTGAAGCATACGGGCCAGTTCCTTCCGTCGAATGCCCCCTATCTCAGGTCTGTCTGGAATTTCTTCGTAATCCGATTCCAGTTATGCACTTCCGGCTGGGGAACCACAGGGGAAATGCTGTGTTCTCTTCGGTGCATCACATCAGGAGGCTAGTGACGTTGGCCTGTGCCGATATTATTTCTATTAACTTGTATCATTTGATTAGGAAGGTGGGGACTGGTACCTTCTAAGTTATTATGTTTCTGTCTGCTTAGAGATCAAGAAGAAACCTCCCAGTGTGTGCAGAAATACCAGCTCCATACGTGAAATCTGCAACCTGTACGAGAAGATGGCCCAGGACGTGGGCCCAGAGCTGGAGAGAAACTCCCGCTACTGTCACCAGGAGGTCCTCGCCCACTGGGACAGAGCCCAGGAGAGCTGGGCGGCAGCTGTGTCCACCAAGAGGAAGCTCGAGGCGCTAAGGGCAGAAAACGACCACATCAGGCAGCTGCTGGCCCGCCGGGAGTCCAGCTGCCAGCCTTTCCCGAGGGGCCCTTTCGCTCCCGCTGCTCCCCCCGCAGCCCAGAGAGGCCGGGAAGGGTCAGGGGGGTCCCCTGGGTCACCAGGGTCCCCACTGTGAGGGCTCAGGGATCCGGGGTCGCCTGTGGGATTGACTCAGCTCAAGGCAGCGGGGCCCTGAACACCCACACCCCCGCGCACACCTGCACGCATTTCTGCGACAAATTTCTGATCGTCCTCACTTTCCTTATGCTGCTGTCCCTACGCTCACGCTATACTTGTTTTCCTAGGGGAGCAGCATAGCTTTACCGCGGCATCATATTAATAGAGCTGCGTGAATGTTCTCACGAATACATGATTTCCCCCTCAGACGCTTTAGAAACATGGAAGTATTGCGTTTTGATTTAAATTGACATCACTCGTCCTTCAAACATTCCCTAAGGTTGACATAGAATAAGGTCGGACATAAAAATGTCCAAAACAAGACCACTTTTGTGCCCTAGGACTAGGGTCACAAATCTGCAGAAGTCACCTAATATTTACATGAATAACATTCGGTTGGTTTTAAAAACGATGAGAAAAAAAATGTAAACCACATCCCACTCAAACTTGCACAAAATTGTTATTAGCGTAGTCCCACATTTATATTTTAGCCCTACATTTATGTTTTCATCCTAAATTCATGGGATTAGTTTAGTCCTAAATTTATAGATGGGAAAACTTAAGAATTTGCAGCCATTTCTTTCTTGTTCTGTCATTTTTTTCTTAATCTTTGTGGTTTTAAGATGCTGTTGACCATTTATAAATTTTATGCAGTCAAAAAAAGTTTTCTCTCGATGGCAAACACACACTCACATGCACCCGTGCACGCACACACACACACACACACATGCACACAGGCACACACACGTGCACATGTGTAGAATCTAGGCTCTTTTAGTTCTTTCTTGAGTACCTTTCTTGAGTACCTTTCTCTTTAGTTCCATGATGCACAATCTAGGCTTTTAGTTCTTTCTTGAGTACCTGAAAATGTAAAAATAGAATTGAAAATTTTAAAAATTGTTTTTAGATAAATAAATAACTGAAAAGCAAAAACGTGTGTGTGCGATGTGTAAACAGAGGAAAGACCCCTTGATCTCATCCCCAGAAAGCAGGTGCCCTGTGTATCAGCCAGGGTCCCAGCCAGGAGCACTTCTCCCCCAGGGTGCAGAGGAGGACGAGGCGAGGAGATAGTCCCCAGCTCCAGCACGGATGAGGGCAGGACCTAGGAGGCGGGCTCCCAGGCACCAGCACCAGGGGAACCTGGTCCCACCTCGGTCCGGAGGGAGGAGAGGGATGTGGCCTCAGCTGAGCCCAGTGGGGGCTGTCGAGGGAACAGGGAAATGCCCCCTCTGTCCTCCGGTCCCCCTTGGACTGCTGGAGAGGGACGGCCCCTCGGGGGGCTGGGAATGCAGGCAGAGGGGTCAGCCTCGGGCACAGAGCAGGCAGACAGGGCCCAGACGCAATTCGGAGAAGGACCAGCACCCTTGACTCTACTTGATGCAAAGTGTGTGTGTGTGTTACTTCCTTCATTCACGTCTGTTTATTTAGTAAATGTCTGTGCAGCTTCTATGATGTGTGTTCCAGTGCATGGGAGGCAGTGATGGAAAGGACACCCCAGTGAGCCTGTGGACCCCGTGGACCCCGGAGCTTAGGTTGTAGGAGGGGCAAGGCCAGGTGATAAAGACCAAAGGGACAAAGGATGGTAATCTCTGCTCTGTAGACGTTTCCAATAGGCTGATGGCTAACCAGGGTCAGAGACCACACCCAGAGGTGACATTCAGGCTGAGACTAAAGCTAATAGGAGGTAGCCTGGGAGGGGAAGGAGCAGAACGTTCCAAGCAGAGAGAACAAGAGTATAAAGGCCTGAGGGCTGTGCTTCTGGGGCAGGGGAACTGGGGCAAAGGTGACAGGGAAGGGGATTGGGGGGGGGGGGCAGGGCAACTGCACAGACATCTCTGTGGTGCAGTGGGGGATGCCAGGGGCAGGGGTAGGCCTGGAGGGAGAGGGTGGCCGCTGGGGACGTGTGTGATGTGTGTCCTACGCAGATCTCCGAGGCTGTGAGGACAGGGGATGTGGTGTGGAGGAGGGGGCTCACGGGTCCGCATGGAGCACTGAGTGCTCATCATGGTGATGGGGGAGGACAGACTGGGGCTGTGTCTGGGCAGCTGGGGGTGCTCAGAGGAGAGCCAGGAAGAAGGCCTCACATCTTTCCTGAGAACCCCGAGGGCTGTCCGCACGTCCCCGGGGAGCCCTTAGAAGAATCTCTACGGGGAGCCCTGAACACTCAGGAGGGCGCAGACCGTTCCAGCAGGAAGCCAGCTTTCCGAGGAGGGGAGTCCGCAGCAGGCACGTCGGTCTGGGCTCCCACCACGCTCCCACCGCACCCGAAGCCTCGGGAGCAGGTGGTCTCCCTTCCCAGGGGCTCCCACAACAGGGACCCCAAGCATGGCTACAGGAGGGGCCTGAGTGCAGGGGGAGGATTCCCAAGCGGGCACTCAGACCCCCGAGCGCCGACCCAGCAGAACCACGACAGACGATACGCGTCCTTCTGCAGGGTCACAGGCACAGATGACAGACGCTCGGGGACGCGAAGTGCTGGCAAAGGTGGCCTGTGCGCCCATTGCCGGGCCACCCCGGCTCTCCAACTGCCCCTGCTGCAGGCTGGGGGCGGGGAGCAGGCCAGGAGGGCTCTCTGGAGGAGGTGGCCTCTGAGCCGAACACTGACGGATCAGGAGTCACTGATGGTGCTTCCGCGCTTCAAGGGGCGTCTGAATCACTTGAAGACCTTGTCACAGAAGGTTCTGACTCATCAGGTGGTGGGGGGAGCTGAGACCCTGCGCTCCCCCCATGTGCTCTCGATGCCGGGACCAGACATGGAGGGCCAAGGACCTTTAGGTGACTATGGGGTAGGAGTGGGAAGAAGTGAAGGGGGAGGGGCGTTTCCGGCAGAAGACAGGGCACAGGCGAAAACACAGGGCACCAAACAGCCTCGACTGGGTGAGCCAGGCAAGTCGTGTAGTTAGCTTTCCGGACCCCGGAAGCTCAAAGCTGGGAGGGCAGGAGGAGGAGGCAGAACGGATGCATACTCTGTGCACACACACACTGTTCCCCTTACCTTGTCCGGGGCTCCTATCCTACAGGGGCCATCTTGTCCCCCTAGGGGACTCCTTTCCTGAAATCACAAGCACCTCGAATCCTGTAATCCACGGGTGTCAATGGCCATGATGTCCCTTTTGGAGATCCTCTGTTTGAGAACCAAACTATCACAGAGAAAGTGGTAAAGCCAAAAGACAGAGAGAGCCAGAGTCCTGACACCTGGACCCTTGATCCAGCTGTTCCTGAAGCCTCCGTCTCAGTCTCTTAAAGGACCTAAGCTGAGTCCCCTCTGAGGCTTAAGCAGTTTGAGATGAGTTTCTGCCACTTGCACGTGAAAGAATCCTATTGTTTGTAATAATTCTGATGGCAAATGCTGTCTTAAGTAGAAGTGCTCTGTCCAGAGTCAGAGTCCAGCAGAACAGACAAGGTGAGGTGGCTCGCAGTTCAGGTGGCCACACCCGGGCTCACACCTGACAAGTTCGAGGACGGTCACAAGTTTCCCTGTTGCTGAGACTGCAGGACGTCTTCCCTCTGGGCCCCCCGCTGTCCATTACAGTTGCCCCCTCCCTGGGGGGGCCTGGGGGACGTTGTTTTCCTCTGCGTCCGAACATCTTCAGGGGCCACGGCAGGGACGGCAAGTTGAGGGCTCGGCCTTGGCCGCTGACCCATCCCGCCCACAGCGGACTCCTCCTGGGAGCAGCGCCTGGGCCTGGGGGCTCCCAGCTCCTGTGTGTGCAGGGTGGTACCCCCCCCCCCCTTCCTGGGTCAGCCTCTGGGGAAGGGGGAGGCCTCAGGGGCAGGACCCGGACCATTCTGTCCCCAGCAATGCCTCTCCCCGCCTTTCGGACGGACGGCTCCTCCCGGGCCTCGGAAACCCGGACCCGAGGCCACGCCCGCCCTGAGCGACCGAAGGGGCGGATATGACTGCGCATGCCCAGTAGTCCTCCGCTGGGCGCCTCCAAGGAGCCTGGAGGGAAAAGGGAAGGAGGTCCGGACTGGCGCCCGGGTCCTCAGACCCCCGGAAATGCTACCCAGGCCGGAAGGAGAGGAGCCGAATACAGCGGAGCCGTGGAGCCGTGGCGCCCGTGTGGGTCCGAAAGGGTGAGACGGAAAGGCCGCTCGTCTCCCGTCTGTTAAGATTTACAAGGACGAGGCCGGAGACGGATCCCCCCCGCAGAGCTGATGCCGGGCTCTATCGGCTGACTTTCCGAGGGAGACAAAGCTCACGGGGGCGAGTATTTGTGCATCTGAGACGGGCAAGAGTGTCCCGGCTCCCAGACGCGGCCCAGACTGCTCCCGCCTCACCCCTGCGGGGGACGCCCAGGAGATCCCCGGGTGTGGTTCTCAAAGCCAAAGCCCACGGAACCCTCCTGACGTGATGGGGGGGGGGGGGGGGTACTGACCCCCGAAGGCTCTGCCGCCGGCTGACATAAACCCCCCAGAACTCTTGCCTTTGCACCGAAGGCCAACCCCCGGGCAGCTGTGTGAATCATTGCCCTGGGTTAGGCTTTGGAGGGTCCTCCGTCCGTTGCTGGGATGACAAGTCCTGGGCTGCCTCGCCCGGGACTCACGGGCAGCACACCCCCCAGAAGGACAGGCCGCTCCTACCTCCTCCCAGAGCCATGAGGCCACTCCGAGGCTCCGTCATGGACCCCAGACTCGCGGGTGAGGAGGAAAGGCCGCCGGCCACCCACAGGCCCCGTGTGGAGGGTGCACCGACAGACCCAGGGGGGTAGGACAGGACCCGGAGGGAGCTAGGGGGCCGTGATGGACCCCAGACACAATCACCGTGGCAACCTGCTCTCCAGCCTTGGCCTCCCCACCTTCCAGACGTGTGTCCTGTTCTCCAGCATGTGGTCACGGGCGGGTCTTGCTGCCACATGCAGAGCGAGGTGACAGACATACCCTGTTGGTGCTTGGTGCCCGTGCTGGCTTGATTAGTGTCCCCCCAAATTCGTGTCCACCTGGAACCTCGGAACGTGAGCTTATTTGGAAATAGGGTCTTTGCAGATGTAGTTAGTTGAGATGAGGTCACAGGGGCCAGAGCAGACCCCCGATCCGATGTGACCGGTGTCCTTGCAGGCACAGGAAGGAGACCCAGACCCGCAGCGGGGAAGGCAGGCGAGCCCCCGGCAAGGACTGCAGGAACGCCCAGCTTAGCAGCAGCCCAGAAGCGGGACAGAGGCACCAAACGGATCTCCCTTGGGGCCTCCAGACGGGACCAGCCCGGGTGGACCCTGACCCCACCGCTGCGGCCTGGAGAACAGCAAGAGGATCCAGTTCTGTGTTCTGTTACTGCAGCCACATTCCCCTTTGAGTGAAGAAGAAGTCTCTTGATTGTTACTGGCCCATGGGGCAGCGTCAGCCCAGGCCCCTGGTGCCCTCAGAAGGTGCCTTAAAACGTGTCCCCGTCAGAGATTGGGCTGAAGGGTCAGGTGACCCCCCACCCCGTTAGTCCTCTTAACTTTGTAGAAAGGGGACAAGGAGGGAATGGGGAGGGGAGGGTATGGAGAGAGTATGGGGAGGGAAGAGAACAGGTTACTATGGAGGACTTTAGCACCGATGCACAGCTACATTCTGAAATTTTACTTTTTCTGATGGCAAAACCTAAAAGGTATGATAGTTTGAATTCTAGTTAAAACTTAACTCTGCAAAAGATAAATTAAGAAAGAGTCCCATTTACAGTTGCACCAGAAAAGAATGAAATACCTCAGAATACACTCAACCAAGGAAGTGAAAGACCTGTACTCTGAAAACAATAAAATATTGCGGAAAGAAATTGAAGATGATACCAGCAAATAGAAAGATACTCCATGCTCATGGATTGGGAGAAAAAATATTAAAACGTCCATATTACCCAAAGCAATCTACAGATTTAGGGCAATCCCTATCAAAATACCAACAGCATTTTCACAGAACTAGAAGAAGGAATCCTAAAAATGTGTATGGAACCACCAAAAAAAAAAAAAAAAAAAAAATCGGACTAGCAAAAGCGATCCTGAAGAAGAAAAACAAAACTGGGGGTATCACAATCCCCGATTTCAAGATAAACTAGAAAGTGTAGTAATCAAAATAACATGGTACTGGTACAAAAATAGACACAAAGATCGATGGAACAGAACAGGGAGCCCAGAAAGAAACACACATTTATACGGTCGATTAATTTGCAGCAAAGCAGGAAAGAATATCCAATGGGGAAAAGACGGTATCTTCAACACATAGTATTGAAAAAAACTGGACAGCAATATGCAAAAGAATGAAACTGGACCACTTTCTTACAGCATACACAAACTAAACTCATGTTTCCACCATGAGGCCCCTAAGGGATGAAATGATGGTTGTTGCAGGGAGCCTCCCTGTCGACACAGGTACCCAGGAGACCTGTCCGCTGCCGTACCACCCGAGTGCCACACAGTGTCCCACACAAACCCAGAGCCCTGTGTCCCTCTGTGCCTCTTGCGGTGACTCGTCATGTCAGGACAGGCTGCCTTAAAAACGGCCCTGACTTGTTAAAATGCACACATTTTCCAAAAGGAACAGTAACCTTGTGTGGATAATGAATGTACATGCCACCGGGACTTTTCTCCATTTGGAGGAAAGTTTCCAGTCCTTCAGACCGAAGATGGTCAGAGTGGGGAAGCTGGGAGGGACCTCTTTCCATCATTAACCAAACGCGTTACAGGCTGGGCATCCGCTGACAGAGGGATGGAAGGGAAAACGGCCCTCATTCAAAGATGGGGCTGGAAGGGCTGCTCCTGGAAATCTGGACGAGACCTTGAGGTCTGGGGGTGGTCAGGGGACTCCTCACTCAGGCCCCAACCAGCCAGCTGCAAAGCTGGCATGAGAGCCCAGATTTTCCAAAGTCTTCCTCACATCTTCTCTTTATTTAAATAACTTTGACTTTACCATATGCACCATAATGTGAGCTGCATAAACGCTGCAGTGTATTTTGTCTTTCTCTCCACGGCACCTGCAGCAGTGAGAGCACAGAACCACTGAGGTGCCCCATTTGTTGAACACACGGGTCATCAGGAAATGAGTAGCTGGATTCATCCTGCAGAGATATTTTGGGTTTCATCCCACCCATCGCTCCCTCTCAAGCGTCCCCTCAAGGCAAAGAGGGTGGCTGGATGTGCAGTGGCAGGCAGGACCTGAGGCCAAGAGGAGACTCGTGGTATCAGGCCTCGTCTTGTAGGTTCCTAACGTTGGGAACTCACCACAGTCTGGGTCCTTCACGGATGCTCTCCTCACAAAGAGATATTCCAAAATATGGGAACTTCTGGTCTCATCCAACCTGGCCTTAGATGGCCAACTACTCTTACTTCAATTTTACCCGATTCCAAATAGACAGCCCCTTAGGAACATAAGAAAGCTGTTCCCAGCCCCTGAATGTGGGGTTTATCAACCGAGTATTGTTTATTCTTGCGCAAGTAACGACATCATTTCTGGAAAAGGACTTTCAGGACTGGATAGATCTGTGCCATTTTCCTAGCACTGATTCTGCTTCTTCAGGCAGGCCCTCCTTTCAACGACCAAACTTGGGTTATGGGCAGTTTGGGTAAACAAAGCTCTTATGAGTAATTAGTATCCAATTAGGCCACGGTTTCGTGTCTGTGGGAGTCAAGGCCTCTTTTTCTGACCTCTGGGAAGAATTAAGCAGGTCAGACCTTTGTTTACAGAGCAAGGCCCATGCTGACTGCCCGGCCATTTACAGGCTGTTGTTAGTGGCTACACATCTACAGAAAGCTACTCACTATTTTTGTTGGCCCTCGCTACCGATGGAAGGGCAAGCCTGGCCTCCAGTGACCTAGGTCCTTCCTGTCTGTGTCCATCTTGTAGGAGGCTCCAGCACCACGGAGAAGCCTCATCCTGACCCAGAGGGAGGGTTGTGACACTGCTCTCTGCGTGAAAGGTCATGACATGCTCCTTCCTGTCATCAGCCTGTCTCAAATGACGAACCTGGAGTGAGAGCCTCTCCACTGACAAGATTTTGTGCCTTGTTTCTGTTTCCCAACTTCGTATTATGAAAATGTTCAAATATACAGAAAAAAGTAAAGGAAGAACACAATATTTATATTCCCTGCCCTTAGAGTCACCAATTGTCCAAATTTGGCTGAGCCATTTGAAAATGAGTCGCACCTTAAATATTTCTGCATGTATCTCCTAAGAACAAGTACATTTTGCATGTTTTCTGCCCATTTTTTAACTGGGTTATTTGTTTTTTGGGTGTTGAGTTTGATAAGTTCTTCATAGATTTCGGATAATAACCCTTTATGAGACATGTTGTTTACAGATATCTTTTCCCATTCCTAGGCTGCCTTTTAGTTTTGCTGATTGTCTCCTTTGCGGTGCAGAAGCTTTTTATCTTGATGAGGTCCCAACAGTTCATTTTTGCTTTTGTTTCTCTTGCCTCTGGAGACATGTCTAATAAGAAGTTGCTACAGCCTAGGTTCAAAGAGGTTGCTCCCTGTGCTGTCCTCTAGGATTTTGATGGTTTTCTGTCTCACATTTTGGGGTCTCATCCATTTTGAATTTATTTTTGTGTATGCTGTAAATAAGTGGTCCAGTTTTATTCTTCTGCACATTGCCATCCAGTGTTCCCAGCGCCATTTGTTGAAGAGACTGTCTTTTTTCCATTGGCTATTCTTTCCTGCTTTGTCAAAGATTGGTTGACCACATTGTTGTGGGTCCATTTCTGGGTTTCCTATTCTGTTCCATTGATCTATGTGTCTATCTTTGTGCTAGTACCATACTGTCTCGATGACTACAGCTTTGTAATATAGCTTGAAATCCAGAAACATGGTGCCTCCAGTATGTTTTTAATTTTCAGGATTGCTTTGGCTATTCAGGGTCTTTGGTAGTGCTGTACAAATTTTAGGATTGTTTGTTCTAGTTCTGCGAAAATTGCTGGTCGTGTTTTGATAGGGATTGTGTTAAATGTGTAGACTTCTTTGGGTAGTATAGACATTTCAACAATGTTTGTGCTTCCTATCCATGAGCATGGAATGCTTTCTCATTTCTTTGTGTCTTCTCCAATTTCTTTCATAAATATTCTATAGTTTCCAGAGTAGAGATCTTTCACTTCTTTAGTTAGCTTTATTCCTAGGTATCGTATTGTTTTGTGTGCAGTTGTAAATGGGATATATTCCTTGATTTCTTTTTCTGCTCCTTTGTTATTGGTGTATAGAAATGCAACAGATTTCTGCACATTGATTTTATATCCTGTGACTTTGCTAAATTTGTGTATGAGTTCTAGCAATTTTTTGGTGGAGTCTTTCAGGTTTTCTACATCGAGTATCGTGTCATCTGCAAATAGTGAAAGTTTGACTTCTTCCTTCCTTGCTGATTTGGATGCCTTTTATTTCTTTTTGTTGTCTGATTGCTGAGGCTGACTTCCAGTGCTATGTTAAATAGTAATGGTAACAGTGGACATCTTTGTCTTGTTACTGATCATAGGGGGAAAGCTCTCAGTTTTTCCTCATTGAGGATAATATCACCTATGAGTCTTTCCTATATGGACTTTATGATGTTGAGGTATGTCCCACATACCCCTGCTTTGTTGAGGGTTTCTGTCAAGAATGATGCTGTATTTTTGTAAACACTTTTCCAAAGAAGACATCCAGATGGCTAATAAATACATGAAAAGATGCTCGACACCACTTATCATCAGGGAAATACAAATGAAAACCATCAGGAGATACCACCTCACACCTGTCAGAATGGCTACAATTAACAACACAAGAAAAAACAGGTGTCAGCAAGGATGTGGAGAAAGGGGATCTCTTTTGCACTGTTGGTAGGAATGTAAACTGGTGCAACCACTCTGGAGAACAGTATGGAAGTTCCTAAAAAAAACTAAAAATAGAACTACCTTATGATCCAGCAACTGCACTATTAGGTATTTACCTCAAAGATACAAAAATACAGATTGGAAGAGGTACATGCACCCCAATGTTTGCAGCAACAACAACATTATCAACAGTACCTATGGAGAGAGCCCAAATGTCCATAAACTAGTGAATGGATAAAGAAGATGTAATATGTATATACAATGGAATACTACTCAGCCATCAAAAAAATGAATGAAATCTTGCCATTTTCAATGACTTGGATGGAGCTAGAATGTATTATCCTAAATGAAATAAGTCAATCAGAGAAAGACAAATACTATATGATTTCACTCATATGTGGGATTTAAGAAACAAAGCAAATGAATATATGAGAAGGTGGGGGAAGAGAAGAGAGGGAAACAAACCACAAGAGACTCTTAATGATAGCAAACAAACTATGGGCTGATGGAGGGAGGTGGGGGGGGAGGGTAGAGATGATCTAGATGAGTGATGGGTATTAAGGAGGACACTTGTTTTGATGAGCACTGGGTGTTGTGTGTAAGTGATATATCAGTCACTTCTACTCTTGAAATCAATATAAACACTGCATGTTGGGTAACTAAAGTTAAAAACAAAACAATAAATACATTCTTTAATACAACCAAAGTGACATTATGTCAAATAATTTAAGTTATTGAAGCAACTGGAGTAAAATTGCTCATAATGTTTCCTTCTTATCCTTTTTTTTTTTTTACTAATTATTCGTTTTTGAGAGATGGAGAGAGACATGAATCAGGGAGGGGCAGAGAGAGAGAGGGAGACACAGAATCTAAAGCAGGCTGTCAGCACAGAGCCTTATGTGGGGCTAGAACTCACAAGCCATGAGATCATGACCTGAACTGAAGTTGACACTTAACCGACTGAGGCCCCCAGGCCCCCCTGTTTCTTATCCTTTTAATGGCTGTAGGATCTGTAGTGATGCTTCTATTTCATTATTGGTGTGGTATATGTTTTCTCTTTTTTCTGGATGGGTTTAATTAGAGGTTTATCAATTTCATGGATTTTTTTTTCTCTGAAACAACCAGGTGTGGGATTCTTTTTCTTTTTTCCAACTTTTGTATTTCATTGATTGATTCTTTTATGTTTACTATTCCATTGGTGGGGGAGGTTAGTTTCTTTTTTTTTTTTTTCATTTCTAACATCTTAAGGTAGTAGTTCAGATTTTTTAAAACTGTATCCTGAAATTTTTAATACGTGTGTTTTATTTTTTTACTTAGTTCTAAATATTCTTAGTTCCCTTGTCATTTCTTCTCTGACCCATGGTTCTCTAGAAGTATGTTGTTTAACTTTAAAATATTTGGGTTTTTTTTAAACTATTTCACCATATCCTTGTCAACACTTGTCATTGTCTTCTATTTCATGTGAAGTACTACTTTATGGTGGGTTTGATTTGCATCTCCTGAAAGACTAATGAGGCTTAGTGTGTTTTCAGGTGTTTATTCCAATTTGTGTATTTTTTTTTATTTTGCAGAAATGCCTATTCAAATCTTTTGTCCACTTTTAATTGAATTATGTGTTGCTCTACTGTTGACTTGGACGTGTTCTTTGTATATTCTGGATGCAAGTCTCTTATCAGATATATGATTTGCAAGTATTTCCTTCCATTCTGTGGGTTATCTGTCACTTTCTTGCTTTTGCCCTTTGAAGCACAAAAATTTTTAATTTTGATGAAGTCCAATTTATCTGTTTTGTTCTTTTTTTCTCTTGTGTCTGTGTGTGTGTGTGTGTGTGTGTGTGTGTTTTCATATTGTATCTCAAAAACTATTACCTGACTCAAAGTTACAAAACTGACTTATTTCTTTCTAAGAGTTTTACAATTTTAACTTACATTTAGGTCTTGAATACATTTTGAGTCCATTTTGGTGTTTAGTACCAGGAAAAGTTCCACCTTTACTCTCTTGCATGTAGACATCCAGCTGCTCCATTGATCATGCATCATTATGCAAGAAAAAAATTTCTCCTAATATGTAAATGAAAAGCTGTGTAATTTTGTGAAGTCATAAGACATTATCTACACAATTCTGCTTACAGGTACTGAGTCAAAATGCCCTCAAACAGGTCAACTGATTTATCCAAGACCATCCATGCACTATATCTGGTCTCAGCTTATGCACCTGGGATCTGCACCAACCCTGATCCTCAGTGTGGTGCCATTTGGAGATGGGACCTTTGGGAGACAATTAGGTCAGGAGAGTGGAGCCCTTGTGAATGGAATTAGTGTTCTTATAAAAAGACACAGCACAGATCTCGCTTCTTCTCTCTCTCTACCACGTGACGGCATAGCAAGGAGGCCCCACGTATAAATCAGGAAGAGAGTTCTCCCCCCGAATCCGACTATGTTAGCATCCTAGTCTCAGACTTTCAGCCTCCAGAATGATGACAAATAAATATTTGTTGTTTACACCACTCACTCTATGGTCATTTGTTATAGCAGCCTAAACTAAGAGCTGGCTACGTAAAATGGCTTTGCTTCTCCTGTAGACTTTATCCTTATCGGTAAAATGGGGTAGCCACATTTTCCCAGAGTTTGGAGAGGATTAAATGAGATGAAACAATCAAGCCCTGAGTACCCTGATGTGGTTGGTCAGTGGAGCATAACCCTGGCATGACCCACAGGTGGGGACCTTGCTCATGAGCCGGATGACAGACCTTCACTGAGTACTTAGCTTGGGGGTGGGGTGGGGAGGGGGCTCCTCCTTGAAGCATTCCCAGCCCCCCAGGGGCTCCGTAAAATCGGCAGGATCCCAGTCTTGGATGATAAAGCTTCAACCTTCCTAAGTCACACTCCCTGCCTCCTGAGGACATAGGCAAATAACCCTGACCCGTGTTGTTTTAACCCTTCTTCTGCTCTTCCTGCCAGAGGGGCAGCCTGGCCAGTCTCACAGGGGCCATCAGCCATTCTGTAAGCTTCCTTTTGCTCCTCCATTCGGGCCTCCATCCAGCTCTGCCACGTGCGGACCCAGCCCTCCGATCTGTCCCGACTCCCTTACTCCTGTGGCTGAGACCAGGCCTAAATCATTAGCCACGTAATCTACTGCAGTCGCCTCCTGGCTGGTGGCCATGCTCCCAGGTCCTCCCCAGCTTCTAACCCCTTGTGATGCTTCCACTTGAGCGACCTTCCAAAAGTTTGTGTGAAGCGTGATCCCAGTGGCTTCTGCTCTCAGCAGTTTCTGCTCTCTGTTTGTACCACCGGAGATCATTATGGAGCCATCATTCTGAGAGAGAGAAATGTGACAAGTCTGCCAGGAGCTCCGTTTTCCTTCCCGTCCAAACTCCGAGCTCCATGGTAGGTCCTCCAGGCCACTGGTGACCTGCCCCTGCTGATGCTGCAGCTCAACGCCTGTCACACCTCATGGAATTTCAGGCTTTCCCCCATACGTTTCCTGTTTTCGGAAAGACCTTCTCAGGACCCTAGAAGACTCCAACGCCGCCCTCATGTCCCTATGGCACATGAAGGACAAGAGAGCCCTCAATAGGTCCTCTAGTCCTCAACAGGTCCTTTCTAGCTGGCCAACTTCCATATCAGACAGCAAACTTCTTGTGCATTACTGCTCTCACTGCAGCCTTAAACTTAGCACCCCTCTGTCAGTTAAGCGCAACTCTTCTTAAATGTTTGTCAGTCGACAGGGGAACCTCAGTTTGGGAGCTGGCTGGGTAGTGGGCAGGTGTGCCCGCCATGTCCAAAGAACCGGTGAGGGGGAAGGAAGGCGGCCAGCGGGACAGATCAAAGGGTCACCGGGGAGAAAGCTCCAACTGTGGGAGAGTCTCCAGCTGCAAGTTGTTTTACGCTATGGTTTGTTGAATTGGTCACCTTCTACTTTCCAGAAATCTCAGATAAGAGGCTGGAGGTTGGGTGGGGGACAGCACTGGGAGGAAAGCCGGGGGGATGGAAAAGCACGGCGTAGCTCCCAAGGTCTCTGAGGATAAAGGCTTTCCTGCTGGGTCACGTGGCCCACACCACACAAACCACACTTCCCCCCCCCCCCACACACACACACACGCAGGCAGGCACCCTCGATTCCAGCATGCTCCTAGCCAGGTTACCCAACTTCTCCAAGCCTCATTTTCTTGACGAACGTGGAGTGACCAGCAGAGAGCACAGCAAGCCCTCATCGAACAGCATTGTTGTTCTCTTTATTACATCACCTTCCTTCGAGGAGTCAAAGGCACCGATGCTCACGTGATGAGGCTGATTGTTTATTATGCCACAGTGGAAGCAGGTGGTTAATGTACGTGCACAGATATATGCCCAGCTACTTGGTGTAACTGTGGAGAAAGGAACACCGAGACCACACTGAGGAAAGATCATTTGCGGGCACCTGCAGCAGTAAAAGCAGCATCTCCTCCCTCTCCGGGGGGCTGCTGTTGTGATACGGTGTCCTTTTATCCGGGTCAGTGCAAAATCCAACGGCGGAAGGCAGGGGTCACTGCTGCCCCACTGTCAAAGGTCACAACTCTCCGTCTCCACCATTAGGGATTATACATGGAGCTGTCAGTCGGAGAGTGAACACTTAAGAAGCTCTAAGAATAAGAAATAGTGCCATCGCAATGCCAAAAATGGTGTTCTATTTCCTCGTCAACATTCCTGTCATTGGATTAGCCAATTCAAAGGCAATTCCTGGCTGAAAGTGTGATTCTTGTCCTCACTTTGCAAATTGTAATCTATTTCACAGAAAATCCTCCTTAAGGTAACTTGAGGAATTTCATCAAAAGAATTTTTTTAATTAAGTTATGCTGCAGAGGGAGAAAGAACACTCTACCCCCTCGAGACAATGGAAATAAAATTATTGCCCACATTTTCATTTTCCGATGGCACTTTGCTCTGTTATTTCATAGTTGTTTGAGATCAGAAAAATCGCCCTTACTTAAAATTTCAGGCAACTTCTTTGCCTCTACAAAAATCCAGGGATGGATTCAAAACAACTTACAGATAGTTTTCTAATGGTTTGTTTGATTCAGCCTTCTGTCAAAGAGATTATAATTTTTAATTAAGGGCCCACACGGTCTTTGCGTTAAAGTTTAAGGCTGGTCATTTTATTGCGTCATATTACCTTAATAAATATAAGTATTGATTTATATTTCCTGGTTTATTGATTAATGAAATCACAAATGGTTACTTTCTAAAATACGAGACATAGCATTATTTGAATGAATTCCTGCCAATAATCTACAAACTCTAATTGAATGACAACACAGAAGTCCTTGCCAGATTATGTCACGAGAAGGGAATAAAAGTATTAGTAGTTACTATTTGAAATCAAAAAATTTAACATTCTTGGCTACTATATGCTAATTAGGGAAGGCCAGGCTTTATAAAACAGTGACATTTGAAAGACAGGAAGGGGGGCGCCTGGGTGGCGCAGTCGGTTAAGCGTCCGACTTCAGCCAGGTCACGATCTCGCGGTCCGTGAGTTCGAGCCCCGCGTCAGGCTCTGGGCTGATGGCTCGGAGCCTGGAGCCTGTTTCCGATTCTGTGTCTCCCTCTCTCTCTGCTCCTCCCCCGTTCATGCTCTGTCTCTCTCTGTCCCAAAAATAAAATAAAAAACGTTGAAAAAAAAATTAAAAAAAAAAAAAAAAAAAAAAAAAAAAAAAAAAAGAAAGACAGGAAGGAACCTTGCAGGATGAGCAGGAGGGAAAAAGAATTTCAGACAGGGAAAGCCACATGTAATCCCTTTAGAAACCTTATGAGATACAAATTATTATTCCCTCTGCAAAGAAAAATGGATGCTCAGATATATTAAAATCTCCAAAGTTAAAATTTGAAACCATTATCCTGGAGCGTTGACATCCATCATGGGCATGTGTAATTCTAAAGTGTTGTTTTGCCATAATACAAAACTACTGCCCATTTCATTGATTTGAGGATATCACACTCATACACACACACACACACACACACACACACACACACACACACACGCTTCACAAATGAAGTGTACCCAGAAAGGGGTTAGCCACCCGGATATAGTTGTGTCTGCATGGGTACATGTGTTTACTTGTATCTGTAGAAGCTAACAGATGCTTGGTTCTGTGATACGAATATTTGTGAAACTTTTAACCACTCTTTACCTTACATATATTCAAGTGCTTGACTGCCTCTTGGAGAAAATATCATGCGTAGATAGAGCAGAAGATGCGACATGGGTGGAGCTATTAATAAAAGGAATTTGTAAAGGAACAGCAAGTTAGCAATAAAAGAATTTACCTACAAATACCGACCTTCACCTTCTTGGTAAGTCTTTTATATTACAAACAAAAAAATAGTGTAGCGCTCGGTCACTTGCTTAAATATTTGTTTCTTGAGAGGAAATGCCTAAATCATTAGCTAGAGGAGGAATAGTTCGCTTCTCTTTGAGAAAAACAAAGCAACAGACCGTTGGTATGCTCCTGGAGTGAGGACTTGAGGAAGGATGGTCTGAAAGCATAAGGTATGAAACTAGGCATGGCCATTCGGGGACACAGTCATCACAAGGGCTTTGACAAACACTGTATGAAGCATCACTTATTTTTGTTAGGTCTGTGGATTTTTTTCACAAGCGGATTTTGGCTGCCTGCAACAACCAGGCATTTTACATGGAATTCTGCCTGTTGTTCTGTTTTGTCTGGAAAAATCTTTCCTGTCCTTCTATTTTCCTTTCGGCTCATACCGAACATCTGTAGGAAGGGAAAAAAGCCAAGGTGTGCTGGTTCTCCTCTGTGAAGGATGATTTAATTCCCTAAATTTTTTTTTTTTTCAAAATCCAATCTGGGTCAAGATTTATCATCTGCATTTAGCATTTATACTTCTAAAGTCTGGGGGGTTCAGAGCAATGCATATATAAAAGAAAATACAACCGAAAATGACCTCACCGGTTTATTGTTGTTGTTAATATTTTTACAGTAATTTAAGGTGCCTGGATAGATTGACAGGAAGGTGCCGAGACTTCCCATGGACCCCCTGGCACCACACGTGCATAATCTTTCCCGTAATCAACCTCCCCCACCAGAATGATACACTTGTTACGGTTGATGACTCTACAAGACGTCATTATCACCCAAAGCCCACAGCTTGTATTAGAATACACTCTCAGTGTTGTCTTGAGAGTTGTACCCATTACATGGGTTTTGGAAAAATGTATGATGCCATGTATCCATCATTATAGTATCGTGCACAAGAGTTTCACTGCCTTAAAAATCCTCTGCTTGCCTCCTATGTATCCTCAACCTCCAGCAACCACCAATCTTTCCCTGGTTTCCATAGTTGTGTCTTTTCCATAATGTCATATAGTTGGAATCATACGTTATGTAGCCGTTCTAGATTGGTTTTCTTCACTCAGCGATGTGCGTGCAAGGTCCCTCCATGTCTTCTCTCATTTATTTAAGTGTTGAGCAATATCCCATTCGTCTACTCACCTACGGAAGGACTTCTCGGTTGCTTCCGAGTTGGGGCAATTAGGAATAAGACTGCTACGAACATTTCTGTGCAGGTTTTTGTGTAGACATGAAATTTTCACCAGTTTGTTTTCAAAGGTGGGTTGTATCGTTATTCTGGGGCCAATCACATCAGGAGGGGACTTTTGCAAAGATAGGTGTTATTTTCAGTCCCTAAGAAGTGAGGGCATGCCGTGCCATGTGGGGCCACGTGAGGAAGCATCAGAATCTGTCAGGAGGCAGAGAGAATGAGGGGAAAACATGGACAGAAGACTTTATTGTGGCTTTTATGGGGAAAGAAATAGGTGAGGCAAGGTAGGCTGGTTTGGATAACTTCACTGGACTCTGGGGTAGAGGGACTATCTCTAGTTGTCTGGTATCTGGCCCTGGGATGATTAAGGAAGAATATTGCCTCCTCAAATGTAGGAGACAGACCAAGCAGGTGTTTGGAGCATGGGCTGTGCTCTGAATTGGTTAGTTTGCATATGAAAGGCACACTCCCAGGCAAATGTTTTGTTATCTGTAAGAATTACCTAGCCCTGGGAGGGGCAGTCTCTTCCCAATCAACAAGGTCCCATATGCCAGAACACAAGAATACAGAAAATAAGGACCTATGACACATAAGTTAGCAGCAAATTAAATGAAAGGGTATTTGCTTTCTATTGCTCTAGCACAAATTACCATAGGCTCAGGGACTTACAAGAGTCATCATTCCACATGGTCATGTGCAGAGCAGGTGGGTCCTCTGTTCAGAGTCTCAAGTGCTGTGTTCTCATATGAGGCTTGGGGTCCTCTTCCAAATCCACTGGTTGTTCACAGAACTTAGTTCTGTGGGGACTGAGGTCCCCATCTTCTTGCTGGTTGTTGGTGTAGGGTTGTTCTCAGCCCCCACAGGCCACCCTCGGGTGCTAGCTACATGGACCCCCCTCAACAGGACAGACAACTCAAACATGCATGATTGCTTTTTGCAGGCCAGCAAGAGCATGTCTTTCTTTGACTTCTGTCTCAGACCTTATAACACTAAGAACTCACCTGCGTAGACAAAGCCCACCCAAAGGTATAGCCTTTTCATTAACTCAGCTGTTTAGGGACCACAATTACATCCGCAAAGATCCTTTTGGCCATGTATTGTCACACAATCACCGATTTGATATCCCCTCCTATCCACAGGTTTTACCCACACTCAAATTCAAGGATGTGGGTCATTGTGGGCCATCTTAGAATTCTGCCTGCTACCTAAGAAAATTACTCCTTTGGAGGCAGAACTAAAAATGAGCCGTCAGAGATGTCCTCTTTTCCATTTGGGATCTATTCTGTATTTGAAATGGATTTGTCTACTGAAAATGAGGACCAAGTAATATATAGTCTCCCAGTAGAGAAATTGGACATTCCCTTTGAAGGGCCACCCAATTCCCATGACTCATCTTTGGGTCTAGCCTTAAGACCACCAAAGATCCAAACACCCCAGGGGGTTGGTGATGGCCCTCTAGAAAGTTTACCAATGGCTTTGGTACATCTGTATCTAAACAGCAGATTAAATGTTCTCCCTTAAGAGCGTTGGGTGCTGCTATGAGCTGAATGTTTGTGTCCCCCTCAAATTCATATGTTGAAACCTAGGACTCCAGTGTGATAGCATTGGGAGGTGGGAACTTTTGGGCAGTGATTAGGTCATGAGGTCCTTCTCTGCCATTTGAGGTTATAGACCAGGAAGCAGGCCCTCACCAGACACTGGATCTGCTGATGCCTTCCTCTTGGACTTCTAGCCTCCAGAACAGTAAGAAATAATATTTGCTGTTTAAGCCACACAGGCTATGGTATTCTGCTACAGTAGCCTGAGCTGACTAAGATAGGTGTGAAGGGTGGACTTAAAGGGACAGACATTGGATGGTGCATGGAAGATGTGATCTGAGCAAGGTGGTTGTTTTCCCTCTCTGGGGTTCCCAAACATGCATTCTCAAACTCTCTAAATTATCCAAGCTCTGGGATAATTTGATGGTCAATCACCAGGGTGACTGCTGTTAAGAATACCTTGGAGGTGGTAAAAAAGGAAATAAGGAAGGAATTGGCGGGGGCTGGGGGGTGCAGTCTTTGCGTGTCCACATTTGTTGTATAGGAGATTTAGAATTTTACTCTTTCTCAGCTTTGCTTCCAGCCTTGCTGTGACTGTTGTATTCAAAACATGGCACACTATTGTCGACCATTTCTGAAACCTATGAAGAACACTGGATGAGCTAGAGAAAAGCTGTGTTTACTTCCTAGGCATGTCTGAAAGGCATTGTTCCCCTCCCCCCATCCTTGAGCCAATATGAGAGGCCAGTTCATGACAAATCTTAGATAACTAGGGAATTAGGTCAATGCTGGGTCCAATCCAGAGGGCTAGGAGGCTTGAATTCGATTTCAAAAGTTTTTAGTGGTTCTGGAGTTATCAGACTAAACCAGTGGTTCTCAATAAGGGATAATTTTGCCCCTAAGGGCACATTTGGCATTAGGGGCAAAAGGCAGAGTGCTTCTAACATCGTACAGTGCATGGGATGGCCCTAGAGAGCAAGAATTATCTAGTCCAAAATGTCAATAGTGCCAAGTTTGGGAAGCCTGGGGGTAAACCAAACCACTGGGTCTTCCCAACACTGTGTTACTCTCACTAAGGCAAAGCATGTCCCATGATACAAGAACATGGGGAGGCTGAGTTTCCAGAGTTGTGGACATTGCTGTCCTTCCTCACACCCTTTCCCCAAGGAGGAAAAAATGTTCTGTGCTCCCCAGTGTTGGCTGCCTAGAGGTCTGCCTGGTAGGAAGCTCAAGACCCTCTACCTAGAACCCAGGCTGCCATAGGAGCTCCAGGCAGGACACAGACAAGGCTGAGCAGGGGATGCCGTTGCTACTGTCACCCTGGGTCTCTTGACCTCTCAGGGCAGGTGGGAAAGAAGCAGCAGCCCAGAAGTTGAACTGATTATTGTCTTTTTCAGGACTGCATTTCCTGTCTCTTGGCAAGTCCCCCATAAAGGAGATACGTGTTCCTGATTTGTCCTTTTGGGGGAAAAAAGACAGATCAGTCAAATGAATGGATAGAAGGGATTCTATGAAAGGAAAGAAAATGTACTTCTAGCTTATGACAGAAGCAAGTCAATGCAGGAAGCCTAAACTTGAACCCAACATGGCTTACAAACGCTATTCTGTGCGGTTGTGTTAGGCAAGTTCCAGGAAAAAAAGAAAAAGAAAAGAAATAGATAATATTTAACGTTTTTCAGGGGAGGGGTAGGGAGGTTGTAGACAGTGAAATCACAGATCCTGAGTATTTGTATTCGTGTACATCCCTGGGTAGGGGAAAGGCTCCTAGCTGTGTGACCTTGGGTGTGGTGTAGCGGCTTGTGTGATTCCTTACCAGCTGTGTGCCTCGACATGTTGCATAACTTTTCTGTGTGTCGATTTCCTTGTCTGCCAATTGGAGATAATGATAGTATCTATGCGTGGGGTCATTGAGAGAATGAAGTAAAGAAATATTTATAAGGTGCTTAGAACAGAGCCTGGCCTCTAGCTGATGCTACGTCAACATCTGGGTTGTTTTTGTTTTTGTTTTTGTTTTCAGCTGTAACACCGTGTGAGTCAATGATCCCTATCTGTTGCTCTGCAATACTATGTCATAGAAATTCTGGCCCCAAGTGTTGACCTAGAGGCAGTGCCTCGTTCAGAACCAGAAGACGCTGTGCTGATACATTCCCTTTGCTGCGCTTTCTAAGCAGCCCACACCTGTAAAGGTTTTCATCAACAAGGATGAAACACAGAGGCCTTCGATTAGGCTGAACTTTGCCAGAAATTCAATGCATTGGACTCTGGTCCAGCAGCTGCATTTTGGATGAGATATTTCTTCAACGCTCTCACAGTTCCCAATAGATGGCGTGTCACTTTCTCGAGTTTCTGCTTCTTCCTGTTGTTTTTCTTGGGTGTAGATTCATGCTGTTGCTTTATTTGGGGGAGGGCTGTTGCTAGAGAAGGTTCTAGAAGGAGTGTGGAGACAGTGATAACCAAAACCCCATTTAGCCCTGGGGAGACGGAAGCCTGGGGTGGTGAGGCATTTGTCCAAGGACTGGCCGGCCTGGGGTGGTGAGTGCAAGGCCCTCCACTCACAGGCCAGCTAAACTCTGGACCACACAGAAATGACAGGCTTATGGTGACCAGCCATTGTGCCTGCCCCCTTCTTGGTGAGAAGAAAGTAGCCCCATGGCAATTGCTGAAGATGCTGTGGGCAGTGGGAAGAAAGCACAAACACAATTGCTTTCCCACCCATCTCATTCTGCAGGAAAGATGCCTGCTGGGACTGAGGACTGCCAGCTTCCACCTTCCCCACCACATGGATCTGGGTTCTGATCTGTCTCCCTTAAAAATACTTGGTGCCTTCCCCCTTTCTTCTATGTCTCATGGTCTCATAGCCTCCTCTGCTGGTGGGAGGTGACGGGAGTTCTTCCAACAAAGATGATGTATGTCCAGTTTCCACCTGTTGTCCTGGCACAGTGATTAACAACACCCCTTTACTCTCAAAAGTGCCCCAGTTTGGAGGATGTTAAATGATTCATCGTTCGCTTAGCATCTCCTGAAGTTCTGCAGCTGGGAAGCGTACTCATGTATCTTGGAGAATGGACTTTGGGGATGTTGGGTGTGGCCACGGGTGGGGCACGCTGACCTGGATGTCCCTACCTGAGTAAAGTCGCAGACAGAGCCTGTCTCTGCTCAGAATGCCCCATGAGAGCCTAACTGTGGAACAGCACCCGACACCCCCGACCTTCTCTCCCCACCCGGCACCAATCCACCGGTGTAGCCAGAGGTGGGCACACACAAGGCATGGCCAGTGGGTTTCCCCAGGACAGGATGGAAGGCAGGGCTGGGCACCGGGTATCATTCAGAATATGATGATGAAAATTCCATGAGAAAAGGAAAAGGATGTGAGCTCTGCCTCCAGGCAGATGTGGTGGGGGTTGGGGGGGGGGACCTGATAGATCCCTGTGGTGTTTGGGGCAAGACTAAGGATGAGGTTTATGTATCATGATTTGCAGATTCAACAGCTCAGCACCTTAGTGGATTTACTGCGAGGCAGCCTGTATTAACATCATTGCACCATTAATATCCTTGCATGGCTCCAAATGGGCTCTAAGTCTTTGAGATGTTGGTGGGGCTTCAGGGGGTCCCTACACAGAAGCAGCACAAACCAGCTCCTGGAGCAGCCAGCTTCCTGTCCAACAAGAGAGGGGCTTACATGGGCATTAGAATGGTCTCTACCCAAATGGGTCATCAGATTGCATGCGTGTGGAACAAACACTTCCTCCCAAATGCCCACTCCTATTAAGTCCTTTCCTGGGGCTGATGAGACTCCATGGGATGAGAAGCTTTAAGCCCATGTTACCTTTCGGATTCGCATCAACCTGTCTGAATGGTGGGAAATGTCCACAAAAACATTCGGTAGGACGGACAGACATGAGGAAAGGCAGGGTTTGAGACAGAAATGGCCAGGGAGGAGTGAGGAGTCAGGCAAGCTTCTCCAAAGCCGGGGCCAAGCCCTAAGAACTGGAAACAAATGCACTTGTGGGGATGAGCACTGGGTGTTGTACGGAAACCAGTCGGACAACAAATTATATTATAAAAATAAATACATAAATAAATTTTTTTAAAAAGAACTGGAAACAAATGACTTTTCCCCAGCTAGATATAAAGCGGCCCTGTCCTCAGTTGTTAGTAATTAAGGGGTATTTTGGTTACAGTCCTACCTCTACCTTCCTTCCCAGCCAGACGCAAGCTCCATGGGGAGCAGGGACCCTGTCTTCTTTATCACACAATGTCCCTCACCTAGTTAAGGGCCTGGTACCTGATAGGCAGTGATGAGCACCTTGGGATGGCTGGGTGGGCCCTACATGGGGGCAGGAACTGACAACTTTCACCTGCCTCCCTGGCCAGGTGTGTGGGCCCCAGTGGAGTGGCTGTGGGGGGCAAAGTCAGAGGGCCAGTGTCGCACTGGGTGCAGAGCACAAAGGGAACGCCTGGGGCCACGACAGCACGCTGGGCTGAGGAGAGGGTGAGTTCCACACCACCAGTCCCAGATGGCCGAGGGATCAGTGCAGGCTGGGGTAGGAACTGCCCTTTGGGGAACTGTCAGCCATTTGTGCGACCAGATCGTCTAGCTGCAGGTGACAACTAGCACTGAGCAAGAGTTTTAGAATGGTTGGCTCTGAAAAGGATGAGGTTCCCTTTAGTAGCAGTGTGATGCGAGATGTGATAATCATATAATATATAGTGTTGTTAATGTAATGTGTAATGTGTGCTACTGTGACATATTATCCGTGAATATGTCATGTAATCATGTGATGTGTTAACATAATATTAATGTGTATAAATGTAATGTAATGTGCTAACCACGCAAGGTGGAGGGTGTTAGTACGATACGCGACATGCATCACTGAGATACGCAACGGGTATTAGTAAAATGGGTAATGGGCTATTAATGGAATGCAAAACGTACTAATAATGTTATACGTAATGTGTTAATGTACGATGTAATGTGTATTAACAGAATGTGTACCGTGGGTTGATGTAATATTGTGCGTTGATGTAACATGCAATGCGTATTAACGTGATGTGTAACCTATAAATAACGGAATGTGTAACATGTTAATGCAATATGGAAAGGGTAATAGTCTACTCTGTAACGTGTATTGGTGTGATATGCAGTGTGGTTATTAACAGGATGGTGATTGGCAGGGTGGGTAATGGAAGTCGGATGTAGTTAGAATGAGCGGGAGGACATGGCATATCCCAGTGGGGACAAAGTGACACCTACAAGGTCTCAGGGAAAGGCCTGGACTTTCCATAGCCAGGGGAAAGTCCACAGGAACAGAAATGGGAGCCAACCACACACACATGCACACACATACACACACGCGCACACACACACACACACACACACACACACTGTATTTTCAAGGAACAACAACTTGTCACATACTTTTTTCTCTCTTTGATAAAAACTATTTTTCAAGGTTTTCGAAATAATCAATACTTTAAAAACCCTTTCAAAAGACTAGAATTTCCAGTTGTCTTCTAAAAGAGAGGGAGGACATAGACGGATGATGGATAGATAGATGATAGATAGATAGATAGATAGATAGATAGATAGATAATAAGATAGGTTGATTGATAGATTGATAGAAAGATGATAGATAGATAGATAGATAGATAGATAGATGATAGATTGATAGGCAGATGATGGATAGGTAGATGATGGATAGATTGATTGATAGATGATAGAGATGGATAGATCAATAGATTGATAGATGGACAGATAGATAGATGATAGACAGATAGATACCCTATTTATGTGTCTGTGACATATATGTGTCCTGTGATTCCTCTTTGGTAGGTTCTCAATGTCAGCACTCCTGACATTTTGGGGCAGGTGGCTCTCTGCTGCGGGGGCGTTCTGTGCACGGTAAGGTGTTTAGCAGCATCGCTGGCCTCCACCTCCTAGATGCCACTCGTGCCCCAACAGCTGAGACCAACAAAAGTGTCTCTAAACAGTGCCACGTATCCCTTGTCAACTGCAAAGTCAGGACCAGCTGAGAACCCCTGCTCTGCATTCTCAGGGAGAGCAGAGTGACACGTTTAGGGGCACAGATTCCAGAACTGGATGACGTCCTCGTTCAGGAAGTTCAGGTGACTTCTTGTCCCTGTGGAGCAGCTTGGGACCTTGGGCAAATGAACCCTTCTGTGCTTCGATGTCCTCGTCTGTGAAATGGGGATGATGATACAGCAGCTCCAACACCATGCCCTTGCTCTGAGCACTACGTGGGTTAAAAATGTGTAAAACATGTGCTACAGACCCTGGCACAAAGTCAGAGCTCAGCTCTTGTGATTCTAAATCCCCAAGGAAACAGAACGGAGAGGAGAGGCGAGTGTGTGCTGTGCCCATAAACAACCAAGAATAAGGAACAAGAGAACGCGAAGATCCGGGCATGTGCTTTGATTCTTGGCCAGAAAGCCCTCGCATCTGCAGTCTGCTGGAGTTCATGTGAAATGACATCTTCCTTGAATTAGAACAGGATTTATGGAAAACACCAGTATTTCAGTAACGAGAGAGTGCCTAGCAGACAACAGAGGTACAGCGCTTGGCAAATAGCTGGTTCTGTTTATGTCACGTCTTTTGATCATTTTTTATAATTACTGGCGTGGCATTTATTGCAAGGTCTGTCTTTACCCAGACACCCCCCCCCACCCCCTCTGGCCAAGGGTCTCCATCACCCCCTCCCCTGATAACTGCTGGCAGAGTCGGACATTGAGAAGGGCCATACTCAGCCACGGGATGGCTTCTCCACTTCATTTTCAGTGGAAAATTGGAGAAGTCTGATAAGATAAGAATGTGGGTTCCGTTTCAAGGTCACGGCTCTCTTTTAAGTGCTGCAATCTCGTGACTTTGCGAGGGGAAAGCCAGCATTTGGTGGATCCTGAGCGATAAGGAAAGTATCCCCAAGCCTTTGAGGTGGCCGGACAGTCACAGAATCCAGGTTTCCGTGAGATGTTCTCAGAGGTCCCCTTGGTGCGGAAGTGACTTCTCTGGCTCCACCGGCATCCGAACGTGAAGGGAAGAGAGGGGCGCTGTGCCTGCCTTGCCTCTGGGGATGGTGAGTGGCAAAAGCCTAAAGGATTGCCTTCCTACATGGAGCTTTTACTTTTCATCAGGTACAAAATTACAACACTCATCATTATCATTAGAGAAGAGTAAGCAGGCTGTTGCAGGCTGTGTGTGTGTGTGTGTGTGCGCATGTGCACATATGATTTAAAAAAAAAAATCCAAGTTCCCCAATTAGGGTTAAGCAGCTTGACTTTTCCTCGAATATACAGTTCCTAGGAAGAATGAGAAACTCATTGAAGGTCAATATCACCATCTGGGCTCTGAAGGACTTGGCGAATAAAAGATAAAGAGCGCTGGTCTTTAATATAGTCAATCGCTTTGGTGCGTAGGTGAAAATTAATGAACAGGGTCCAAAATGTCTAATTGCTGGTAAATCTGTTGATGATCAACTTTGAGACTTCTGCGGCTCCTTTCTTTCTATTTATCACCATTTGTCATATTCCGCTTCCCATGTTTTTGGAAAGGTGACCAGATGGAGAGCAGGCCGCAGCCATCAGGCAGGTGAGAAACAGATGGTCCAGGAGGGAGAGAAACCAGAAAGCCCGCGGGCAAGGAGCCTGCCTGGTCCAGGCGCCAGCACCCAGGTGGCTCCAGAGGACTGTCCCTCTGCTGGCGGGAGCTCCACTTTGTCCCTGTCACATTATCAAGGACGGGGCACGTGTCACCTATAGCTAGGGAGAAGTGTGCCAGGGCCTTCAGAAAAGGGGGCGCTGCGAGGTAGGGCGGGACTTCTGGGAGAGCTTCCAGCTGAATAAAGGGGAACACGGCCATCCTGGTCAGACCTTTGAACCCTTTGCGTGCCCTTTCCATCTTGTCTACCTATGGTCTTGTGTCTGTTCTGAAGTGTTTATTTTTTTTAAGAGAGAGAGAGAAAAAACACAAGTGAGGGAGGGGCAGAGAGACAGGGAGACACAGAATCCGAGGCAGGATCCAGGCTCCGAGCTGTCAGCACACAGCCCGATGCGGGGCTTGAACCCAGAAACCGGGAGATCACGACCTGAGCCGAAGTTGGACGCTTACCTGACTGAGCCACCCAGGCGCCCCTGTCTTTTGTCCATTCTAGAAAGAGAAACAGCGTTCTCTGTATCCCCACCTCTTTCTCAAGTGCCCTGATGGTCAATTCAGAGGCACCTGCCCAGTCCTAGCAAGGCAGACGTCAACGGTGTTCGTCACCTCTCTCAGTACCGGAAGCCCACCGAGATCACTCCTCCCAAGGAGAGCTCGCGGGCGTAGCAGGCTGCATCTTGCCTTGCTCTCGGTGGGTCCCCGGCAAAGTTTTCTGGATTTGACATCATTACTTACCGACATCCCATCGGGAAGAATTGACTGATGAAACTGGGACATTGTCTCCCAGGAAGAGTATTCCTGAAACGCAAAACTGAAACTCCACGTCTCCTGCGCTGCCCTGTTTCCCTCTCTCTTTATCGAGGGGCCGGATGCTCAGTGAGCTTGCATGTGGCGGCTCAGACACAGTCCCCTCTCCCGCGGTAAGTTATGTGTTTTTCTTGGGGTCGTTTGCTTCCTGCGGGTGGGACAAGAGGTGCTTTCACATCTCCAGTGACCGCGGGGTGGCGGGACTGGGGGCTTGGAGAGCACTGCTGGGGATGAGGCAAGGGACCAGGGACGAGGGAGGGTGGTCAGAGCAGCAGCCCGAGGACAGGAGGGGAGAGAGGACGAGGTGGACGGTGGGGGCAGGAGAGGCGGCCGTGGGGTCACAGCGGCTTGTTCCCCACGCTTCCTATCTGCAGGGACAGCTTTGGACTCTGAAAGCCTCTGTGCAAACGCCAGCTCCGTCCTTTAGAATTGTGGGCTCTTTGGCAAGGGAGTCTCCTAAACCTCAGGTTTGGGCACAGGGCACTCCCAGGACCAGAGAAGATCACAGCAGCCGTGGCCACAGTGTCATTACTGCTATGTGTGAACCGGGTGACCCTGGGCGGCAAGAAACGGAAGCCGGCTAATCCCAGCTGGCTAATACCGATGATCCCCTTGTACTTGGAAACAAATCGACTTTGAAGAATTCGAGGGGCAACATTCTCCGCTTTAGGTTTCTGCCTCATTGCCAATTTGTACCTCGTGGCCAGAGCGGGACCATGAACCTATTCTAGGAGGATAGATCTTGGAACCATGAAGTAAAAAGGGGGTGGGGAGGAGGAGGGGGAGAGAGGAGATTAAGACAAAGAAGAAGGAAAAAACAAGACAAAGGAAAGTCACTACGGCCGTCCATCTGGGGTCAATCAATGGCTTTGCCTCCAGATTCACTCAGCCTGCAGACGACTGTGCCGAGATGCCCCAAGGAGGCCGGTCGTTCCATGGAGAGCCAGAGAAGAGTCAGATGGCCGCCTCCCTCAGATCCGCTCCCTGCTGCTCATCTGGGGAGAGCGGGCAGAGAGGCCAGAGCAGATGTGTGAGCACTGAGCGCTGAGCCCGATGAGCCAGCACAGGCCCGGGGCCAGGTGAGGGCCCGTCTCTTCCAGTGCGTGCCCTGCAAGACGCTGGTCCCTCGGGGAGCTCCGCGGGGAAAGGTTCTGCACAGCTGTGTTTGGGAAACGAGTCCCACTGGTGCTTCTTAGCACATTAAAGGCTCTGGGAAGTCCTGAGGTTAAAAGAGATCAGCTCAGGTCATGATCTCGCGGAAGGCGAGTTCGAGCCCCGTGTCGGGCTCTGTGCTGACCGCTCAGAGCCTGGAACCTGCTTCAGAGTCTGTGTCTCCCTCTCTCTCTGCCCCCTTACAGCCCACACGCTGTCTCTTTCTCTCTCTGTGTCTCTCAAAAATAAATGAACGCTAAAAAGAGAGAGAGATACAGAGGAGGACGGTCTCAGTGCCCCTGCGGGACGGGGATTCCCTAGTCACAGTTGGGGAAACCACCGGCTGGACTATGCAGAAAGATAGCTGGCGTATTCTACTTTAGAGTGTACAAGTTTCCACCTTTGAACAGGTGAAAGTCTTCCTTCCCGTCCTAGGGAGGAGGCTTTATGACCTTCGGAGGTCCCGTTTTACAAATAAAGAGACTGAAGTTCAGAGGCAAGTGAAGTTCGAGTTTAAGCAGCTTGTCAAGCTCTCCAGTGAGTTGGAAAGCCCAGCGAAGGGCTCCGTCTTCTACCCCTTTGGGCTGTTAGAAGAACACGCACAGGTGGATGCAACGTGCCGTGCCGTTAATGCGTCTGTCCCCAAGGGGTCCTTCTGTTCCCTTGTTCCTTTGTCCAAGGCTCACCGCTCTTGGATGTTAGCAGACGGGGCCCGGCTCTGAGCCTGCAGACGCTGTAAAAGGGGATCCAGCTTCACAATGAGAAATGCCTCGCGGGTCTCGGCTGAGTCTCACTCAATCGGCCTCCTCAGAGTTATCACTGAGCAAAGATAACGTTTGCAAACGCGGACTTTGGAGTGGTGCGTGTAAGAGTCACTCAAGAAACGCATTTTTTCTCTTGTTCAATTACATACACCATGCATTTCAAGCACTGGGTCCGATCTCCCCACGCTGATCTTGGTGCAAGTGACCCGCATGGATTGAGCTGACACCAGGACGAAGCCCAGGTGAGAATATGCTGGATGGACTGTCTCAGCCTCTACCACAATCCCATCAGGAAGGTTTGGCAATTCTCTGCGTCGTAGATGGGAGAACTCGGGCTGCGGGGATATTAGCGTTTGCCCAAGACGACGCAGTTATGAATCAGAATTTGATCCCGGCCCGCCTGATTTCTGCCTCTGCTTTTCACACCCGACCATGCAGTCAGTCAGCCCACAAGGACTGGCAAAGCCATTCGGGGAGGCGGGAGCCCAGAGCAAAATGAAAACGCAGGACCCCTCGTCCAAAAGGATTTAAGAATTTCAAGGTGGTGACGGCAGAGCGTTAAACCAAGCGCAAGGCCCTTCCGAATGTGGAGTCCTCGTACAATTGTGCAGGTTGCGCACTGACGAAGCCTGCCCTGCATCCTATCAAATCCTACACCTCAGATAAGTTATTTTCCTTACAAGTGCAGTGAATTCGTTGTAAGGAGAGCCTCACCCTGATGGCGCATCGCAGAAGGCAGGTTCTTCAGCGTTCATTCACAATTTTGTCAAATCTGTGACTGATTTCTTCTCAATAAGAAATAAAGTTGAGCACCTGGTAGGCACAGGAAGAGAAACTTTCTCGAGGGGCTCCTGGGTGGCTCAGTCAGGTAAGCATCCGACTCTCGATTCTGGCTCAGGTCATGATCTCACAGTCGTGAGATCGAGCCCCGGGTCAGGCTCCACGCTGAGTGGAGGAGCCTGCTCGGGATTCTCTCTCTGCCCCTCCCTCTCACTGCCTCCCAAAATAAATAAAGAAACTTTAAAAAGTGACTTTTTTTTCTCCCCCACACACAGAATACTGTCTCTTTCCATTGGAGCATAAATACCGAAAAAAAAGGGACAAAGTCAAAGAGGCTGATTTTTTTAGGTGTGCAGCATTTACAAGAGCAATCTAGGAAAACTTTCTTCAAAAGACGTCTAAAGGGTAACCACCTTCCCCGGCAGAAATATTCCGCGCTTTTCTGTATCGGCCATTTCCAAACTTTGCTCCAAAAAATTACATTAGTTAAATGGTACTTATCACAAGGCAACGGACTGAGCCTGTAAAATTCAACCCTTTCTTTTCCGTGTCATTGGTGCCCCCTAGTGGCCGAGAGGATTTTCCCTCACCCACGAGGTGGACGGTCCCCGAAACAGATCCCATCTACTAACTCTGTCCCTTAAATTCGGGTTTTCCAGTTGTGCCCCTGAGTACTCGTGAGACCACCGGGGACTGAGGCCTGAGTTCGGGGGTGGAAGACACTTTGCTGGCCTGTGGACACACTACGCGCGAAGCGTTTCCTGCCAACTGGTCTCATTAAATCCTTCAAATCAGCAAGTGGTCTGAAGTCACTCTACTGGTGATTGGCAAAGCCAGGGTTCGAAGGAGAGTTGGCCTGACTCCCAGGCTTCTACAGTGTAGAAGAGCCAGAAGGGAGGGGATGGGACGGGCCTGCTGCCATTAGTAAGAGAAGCTGTACCACCTGGGCCTCTGCAGGTAACTTTCGGCCAAATCCATCTGCAATGCAGGGTGTTCCCCCCTTTGCCGAAGGCTCCTGATGCTTTTTCCGACCCCTTCCTGAAATGTGCTGCAGCCTGCACCAGAGAAGCTGTGAATGGTGAACCCTCAGGACTCAGTTTCCCCTGAAGCGAATATTCTCGGCAGGATTTTGTTTTCGGCACCTGCTACCTTGACATGGTTATTTTCCCCTCCTAGAAAAGACAAAACCACCCAGGGGGAGATTTTTCTCCCCCTCTTTTCCTTCCCACACCGCTGGTAACATACAATGAGTTATTTCTCCAATCCTACAGGAACCCCTTTGGTGGTTTATGTCTGTATGGAAACGGATTTTCACAATGAAACATATGCTCAGTCTTTCCCGTGGATGCTGGAGGCCACATGTTATCGGACTTGAACTGTTGCATTGTAATTGGAACACGTTGGGAATCTGGTAAAACACTTCACTCAATCCATCAGGATAGAAGGGGTTAGGACCGAGATGTTTCACTCAATAATGTGCAAACTGGAGAATAAGTACCATGAGAGCCTTAAACAATCGGAAGAAAGTCCAAAGCTAAATGGCCCGTGTAAAACCCTGGGGCTTGTTTGAAAGTCTTCGTAAATGTACCTCCATGAGTAAATTTAGTTTCAGAGGGAAAATGCTAGAAAGTGAGCCAGTGTCCCCGTATTTTGATGAGCCAGGGATATTGAGGCAGAGGACATCTGGGTACTTGCTGGGCTGGATTCCACCTCGAAAGATGCCAAGGAAAGCTGGCTAAACCTCTCTGCTCCAAGATGGGTGGAAGTCACGGATGCCGAGGACACGCAGCTGCTACCTTCCCGAGTCCCAGAGCAGCCACAGGATAGAGTCCTGCCTCGGGAAGCTACAGTGAAATCACAGACATGCATGGAACTGTTACTCCTTTCAACAACAGAAGACGTAGCTTTGCTGTGGGTGGAATTGTCTCCAGAAAGATGCTGGTTTCTCAACAGAGACCAAACCCCAAACCAAATTCCATACCTGGTCCTAAGCCACAGATAGAACCAGCATGAAGGACAAGTAACGAGAAATCATTACATCGACAGTAATGACAAATCAAAAGGACCCACCGCAACCACCCGTGGATACGTTAGCTGGAACCCAAACTCAAAACTCTGTCGTTTCTAAATCACCGGACAGGGAATAAAATTGCAGCATTAAAACGTTCCTAGAACGGAGCAGGCAGCGGTGTGAGCTCATTTGGAACAAGTGCTCAGCACACAGAAGCTCAGAATATGTTGCCCTAAAGATCCCCAAGTTTGGTAAGACATCATCAGGGCACAGTAGCTGAATACCCACAAGAATCGAAACTGCCATTCATTACAGGGACTAACCTTTCCCTTGAAGCCAACAGAATTAGCCTTGCAGAGCTCCGTGTGCTGGGATTTACAGACTCCAGCTTGCTTTGGTGCTGTCAAACAAGATGTGCGTATATGTGCTCATCGTCCGTATGGGATTCTCCAACCTCCCCCTGAAGCAGTTTTTATTTCTGTCCGCTGAGTGTGCATTGTAGGTTCTCTGGATGGCCACCCACCATCGCGCCAAAATAAGTTTCCAGGAAACCTCATCCTCCAAGAAGCCTAAAGAATGATGACTGTTTCACAACACAAAATGCCGCAGGATGAGGGAGTCACTGTCCACTACGGGCACACCTCGAAAATCTTGTGGCTCTGTTCCAGACCGTCCCAGTAAAGTGAATATTGCAAGAAAATGAGTCCAAGGAATATTTTGGTTTCCCAGTGCATAAAAAGTTACATTCACATCATGCTGTATTCTATTTGGTGTGCAATGGCATTATGTCTACAAAAATGCACACAGGTTAATTAAAAATATATTTTATTGCTAAGAAATGCTAACCATCATCTGAGCTTTCGGTGATTCGTAATCTTTTTGCTGGTGGAGGGTCCTTGCCCTGATGTTGATGGCTGCTGACCAACCAGGGCAGTGGTTACTGAAGGTGGGGGTGGGCATGGCTACTTCTTAAAATAAGACAATGACAGTTGCCACAGGGATTGACTCTTCCTTTCATGAATGATTGCTTTGTATGCAGCACGTGATGCTGTTTGATAGCATTTTACCTGCAGAAGAACTTCTTTGAATATTGGAGTCAATCCTCTCAAACCCTGCTGCTGCTTTATCAACTAAGTTTATCTAATAATCTATTCTTTAAAATTTTTTAATGTTTATTTATTTTTGACAGAGAGAGAGAGAGAGAGAGGGAGAAAGCATGAGCAGGGGAGGGGCAGAGAGAGAAGGAGACACAGAATCCAAAGTAGGTTCCAGGCTCTGAGCTGTCAGCACAGAGCCTTACGTGGGGCTCAAACTCGTGAACCATGAGATCATGACCTGAGTCAAAGTTGGGCGTTCAATTTGACTGAGCCACCCAGGTGCCCCAGTTTCTGTAATATTCTAAATCCTTTGCTGTCATTTCAACAAGCTTCACAACATCTTCACCAGGAGCAGATGCCATCTCAAGAAACCACTTCCTAGCTCATCCATAAGAAGCGACTCCTCATCTGGTCAAGTTTTATCATGAGACGACAGCAACTGAGTTCCATCTTCAGGTTCCATTTCTAATTCTGGTTCTCTTGCTATTTTCACCACATCTGCAGTTACTGCCTCCACTGACGTCTTGAACCCCGCAAGGTCATCCACGAGGGATGGAATCAACTTCTTCCAATTCCTGTGAATGGTGATATTTCGAGGTCTTCCCAAGAATCACAACTGTTTGTAATGGCGCCTAGAATGGTGAATCCTTTCCAGAAGGTTTTCAACTTACTTTGCCCAGATCCATTAGAGGAATCACTCTGATAGCTACTGCTTTATGAAATGTATTATATGAAACATATTACTTTCTTTTTTAAAAATGTTTATTTATTTATTTATTTATTTATTTATTTATTTTGAGAGAGAGAGAGAGAGAGAGAGAGAGAGAGAGAGAGCAAGCAGGGGAGGGGCAGAGAGAGAAGGAGACAGAATCCCAAGCAAGCTCCACACCATCAGCATGGAGCCCCACATGGGGCTCAAACTCAGGAATCATGAGATCATGATCTAGGCTGAATGGATATTGTATCCGCTGACATGAAAACATTCGTCTTGCTACATAGCTCCATCAGAACTCTTGGGTGACCGGGTGTATTGACAATGAGCAGTAGGTCTCAACAGTGGGTTTAAGATATTCAGTAAACCACGTTGCAAACCCAGGAGCTGTTGTCTAGGCTTTGCTGTCCCTTTATAGAGCACAGGCAGAGTAGATTGAACATAACTTCTAAGGGTCCCAGGATTTGGGGGGTGGTCTGTGTGCATTGGCTTCCACTTAAAGTCACCAGTTGCATTAGGCCCTCGCGAGATAGTCAGCCCGTCTTTTGAGGCTTTGAGGCCAGACACTGACTTCTCCTCTTCAGCTATGGAAGTCTTAGGCGGTTCTTTGAGCAGAATTTTTTGGTCTACACTAAAAATCTGTTGTTTAATGTAACCACCTTTATAAATGATCTCAACTAGATCTCCAGGATACCTTGCTGCGGCTTCTACAATAGCACTCGCTTCTTCACCATGCACTTGTCTGCCACGGAGATGGTTTCTTCCTTTAAACTTCATGAGCCATCCTCTGCAAGCTTCAAACTTTTCTTCTACAGCCTCCTCACCTCTCTCAGCCATCACAGAAGTGAAGAGAGTTGGGGCCTTGCTCCGGCTTACTTTGTGGCTTAGGGGAATGTTACGGCTGCCTTGATCTTCTATCCAGATCACCAAAGCTTTCTCCGTGTCAGCAGTAAGGCTGTTTTGTTCTCTTATCATTTGTTTTTTGTTTTTGTTTTTGTTTTTTTAATTTTTTTTTCAACATTTTTTATTTATTTTTGGGACAGAGAGAGACAGAGCATGAACGGGGGAGGGGCAGAGAGAGAGGGAGACACAGAATCGGAAACAGGCTCCAGGCTCCGAGCCATCAGCCCAGAGCCTGACGCGGGGCTCGAACTCATGGACCGCGAGATCGTGACCTGGCTGAAGTCGGACGCTTAACCGACTGCGCCACCCAGGCGCCCCTGCTCTCTTATCATTTGTGTGTTTGTTCACTGCAGTCGCACTCTTATTTCCCTCAAGAACCTTTCCTGTGCATTCACAAGTTGGATAACTGGGGCAAGAGGCTTAGCTTTCATTCTGTCTCAGTTGCCGAGACGTTTTCCTCACTAAGCGGAATCATTTCCAGCTCTTGATTAAGAAGTGAGAGACATGTGACCCTTCCTTTCGCTTGATCACTCTGAGGCCATTGTGGGGTTCCTAACTGGTGCATTTCCACGATTTGTGTGTTTCAGAAAATAGGGGGCCCAAGGTGAGGGTGGGAGACAAGGGAACGGTGATCAGAGAGCAGTCAGAACACACACAACCTTTGTCAATGAAGTTCGCCATCTCCTATGGACACAGTTTGTGGCACCCCAAAACAATTCCAGGAGTAACATCAAAGATCACTGCTCACCATAACAAATGCAATAAAAATGAAAAAGTTAGAAATATTTCAAGAATTGCCAAAATATGACACAGACACACAAAGTGAGCAAATGCTTTGAAAAAACAGCACGAATAGACTTGTGCAACCCAGGGTTGCCACAAACCTTCAATTTGTTAAAAAAAAAAAAAAAGCAATATGTACAATAAAGCAAAGTACAATAAAACGAGATAAGCTTTTACCTTACAAAAAACAAGAAGGGACAAGCATCAGTGACTTTCTCATTGAGTCCTTCAAAGTGCTGCACACTTTCCTCTCTCTAAAGTCGCTGCTTGTTCACTAACTCACACAGAGCGATGTCTCTGCATGAAATGGGCTGATGAATCTGGAGCACGAGTCTGTTGGAGGTTCCCAGGATGGTAGGAAATGGAGTCAAAGGGTTCTATACCACACTAGTGAAGATTCACCAGAGAATGTTGCTGGTACAGCGACGCGATCTACGAAGCTCAGACAGGAATGTGTGAGCCATTCCTTTACGGTGGCCTTAAGTCTCAGCTTCAACCTTCTCAATCCTAGAGGCATTTCCCATCCCCATCACCCCAACAAAATGTCCCAGTTCTCTCCAGAGAACATAGAGCAGAAGAGTTTCTGGAAACTCAGAAGGGAGATTCTCACTATGTAGCTGCAACAATTATTAAGTTCTTGAAGTTCTTAAGTTCTGTGTTGGTGGGCAGTTTGGCCAATGCTCTCTTTGTTTAAATAAGATCATGCAAATCAGATGCAGAAATTTTAAGCCTTTGGAAATGTCTAGCATGCACGAGAGATGTCTGTGCAGTGAGGCACTATAAGAATTTTTATGGACAGCAGCTTTGCAATTAAGTGTGTGTTCACTAAATATGGAAGCAGATGAGAACTAACAATAAAAATTATCTCACAGGAATTGCCACGACACAAATTGAGTGGATCATACTGGGCCGGTGCTTTAGATTTTGGTATGGGCATCTTTATCATTCCAGAAGAACTTCCTTGATCTCCAAGGTAGGTCTGAAGAAACAAAAATATTGCTTTGGATCAGATGATTTATGGATCCCCTGATATGGGCAAAATATGTCGTTAGAACACCCCATTCTATGAGTGTCTACTCTATGAGTATCTACCACTCATTAATTGGATTTTTATGGTCCACTAGGTGAAAGCCAAGATTCTCACTCAGGTCCCCCAACTGAAGCCCCTCTGCTGTAGCCATCCCAATTCTCTTGATATTTCCAACATGCTTTGCTGACTACGTGCTCTGCACTGTTTTTATTAAGCCATATTTCCCCTTCCCTAAAGAATACTCTCCCCTGCCAACTCTCCACAAATTCATTTCTTAACTTTCTTTAAGATCAGATAGAAAGGAGGCTTCGTAAAGTATTCCTCTGTCTTCCCCGTCATAATTTTACAATTCATTATTTATTTACTGCCTCCAGAACTTATAGCAATAATTTATAAAATAAAATATTGACCTTGTTTACATTTTATTAGAAATTGCTCTTCAATGTTGACATATGTGTGTATTTTAACTATCTAGTACCTTCTCTGGGGACAAAGTCTGTGTCTTCCTTTAAAAATATCTGTGTCTGGTATAATCTGGAATCGGAATAGAGATTCCTATCAGGTTGGACGTGACCTGCCAATTAATTGGAGTCTTGAATGCTCCACTCTCACACCGCCTTCCACAATCATGCCTCCTTCTCAACAACACACAAACAGGCTTTAAAATCTCCTCTCTTAAAAAAAACCCTTCCTAGACTCTACATCATCTCCAGTTGCTGGTCTATACCTCTGCTATCATTATGCTACATCGCAACTGCTCTGAGGAGTTGCGTGAGCTCACTCTTTGTTTCCTCACTGCAAGTGCTCCCTCCAAATTACTCCACTTGGGATTTTAGAAACTATACCTCCAACTTCCATCTCAGCAAGTCCAATGTTGAATTCTCCTACTGTAGATCATTAAAACTCTTCTTGGGATGGGATGCAATAATCACGGCCTCCTCTTTCACCTGACGTTCAGAGGACCACACTCTCTGGTTTCCTCGCCATTTTAGTTTCACTGGCGAGTACCCTCTCTTCTTCCTGACATCTGAGCGCTCATAGTCTTGACTACATGATTCAGGCTGTCCCTTTGAGCCTCCATAAGGTTCTAATTTCAATCCTCTTAATCCTAGAAGTGACTCTCAATGGCCCCAATATCCCAGTTTTCCTAAGAACACGTAGGTCTTTGTTCCTGGAACTCACCTCCATCTACACTTATTCGCTAGGTAACATTTTCTAGTTGCATACCTTTAATTACCATCTATATGTTGACGGCTCCCCAATTTAAATTTCCACCTTCAACCTTTGCCCCAAATGCTAGACTTGTATACGCAACCACCTACTTGAAACCTCCAACTTGGATGTGTCTGCGTACACAGGCAAACTCATGACAAAACAACCCGAAGATGTTTCATTATGTCCCCTTTAGCTTACAAGGTTCTATTTGTCCCCCTCTTTCCTGTGCTGCTTCTTGGCAAGCAAAAAAGCTGAAAGGCTGGGAACTTTATCTGCCAGGCTCATCTGCCTTTCAGTTTCTGGTTGCAGCTGTGTTCTGCTAATAAAGAGCCCTGGTGGGAAATTTTGAAGGTGGAAGAGAACTAGAATATGTTTTTCTTCCCCACGCACCAACAGTAGATATGAAAGCTTTAGCAGACATAAGTTTTTGCAGTAGCTTCTGGGTGGCCCCTGGCGATAACTCCTCTCAGTGCTGTGGGGCAGCTGGAGCCATCACCACCAATTTCCTGTTCTTTCCTAATCTCTGGATGGAAGCAAAAACCTCTACATTCACTGTATCGGTGGTGGTGGCAGAACTGAATATCACTGGGCCCCTCCCCTAACTTGTGTTTCCTCAGCTCCTCCAATGCTTTTGTAAGCACTCAATTGCCTCTATTGAAGCTCTTTCTGCTTAAAATACCTAGAGCGATTTCATTTTTCCTGTGTGAATGCTCACTGACAGGGGTCCCCACCTTCTCATTTAGTAACACCAACATTTACCCACTTGCAAAGAACAAAAATTTAGGAGTCATCCTTGACTCTGTGTTTTCCTCTTTACATCCTGCATTCAATCCAGCAAAAAGTCAGCCTGGATAGTCCTCCAAAATATAGGCTGAATCCCACTCCCTCACACCCAGAGGATTCTCATCTCAAGTATAAGATCCAAATCTCTTACTTTGTCCTACAGAGTCCTGAAACCCTAACCCTTGCCCACCTCAACCATCTCCTTGCTCCAGCTATAACTCTCTTAACTGCTTTTTAGTGAACATGCCAAGTTAATCCACACCCAGTGTGTATTTAGTATTTCCTGTGCCTAGATTCCTTTAACCGTATAACTTCCTGTGGCTTGTTCTTCCATTTCACTTAAGTCTGTTCAAAAACTCCCTCCTCGGATAAGACTTTCCAAACTACCCATCTAAAATAGCCCCTCAACCACCCCCTCTCTGCTCCTTTACCCTGTTTATTCTTCTTCCAAATACCTGTCACTATCTGAAATTATATTATTTATTTATAAGATTTCTTTGGGACTATCTCTGTCCTCACTAGAATGTTTTCTTCAAGACAGTTTGGTCAGCTAGTTCACCACTGTACCCATTGCTTAGATTTGTATGTAGCAAATGGTAGGCACTCTGTAAAAAAGTGGTTGAAGGCATAATTGGATGGCCTTGCTCCTCTATTCAGAGAACTTGAGCTTCTCAAGAGGCACACAGTTAGCTGATTTTCTCAGGATATTCTCTCCCTTCACTAGCCACCATCACAAGACCCTGGTGACGTCAAAGGGAAACTTCCACAATTGCGAAGTTATAGAGGACACAGATCACTTTCCTGATATATACCCAAATTCTTAATAGGGATTCAGTTGAAAATAAAGAAAATCCGTTTTAAATGTTCCTGAGAAACATTTTCTCTGTGCATGCATTTTAAAAGTTATTTACAATAGCACAGAGCATCAATATTTCGCATCTTTAAATCGAAAGACATGGCCCACATTGACCTGGCAGGAGTCAACCCAACCTAATGGATCAACCCTTGACAAGCAAATACATATCATGTGTCAAAACCAGTGCTTTCTTGCTATATGTGTGAAGTGATGGGCAGTGGGAAGTCAATGAAGAACAGAGAGCAATGGAAAAATACAAGTTAAGAAATAAAATGATCTAAAGGCCAATGAAACTTATTTGGCTGCGAATTTCCTGCCTTGGCAGAATTATTTCTGAGAAGCCAAAATTAGCAGGGGAGATTTGAAAGGCATTAAGCAAGAAGTTCAGAATGAAAATGCAAGAGGCATGACTTCCCAGAGCTAGTAAATAATGGTAAATTTGCATTTTTAACTCTTCACCACCGCCACCAAGGGTGTAATTGCTTCCATAGAAAAGCTCTTTGATATGAGCCAAAGATGCTAAGCGGTGTCTATTTACATGGATACTGATGATCTCATAGCTCAGGGCTATAACAATTGGAGGAGCTGCATCATGTTATCTCTGCTAAACAAGGCAGAGAAGATGTTGCCCCGCAGAAAGCATTGTTGAAAAAACTCCTTTGCCTTGAACAAAGAAGCAAAGTGAAGTTGCCCACATACTATATAACATTAATTAAATATTATATACATAAGCATATATAAATAAAGAATATTAATAACTGTGGAAGTTATTAATTCTGAGCTCCAAGTATTTTATTTCTCCCTCTCTAGGCACATCTTAATTTTTTTTTCCTGCTTCCTTAAGGCTCTACTTAACTACTTAAGAAGTTCCAACAACTTCTAAGCATAAACGATGTATTCATCACTGCAGTATAGCCATCTAAGGGCCAGATACCCTGCTATGCATTTTACATATATTAACTCATTAATTCTCACAATAACCATAAGAGGTAGGTATTTTATCCTGTCCCCTTTACAGATGAGGAAACTGAGGCCCAGAGTAGCTAAGTAGTTTTCCCATGGTCAAAATCCACCAAGTGGCAGAGGTTGGATTTGAACCTGTGGAGTCTGGCTTCAGCACCTATGCTCTCAGTCACACAAATGATGAGAAGGCATTTTGCTTGTGTCAGGAAGCAAGGTGAAGTCATCTGTCTGGGGAGAAGCATCTTTATACGCAACAGTTAGTGACTCAACCCAGGGTCCATAAGTCCATAGCAGCTTTTTATCTTAGAGTTAACAGGCTTTGTATTAAAGTTTTATTTTATGAATGGAACTGTATTTGTCAGTCTCCCTGACTCTCTCAGAGAAAGAAAGAAAGGCAGAAAGCTAGAAAGAGAGAAATGGAGGGAGAGAGGGAGGAAGAGAGGAAGTGAGGGAGGGTGGAAGGAAGGAAGGAAGGAAGGAAGGAGAGAGAGAGGATGTATTATAAGGAATTGCCTCACACAGTTATGGAGGCTGACAAGTCCAAAGACGTAGTGTGGAGACACTGGGGAGCCAATCATGCAGTTAAAATCCAAAAGCAGTGTTCTGTAGAATTTTCTCTTGCTCAGAAATGCTGGTCTTCTTGTTCTATTCAGGCCCTCAGCTGATTGGATGAGGCCCACCCACATTCAGGAGGGTCAGTCTGCTTTACCCAAGTTCATCAATGGAAATGTTAATCCCGTCCAAAAAAGACTTCCAAGCTGACATATAAAATGGACCACCACAGAAAGGTAGGACCTAGAGGGGTTGAGTCAAGAGTTCGAGGTTACATGACAAAGCCAATATCAGAGCTCAGGTCCCCTGGATTCCCAGGCAGCATGACCATAACACCACACTGCCTCCCAGTGAAGCCATGAGAAGCATGTGCCACCCTCGAGGGAAGGGGTAAGGAGCGAGCGAAGGTGCCCTGCTCTTCAGCATTGCTTGTCCAATGGCCAGGGCACAGGGGAGCTTCATTTCCTTCCTGCCAATTCTTTCATAGTTGATGCTTCAAATAAAAGCTTTTATAAATAGTAACGGTCTGCTATTTACTGTTTTAAAAAACGAAAACACAGGAAGCACAAAACATGGCTTAAAATTAGGTAAGGCATATGATTTTTTCCAAGCTGTAGCACTTTTGTTTAAGAGGGCTGAAGCCTGACCTCCTCAATTTAGAAAGACTAGATCTAGCCCACAATAAGGAGTAGGAGACAGACTGCATCTGGGCTCATCTGAAAATTGCATTTTAATTGCTTCTTTTATCTTAGAAGCTCCCTGGCTTCTTCCTAAATGATTCTTCTTGTCTCCCTGCCACATGCCACATTTTGTGACATGACTGAAGCAGGCGTCAACCATTGTGCTGGTGTCATACTGGCCACCAACTCAGATGCTCAGAAACATAGCCATCTTGCTCAAGGTTAAAGCATGTCCCTATACATGCAAGAAATGCATAGGGACATGCGCTGGACAGGAAAAGCCTCAGGGTACCGACTCCACGTAGAGATGATGTAACCAGGAATTCCGAGAATTGGAAGGTTCGAGAGGTTTATCCAAAGTCAACCATTTTTTCCCCTTAAGATCCCCATGGCCACGTTCTTTGCGTGCCAATAATTACTGAATGCAGCACTTTCTAGGTGCAAATACTGCTAAGCACTTTCTAAGTATGATTACCTTTTCTCCAATATCCCTGAGGCCAGTGTGACTATACCCAGTTTACAGATGTGGCAACTGAGGTGCAAAGAGAGTAAGTTACCAGCCTAGTGTCACCCCGGTAGCACGTGGGGTACTGGCAAGGGATCCTCTCACTGTTCAGACTAGGGGTTAGCGAAAGTTTCCTGTAAAGGGCCAGCTAGTAAATATTTCAGACTCTGCGGGCCACACACTCTCTGTTACAACTTCTCAGCTCTGCTCTCGTAGCAAGAAAGCCATAGAAAACACGTGAATGAATGAGCATGGATGTGTTCCAGTAAGTCTCTTACGGACGCTCGTGAGGCACGCAAAACCAGCAGCTGCCTGGATCTGGCTGTAGTTTGCCAACCCCCCACGGAGACCATCATAGGTTCTGGCTTGACAAGAAGTGCAGAATCAACCTAGGCATTGAGGGCGAAATATGTTGTTTCTACCAGCCAATCACAAAGCTGTAATTATCAAGAAACAGATTAGAAAGAATGGCCTTATTTCCACTTAAAAGTGGGTTTAAGTGCCAGAGAATGGGCAGCTGAGATGTGGGGGTGTGTATGTGGAGCAAAGCGAGTTTGATTTTGGGTCTAAAGTTCTACTCACAGATGTCTGTGCTGGGAAGAGAAGGCAGAGGGGCGGGGTGGGAAATGGCAGCACCATTCAACAAGCAAGCGTGAGATGATGCCTTGGGGGCAGTAAATATTCTTTCTGGTTTTTCTCTTTCTTTCTCATTCCAGAAAGACCAAGACCAGAATGTCTACCAATGTCACCTCGCCAGAGACACTGAAAGAACTCAAGAGGGGATGTAGGTGCCTATGGGTAGGCGGCAGCCAGCTCTTCTTTCCAGGCAAAGGAGTCTACTCAGCCTTTGGGTCTCAAAGGCCTAGGCTCCCAAGGAACAGTTGAGGTGCCACCATAGGAAAGAGGGGCCGGGGGAGACCTATTATCCCAGGGGGCTGAGCACAAAAGGCTGAGACCCGCAAGGTCAAATCATGGTGTCCCATTAGCAGAGCTTAGCTCTGAGGGACACCATCCTCCCTGGAAGATGCACAATGGTCTGGTCAGAGGCTGCCCCGCAGAGCCTTTCAGGGGGATGGGACCATGCGTAAGCCCAAGGTATGCAACTGCTGGCCCCAGTTCAAGCCCATCTCTGTGTGTGGAGTTTGATTAAGCTAGGTTCATTTGGGCGCATCAACCCCCCTCCCCCCAGGTTCCTGGGCAATTTGAGGAGGACACAACCTCAAGGGGGAGATATTGGACTTTCAGACAAGATGGCCCCCAAAGGGTGACTCCATTTTCAGTCGGGAAAGAAAATGAAAGAGATGGGAAGCATTTGCACCCGAGCTTTGGGAAGCCTTCGCTGGGCTATCTGAGGACTAAGTGAGATCCCGAAATGAAGTGACATCCTTCCTTATGAAGCCTGACATGTCCTGGGAACGAAAACCTGTTCACCCTCCATGCCCAAGTCACCTGGACATTAAGGAAGACGGAGCCTCAAAAGGGCTGTGCGGATTCACTCCATGAGTCTCAGGGTTTCCAAGGCTGGTCCCGGTTTATTGGGTGTCCTGCTGGGCCAGACCTTGGCAGCTGGGTGGCAAATCTGTCCAGACTGCTTGCACCTCCCCTCTTTGTCCTCTGCTTCTCAGCGCTAGCCTTCAGCACCCCTTCTTGGATCACTGGACTCCTCTCCTCCTCCTAAGTCCTTAGGCCGGGACGCTCAGATTCCCAGCTGGGATAAGAGGGCACTTGGAAGTCCAGCTCAGGGACTAGTTACCCAAGAGTCGGTGGACGGGGTGGGGCACCAGTGGAGTGAGACCCCGGATCTGGGGCCCGAGGAACCGTGTCTGTGCCGTGTGCTGCAGGGGAGAGGTGACACCCCATCCTGCAAACACTGCCCTCCCTTGCCTTGTTGACGCATCCGGAGGGCTAAGGAGAAGGGGCTGGTGCAGGGAGGTCTGTCTCATTGAGACTAATTCTGGGTATTGACAATAGGAAACCAACAACGTGAGAGAAGAAAATCAAAAGTAATATCCATTTGAAACTGTTTTGAAACTTCTGATCATCTCTGCCTCCTTACCAAGAAGCACAGTCATGATTACTTACAGTCACTAAGTGTCACAACTGCTTCTGTTTGCCGTGTCACGTGTTCTCAGGACAACATCTCAAGACATACAGTCGCAGCTCGGATGAATGACGGGTCCAAAATTGGACCGAAGAACGTATCTGGCCTCCAAGCTCCAAGTCTCTACGAGCTGCACACACACTTTTGCATTATCTCTAGATGATCATGCTTGAAGAATTGAAGGTCGTCTCTTAACAGAGGAGAGGACACTGCTCCCAAGAGGTGGCTCTGCAAGACCAGGAAGCAGCTCCGGGATCTCTTGTCCGCCTGGATCTCCCAGGTCACTGTATTAGTGTTTCTTTGTATTCTGACGCTTTTCCTCCTGGGGCCTTGCCAACCTGGAGGCGCGGTCCCTCACAGGGCTGGCCGATTGCTGGCGATAGCAAATGATTCACCCGCAAGCATACTTTCCGTGCGTAAGCCAGTCAATACGGAGCCCATCCCCAACCACCCACTTTACTGGGCTCTCACACTCCAGGCCACTGTCCCCCTGCTCTTATCCCCCAACCACCCACTTTACTGGGCTCTCACACTCCAGGCCACTGTCCCCCTGCTCTTATCCCCCTGGGGTCAAGAATCAAACGACCAGAGACAGCCCCTCCCCCCCCCCAGAGCCCAGCAAAGTTATTCAACCTAGCCCATCCTCTGCCTGTCTACTCTGCTTGATGTGCTCCTTCCTCTGGAAACCACAGTAAAGGCCTCTTGCCCGGGTCCTTTCCCTGTCTCTCCACCTCCTGGGCATCCCCGCTGCTTCCCATATAGCCCTGCATGGGGTGGCCTGGCCTCTGCTCTTGGGAACTGTGAGTGCCACACGGTGATTTCGATGGCGGTCGTCTGATCTGTCGGCTTCACCGTACTTGAAAAATAGTAAAACCTGCATTTTAAAATAGTCGTGTCCCCGACAAGTTCTGCAGATACTCATGCTCCTGAAAAAGATGAAAAGGACCCAGACCTTCATGCCTCAAGCATTTTCTAGCCCAAACGTGTAAAGAAATGGCCTGGAGGGGGAGACACACGGGCTTATGGCCTGGAGGGGGAGACACACGGGCTTCAGCGTCAGAACCTGGGGGCTGGAGTTTGTCTTCTGCTCTTTCCTCTGTGGAGCTGGGTGGTTACGGCATCTTCCGGTTTCCTAATCTGCAACAAGGAGGCTCAACTGGGTTTCAGCTAAGAAACCTGAAAACGATACGTCAAAAGTCGCGTCACGCAATCGACACTCAAAACCCTTTTCGTGGCTGGCCACATTATTCTTCCTCAATAATTGGTTACCCGCACTTTTTTTTCAGCCAGCAGCCCAAATCTTATCTGAATGAAGACAGTCATTTTTCCCTTTTCCTCAACTATTCTCTTAAACATTTGATTTGCATTTGGTCATTCGAAAGCGTATAGACCTGTTTAATCGTTAAGGGTTCAAAACCTATTACCGCTTGAATAGAAACTAGAGTGAGCTCTGTTTCCCCGACTCGAAAGATAGGGCATCCAAGAACCCGTCTGCGGACAGACCCCAGTTTGAGAAACGCAACATTAGAAATTAAACTCTGGGGGCACCTGGGTGGCTTAGTGGGTTGAGCTTCCGACTTTAGCTCAGGTCATGATCTCAGTTTGTGAGTTCGAGTCCCCCATCAGGATGTCTGCAGTCAGCACGGAGCCTGTCTTTAGATCTTCCGTCCCCTCCCCTCTCTCTGTCCTCCCCTGAACTCTCTGTCTCCCAAAAATAACTCAACATTAAGAAACTTAAACTCTGTCCATAGCATCGATTGCTTTACGCTGACAGGACCATAAGCCCAACAAATGGGGGCCAAACACAAGCGGAACCCTGAAATATCACAGTAATGCAGGAAGTTATGGCCCAAATAATCTCTGTTATAACACAAATATATAGAGGTAGATGGAGTTTAAAGGAAACCACAAGAAGAAATAAACCCTCTCAAAGAGGGATCCCCAGGGATAGCTATAAAATAGCTTGAAAGTAATTCGGATCATCCCGTAGATTCCAAAAACCCCAAGGTGAGGCCTCTGCAAATAGACCGTTTTCTTCTGGACGCACAACTTTTATTAAAGTCCGCTCTCTGGACTAAAGGACGTATCCGGTCTCCAAATTGCAAACCTCGAGTCTCTGGCATGACAAGTGACTACATCGGTATGGAGAAAGGATTTGCTCGTCCCCCACGGACGTCACCAACCTCAGCCTCTCGGACGCGTGACCTGTGCGCTCGCACAGGGCCTGTGCTCAACGGCCTCCGTGCTTGATTTCATTCTCTGTTGTCCCGAAAGTCTTACGCTTTTTGAACAACGTGCCCGCGTTTTCATTTTGCGCTCGGCCCCTCAAATTATGTAACCAATCCTAGACACCCTCATTTTCTGTCCAGGGGAGGAAGGGTACCACCCGGGCCGATAGCCGCCCTGGCAGGCTGCCTTGGGGATTGCGCACTACCTTCACCCCGACGGGAGGCCGGCTTTGCGGAGAACCTCCTTCTGCTGGAATCATAATGAGCAAATTTAAATCATTAAAAATTTAGCGGCCACCGGCTTAGAAAAGATGAAGCATCCTAATTCAATTGGAAATACCAGAACAAAAGGAAAACGAAAAGCTCGCGATTTTTTTTCAAACCCTACCCAGCTGGCTGTTCTCTCTTGTTTATCTCGGCATCTGATTCTTTATTTGGTAGCAAATTAATCTGGGTAGTGATCCCTATCGTAAGTCTTCTCAATGGTTGAAAGGGCTGATTTTATTACAAGAGGCTAATTCTTTGATGCCTGCAGCCTGTTGGAGGATGTGGGGCTGGCAGAGCGAGGACTTCCTGTTCTTTACAAGGTCAGGGGTCCAGAGAACTAGTGTCTTGTGTTAAACGAACAACACAGGTGGTTCCAGCCCCCCAAACCTTTCTCTCTGTCTTTGGCATGGGAAATAGCCAGCTGGATCACTCTGGTTACCATTAATGAGGCAGGGAACGGAGGCAGAGAGCAACTTTGTCCTCTGTGCCTCACCATCTCTTTTTAGGGTCCCCGTTCCCTTGTTGCGAGATGCCCCTAATCCCCAGATCCTCATTTCCTCGGATAGCGCCGTTGGGTCTCTGGTGCTTTCTTCCTAGGTGGGGTGCCTGGCTGCGTTTCCCAACCTCCCTCTTGCCAAGCCCCGCATCCTGTAACCTCAGGACTCTAACCTCAAACACTACTGCCTGGAAAACATTAGGCAACTGATGATGTTGCGTGATGGTCAAGGAATGATTGCATTTCACAAAACGGGGGTGGGGGGGGGACCTCCCGGATACGTAATCCACAGGGACTGCTCCCCATGTGGGCATTTGAGGACATGATGAGGACAGGATCTGGGAGTGAGAGGGGCTGAGAGAAAGGCTGTCAAGATTTACTTTAAAAAATAACATATTTTGTTTAAATGTTTGAAAATGTATGTCAATGGCGGGGGGCGGGGCGGGGGAAGATGGTTTCTTTCTCTGAGGCTGTGTCACATCTCCTTGCACGAATTTTGCTAGCCATTGAGAGAAACTGGAGGGTTTCCAGGGGCGTGGCCTGGCCTCCCAAAGACGCATCTCACTGACATTGGCATATTTGAGCCGCCGGTTTCTTATTTGAAATAAAACTAAGAAAATTAAAACGCTTTAGTAAGCTAGGCCATCAGAAACACCAAAGAATAAAGGTTATTCCCAAGCACGTATTTAAAGGCGATCAGCATCAAACTAGAGTTTGGACAGTCCAGACCAACTGTGAGAGACTTTGAAATAGTTGGATGGTTGGCTGAGCATCCTGGCCGATGCGCCCCTTTGGGCTGTCCCCACCTTTCACTGTCCTTGGGCTCCCTTAAGGCTCCTTAAGTGACAGACGGTGTCTGTAATGCAGTTGATTTCGCCCATAAAACTCAAATGAATTGTGTCCAATGGAAATGCAGTTATTCTTTGCTCTGGAAATGTTAACCCATTTTGCATTTATTTGTAAATTCATGTCAGGGTCTCTGATCTCCCCCGCACACGCGCGTGTGTGCATGCGTGTGTGTGTGTGTGTGTGTGTGTGTGTGTGTGTGTGTTGAATTCTTGTTTGAACTGATGGTGGCATTTTAGTGGTTCCCTCCTTAGTTAATAAGTTAAATCTTTAACACATGTTCATTTTTAAATTCTATGAGAATCATTATTTTATCCTTAAAAAAACAGCAACTCTCTTGTAACCAGATTCCTACTCAGTAATCTGAGACGGTCTTGACAAAGGCACCATTTCTCTTAAAGCTGGTGTTGGATTGTTCAAACTTATCCGGAACATCCGTCCTTGAAGTTCAAAGTCCTTCCAAAGGAGACGTTCCTCGCCAGATCTGTCAGTGGCCAAAGACCCTTTGTTTCTTCATCTGCAGGCGAGGGGTGAGAGTGTCACAGCACTTTTTTTTTATGTGTTTGCTTATTTTACGTTTGCCTGTATTTTTGTTTTTGGGAGATACCCTGTATTGGATGAGAAAGCCATCATCTGTTTTTAGTTTACTTCTAGTTTTTATGAGGAATAATATTGAATTTTATTGCCTTTTCAGCATTTGTCGAAGTGGTAATATGGTGTTTCTACACGACTTTTTTAATATAGTGAGTTGCACTAACAGATTTTTTGGGTGTCAAGGCAAACCTCATTCCCGGTCACAACTGATTTTTTTAATATTCAGTGCACTAATGGTTTATTTAGGATTTTTCACATATGTTTATAAGGAGATACTAATCTGTTGTGGGTTTTTTTTTTTTGCATCTGTGAAGCTATAATATCTATGTTATACTATGTTATAGTACTATGTTATACCCCACAGAATGAGTTGAGGACTTTCCATTTTTTTTTAGGCTTAGAATACGTTTGTATATAAAATTTTACCAATTAGTGGTTTATTCAGATCTTCTTCTTCCTAAGTCAATTTTGGCAAATTATAACTGCTAGAAAATTATCTAAGAGTCACAGCGTGACTCCCATCGTGTTCCCTAGTGATGTTAAAATTGACTATACAGGGGTACCTGGGTGGCTCTGTCCATTGATTGTCTGACTTTGGCTCAGGTCATGATCTCACGGTTTGTGGGTTCAAGCCCTGAGGTGGGCTATGTGCTGACAGTTCAGAGCCTGGAGCCTGCTTGGGATTCTGTGTCTCCAACCCTCTCTGCCCCTCCCCCTCTCACACTCTGTCTCTCTCTCTCAAAAAAAAACATTAAAATTTTTTTAATATTGACTATATGCCATGCTTGTATATTCTTTTTCATTGTTAATATTGTTTCTTTATGTCGTCTCTATTTTCTTTTCTAGGATAATCTCACTCGGAGTTTGTCTCACTTTTTTAATATAAATTTTTAAATATTTATTCATTTTTGAGAGACAAAGAGACAGAGCGTGATCAGGGGAGGGACAGAGAGAGAGGGAGACACAGAATCTGAAGCAGGTTCCAGGCTCTGACCTGTCAGCACAGAGCCCGATGCGGGGCTTGAACCCACAAGCCATGAGGTCATGCCCCGAGCCTAAGTCGGATGCTCAACCAACACCCCAGGGGCCACAGAGCTTGTCTCTTTTTTAAGCTTTTCAGAAAAACAGCTTTCAGTTCTTTTGTCTTCTTTATTTGTATTTGTCTCTTTTCATTAATCTGATGTTGTCTCTTGTCTCTTGTTCATGATATAGAATATAAGAGGACAGCTCTGTGCCCCGTAAAATGTTTTCTACTGAAAGAACTTCATCTTGCAAACATGAAACAAGCTCAAGGTCAACAAGTATTTCCAACAAGGATTCGTTCTATTTTGGTTGATATTCAAGTACAGTTTGATGGAAATTATACATTCAGCCAGTGATGGTTTCACCAGAGCATGGATTACATTGGAAATGTCACTGGTAACAAGATAAACAGTAAATGCGAGTAGGTACTAGATGAAACCATGAACATATATTCATTCTGACAATGTAAACACTCATTTTCCAAATTCATTTATTCAACATTCATACCAGAAGTCTTTATGGAGTACCATCAGGACAATGGTGGCTCACTGGTAAATAATACCAAGGTAGGGCGCCCGGTGGCTCAGTCGGTTAAGTGTCCGACTTCGGCTCAGGCCATGATCTCACGGTTGGTGAGTTCGAGCCCCGCGTCGGGCTCTGTGCTGACAGCTCAGAGCCTAGAGCCTGCTTCGGATTCTGTGTCTCCCTCTCTCTTTCCCTCCCCCACTCGTGCTCTGTCTCTCAAATATGAAATTTAAAATAATAATAATAATAATACCAAGGAGTCCCTGCCCTCCTCAAGACTACATTGTGGTAAAAGAAAGAGATAGTAAAAAAAAAAAAAAAAAAAGAAGAAGAAAGAAACTAAAAAATGTGTCATGCAATTTCAGAATCAAAGGACAGGGGATAAGTTGGTTTACGTTCTCTCCTGATGTTGACAGATATCTGGTAATGAATTTGCTTTTATAAGTTGTGTGGATTTTGTAAGCCACATCTAGGCAGAATCAATGAATATAGTGATGGGGAAGACAGTTGAAATTATTATAAAGTTTTATGAATTTTTGTAGACTAGGTTAACTGTATAAAACCGATAGACTTCACTTGATCGTAGGAAAGAAAACAAAATGTTAGGGAAAAATCTGTTCTATGATGGCCAACAAGACGGATAAGGGAATTTCAGTCCCTGCCTGAAGACTTCCCTTCCAGATTCTTGTTCCCACCCTGCTTGCTTCAGGTGCCAAATTAGTACTGTTGGGAAAATACGTTAAGTTCTGCACCATAAGACGGCCAACAGGACTAAAACAAGCTCCAGTTGGTTCCCAGCTTAGAGACTCCTCTTCTGGGTTCTCCCTGCCCTGTTTGCCACGTGTGTGAAAGCCACCACGAATGCAGAAGATGATGCTATACATTACCCTTCCCACCTGCAGTCAGGCTCAGATCTCTGGAGAATGATCTCTGAGCCCACCGGTGTAAAATAAACCTCCTTCCTGCCAAGATCTCCGAATGCTGCTTGGTTCTTCTGCCGGGTGATCCAGACCAGTTTCCGTAACGAAAAGAGCAGACCACTTTATCTACTTTGTGAAAGAAGTTGAGAGTTTCAGCTAAACACTGAAGATCTTAAAAGGTTGAATTCACCAAGAGCACTATAAGTCGAGTGCTGCCTAATCCCTCTGCTTGTATCTTTGTTCAGAGGCCTCCGCAGAAAAGCATTATTTTTAGGCTGCAGTGGATTCTGCTATAGTTAGGCCCCAGCCCATGTTTACTAGGTATGGCCTGGGTTTATCCACCTAATCCCTCTCCTCCTTACCCCCTTTCTTCTGTGCTCTCTACTGATTCCGTCCCAAAGATATTTTCTGACGGCAGCGGTGGGGTTGATGTATGTACAAAGTAAATAATCAATACACAAAGCCCTTCCACTTAAACTTTCTCCTTTCGGAGGCGAACACACTGATATGTTTGTGGTTTCAAAATACAATGTGCCTAAATTCTCCACTTTTCCTTGAGGGATAGTAAGCCAGATCTCAACTGACAAAACAAAGTTGGAAACATAAGGTATTACTGGTTAATTTAGTTAAACAAATGAAACCAGACCTTCTAAAATTATGTGGTAATTTAAGGAAAGTTTCCTCCCATTGTGACTGGATTGTGTGGGTGATTGTCCCAATTATCTCACAAACTGTGGCTGCAAATGTCCAGCCCTTTTGAGTTACGGTCACGTCTTCGTGATCTCAGCTCGAATTTAGTAGCAGGAAAACCAAAATGACATCGATGTTGGAAGTGAAGAAAGAGAAACACAGTTTCAGGAACCGTGTATTTTTATTTGAGTTGAACATTTTAACAACTGTATTGAACGCAAAGAATTACAGGAATTCCTCCTCTAAAGCACTTAAGGAGATAAAATGCAAAGAAGAAAAGGACTAAAAATTAAGAGAGAGGTCTGACCTTACCAATAAAACATTGTCTCCTCCTCCATAAGTAATTGGACCTCTGGATCTCTCAGTTTAGGTCATCTGCCTCTCAAAAGAATAAGTGGGTGGATAATGGATGGATGGAAGCAAGGATGGATAGATGGATGGATGATGATGATGATGAATAGATGGATAGATGGACAGATGATGGATGAATGGATAGATGGATAGATGATGGATGAATGGATAGATGGATAGATGATGGATGAATGGATAGATAGATGTGTATAGATGAATGATGAATGGTGGACAGATGGATGATGGACTAAAAATAGATAAATGGATGAGTTACTCATTTAGAATGACTGACTTTGGATCGTTGGAGAGTGAATGAATGATTTTTGTCAGTTTCTCCATTCTGTACACCCCTAAAGTTGTGAATGTATTTGCTGAGTATCAGCCTGAACCATGATTGTGAACTTTACATACCAAAAAAAAAAAAAAAAAAGACAAATATTCTCTACCTTATGGGAACCTATATCCAAGTAGACAGGGAAGTTACACCACATACACAAAACCATAAAAATGCAAGTCAAGTGAAAAATTATGGGACATAGACTTGGGGCCCTGAAGGCATTCAAAGATTGGTGAAGTCTATTCCCTCATTCAACATTCTTGCCACTTTACTTCTGATCCAGAAGGAGAAGTAGAAGAAAGAGCAGATCAAAAATGGAATACGTGGGCCAGACCCTCATCACAGGAGGAAAGTCAAGATGGGAATGGGACTGATAGGGAAGCTCAGGCCTTTGAGTCTTCTGGGTGTCATCCAGCTAAATGGTGTCACTCCGTTGTCAACTGTCCTAACAAACATTCAAGCTTGATGCCTGTGATGGTTAGTCTTATGAGTCAACTTGACAAAGCTATAGTACATAGTTATTTAATCAACTACTATTCTAAGTGTGGCTATGAAGGTATTTTTTAGATGTTCCTACATCCACAATTGCTTGACTTTAATTAAAGTAAAGGAAATTATCCTCCATAATACGGATGGACCTCACCCAGTTGAGGGCCTTAGGAGCAAAAACTGAGGCTTCTTGAAGGAGGAGAATTTCTACCGTAAGACTGCAGTGTTAACTCCAGCTTGAGTTTCCAGTCTGCCAAGCTGGCCTGCAGACTTTGGACTTGGCTAGCCCCCACATTGCACGAACCAATTCCTTAAAATAAATGTTTAAAACAATTTTTTTTTTAATTTTTAAAATGTTTTCATTTATTTTTGAGACAGACAGACAGAGCATGAGTGAGGGAGATGCAGAGAGAGAGAGGGAGATACAGAATCCAAAGCGGGCTCCAGGCTCTGAGCCATCAGCACAGAGCCCGATGTAGGGCTCAACACTCATGAACCACAAGATCATGACCTGAGCCGAAGTCAGACACTTAACCGACTGAGCCACCCAGGCACCTCTTAAAAAAATTTTTTTAAGTAAAATTTCAAAAATCTATATCTATTTATCCAGCCATCTGGCTAGCGATCTCTCACTCGTTCTGTTTCCCCCGAGCACCCTGACAGATACAGTGCCTTATTTCAACATAAACAAGGTCCGCACATTTGTGGGATCAAAGTGCCAACAAAGCTGGCTTGATGTGTGTGACAATTTCCATGGACATATGAAGACAATATGGGAAGTTTGGGGGTGATGTGACAGGGTTCTGAAATGAAGCAAAGCAGGCAAAATGATTGGAAGTGAGCTTACGCGCGTGGCCCTTCAGGAACGCTTTCCACCCAAGCTGCCGTGAGTTCTCATGAGTTCTCGGTGTTGATGAAGTTTACAGGAGATGAAGAAACACATTCCTCTCCGGTTCTTTCCATGATGTAATTAAAGCTTTCCGAGATCAGGGACTCAAACACTTGAAAGATTTTTTTTTTTTTTTAGGGAAGGCAAAAAATGTAAAGCATCTCAATTTTTAATTACAGAGAAGGACCTCATTACGTAAGTGAATACGCCCTGGTGTGGGTAATTATCAATTCAAAAGAGCAAAAATGGTAATTTCTAGTTGGGAACTAAGTACTGGTTCACCCCCTTCTTTAATCCATCAAATTTTAATTTTCTTCTTATTTCTATAATTGAGGCACGGCTGCCAGCTTTGGGGATACAGAGCTGCATCCTTCTGTTTTGAAAGGAGGGGGCTTTCTTCTCAACTGTCACAGAAGCAATTAAAGCCTCCAAACTGGGCTCTCTCAGATGGATTTTTCTCCTTTCCACTTACTCATCCTGCCAAAAATGAGGGGGTTCATTAACCTCACACTGTTAGGAGACGGAGCTTATCACCGAGAAGTCTGGGCCGTGTTCCTTCTGTGTGCTGCGAATGAAGGGCTGCTTTTCCTAAGCAGGGTGCTGCTCCAGGAGCCCCCAAAACAGGTGCCATCCGATTTTGTCCGTCTTTAGTCTTCCCCGTGGCTCGGTTTCCCCACCCGGAAAGTGAGAGGCTTAATGAAGCAACAGACAGTCTCTAAATAATAATGTCCAATAACGTAGCAATGAAACATTGCCAAATAATGAGCGTGGTGTTGGATTTATCTTACTTACTACCGTGCGGTGTTGGAGACTCTGGGGCTCCTTCCTAGCAGAGCGTAGCAGAGCGTTTACTCCTTCAGAGTAAAATCGGGCCGGCCTCTGAGCGTCCTCAGTCAAGGATTAATCCGAGTCGCTACAAAATACCAGGGAAACCGACCGAGAGGGAGCTAACAAGAGGAAGGACATTGAAGCATGAAATGTCAGCTGATCTCCCAGGGAGTGTGGCAGGGACAAACCACACTTCCCTGGACGCCATGCCCCCTGTTGGGCACTAGCAAGAAGGTGAAATTCTTCTGAGATGAACCCTCTGGTCATGACACTTTGGCCATCTCGGACTCCGTGAGGCTCAATGGTGAACTGTGGGTTATCGTAAAGGAGGAATCGAACTGCTTTTTCTTCAGAGCCAACGGGGTTTCTCAGTCTCAGCACCTGTGACATTTGGGGCCAGATGACTTTTGGGAGTGGGGGACCGGCCTGGCTGCATGTGGCAAGGGGTTGAGCAGCGCTCCTGGCCTTCACCCCTAGAGGCCAGTAGGACCCTCCCTAGCTGTGACAATCGAAAATGTCCCCACACACTGCCAAATGTCCCCTGGAAGGTTGGGGTGGGACAAAATCAGCATGGGGCTAACACCACTGGCCTCAGGTTGAACACAGGTGAGAGACATTACGGCGAATTCTAGCTGAAATGGAGAACTGTCTTCTGTCCCTGTCTGCACGCTTCTCTCTGGAGAGCACGGTTGGTCGTGGGATGTCAGTGCGGTTCAGTAAGGGAATGTTCTCATTGCCTAAACCATCACATTCCCTCAGCATCTGGATATATAAATAATCGTGCTTTTAAAAATTAAACTGAAATTTTTTTCTGCAGGTTTAAAAAATTCAGTTGCCCGTACCTCTTAACTGCAGAGCTTGGGGTTTTTGTGAACCTGCATGGGGGCGGGGGGAGGGGGGGAAAGGCCTTAACAAGAGCATACTGGATGGGAGGGATGTCTAATAAGACTGGAGAAAACCCGAAGTTGCCAGGTCAAACTCCTCCCGTCCAAGGGAAGGGAACTAGGCGGGGATGTGTAAGGAAGGTCCTGGAGTTAACAAATCCAGGGCAGATGATTGTATTGAGCACCAAGACAGCTGAGTTTACGGAGCGTCTCTGGGCAAGGCACTGTTCTGGGACCTGCTAGACATACACAGGAGGATAAATGATGAACGGTGCCCAGGGAGCTAACAACAATCCTGGAAACAACAACGACAACAACAACAACTACCAAGAAACGATGCAAGGGAAACCAAGGCAACAATTGAAGAGATAATTCAGGAAGCCCTCAGTGGTGCCAAATAGAATTATATGTATGACGTTAGTTTCGTTCAAGACAGGTACTTCAGGGGCACCTGGGTGGCTCAGTCGGTTAAGCGTCCGACTTCGGCTCAGGTCACGATCTCACAGTTCGTGGGTTCGAGCCCCGTGTCGGGCTCTGTGCTGACCGTTCAGAGCCTGGAGTCTGCTTCACATTCTGTGTCTCCCTCTCTCTCTGCCCCTTCCCTGCTCATGCTGTGTCTCTCTCTGTCTCAAAAATAAATAAACATTAAAAAAATTTAAAAAAAAAAGACAGGTACTTCAGATCGGTTTCGGCTGAGGTGCTTGGGGAAAAACGATAACAGCTGAAACTGGATTTAAACTGGACCTCATAGGATGAGCAGTGAGCAGGTGCAGAGGGGAAAAGAGAGAAATCCCGAGAAGCCAACAGCAAGGTAGGTCTGGGACAAATAAACGAGCCGCCATGCTGCCGTGGAGGTGCAGGCGTGTGCTAGAGAGCAGAAGGTTTGGGGTTCAGATCCCGCGGCTGGACTTGCCCGGCTCAGCAACTTCCCGCCACCCCCTCCCCCGCCCCCAGAGCCTCAGCTTCCTCCCAGGGAGTGCAGGGAGTGACCCCAGCAGAGAGGACTCAGTGAGACTGTGAGTATGCCAGCCAGACGGCAGCAGCAGCCTCTCTGCGCTTTGAGTCCCTGACTCCATGTCTGGGGGAGGTTCTGGGAGCGCCCCAGGATTCCTCAAGTATCCAGTGGCTTAAATGACCATCCTCGCTTTCCCATCTCACAATCCCTCTCCGGATTCTTGTGCCCCTCCCATGACCGAGTTCGCTGCTCAGCACTGACCCGTCGCTGAAAGCAAGGCACGACAGTTAATGCACATGACTCCAACCTGTACCTTCATTGTCACATGGCCTTCTCCTTGTGCGTCTCCGTGTCCAAATTTCCCTATTCTTATAAACATACCAGTCATTGGATTAGGACCCACCTCATTTTAACCTCATTGCATCTACAAAGACCCTGTTTCCCGATAAGGTTCCATTCACAAGTATGTCAGGCTTAGGACTTGAACATATCTTTCTGGTGGACACAATGAACCTACCACCCTGGCTGTGGCCAGATCGAAGTCCGGAGCAAAGGCTCCAGGGAGAAAGGAAAGACGTGAGCAGATAAAAAGATGTCTTAAGGACAGAATCAGTTGGTCCTCTTGGTGTGGATTTGAACAACGGGAAAGAGAAAAATGATGTAGATTTTGAGCCCTGTGCGTTTATAAGTGAGCAAGCACTTGCTTGGTATGATGAAAACTGTAACCTTATTCATGTAAGATTTACAGAGGAGGGGAAAAAGGACAGGCGGTGGGTCTCAGGACTCACTTGGGGACTCTACTTATATCAATATCCCCTCTTTGGGACTGCCATTCAAATAAAATTAAAAGTCTCTCTTCTTGTACAACCGGTGGGGCCAAATCAGGTATTAGGAAAAAGAAAAAAAAAAAAAAGAGAGACGAGCCTATCCCCAGGCAGATCCCCACTACTCCCTCCAGCAGGACCCCCGTCCTTATCCCAGGAGTAAAAGCACAAGCTGTCCAAGAAAATCAGAACCCAGAAGGCATAGACTCCCTATGGAAATTGCTAACAGCAGCGTATGAGGCCTTAAACCGATTGGACCCTGAGGCAACAAGAGCCTGCTGGCTATGTTATGATATAAAACCCCCCTTCTACGAAGCCATAGGTCTAGCTGCCCCTTTTTCACAATCAGAAGAGTCGCCAGCAGCTTGCAAGTGGAATCGAAAGGGCCCCCGCCTCACGCTGCAAGCGGTCACTGGCAATGGGACTTGTATAGGAAAGGTCCCCTCTAGCCATATCCAGCTCTGTGCCTCGACTAATTACTCTATGGATGAATCTAAATGGATAATTCCAGCTCCTGACAGTTGGTGGATTTGTTCTAAGACAGGGCTCACCCCATGTGTTAGCAGAGATGTTTTTAATTCATCACCCGAATATTGTATCATGGTATTAATATTTCCAAAGGTTATTTAGCACCGAGAAAATGTTGTATATGATCTGTGGACAGAAGGGACAGAAGCAAGAGAGTCAATAAGAACAAAACGGGAACCCTTTACGACCATAACCTTGGCCACCTTATTTGGCCTCGGTACCATAGGGGCAGGAACAGGGATCTCATCACTAGCCATCCAGCACTGAGGGTTCAATAGCCTAAGGACAGCCACTGATGAGGATATAGCCAGACTTGAGGACTCAATCTCGCACCTCGAAAAATCTCTGACCTCCCTTTCTGAAGTGGTCCTACAGAATGGAAGGGGGCTAGATCTAGTCTTCCTCCAACAGGGAGGTTTATGTGCAGCCTTAAGAGAAGAATGTTGTTTTTATGCTGACCACACTGGAGTAGTCCGAGAGTCCATGGCTAAAGTTAGAGAAGGCCTGGCCAAACGGAAGTGTGAACGAGAACAACAACAAGGCTGGTTTGAGTCTTGGTTCAATCAGTCCCCATGGCTAGCCACCCTGCTTTCTGCTCTAGCTGGGCCCCTTATACTCTTCCTTCTCCTCCTCACCTTTGGGCCTTATATTATCAATAAACTAGTTGCCTTTATCAAAGACCGAGTTAACACGATTCAACTGATGGTCCTTAGGACCCAATACCAACCCGTCATTACCGAAACATTTGAGTCAGACACATGAGATCCAAGATTGGATCTTACGGCACCAAAGAGAGGGGGGAATGAGAGACTAAGAAAAATTACCAGGTGTACTCACAACTGCAAAGAAAAGACCCCCCCCCCCCCCCCCCCGCCGTTCCGGAACCAGCCAGGGCGTGCCCAGTTGTGGTCTGACCTAAAGGTGGGAACCAATCAAGTTCTGCTGAGCGTTCAAATTTAAATGTCAACCAATAACAGCTCTGTAACCTCAAAAAATCCCTAACTTGTTTGTGCCTGTCTATAAAAGAAGCTGTAAGATCCTCGCTCGGGGCCTCTTAGCGTCACTGGCAATGAGTGCGCGGAGGACCGGGTTCAAACCTGCAATAAACGACCCTTGCCGCTTGGCTTTGACTCTGGACTCTGGTGGTTTGTTTTCGGGGGTCTCTCGAATCGGGGCATATCAAGGACACTACTCACCAAGATGTGAGAAGCCAGCTATGGATGTCAAAACGACATCCAGGAGCAGCCACTGTGGGACAGCCACGACTCCCCTAGAATGAGGAGACAGCAGGTAGAGAGGACACCAGAACCCACAGAGTCTTGTGACCAGGATAGCAGAGGACCGGGAGACAGTGGCCATGAGCACAGGAATACAGCCATTGCCAACCCATGGCCTGGAGGAACATAAAAAACCCCCAACCACTTTGTCCCCAGCTTCCTCTGGTGCCTTCATGGGCCAAATCCCGCAAGAAGCCATGGACAAAGGGACCCGGTGAGTGGGGGTGGGTTGTTGTTCATAGAGATCACTCTCCTGAGGGGGCTCCAAACATGGCTATGAGGGTAGAAATAGAGGGGGGCGGGGGAGGGGCGGTGGCACAGAACACCCAACACGTTGTTACTTTGTGTTTTCATCTGATACTCCTAAACCTAGTTCGTAACATACTACGTTTTAAAGTACCTTTTACCAAAAGTTTACATTATGATTATTTAACTTCCATTTGTATCAGTAAAGCCCAGGGAAGCCCCAGGTATCTGATTAAACACTATTCTGGGTGTGTCTGTGAGGTTGTTTCTGGAAGAGTCATGACATAGTTGCCCATCATGCTTCGTAAAGGACAAAAAAGATAAATTCCTGAAGAAGAAGAACTCTGCAAAGACCATGCCTTGGCGTCTGTGCTTACACAAAATATTTTGCGGCCATTTTGCTAGTGCTCCTATATATTTTTTTTTTAATTTTTTTTTAACGTTTATTTATTTTTGAGACAGGGAGAGACAAAGCATGAACAGGGGAGGGTCAGAGAGAGAGGGAGACACAGAATCTGAAACAGGCTCCAGGCTGAGCTGTCAGCACAGAGCCCGACGCTGGGCTCGAACCCATGGAGTGCGAGATCGTGACCTGAGCCGAAGTCGGATGCTTAACCGACTGAGCCACCCAGGCACCCCTATATTTTTTAATTTAACGATCATCTTGCCGTTCATTCATCATCCGCAGTCTTGAGTTGTTCAGAATTCCCCACTGGTGGCCATACTCCCGTCTGGCAGGTGTCTGAGCCAGTCTGTGTCTTCCATGATAAGCTTCCAAAGAAACGTTACAGGGGAAGAAAGAGTTACTCCTGACCAATGACTGTACAGGAAGCGGCCTTCTAAGGGGGTCATGCGCTGTCCGGGACAGGTGGGAGAGCCCTTATTGTCGCCAGCCTGAATGGATGAAGCCCTTTTTCCCCGTGAAAGGGACCGATCCAAGCCTCTTCGTTTTTGTGCGGTGGGTGGAGAGCTAAGGAAAGAGAAGCCCCCGTCCACCAAATTATCTTCACGAGTGTTCCATTCTTATTCTCCAGATCCGTGGCCATGCTGACCACGGTCCCTCCCGAGTACCAAGAGGCAAGATCCTCCCACAGGCGGTCTGTGGCCCCAGGGGACATCCCTGGCAGAAAGAAGGGCATTTCTTCTCCACATACGACCCCGAGCAGACCGGCTGAGATGCATCAGTGACGCACGGGAGTCTCTGGGACCCCAGCCAGCGTTCTTCTAGGAGACGTGAGCTCTTTTGGCCTTTGGAGAAGGGCCACTGCTTGCATCACGTGGTAAGGGGGACAGGTCAGTTTCCTTTATGGCCCCATCGTGTGGTACTTACGCCCTTCTTGTATTTGTTTAAAATCGCGGATATTCCAACATGCGGACGACACAAAAGCTGAACGTGTTAGGAATCCGAACACGACTGTAGACACCCCCCCCCCCCCCCCGCCCCGTGACGTGTGGCCCAGGTGCCGCCATCAGGACTGACGGACTCATCACTCCAGCTCCCTGAGCTCTGCTGCCCATGGCCCTGGGCTGTCAGCCCAAGAGTGGCCTCACCCTGGGGACGTCGTCCTTCCAGGGGCCCTGCCTCCTATGCTCCGCGGATGTGGGATGGGTAAAAGCCAGCTGTGCTCCGCACAGCTCTGACAGGCCAGCCCGTGTTCTGATCTCCCACGACCATTGGCCCCCGTTACCCTTCTCCTTCCCAAACCCTGGTGCCCCGCACCCCCCTTTCCCAGCTGTGGATCCCATGAGTAATCTCTGAAGAGTCCAGAATGCTAATCTCCATCGTGGGGTCCGCTTCCCAGCGGACTCAACCTGCAACAATTACCAACTGGCTTTCTTTTTTTCACTGTCCTTTTTTAAAAATTGAAATACACATTTGAAAATGTGTAACGCCTGTATGACGATTGGTTTTCTGTGTGTACTTGGATAGACTAGTTGTTCAATTAAACACGAATCCAGGTATTACTGTAAGGGTATTCTGTAGACGTGATTAATATCTGCAATCGGGGGAGCCTGGGTGACTCCTTTGGTCAAGCCTCAGACTCTTGATTTCAGCTCAGGTCACGATCTCTGGACTGGTGAGTTTGAGCCCAGCGTCAGTTTCTGCACTGACAGCGTGGACCCTGCTTGGGATTCTCTCTTTTCCTCTTTCTCTCTCTCTCTGCCCCTACCCTGCTTTCATGCGCTCTCTCTCAGAATAAATAAATAAACTTAAAAATATTTTTTAAAATACCCACAATCAGTTGACTTTAAGTAAAGATTACCCTCATGAATGTGGGTGGGCCTCACCCAATCAGTTGAAGGCCTTAGCGCAGAAACTGAGGTTCCCCCAGAGGAGAAAAAATTGTGCCTCAAAACTGCAACATCAGCTTCTTCCTGAGGTTCAGCCCACCAACCTCCCCTGCAGACTTTGGACTTGGCAGCCCCACAGTCATGTGAGCCAAAACCTTAAAATAAATCTCTTAATATATATATCCTTTTAGTTCGGTTTCTCTGGAGAACCCAGACTTACATAGTCTCCCATCACGACTGGATTTTTTTTCTCTTTGTAGACTTGTCCTTTTCTCCCTTTTTTTTTTTTTTTTAAACATATTTGAAGGTTATCTTATTAGGAACAAATGTAGAGTGTTTCATCTTAAAGTTGAAACTTTTATTGCTCTGAAATGAACTCCTGTTGGCCCTGACTTGGTAACTTTTGTTTTGCATAATGTATTTCTCAGCCTTTACTCATTGATATATTCATATATAAGGTGTGTTGCTTATAAACAGCATGTTAAACTTTGTTTTATTTTCTTTTCTGGTCTGAAGAACTTTATGCTTCAATTGAAATACTTAGTCCATTTAAATATACTGTGATTTAAGCTTCAATCTGCCGTCTCGCTATTTATTTTCTATTTGCCCTGCCTGGTCTATATTTTCTGTCCTTTCTAAAGATCTTTTGGATTTATTTAATATTTTATAATTATATTTATTTCCTCTATAAGCTTTTTAATTATACTTAAAAGGTTGTTTGTTTGTTTGTTTGTTTGGTATTTTCCCTGGAGATAACAACAGGTATTCCTGATTTTTCAAGTGCTATTGTTGGGGCTCCTGGGTGGCTCAGTCGGTTGAACATCGGCCTTCGGCTCCGGTCATGATCTCACAGTTTGTGAGTTCGAGCCCCGCGTCCGGCTCTGTGCTGACAGCTCAGAGCCTGGAGCCTGTTTCAGATTCTGTGTCTCCCTCTCTCTGTGCCCTTCCCCACTCTAATGAATTAGGGCATGTGAAATGCTTAAGGCAATGTTTGGCACCTCCTACGTGCTCTACAAAGGGTCAGGTTGGCCATCACCCTCCCGCCTCCGCTCTGCAGCTCAGGGACACGCTGCCCTCGCCAGCACCTTGAGGGAGGTGGCATTCAGCAATCCTTGAGAAAGGTGTGCTCAGACATGTGACCACAGGCACCGAGGGTGACTACTTTGTATTACTGTTACACTCATAAAGCCCTTTTCCATTCTGAGATACACAAATATTCTGGCACATATCCTTCCAGGATTTTTATCAAGGCTGATTTTCAACATTTAAATCTTTAATCCATCTGGTATTTATTTGGGAGTAATGCATCAGAATCCATGTTTAAATTTATCGTATCAATGTACTTATTCTGCTTCTGGAGTTTGTATTTCATTCCTTGTTCTAGTATTCTCTTCTATGCCATCACCACCTGGTTTAATTTATTAAACTATGTTTTTGCATCTAGTAAGACAAATATCACCGGTTAATCTTTTTCTCTTTTGTTTCTATTTTATTTTTTTCTCAGCTTTACTCATGAATTTGTTCTTCTAGCTGAATCCTAATTTTACTCGAACATGTTTCAGAGTAAATCCCACTGGGAATTTAAATGCAGTTGCGTTAACCCTATAAATGAACTTGAAGAAACTGACATCTTTACAATGTTAATAAATAGGGTGATTTTCGTTTAATATATTCTTTTTTCATGTATCTATCAGGTTTTTTAGCTACTTTCACATTGAAAAATTCCTTACGTGTCCTTTTAGGCACTCCATGTTTTGTGCTGCTATTATAGAAGGGAAATTATTTCTGTTAAATATTATACTTAGATTTTTCTGAATTTTAGAAAAGACATTGATGCTTATGAATTCATTGTGTGTCTAGCCCCTTAATTTTAAAATTTGGATGTTGGGACCTTTCTAGAGAATCATCATTGTCTAAAAGCAATAAAAAGGTAAATTTGTTCTTTCCAATGCTACATATCTTGCTGCGCTGGCTAAAATTTCTAGAACATTAGATGATGACGGTGGCAGAAAACATCCCTCTCTCATTCTCAGTTTTGGTGGGACATGTTAATGTCTCGTTGCCAGGTTTGGCTTTGGCTGTTAATTTCATATATGTCCTCTGTTGAGAGATAATGCTTACATTTCTGGTTTGGCTGCCTATTATTCCTCTCCCTATAATAAAAATACTACACTAGTAATATGGTAAACTATAGGAGGTAGTTCCTAGCATATATTTAACACAAAGCAATACTTTCCACAGTAGACATTAATAAACTCATCTCAATGTTTAGAATGCAGGTAAATATAAAGCAATGGAGGGGCGCCTGGGTGGCTCAGTCGGTTAAGCGGCCAACTTCGGCTGGGGTCACGATCTCGCGGTCCGTGAGTTCGAGCCCCGCGTCGGGCTCTGTGCCGACAGCTCAGAGCCTGGAGCCTGTTTCAGACTCTGTGTCTCCCTCTCTCTGACCCTCCCCCGTTCATGCTCTGTCTCTCTCTGTCTCAAAAATCAATAAACGTTAAAAAACAATTTAAAAACATATATATATATATATATATATATATATATATATATATATATATATAGCAACGGAGATGTTAACTCACCGTGGTCAGAGGCTAAGTGCTAGGGCTCAGCTTTGAACCTTGATCTATAATAGTCCAAGTGTCACTTACATATTTTTTGTCATGCAAAGAGCTTGTTCCTCATGAGCCCTCTCCCACGTGGACTTCCCACCCATCTCTGCTCAGCTCTGTGCCTCAGGAAGATAACTTTTCACTCTGCACTCCCTGGCCTCATTTGCTGGTTGCTTTCTATTGGGTTTGGCCAACTAGGGTCACTGACATGACCCTGAAAGAAGAAAAAGTGAGGTTATTTCTTCCTCAGCTCTCTCCCTGCCTAAATGTGAAATCTTTAGTAGTAGTTGAGTCCACGGTAATAGCCCTTTAACTGTAGCTTAGCCAGGACTACCCCTTCCTTTTCCCCATCAGCTCCTGGGGCAGTCATAGCTTACCATGGGTGCTATCTCTAGGTGTCTCACCACCCCTTGTATGTCTCCTTAGCTTTGCCAAGCTTGAGTCAAGTTGTCCCTTCACTAGTGTCTCTATTTGAAAAATCGGGTGGGAACCCTAACTTATTCAGAGCTTCTATTTTTTCTAATTAAAAAATGTGTCTTATAAAAGCCCAAGAAGATAATATAGGAGGAAAACCTAGGTGACCTTGGGTTTAGCAATGACTTCTTAGATCTGGTTTTAAGTAATCTCTCCACCGAATGTGGGGCTAGAACTCACAAGTGAGATCAAGGGCTTATGCTCTACCAACTGAGCCAGCCAAGTGCAATGACATCTTAGATTTAAAAGCATGATCAGTAAAAGAAAAAAATTAATAATTGAATTCCATTAAAATTAAAAACTTCTGTTCAGCAAATGACACTCTTAGGAGATTGAATAAGCAAGCATCTTTTAGGGGAAAGTTTTTTTCAAAACGCATAGCAGATAGAGGACCGGATTCAAAGTATACAAACAACTCTTAAAAGTCAAGAATAAGAAAGCAAACAATGAAAAAATAGGCAGAAGAGCTGAACAGAAAGCTTATCAAATAAGATATACAAATGGCAAATAAGCATATGGAAAGATGCTTTACACAATCAGGGAATTGCAAATTAAAACAAGGAGATACCATTTTACACCTACCAGAATGACCAAAATGGAAGCGCTGACAACACCAGATGTGGGCTATGGAGTAACAGAAACTCCTATTCATTGCTGGTGTGGAAACAGAATGATGGAGTGGCTTTGAAAGTCAGTATGGTGATTTCCCACAAAATTAAACACACTCTTACTATATGACCTAGTAATCACACTCTTTGCATTTACGAAACAAGTTGACAACTTATATTCAGATCAAAATCTGCCCATGAGTGTTTATTCATAACAGCACCTTTATTTGTAAGTGCAAAAAAAAAAAAAGAAAAAAAAAGAAATGAGCTGCAAACCATGAAAAGAAATGGAAGAACCCTAAATACATGTGCTAAGTAAACGATGCCAATGTGAAAAGCTACATACTGTATGATTCTTACTATAAGGAAGGAAAAATAATTTTCCCTTTATCCTTTTGAGTTCCTAGATGAGATTCCTGTAAGAAAAGAGAGGTTAGCAAGAGAAGAACAAAAAGAAGTTTACTAACATTTCTATCTCATGTATATGTGGGAGATACCCAGGAAAAAATGAGTAACTCTCCAAGGTGGCTTAGAACTCGGGATTAAATGCCATCTCAATAAGGACAAAGGAAGCTATAGATCTCTTGGGGGAGAGAAAATGGCTTTAAGAAGGTCAAAGGAGCTCTCAGCAGACTCAGTGGGCGGGGGGGTCTGACAGTTTGGGGCCGAGTGTATCTGGGTGCAGTGCTGACTTCTAGTCTTGTCTCTAGTGGTAAGAGTCCATCCTCCCTGCTGATGACACTCCCGGGGAGGGAATGGATGATGACCGAGTTCCTTTTGGAGGATCTGACTTAAGGCAGATGAGGGAGTTCAAAGAGAGCCTGTCTTGCATCTGCTGTTTCCCAGCACCTCCAGCTCAAGGTAATCAGTGTATCATAGTGTCACATGCTGGGGTGGCATGGCCTGAGTTCCTTCAGTCGCATTTTTGAGGCAGCATATTCTGCTTCCCTTTACTATGGGATGGCTTTCTGGAAAATTCAAAACTGTGGCGATAGTAAAAGGATCAGGGCCTTGGGGGAAGGGAAAGATGAATCAGTGAGGCACAGGGGAGTCTTAGGGCCGAGAAATCTTCTGTCGGATGCTGTAATGCTGGATGTGAGGCAGTATGCATGTGTCCGAATCCATGGAAGGTACATCACCAAGAATGAATCCTAATGTGAACTATGGACTTGAGTTAATAATAATGTTTTCAACACTGGCTCATCACTTCTAACAAATGTACCACCCTAATGTAAGATGTTGATAGTAGAGGAAACTGCAGGAAGAGAGAGTATTTGGAATCTCTTGGTACTTTCCATTTATTTTTTGTATACCTAAAACTGCTCTAAAAGTTGGTTAAGCGTCCGACTTTGGCTCAGGTCATGATCTTGCAGTTGGTGAGTTTGAGCCCCACATCAGGCTCTGTGCTGACAGCTCAGAGCCTGGAGTCTGCTTCAGAGTCTGTGTCTCTTTCTCCCTCTGCTCCTCTCCTGCTCGTCTTGTCTCTCTCTCTCTCTCTCTCTCTCTCTCTCTCTCTCTCAAAAATAAGTAAACATAGAAACAAGTTTTAAAATACAGTCTATCAATTTTTTTTAAAAAATGAGTGCATTTTCAGCAGAGGTAATTGAGAGGGTAGAGCTACCCTTTCCTTGGAACTGTGGATATGATGCATTCAATTGATCGATTTCCTAGTGTAGCATTGTCCTTATATTCCTGGAATAATTCTCTTTGGTCATGGTATGTTCTCATTTTTACTTAGCACTGAAATTGATTTGTTAGAATTTCATTTCGAGTTTTTGCACCTATATTCATAAGTGAGAGTGTCTCGTATGTTATTTTGTTAAAGTTGGGTAGTTTTGGTGCTGTTTTTCTCAAGGCATTAGTATCAAGTTAACATAACTTCATAAAAATACATTGAGATTTAAATATAACTATAAACTGCACATATGTGCTATATTATATACAGTAGAAAGTATTTTATGTGAAACCACTGGACCTTGAAAAATTTTGGAGCAATTTAAAAATTCTTTTCAGTAGCATGCATAGTAATTGGGCTATTCAGGTTTTCTGCTTCTTTTTGAGCAAAGTTTTATAATTTATACTTGGCCAGAAAATTGTGCTTTTCACAAAAATATCAAATTTATTTATAGGCTATGTATTTTAAGGTTACCCTTATTTTTGGAGTTTCCTCTGAATCTGTAGTCACATCACTTTTTTACTCCCACATTTATGCATCTTTATTCGAATCAAATTTACTTAATCAAAACCATAAAAATTAAAAGCGAATGCATGCCTGTTGTTGAGTTTTTCTTATTTATGTTTTGCAGGTTTAAACCGGTGTCTTTATTGTTCAGTGTCCTCCTCTTCCAAGTACAAGAGAGAGACACACACATCTCTCTACAAATGTAAATTTCCTTTACGAAAGAAAAACCTGTACCCTGTTTTTGGAGCTATTGTTCTCAATAGCCTGTAGCTCAAAATAATCCCTAGGCTAAAGACGTATATTTGGGGGGGGGGGTAATTTGGTACCCCTCACTGATAATTTTTAAATGAGATATGATTCACACGTAACCTTGTATCAGTCTTGTATTGTGTGTATGATATAATGATTTGATATATTGACGTGTATATTAGTGAAATCATACAGTGTTTATTTTTCTCTGCCTGACTTATTTCACTTAGCGTAATGTCCTCAAGGTCCATCCATGTTGCTGCTAATGTCAGGATTTCCCTCTTTTTTGTGGCTGAGTAACCTTCTGTTGTGTGTCTGTATAATTTTCTTTATCCATTCTGGATACAAGTCCCTTATAAGATGGGTTATTTGCAAAATTTTTCTCCCACTCTGTGGGTTTTTTTTCTTTCCTGCTTTCTTGATGATGTGTTTGAAGAACAAAAGTTTGTAATGTTGATGATGCCCAATTTATGTATTTATGTTGTTATTGCTTGTGGTTTTGGTGTCATCTTTATGCAACTGTTGCCAAATTCAAAATCATAAAGATTCACATTCATGTTTTCTTCTAAGAATTTTATAGCTTTTAAAAATTTTTTTATGTTTATTTATTTTTGAGAGAGAGAGACAGAGTGTGAACAGTGGAGGGGCAGAGAGAGAGAGAGAGAGACCCAGAATCCGAAGCAGGCTCCAGGCCCTGAGCCATCAGCACAGAGTCCGATGCGGGGCTCGAACCCACGAACTGTGAGATCATGACCTGAGCCGAAGTCAGACACTTAACCGACTGAGCCACCTAGATGCCCCTATAGTTTTTCTAAAAAATCATTTAATTTACATCCAAGTTAGTTAGCATATAGTGCAATAATGATTTCAAGAGTAGAACCCAGTAATTCATCCCCTACGTATAACACCCAGTGCTCACCCCAACAAGTGTCCTCCCTAATGTCCCTTGCCTATTTGGCCCATTCCCCCTCCCACAACCCCTCCAGCAACCCTCAGTTTGTTCTCTATACTTAAGAGTCTTTTATGTTTTGTCCCCCTCCCTGTTTTTATACTATTTTTGTTTCTCTTCCCTTATGTTCATTTTGCTTCTGAAATTCCACGTATCAGTGAAGTCATATGATATTTGTCTTTCTCTGACTAATTTTGCTTAGCATAATACATTCCAGTTCCACCCACAGTGTTGCAAACGGCAAGATTTCATTCATTTTGATTGCCGAGTAATACTCTATTGTACATATATACCACTCTTTTATCCATTCATCTGTCGATGGACATTTGGGCTCTTTCCATACTTCGGCTATTGTCTATAGCACTGCTGTAAACATTGGGGTGCATTTGCCCCTTCAAAACAGCACACCTGGATCCTTTGGATAAACACTTAGCAGTGCAGTTGCTGGGTCATAGGGTAGTTCTAGTTTTAATTTTTGAGGAACCTCCATACCGTTTTCCAAAATGGCTGCACCAGTTTGCATTCCCACCAAAAGTGCAAGAGAGATCGTCTTTCTCTGCATCCTCGCCAACATCTGTCATTACCTGAGTTGTTAATTTTAGCCATTCTGACAGGTGTGAGGTTGTATCTTGTGGTTTTGATTTGTATTTCCCTGATGATGAGTAATGTGGAGCATTTTTAATGTGTCTTTTACCCGTCTGCATGCCTTCTTTGGAAAAGTGTCTATTCATGTCTTTTGCCCATTTTTTCACTGGGTCATTTGTGGGGTTTTTGGGGTGTTGACTTTGATACAGTTTTATAGATTTTGGATACTAACCCTTTATCTGATAAGTGCTTTGCAGATATCGTTTCCCATTCCGTTGGTTGCCTTTTAGTTTTGCTGATTGTTTCCTTCGCTGTGCAGAAGGTTTTTATATTGATGAGGTCCCAATAGTTCATTTTTGCTTTTGTTTCCCTTGCCTCTGGAGACGTGTTGAGTAAGAAGTTGCTGCGGCCAAGGTCAAAGAGGTTTTGCCTGCTTTCTCATCTAGGATTTTGATGGCTTCCTGTCTTATGTTTAGGCCTTTCGTCCATTTTGAGTTTATTTTTTGTGTATGGTGTAAGAAAGTGGTCCAGGTTCATTCTTCTGCATGTCGCTGTCCAGTTTTCCCAGCACCACTTGCTGAAGAGACTGTCTTTATCCCATTAGGTAGTCTTTCCTGCTTTGTCAAAGATTAGTTACTTGACCATATATTTGTGGGTCTATTTCTGGGTTCCCTATTCTGTTCCATTGATCTGAGTGTCTGTTTTTGTGCCGGTACCATACGGCCTTGATGATTACAACTTTGTAATATATCTTGAAGTCCGGAATTGTGATGCCTCCAGTTTTGGGTTTCTTTTTCAGGATTACTTTGGCTACTCAGAGTCTTTTCTGGTTTCATATACATTTTAGGTTTGTTCTAGCTCTGTGAAGAATGCTGGTGTTATTTTGGTAGGGATTGCATTGAATGCTGATTGTTATTTTGGTAGGGATTGGTAGGGTAGATTGCTTTGGGAAGTATAGACATTTTAGCAATATTTGTCTTCCAGTCCACGAGCATGGAATATTTTTCCTTTGTTTTCCTTCATAAGCTTTCTATAGTTTTCAGTGTATAGATTTTTCACCTCTTTGGTTAGGTTTATTCCTAGGTATTTTATGGTTTGGGGTGAAATTGTAAATGGAATCAATTCCTTGATTTCTCTTTCTGCTGCTTCATTATTGGTGTATACAAATGAAACTGATTTCTTGTACATTGATTTTATAGCCTGCGACTTGGCTGAATTCACGGATCAGTTCTAGCAGTTTTTGGTAGAATCTTTTGGATTTTCCATATAGGGTATCATGTCATCTGCAAAGAGTGAAAGTTTGATTTCTTTGTTGCTGATTTGGATGCTTTTTATTTCTTTGTGTTGTCTGATTGCTGAGACTAGGACTTCTAATACTGTCTTGAATAACATTTGCAAGAGTGGATATCCCCATCGTATTCCCGACCTTAGGGAGAAAGCTCTCAGTTTTTCCCCGTTGCGGATGATATTAGTGGCGGGTCTTTCATATATGGCTTTTATGATCTTGAAGAATGATCCTTCTATCCCTACTTTCTTGAGAGTTTTTATCAAGAAAGGATGCTGTATTTTGTCAAATGCTTTCTCTGCATCTATTGAGAGGATCATGTGGTTCTTATTCTTTCTTTTATTAATGTTACATATCACATTGATTGATTTGCAGATATTGAACCAGCCCTGCATCCCATCCCAGGTATAAATGCTCACTTGATCATGGTGAAAAATGTATTGTTGGATCTGGTTGGCTAGTATCTTGTTGAGAATTTTTGCATCCATGTTCATCAGGGAAATTGGTCTACAATTCTCCTTTTTAGTGGGGTCTTTGTCTGGTTTTGGAAACAGGTAATGCTGCCCTCATAGAATGAGTTTGGAAGTTTTCCTTACATTTCTATTTTTTGGAACAGCTTCAAAAGAATACGTGTTAAGTCTTCTTAAAATGTGTGGTAGAATTCCCCTGGAAAGCCATCTGGCCTGGTCTCTTGTTTTTTGGGAGATTTTGATTACTAATTCAATTTCTTTATTGGTTATGGGTCTGTTCAAATTTTCTATTTCTTCCTGTTTCAGTTTATATGTTTCTAGGAATTTGTCCATTTCTTCCAGATTGCCCAATTTATTGGCATCTAATTGCTCATAATATTCTATTATTATTATTTGTATTTCTGTAGCATTGGTTGTGATCTCTCCTCTTTCATTCTTGTATTTATTTGAGTCCTTTCCTTTTTCTTTTTGATCAAATTGGCTAGGGCTTTATCAATTTTGTTAATTTTTTCAAAGAGCCAGATCCTGGTTTCATTGATCTGTTCTACTGTTTTTTGTTTGTTTGTTTGTTTGTTTGTTTTTTGTTTTTTTTGTTTTTTTCGATAGCATTGATTTCTGCTCTAATCTTTGTTATTTCCTGTCTTCTGGTTTTGGTTTTTATCTGCTGTTCTTTTTCCAGCTCTTTAAGGTGTAAGGTTAGGTTGTGTATCTGAGACCTTTCTTCCTCCTTCAGGAAGGCCTGGGTGCTATGTATTCCCCTCTTATGACCACCTTTGCTGCATCCCAGAGGTTTGGGGTTGTGGTGTTATCATTTTCATTGGCTTCCTTGTACTTTTTAATTTCCTCTTTAACTTCTTGGTTAACCCGTTCATTCTTTAGTAGGATGTTTTTTAATCTCTAAGTATTCATTGTCTTTCCAAATTTTTTTCTTGTGGTTGATTTTGAGTTTCATAGCGTTGTGGTCTGAAAATATGCACGGTATGCTCTTGATCTTTTTGTACTTGTTGAGGGCTGATTTGTGACCCAGTATGTGATCTATTCTGGAGAATGTTCCATGTACACTGGAGAAGAATGTGTATTCTGCTGCTTTAGGATGAAATGTTCTGAATATATCTGTTAAGTCCATCTGGCCCAGTGTGTCATTCAAAGCCATTGTTTCCTTGTTGATTTTCTGCTTCCATCATCTGTCCATTGCTGTAAGTGGGGTGATGAAGTTCCCTACTATTATGGTATTATTATCAATGAGTTTCTTTATGTTTGTGATTAACTGATTTATATACTTGGGTGTTCCACCTTAGGGGCATAAATGTTTATAATTGTTAGATCTTCTTGGTAGATCGACCGCTTAATTATGATATAATGCCCTTCTTCATCTCTTGTTAGAGTATTTTAAAATCTAGATTTTCTGATATAAGTATTGCTACTCCAACTTTCTTTTGTTGACCATTAGCATGATAGATGGCTCTCCATCCCCTTACTTTCAATGTGAAGGTATCTTTAGGTCTAAGATAGGTCTCTTGTAAACAGCTTATAGGTGGATCTTGTTTTCTTATCCATTCTGTTGCCCAATGTCTTTTGATTGGAGCATTTAGGCCATTGGCATTTAGAGTGAGTACTGGAAGACATGAATTTATTGCCTTTATGTTGCCTGTTGAGTTGGAGTTTCTGGTGGTATTCTCTGGTCCTTTCAGGTTTTTGTTGCTTTTGGTCTTTTTGTTTTGTTTTGTTTTGTTTCATCTTTTCTTCCCTCAGGGAGTCCCCCTTGAAATTTCTTGTAGGACTGGTTTAGTGGTCACAGACTCCTTCGGTTTTTCTTTGTCTGGGAAAGAGTTTCATAGTTTTAAGTCCTCTATTTTGGTGCTGAGCCACATTGACTGTTTTTTGTATGTAATATGAGAGAGGGCTTCAACTTCATTCTTTTTCATGTGGATACCCAGTTGTCCCAGCACCATTCATGAAAAAGACTATTCTTTCTCCCATTGAATTGTCTTGGCACATAATTTTAACATCCAGTTTTTCAGGGTTATTTATAAATGATTTATAGTTAGTAGTTTTCATTTCCTAGTGAGTGAATATTTGAAAAGTTTGCTTTTTATTCTCCAATGGATGGATTTTTTGAATGTTTTACCAGCATTACTTTTTATTTTTATCACATTGTGGTGATAGACTGTCATGTACAAACAAAATATTATTAAAATCTTATAAACTATATGAGGGGCACCTGGCTGGCTCAGTCAGAAGAGCATGCAAAAATTGATCTCAGGGTCATGAGTTCAAGCTCCATGTTGGGTGTAGAGATCACTTAAACAAAAACTTGTTAAACATCTTATCAACTATATGAGATATGTGTTTTAGTTAATATTTCCAAAAATAGAAAGGTATACTGAATCTTTGCAAGGCAAAATGTTTAATATCTATTAATATCTTAATGTCTTATTAATTACATTGTTAAAATCCTCTGCAGACTTTTTATTTTGAGGATATTTTATTTTGAGAATATTGAGGATAGCGTCTTAAAATTCTCTCACTTCTTGCATTTCCAAATGCTTTTCTTTTCTTTTTGTTTTTTGTTTTTTGTTTTTTTTTATTTTAGGGAGAGAGAGAGTGTGAGTGGGGCAGAGAGGCAGAAGCAGAGAGAGAGAGACAGAGAGAGACAGAGAATCTTAATTAAGCAGACTCCATGCTCATTTAGGTGCCCAACAAGGACCTCAATCCCACGACCGTGGAATCATAACCTGGGCTGAAATCAAGAGTTGGTTGCCGACTGATTTGAACTGACTGAGCCAGCCAGGTGCCCTTATTCTATTTATTTTAGAGACGCACTGTTACATTAAGTTTCATGACAATTTTATCTTCATTGTGACTTTTTCCCCTTGTCCAGATAAAATGACCACCTTTGCATGGTTCTGTGCTTCTTCACCTTGGATTCTCCATTGTTGTGCTTTCTTTCGGTCTGTGTTTATTTGATATATCTTTTCACACGCTTTACCTTCCAATTCTCCTGGTTATTTTGCTTATGGTATGAATATTTTTCTTGGACTAAGCAAGATTAGTTTCTCAAATTTCATCCATTTAAATTTATTTTTATGGGTGATACATATTGTCATACCTTATTGTTAATGATGATAATTAATAATGGTAATAGAAATAATCAGCAGCAGCATTGTTTGAGTTTCATGAGCCAGGCACTGCTAAGTACTTTTTGAGCATTATCCTATTAACCCCCCAAATTCACCTATGAATTAGGTTTAGAGTAACCCACATTATAGATGAGGAAATCAACGTTAGGGAGTTGACATTTTATAGCTTTGTTTCCCTGTTGGCCTGCTATTTTCTTCTTGCTTTCTCTTTTTAAAAAAAAATTGACAATTTTTCATGTTTTTTACCTCAAATAATTAGAAAGGTGTAAACATATATTTTTTAATTATCTGATAAATTTCTTTGAATCTTAAAACATGGACTTGAAGCTATATTTATTTCATTATTACTGCCAAAGAAAGACAGTTTTTGTTGATGCTTCTTGATATAAAATTAGAAAATTAACAGCTTTTTATTTCCTTGTTCTTTTCCTCCATCTAATTTTTTACTTTGGTTGCCAATAATCTGGAATTTAAAAGTGCATGTGTGTACGTGTGTGTGAGAGAAAGAAGGAGAGAGAGGGAAGAGGGTGAGAGAGAAAGAGAGAGACTCCTTTCACTTTTAGGAACATTTGAAAAATATATGCACTATGTTTCCAATTATTTTTTCAATAATGATAAAATATCTAAATTGGTCTCTCATCTGCTATAATTTTCACATCCTCAAGTTTTTTGCTTTGCTTTGCTGCAATGCAGATTCAGTTTGGGGGGCGTTGTTTTGTTTTATTTGGTTGTTAAGGGAAGACACGGAAATGAACTATTTCCTAAAGCCTTGACTATTTGTTTTTGCATTTACAGAAGAAGGAAAACTTATTTAGTCTAGATTCCTGGTTACAACCTTTCCCCTTTAAATCTCTGTAAATGGTACTCTTGTTTATATCTGATGTTCATTACCATGGAAAAGTCTGAAACAAAGATTTATTTTTCTTTATTTTAGGTAAATTGACTTTTTCGGCCCGAATACTTGGATTATGTGCTTTTTGCCCCGAGATTTATACCTTTCACAAAGCTGCATTTGGGTATCGCTCTCTGTTTTTATTCACCTGAAAATAGGTAAAGCATTTTGATTTGCAAACTTAAATTCTTCAGGTAAAATGCATGTTCTTCTATTTTAGCTTTAGTGGTCGCTTCCGTCCTATTTGCTACATCAAAACACATGCTCACATGCACACATGGACCAAGGTGATTTTAACAATCTTTCACTATATCTGGATTTTGAATTTTTCCCCCTTCCAAGATTATGTTCTTTTCGAGCATTTATATGGTTTCAGTGTTACCGTTAGATCACTAATCATCTGCGGATTTTTCTTATGTGAAGTATAAGTCCAATTTTACTTTCTCATCAATGGATCTCGCTGTTTCAACACCATTTACAAGAAAGTCCACAACGTCCCCAGTGATTTGAGATGCATCCTTTATCACGTACACGTGTTCCATGCAGTTGAATCTATTTCTGGACTTTCTACTCTGTTCCACTGGTCTGTGTGCTCATGGGACATTTCCACATCATTTTAATTGCAAAAGCTTGATGGGATAATTGCAATACTTCATAGAGTTAAGACCCCATTCCTTTCTTTTCAGAGCTTCTTTGGCTATTATTCCACATATATTTTTAAATGTTTATTTATTTATTTTTGAGTGAGAGGGAGAGAGCACAAGCAGGGGAGGGGCAGACAGAGAGAGGGAGAGAGTGAATGCTAAGCGGGCTCTGCGAGGTCAGTGCAGAGCCCAATGTAGGGTTTGAACCCACAGACCGTGAGGTCATGACCTGAGTTGAAATTAAGAGTAGGATGCTTAACTGACTGAGCCACCCAGGTGCCAGTATTATTCCATATATTTAAAGAATCCATATGAATTTTAGAATCAAATGTTTAGCCCAAGGGAAAAAAAATCCAAACTTGTTAGTATTTTTGTTTTGATTGTATTCAGTTTGTACATTGATTTCGGAGGAATGGGCAAGTTTATAATATTGAGCTGTTTCCCGGAACAAGGACTATTTTCCTTCTTATTCAAATCTGTTATGTGTCCTTCAGGAATGTCTTATACTCTTCTTCATTTTCTTTTTAGCCCATTTTTTAGGACATTTATGTCGAAGTATTTTTCTTTTTTCTTTTTTTAAGTTCATTTATTTTGAGAGAGACAGAGACAGCGTGAGTGGGGGAGGGGCAGAGGGAGAGGGAGAGAGAGAATCCCAAGCAGGTTCCATGCTGTCAGCGCAGAGCCCGATGTGGGGCTCAAGCCCACGAAACCACGAGACCATGACCTGAGCCAAAACCAAGAGTTGGACGCTCAACCGACTGAGCCACCCAGGCGCCCCAGTATTTTTCTTTTCTCTCCTTCTTTCTCCCCTTGGAAGTAGGGTCTGCTTCTTCATTGTCTTCTAATGTATAGGGGTGGTCAAAGTGCCTTGTGATGAATAGTATTCTTTTCTTCTTGTAAGGTAAGCCTTTTGCTACATTTTTTTCCCTTCCCCTTTGGGCCTCCGGGTTGGCTTCTTCTTCCCTGGAACACGCACAACGCCAGTCTGATGGAATTTTAAGCTTCCTCTTTTTGATCCCACACGAGCCAGTGCTCCGAGCCCCAAGGTCTCAGCCCGGTTCTCAGTTATCTCCCTACCCAAGAGAGACCTCTCTTCTCCTGGAGATGTCTTCCCATTCCACCACTGTGACGAGGAACACACGGGACATACGGTCCCCAGACATGGCACATTCCCATATTACACATTCTAAGCTGAAGGTGTTTGAGAAAAGGGCAGAAGCAGGAAGGTCACTCTGACCTCCACACTCCTCGCCTCTCTCTCTGCCAGAACAGGTCCTAGAGCTCTCATGTGAGAGATCCCCTCCGTGTTCTTGGAAAGTACCCAGAGGAAAGAAGCGTCGTCACCTCCAGAGGCAAAGGGAGGCCAATTTCCCACCCTCGCCTCCTTCTCCTTAACCCATCCTTTTCCCCCATGACTGTCCACTCTTCCTCAGACCTAAAATAAAAGTACACAACTCTATTTCCTTGGAGCTTCATTTCTTCTGAAGGCTGCCCTCTTATTTCCACCTTAAATTAAAGAAACGCGTAGGCTTTTCTCCTGTGAAACTGCCTCTGTCAGTTTAATTTTCCAACCCAGCCGGAGACCCTAAGAGGGGAGAGGACAACATTTTCCTCCCCCACCGCCTCTACACCCGCACTGCGACCTTTCTCTGACATTCAACCCTCGCCTCTCTCTGCTGCAGCCGGGGATCTGGGACCGGCTCTGCTGTTCGGAACACTCTCCCCAATCGCATTTACAGTTGAGACAGTTGTCTCCTTGTTTTGTTGTAGGTGAGGGTTATAGGTGCCTCTTGCAGTCCTCATTGTCCTGTGTGCCCTTCGAAATATATGTGGAGAGATATGGATTTAGGTAGCTGCTATTTGGAGCCTGTGTGTGTGTGTGTGTGTGTGTGTGTGTGTGTGTGTGTTTGGGGAGGGGTGCCGCCCTCTGCTTTGTAACTTGAAAGAGCATACAATAAACGCTTGCTTTTGTTTATGACGGTGGCACAATTAAGTCACTACTATATCAACACTGGATAAGGAGAGACCAATAAACCTCAAACAATTTGCTCGGCCAGTAGGCTAGAAATTAGAGATTAATTTTCCACAACCCATTATTATTTTTTGCTTAATTTCAGTTCTCACAATAAGCTCAGCCCCGTGAGAGGCAAGAGTGGTTTCTGCCCCCTGCTCACCCCTCCAAGAAACTTCTAAACTAATTGGTATTAAGCTTTGCATTACTCTTGATGACTGACTACAGAGAATGAGGACAGAACTTATTCGAGATTCTGCACATATTTGTGAGCTAAATAACTCATTTGGCAACTGCCATGGAGATTAGGATGGCACATGAAATGATCATCAGTCTGTAACTCCAGCTGTGAAGTGCACAAAGAAACCAAGTAATAGCCGTGCGTATACGTGATAAGATAAAATATGCATAAAACTCGTTTTCTTACATATTCAAAATTAAAGACATGTTCCTTCAAAGTAAAACACCAAGAACTGTCTGTTTTCTGGCCTGCCTATAAAGGAAGTAAGCTGGGTTTGCAAATTCTGAGATAGAGGTATCTTATTTCAAAAACAGCTCAACAGAAATTCAGTCGGGTTGGGGCCCCTGGGTAGCTCAGTCGGTTGAGCGACCGACTTAGGCTCAGGCCATGATCTCACGGTTCGTGGGTTTGAGCCCCACGTCGGGCTCTGGGCTGATGGCTTGGAGCTTGGAGCCTGCTTGGGATTCTGTGTCTCCGTCTCTCTCTGCCCCTCCCCTGCTCATGCTCTGTCTCTCTGTCTCTCAAAATAAATAAATAAAAAGAAGTAAACATTGAAAGAAATGCAGTCAGTTCGCTTCCGAAGTTTCTAGATGTCAATCTATCAAAGCAGATGAATCAATAAAGAAAGCCTACTTTAACTGTGTTCAGTCAAAAGTGAGGTTAAGGGAATGCTATGGGGCTATGTCAACTAAATTCCCTGAAAGATGGAACATTTTAGCGATGGAGGCACCATTTTTTTTTCTCAGAAAGTAATTACTACCTATCGTCATCCACTCATTATTTTCTTCAAACATGATCCCCCTTTATGACAAGTGAGATTGAATTTGAATCGTCACGAAGACATTATTATCCGTACCACACTCAATACTTTAAACAAAATGACTCATGTTTTAGTTGGAAGAATCAATCAACTTAGGTTCTGGGAATGTGCCAGAGCGAGATCCTCCTGCCTGTTCTGAATTCCTTTAGTTAATGACACTGCATCGGAAATTAGCCGTTGTCTCTTTCCCCATGTGCGTGTGGTCGTCTGATCACTTGGTGCCAAGCTGGGATTGTAGGTAAGCAGAGCTCAGGTGCTGCCCTGACGGACCCCTTCCTGGGTGCTCCCTGCTGATTTCCGGACCTGGAGCCCGCTCCGCCACGGCTGCTGTTCCTCCTCACCGTTGACCCCAACTGGATGACACTGAGAACCTCCAGTGCTGGACGGTGCAAATGGTGGCTACACTGAACCTGAGCAGAACATACAGAGAAGCTGAATCAGTCCGTCGTACAGCTGAAGCCAATGTAACACCGCGTATCAGCTCTACTCAAATGAAAAATTAATAAAAAAATACTACTAAAATGACACACACACACACACACACACACACACACACAAAACACACAAACCTCAGCCTTGTTTCCCAGGGCCATTTTCTCTTGGATCCGTGTTTTCCCAAGCCTTCCTCTCTCCATGTTCCTCTTTCCACACCAACGTGCTGCCTTCTCCCTGTTGGACTCAGACGTTGGCCGAGATTAGAATAGCCTACCTGAAATCCCATTCAGTGCAATAATGTCTCCATGCCTTTTATTGTTCCCAAGTTCTTCCAATTCCAAGTCCATTGTCTTTCTGAAAAAGAAAAAAAAAGAAAGAGAGAGAACATTCTGGGAACTAATTTCTGTCTCCCCTATCACGATTAAATGTGAAATTCTTTCTGTAACACTTAATCTATTGTGCTCTCACTTAATATACTCACAGCTGCCAATTTTCATGTGTATCTTAATAGTTGGAGTTGAAAATGCTTCATTTACTATAACTCCCCATTTCCTCTCAATTAACATTCACTTAACACTGTAGATGAGAAAGTGGTCCTTAATCTGCACAAACTGGAGGCAGCTTCCTGCCTTGAGGTCCCCCAGGGATGGACATGTGTCTGTCTATTCACTCCTTGGGGAGAAATAAAGACATTTCTCTGTGCTGTGTTCCAAACTTCTCTCAGCCAGCTTTATTTATAGGTCAGTTTGCTGAACTCCTTAAATCACAGGGGCTAGGCATTTTGTTTCATCTATTTTGAGGTTCCTGAAAATGAAAGAAAGAATTGTCAAGTTTCATCCAAGATTTTGTCTCAGAAAAATGATGTCCAGCAGTACAAAATCCATATGTGGGCTAATCACTCAATTGTCAAGGATATTTATTTTGTGCAATAATTGACAACAGTTCATGGATTGATAGGAAAATAACATTGGGTTCAGCAAGAGAGCTTTCTAACAACCAGTGCCCTGAAACATAAAACAAGTTGGCTGGGGATTAATGAGCCCCGTGGAGCTGGGGGCTCAACAGAGGTCACCTGGTCCCTAGCGATCCAAAGGATTCGTGCGCAGCCTGAAGAACGTTAAACAAGATTGACTTTTGGGTGGCTTCCTTTTCTGACAGCTAAGACTTTAAGACAACCAAGCATATGACAAGTTATATAACATTCCAGACAAACAAAACAAAAATACCATTTTCAAAACTATCCTCGGATGACTCATGTTGAGGAGTCTAACGCCCTGCATAAATATTTTCTTACTGCACACTTGTGGCCTTAGGTTTATTATTCGTACCATGCCTCATCCCTCTGCCTGTCTTATTACAGTCTTCCTCATGGTTTAAACCAATGAGTAAGAAGACCATAAACTGTCTTCCTCATTTCTCTTCCTGACCCTGACTCAGAGGGAATGGAGAGGTGATGGAGGTGACAGCAGATTTATGATATACATAGGGTTACGACATGTTCACAAGTGCCTGGATGAAAGGAAATAAGTTGCCTGCCTTCTTTTTCCCATTATCACTGATGGTGTATTTTAGAAAGATATTGTACACCTTTATAAAAGTCTACAGGATTTAAACAACATAAAGGACTTCTTTCTATCCTCCTTCCAGTTCCAACATGCTCTGATGTTTGGATTTTCAGAGTTCCCGTGATTTTGTAGACAATAGATCCATAACTGGCCAGGAAGCAGGAAGGGTTTGCCTGAATCTCTGAGGGTCTTGCTCCCAAAATGCCCTTGATTATTAAATGCCCCTTTATGTGGTACACCTAAGTTTTTATGCCCCCAAACTATTTCAGCAACTTTCTGGCTGGCTTCTTTCCTCTATAAAGAACAGGTAGATAAGGAAGTTAATACATTGGCATTTCCTTCCTCTTTACTAAGACACAAATTAGCAATGAGTAGACGTTGGACTGTTTGTAGACTTGGCTTTTTCTTTCTTAGAATCTGGTGAAGGCTCTCAGGTAAAGGGAAAGATTTAGAACTTCTGGTTTCAGCCCTGACACATAACACACTTGGAAATCATTCTATCCTTACAAGAAGAAGAAGTTGAACTCTTTCTTGGAAAATCAATGACATTTCTCAGACTTGTGAGAGAGTTGAAGTTGCAAGGCAAACCGTCAACCCCAAATCTGGAGAGACACAGGCCAGGTCTGCTTACTTGGAGCAAAGGCCACTAGAGCCATACGCTGGTAGGGACACTCAAATGGTAACCTTGATGAATTGCTCAGAGCTGAGTGTGGACTTATATGAGTGAGAAACCATGGGGTGGGGGGAGCACAGTCTTGGGGGGAGGGAGGAATACTTTCATGAGCTTTACCTCAGGAAACTCACAGGTTCTCAAGATGAAGATATGAAAGATTCACTCATGGCTCTGGGAGGAAAGGAAGAGTAACCTTTGTGAAATGTGTCCATAACAAAAGTCTTTGCTCCATCAGAAAAGAGTTGACTAGAGCCATAGCCCAGCCAGGGAAAGGGCATTCTTCCCAAAAAAGCACAGTCTGAACTTCCTGTATAGTTGAATATGGGATCAAGAACAACAACAACAACAACAACAACAACACAGCCAACAAGGATCATGGTTTCAAGGGAAAAGATTTGGAGTGCTGCACTCAGGAAAGAGTAGGTCAATAGAAGAAGCACTTGTGAAAGTCACAACTCCATGACCGAAACCCATGGAGAGACTGAGGTTGATTCACGAGATTGTAGAATGTTTCTCCTCCTCTGCACATTGTCACCACATCAAAGGACTCCAGTATGATAACAGTAGAGTACAGCTCCGAGAGCCACATGGCCTCTCTCTGAGGAGGAATACTTAGGGAAGCCTGAGTCGAGAGCGGAGACAAAAACAAGGACACCAGAAGAATTTGAGACCTCTGGCATCTACAACACTGCAAATAGTAAACAACTAAACTCCCAGCCAGACAACCATACATTTTCATACCAAGCGTCTATTTATCTTAATTCCTATTACCTAAAACAACACATCTGGCTTTCAACAAAAAGATTACAAGACATGTCAACAGATAAGAAAAACGGTCCAAAGAGAAAGCAAGCATCAGAAATGATACATATGTTGGAATTATTAGACAAGGAACTTAAAATAACTGTTTGATATGTTAAGGGTTCTAATGGAGAAAGTAGGCAGGAGGCAAGAACAGATGGGCAATGTAGGCAGAGAGATGGAAACTCTAAGAAGGAATCAGAAGGAAATGCTAGAAATCAAAAGCACTAAGCAAAATGAAAAAATGCCTTTACTGGACTCATTAGTAGATCTGGAACAGCCGAGGAAAGAATCACTGAGCTTGAAGATAGATCTATAACAGCTTTCCAAACTGAGATGCAAAGACACAAGGAGTGGGAAAACAGAACAGAACATTCAAGAACAGGGGGACAATTTCAAAAAGTGTAACATACATGTAATGAGACTTCTGGATGGAAAAGAGCAAATGGTGAGAAAAGAATATTTAAAGTAACAATCGCCAAGGACTTTCCAAAGGTAATGAAAAATAACAAATCACAGAACCAGGAAACTCAGAGAACAGAGTGCAGAATAAGTAACAAACAAACATACGGACGTATATCATACTCAAACCGCAGCAAATCAAAGACAATCTTGAAAGCAAAAGCCCTGGGTTTTGACAGAAATGGGTGCTGCCTGAGCTGTCCTGCTTCCTAGCCAAGAAATACCGGACTTCACCTCTTTTAAACATTGGTAGTTTTCTTTTGTAATGAATGCAAAGATACATATACAAAAGCCTCAATACAGATATTACTTTCTTCCTTACGTAAGTGGAAATCGGTGAGGTCATACATGTATGAGGAAGCATTTTTTAACTGCGGCATTCTGTGACTATGAAGAGTTACAATCACAAACCAAATGCGAGCTCATGACTCTTCCAGGGACCTTGAAACAAGCTGTCTCAGCAAGGAGGATCTTGGGGTGTATTTTGAATCGCGAGGCATTACCCTAATGGATGTAAAATTAGATATTGTTTTTGGCTTAGATGGGAGTGGAGCTGAGGTTTCCAAGGCAAAAGGTGAAAGAAGGTTGAGACTCAGGCTCATGAGATAAAGGGTTAGGGTAGGAGTAAACCAATTAAGATGCTTTGGAATCAGCAAAGAGATGTAGACACATATTTCAATATTCAGTTGACCCTCCAGCAATGGGGGAGTCAGGGGTACCTGTAACCTGTGCAGTTGAAAATCCGGATATAACTTTTGACTCCCCCAAATGCTAATTACTAAGAGTCTCCTGTTGACCAGAAGCCTTATCGATAACCTAAGCCATCAATTAACATACATTTTGTATGTTGTATGTATCCTATACTATATTCTTACAAAAATACCCGGGGAGGTACGTGAATCCAAGAATAACGCACTTCAATTTTTTTTTTCAACTTACTAGGACAAAAATATATCAGCATCGATAATATTAGAGAAATGGGTTCTAGTAAGTGAGAGAGGAATTAAAACGAATACATTTGTATTAAGCGTTAGAGTTTACAAAACACCGCATTGTATCATTGGGGTTTCATACCCGAGGACATTCAGACTCCAATACATTAAGAGATTTCCCCATTTTGCCTGACAGCAACTGTGCTTGAGTAATTGTTCTTCCTGCCTCTCTCTTTTACACTCTGAACCACACAGCTCCTGAAAATGTTTTTCTATAAGGATAGGAAGTAGCAGTGATAAACAGAGAAAATTTCCTTGGAGACCTTGTTGTTCCAACTTCAAGATAACATCCAAAGAACGAACGAGTGATGTGTAGAACATTTCATTTATAAAATGCTTTTGTGCAGTGATCTCATGTTATCTTTGCTCTCCAACCCACAAGGCAGTGAGGGGCAATTGTGCCCCTTCTCCTGTAGACCGGGAGCCCAGGCACAGGCTGGTGAAGTGCCACACTCAGACCCCACGGCGGCTGAATGCCAGGGCTGTGATTCAGAGAATCTGAGTTCGGACTTCCGAGCTGCCACGGTCAGTCCAGGCTGCCACAGCGAAGTCCAGACACGGGATGGCTTAGCAACTGCAGAGTTTTATTTCTCACAGTTCTGGGGGCTGGAAGTCTGAGCGTTAGCACGGTCAGGGGCTGCGAGAGCGGTCTCCCAGGTCGCAGACTGCACTATTCTTGTTGCGCCCTTACGCTGTGGAGGAGGGGCACGGGCAGGGCACTCGCTGAGGTCCCTTTGTAAGGGCACTGATCTCATTCGCGAGGGCTCCACCCCTCGTGACCCAATCACCTCCCAAAGGCCCCACCTCCTGATACCATCGCCTGGGGGGTTGGATTTCAGCGTATGAATGTTGGGGGGACACAGCCACCCAGGCCTTTGCACAACCCGATGTTGGTTTTTTTTTATGTTGCTTTACTTGTATTTTTCCTTTGCGATTAGAACGCTCCCCATTTGACCTTTACAACAGAAAAGTGATAGTTTTTTTTTAATATTTATCTATTTATTTTGGGGGGGGAGAGGGAGAGTGAGGAGAGGGAGAGGGGCAGAGAGAGAGGGAAAGAGAATCTCAAGCAGGCTCCAGGCTCAGTGTGGAGCCCAATGTGGGGCTCGATCCCACAACCATGAAATCTGAAGTTAGGAGTCAGATGCTTTAAGCAACTGAGCCATCCAGGGGCCCCAGAAAAGTGATAGTTTTTCCTTCAATCATTGTTAACATTTAATGTAATCTGCCTAATGGGCATCAGTAATCAGATCTCTTTCTTCACTAACTTATTTAAGAAGAGACTGCTTTTCATTTTCCTTTTCAGCATGCTTGTAAACTCTGCCTTAAAAAAAAAAAATGTGTTCAATAATCTTTGATGGATAATTTGCCTAAAGCTAATTCATCCTTTGCTACTTGATTTCTTTTTTTATTTTTTAGAGTCTTTTTACTAATGTTTATTTATTTTAAAAATTTTTTTAATGTTTGTTTATTTTTGAGAAAGAGAGAGAGTGTGATTGGTGGGCAGGCAGAGAGAGAGAGGGAGGCACAGAATCCGAAGCGGGCTCCAGGCTCTGAGCCGTCGGCACACAGCCCCACGCGGGGCTTGAACCCACAAACTGTGAGATGGTGGCCTGAGCCCCCCCAGGCGCCCCGCCCCTTAGCTATTGCAGACACATTCCCCAGAGGTTTCCTATTGCTCTAAAGGCAAGGGCTCTAAATGCAAGGAAACGTCCCTCCCCTTGCCTTCCTTCACACGGGGCTCCATCAACTCGGTTATCAGTTCTGTGGCTCAAAACTCAGTTCCTGCAATCTGACTGCCTTCTACTTCGACGCGGAGTCCAGCCTACAAATTACATGCCCAGGTTTTGATCAGCTACAAAGGCGACAGCAAATCTCTTGGCATCTATGGAGCACGTTGTCTCTGTCAATTCCAAAATACAGGCCACGAATCCTGTTAGGCCCTTTTGCCGCTCTGGCTGTCGGCGCACGAGACCTCCTTCCCGGTTCGATTTGTCACAGCGATGCTGAGACACAGCCATGCCGCCACTGCAGCTCAGGCAACATCACCGAAACTGCAACTGCGCCGGAAAGGTGGGTGTTACTTCTAACTGACTGCATCGCTTTTCGGTGCCACGAGACTACATTGCGCGCTCCACCTGGGTCATTCTGCCGTGCCTCAGTGCCTCTCCGGGGGCGTCCTACCCGGCCCTGAATGAGAAGGAAAGCATCAGCATGTACTGCCAGCAGATGTTAGTGTCTGAGGCGTGTTAATTCCATGAACTACCTTATTAGCCAAAGGATTAGTGAATGGAAGCGTCAACAGGCATTTTGAACGTCACAGCTATTTCCAGGAATGAGGGGCAGGACTGATCCACGTTTAGGCAGCATTAAACTATATGGCCAAATCTCCCTTTTAAAATGATAAACATCATTTATCATTGTTCCCCGGGGTGGGGGGGGGTCAGTCGGTGAAGCATCCGGCTGCGGCTCAGGTCACGATCTCGTGGTTCGTGGGTTCGAGCCCCGTGTCGGGCTCTGTGCTGACAGCTCGGAGCCCGGAGCCTGCTTCGGATTCTGTGTCTCCCTCTCTCTCTGCCCCTCCCCTGCTCACGCTCTGTCTCTCTCTGTCTGTGAAAAATGAATGAACCTTTAAAAAAATTTTAAATGATAAACATCTGTTGAGAATTTCAGAGTTTACAAGCTCTCTATTCATGTTTGTTCCATGGTTGTTGCAGTAAAAGGCTAAAATAGCGACAGCGTTGTGGAGGGGACATTCACACACAGTTGGGAACGGCCATGCTGGGCCCCCAGCATAAGGGACAAGGGGGTTTCCGGTGTGCCCGGTCCTTCCTCCTCCTGCATCACTCACTGGGGGAGGGGTAGCCCACTCCAGCCTGGTGTCTGCAGACAGAACTTCCTGGAACACAGGGCTTGGGGGTGGGGGGGGGGCATTCCAGTCCACTTGTGTATTTTACAAACTCTTGGGTCACGCTCATCTTTAACCTTTTGGGGGTCAAGGACTCACCTGAGGAAGCGATGTGAGCTCTGGATCCATTCCTAGGAAAAGTCCACACGCGTCCTCCATTTTATGTAGGATTTCAGAAAGCTGGTTATCGGGGAACGGATTCCAGCCCCTTCACTGCACTTCCCTTCTTTTTTATCTGATGCCATTCTTCCCTGTCGCTGCTTCCCACATCAGACTGGAAATGAAACAGGAAAGTAATTCAAGTCAGGAGTTAATTATACTTGGTCCCCCCAAACACCTACATTTAGGACCTGTGTAAACACACATCGAAATGCTATAAAGAGAAATAATAATATCCCGAAAAGCTATAGAGGAAGTGAAAACCCTGGTTCATTGTTGTGAGTCGTCCAAACAGGCCAGACTGACACGTCTGTTTACCACTTACTAATCTTTCCCATCCCTTTCTCTGTAGAGTTGCACCCGGTGTATAAAATGCGGTCCCGGGAGCATTTCAGGCTAAACAGAGCCATGTAACCTTCACCTGTAGGAAGAAATACAATATACATTACAGACTAACACACTAACTAGTTTCTGTGACATTTTCACCTTCTAGGAGATCAGCCTCAATAGCCTTCTGTGTCTGTGTGAGAATGACACGTACCATAACGTTCCACAGTCAATCAGTGGAGTCCACAGGAGTGAAAAGATCTTACCTCTCCCTCAGGTAAATCTAGTTTCCTCTTCTATAGGCTGGAGTTCTGTTTGTCCTTCCCCAAGGCTAGTCTCAGGAAAGGTGCCTGATCATGTCAGGGTAAGCCTTCCTTTTTTTTTACCAAGAGTCGGGGCTCACCCAAGAAAGACGAGGTGAGCGTCTAAGTCAGGTCGTTCGACAGCCTAACCCGCTCAGTCCCCATTCATTTTCAGCCTGGCCACCGGGCTTTGCATCAGCTGTTCATATCAAGCCAGATTTAAAGACATTCTGTTGTCAAAGGAATACGTTTATGAAGACAGCGGGTTAATAGATCAGGATTTTCGCCCTCACCCCTTCAATCCTGAGTCACCACATCGTTCAGCAGATTAACATGTGAGCATCGATTTGGAGTGTGTCGACAAGCAAGAGTGTGGGGACAGAATAATAGCAGGCAAAAAAAAAAAAGAGAGAGAAGATATAATATCACTTAACCACCTGAAAGTAGCATGCAAATTCGGATTTTATAATCTCACCTGCTGGGAGTAACTTAAGTCTTTTTTTTATTTAATGTTCATTTATTTATTTTGAGAGAGAGAGACGGGGCACAAGCAGGGGAGGAGCAGAAAGAGAGAGATAGAGAGCGAATCCCAAGCAGACTCCGTGCTATCAGTGGAGAGCTCAATGTGGGGCTCGAGCCCACAAACCGTGAGATCATGAAATCAAGAGCTGAAGTCAAGAGTTGGGTGCTTAACCGACCGAGCCACCCAGGCACCCCAAAACTCTTAATGCTGATCAACAGGGATTTAATTTAAAGTTTTCCTCCTCCCCAAAATCTAAATATGGGCAGGGTAACTCCTACCTTCTTTTGAATACATTTGGAAGCAAAAGTATGATGTGATTCAAATATATATGAGCTTGGAAGCTCCCCCCCCACCCCACACACACACAGGCACACGCACGCACGCACAGCTGTTCTGTTCGGGTTATGCAGAATGACAAAAATAAGCAATTGATCCTTTAGGCACACTGAAATTAGCCCCCTGTGCTTTGCAAACTGCCTTAATTTTTCATGTCACATTTAGCAGGCAATCATCCATCACCCAGTCTAATAACATTGGGTACATTTTATAATTAGCCCTAAAAGAGATCTTTTTGCCAAGCCTGAAAATTAAGTTTGTACTTCAACATTGTACAGACTGGAAGCAGCCAGAAAGGGCCTTTCCTTGGTAGTTCACAGCGTGCATTTTCTGTTGCCTTGACAACGGTCTGGCTGGGGCTTCCTAGCTTGGAGAACGGGCCTGACACAACCCTGAAGCAACGATCATGAACACCCAGCAGACCGATACCGATGGCAAGTTGGGAGACATAAATATCAGAATTCTGCCTGCGTTACGTCCTACCGGAATTGCAAGGATAGAAGGGAGAGATAGGGAAAAGGTTGCAATTTTGATCAATTCTAATTAAAAACGGAAAAGTACGGGCTGAGGCCAGCAGCTGGCCCTGCTGTGGAGCCAGGGCTGACCGAGACGTCTGACGGCTCTACACCGTTTGCGAGACTGATTAAGGCCTCTGACAGTTTTGTCAAAATATAATCAGTACGTGCAACCCTGACATTTCACTACCTGAAGACCAGAAAGCGTGAGAGGACATGAAACTCTCTTATTCTTTTGGTCCCAAACATCCCTGGCTCAGCCTGTAGCTCTTGTTTGGGTCCGTTCCCCCTTTCGTCCTTCCGGGCAGTGAGCCTTTGTCGCCTTGGGCTGGGACACCCCGACCCCACTCGCAGTTCAGTAACCCATGCCTACTCCTAATAGGGAGGGTTAACAAAGATTTTGCTTTTCGGCTGGAAGTGTGTGCACTTCATCGACAGACTGTGGAGTTTCTTGAAGTCTTGCTTAGAAACCGATCATTTGGAGTAGTAAGCACAAAATCTAGTTTACCAACGTTCCTGGAATTTGAATTCAAAATGCAGAAGGACAACCCCACATAGGTATGTAATGTAACTGTTAATATGGACATTTTACCCTCGTGACCCTTTGCTAATGCCACAGAGCCCTGCGGCTGTTGCCATTTTCAGGCCAGGGGTTAGGAAAGGGAGGCTTACAGCTAGTCAAGGCCTTACAGGAGCCTGTTGGACTAGCTTTGGGGCTCATAACAAGATTCCTCTGGAGATGAGATCCTTATTCACAGAAGTAGACCCCCAGGGACCAAGTGGGCCATGTGGTGTGCTGGCTAATTTTGTGGGTCAACTTAGTGAGGCCCTGGTGCCCAGATATTTGATCAAACACCAGTCTAAATGTGAAAGTGGTTTTAAATGACATTGATATTTAAACTGGCGGACCTTGAGTAAAGCAGATTACCCTCCACGATGCAGGTGGGTCTCATCAAATCAGTTGAAGGTCTTAAGAGAAAAAAGACAGAAGTTTTCCAAGGAAAAGAGAATTCTGCCTCCAGGCTGCCCTTACACTTGAGCTCCAACATCAACTCTTTCCTGGGTCTCCAGCCTGCCAGCCTGTAGTACAGGCTTTGGACTTGCCAGACTCTAAAATCATGAGACAATTCCTTAATATAAATTCTAGGCCATGTCCTTTTCCCTTTATACTTTGAAGCTGGGGAAAGAGACATAAAAACCAAGAAGGGCGGGGGGCGGGGGGTAGTCCTGGGCTGTACAGCAGAAGTCTACAAACTTCTATTATTAAGGGTCCTAGGACTGTGTTGCTCCTTCCTTCCCCAAATCTCACATCTTCAGAGTTTCCTTCATGTACTAGAATCTTCCAGTGTCTTCCTCCTCAAAATGAAAAACAGGCTCACTCGCTCTCGCTCGCTCTCACTCTCTCTCTCTCTCTTTCCTTCCCCCACTTTTCCTGTTCGTTTGTTTGCTTAAAGTTAGCCAGTATTCTTTTCCAGTCTTTGCAACCAAGAGAAGCTTTCCCTTGGAGCATATTTTGAGAAGACTTCAATGTTTCATTTGGGGCTAGGTTCTCCCTCTAGTCTGTGAGCTCCCTGGAGAAAGAAATTATCTTTCTCATCTCTGTACCTTTAGTACCTAGCATCCCCTGACACACAGAAGGCCCCCAAAACTGAAAGCATTCCTTTTCTATTGCTGCCCTAACAAAGTGCCACGAATTTAGCAGCTAAGAACAGCACCCGTGTATTATTTCAGAGTTGTGTCCGTCAGAAATCCCACACGTTGCGTCTCAGCTACTTCTCTGCACTGGGTCTCCAAAACCAGTGCATTAGCAAGGCTGTGTTCCTTTGCTGGAAGTTTAGGGGATGAGTCTGCTTCCAAACTCACCCGACTTGTTGGCAGAATCGCATTCCGTGGGTTGTAGAACAGAATCCCTCGCTGTCGCTGGCTGTTTGCCAGGAGCTATTCCCAGTCCCTACCGGCCACCCATGCTCCTTGGCGTGCGGCTCCCTCCTCCGCCTTCCCAAACCAGCAATAACACATCCAGCCTTTGGCCTGTTTTGAATCTCTCCGACTTTCCTTTTAGGCGTTATCGCTCTGACTTCCTTTTCTGTCCTTCGGGGCTCACGCAATGACATGGGGCCCACGGGATAATCCATTATGCAATCACCATATTTTAGAGTCAGCCGATTAGCCCCTTAATTCCATCTGGAGAGTGCTGCACTTCCCAGCGCTACCAAGATTGATGTTTGATTAAATAACCCCGGGCATGGCATCTTCCGGAGACAGCTTTGGAAATCTGCCTCGCGTAGGAGATGAATGAGGTCCAGCAAGACCGGCGCTGTTTCAGAGATTTCCAGGCCAGTCAGGAAAGAGTTGCAGCATCTTGCCTTCCGGTCTTGGAGAGCCCTGTTTCCAGTCACCCGGCTTTGTATGACTTCTAGGGAGAAGTTTGATTCCCAGCAGTACCTTGGCCCCTGTCTGGTTTGTTCCAGGACACTGAGATCTTTACCGCCGACAGTGAACCTATTCCACCAATGTATTTTTTTCCTCTAAAAAATACACGAAGCAACATAATGAGAAAGTGACAACATGGCTGGTTTCATATTCAAAACTCAGTCGATATAATTTACATATTAACAGCCTAAAAAGGGGGGGAAATATAATCACATCAACATTTGTAGAAAAAACATTTAACAAAAGTCACGATCCGTTTTTTTATAAAACCTTTCAGCAACCTAAGAACTGTTCCTTAGCCTCTAAAGGATATGGAAAGATTAAGTATTTTGTACTTACTGGTGAAGACTGAACGCTTTTGCCCCCTGGTCATCAGTAGGCAAGGATGTCCTCTGTCACCATTTCTATCCAACACGATACTCGATTCCTGGCCGAGGCAATAAATACACAGACTGGGAAGACCTAGGAAGTGAGTTCAGCCAGGTCAGAGTATACAATGCCAGCATACAAATGTCAACTTACATACGTTAGAAATGAACCACTGGAAATTTAAAAAATTAATATTAGAAATCCAAAAATACACGTGCAGGACCCGTATACTAAAAACTACTGTAATCTGATGAAAGAAAATAAAAAACAATCTAAATAAATGGAGAGTGATAGTGTGTCTAAGAATTAGAAGACAATATTCTTAAGTTATCAATTCTCCTTAATTTGATCTATAAATTCAATATATCCCCAATTGAAATCCAAGAAGCCTTTATTTGTAGCCATTGGAAATTTAATTATAAAATATATACAAAAAAGAAAAGGAACTAGAATAGTCAAACCAATTTGGGGAAGGAAGCACAAAGTTGGAGGACTCACATGACCTTATTTCAAGGTTTACTATAAATCTACAATAACTAAGACAGTGTAATACTAACAAAAGGCCAGACATATATAGAATATATATAGAATATAGAATTGGGAGTGTAGAAATAGACTAAAAAAAAATTGATTTGTTTGTTGAACAAATCAGTTGATTTGTTCGATTGATTTTGAACAAAGTTGCAAAAATATTCAGTGTAGAAAGAACTGTTTCTCAACAAGTCTGTAACTTGTCTGGGACACCATACGCAAAACAGAAGCTTTATCTCATACTTTATAGAAAATAAATTATAACTCAAAGTGGACAACAGACTTATTTAAATTATAAAACTATAAAATTTCTAGAAGAAAACATAGGGGCAAATTTTCATGACCTTTGGTCAGACAGTTTTTAATTATAATAATAAACCGCAATCCATAAAGGAAAAAATGATAAATTAGACTTTGTCAAAATTAAAAACTTTTGCTCTGAAAAGGACACACTTAAGAGATTGAAAAGACAAACCACAAACTGGGAAAAAATATTTGCAAATCCCATTTCTGACAAAGGACTTGTATCCAGAATACCTAAAGAACTCTCAAAACTCAAAAATAAGAAAATAAGCCAACTTCATTACTTTAATGGGCAAATGATCTAAACAGGCATGTTGCCAACAACGGCATCTAAGCGTATGAAGAATGATCAATATTATTGGTCACTAGGGGAATGTAAATAATCCCACAATGGAATATCACTACCCACCTGTTCGAATGGCTAAAACCAAAAAACTTGACAAGACCATATGCCAGCAGCAATGCAGAGCAACCAGAACTCTCATATATTGCTAGTCTGCTGATGAGAAAGGAAAATGGTAAACTGCTTTTTACCATTTCTTAGTGTTAAATATACACCTACTCTATGACTCAGCAGTTCCACAACTAGTTATTTACCCAAGAAAGGGATAATTTAACGTTCACAGAAAGACCTTTGGTGAATTTTTATAAAAGCTTTAGTCACCGTTTCCAAAAGCTAGAAACGAACCATGTGACCTTCCCACAAAAATGGATAAACTATTGTAACTCTCATACAATGAAATATCACAGAGGAATAAGTAGAAACAAACTATTGATTGACACAGCAATGTGGATGGTTAAATGCCTTTCCTGTGAGAAAGAAATCCAGCCCCCTCAGCTACGTATTATACGATTCTATTAATATGAAATTCTGGAAAAGACCAAGCTGCAAAGATGGAAAGCAAGTCAGTGGTTGCCGGGAGCTGGGTGATGGTGGGAAGGGTTCACTGTGAACAGAAGTCATGAGAGGATTTGGAGGAAACGAAATTATTCTCTAAGGAACTGTGGCAGTCGACATACGACTATTCATTTGCCGCAAATCCATAAAAATGTACATCACAAACAGCGAATCTGCTATGTGTGGCTTACATTTTAAAAACACCTTAACTCACACTTTTATTTTTTTTTCATTTTTTTTTAACGTTTTTATTTATTTTTGAGACAGAGAGAGACAGAGCATGAATGGGGGAGTGGCAGAGAGAGAGGGAGACACAGAATCGGAAGCAGGCTCCAGGCTCCGAGCCATCAGCCCAGAGCCTGACGTGGGGCTTGAACTCATGGACCGTGAGATCGTGACCTGAGCTGAAGTCGGACGCCCAACCGACTGAGCCACCCAGGCACCCCTAACTCACACTTTTAAAACATCTATGTTACATCTGTGTAACATCTACGTTAGGTAGATGGGGCACTCAAGAGAGAAGGCAGACTGTGAGGAATGACTGTCATAAGTGAATCACGTAAGCTCACTGGTCAGATGGGGGACGAGCTGGCCTCTGTATCTATGGGAATTCTGTTTTGACTGGATACTGAAAGGCCAAAGGCAGAAAGGACTGTACGGGGCACTGTAGCTTATTTGGCAAATGTGTGTTCCTCTGGGGTATAGGTTAGCAATTTTAAACTCCCTTATATGTGCGCTAGAACTGAACAAGCAAGAAAGGTACTGCCTATCATGAGAGCCACGTTTCTCGGTGGGAGAAAGAAGCTAAAATAAAGAAGAGGGTGGAGACACTGCACCATGCGATGCTAGACTGGACTCAGAAGGATCAATATGGACTCATCTTTTATAAAATATATGTATGTGTAGGTACACGCAGAAATAAATACAGGTATGTGCGTCTGTACAGGGTGAAGTCATGACACTCCAGTAGCAGTGAGCACACCCAGTGCCCAGATCTTGGTTCCTACATTCTGTTCTGCAGTACAAGAAACCCGGGCTCGTGGAGAAGTGGTTGATTGCACGGCTGCAGCAAAGAGTATGCAAGACGACTGTGGAGGCTTTGTAATGCCAGAAAATGAGGCTGTGCTCAAACGAAGAGGACGGAAGCGTGTAACAATACACGGGCCGACGGGAGCGTGTACCAGTACACGGGCCACACTGAAAGAGTTCCCAGTAGCCAAAGCTGAAACAATTTAGCAACAAAATAAATATGGTACTGGATTCTAACACAAAGAATAAAAGAAATAACTCTGAGTTCATACCTTTGCAAATAAATAGCTGAATGGATGAATACACGAGAGAGAAGGGATAACTCTTCTTCCTGGAGAAATTTCAACGGGAAAAAGTAGAAAGGACAAGGAAAATAGAGAATCGCGACTGGAACCCCGCAACAAAGATCCACCAATAGCTGGTAGAATTAGCAAAATTTTAAAAAGAAAGGGATTATTCTCATAGCCTCAGAGAATGAACCAAATATTGATTAATTACGAAGGGGAACCAGTAAGTTTACAGGGGGGAATCCTGGTGGACACCACCCTAACATAGTGGTCAAGGTTAAGTCACCAGCAGTAAGACAGGTGGACGTCATGTACGTACCTCCTGTTATGATGCACTGAGAAGGGCCCGTCACCTCTGTGACATTCATCCCCAAAATGCACAAGCTCCATCTGATCATGAGAAAACATCGTACAAACCGAATCCAAGGGACGTTTCACAAAATAACCGACCACTACTTTCCAAAATGGCAGGGTTGTGAAAGACAAGGAAAGACAGGGGAATCGGTACTGATTGGGAGAGACCGAGCAGACATGACAAATGAATGCAAGGTGACATCCCGGATTAGATCTCCAACAGAAAAAAAGGACATCATTGGGAGCATCGGTGAAATCTGAATAAGCCTTCTGTTTAGCTGGCAGCCTTGCGCAAATGTTAATTTCTTAGTTGTGAGCATTGTACTATGGTTTTGTTAGATGTTGGCATTAGCAGACATCGAATGAAGGGGCCACAAGAACTCTGTACTATTTTTGCCTTTCTTCTGCATGTCTAAAAGTATCTCAAAGTTAAAAGTATTTTAAAAAGTGTATGGGTTAATTTTCACTATAAATGTCTTAATTCTTCAAGCTACTGATCTCCTGGTGAGGTGCCTTCTCTGCTCAGAAGTCACATTGATTTTCTCCTGCTAGCCTGCAAATACACATTAATGCTTTGGGCAGATGTATTTGTCCCTTTTTGAGATTCTGTTATTCACTCAGTGCCCACATAGCTCGTGTTCATCACTGCATAAACAAACACACTAAACATGCCGTCAGTTCCCTGGTTTCTATTTATAGTCCTTATATTTTGAACAGTGGCTCGCCATTGATCCAATAGATGCTATTAAGTCTCATGAATCCAGACCAATTGTTCAGGAGTCATTCTACTAAAATGAGGAGGAGTGAGTGAAGGAGTTCAAAAATCTAATTTCAGAGGGACCAACACAAAACCCATTTGATTTCAGGATTGCTGATTGTTACATGCTTTTGACTTTGGCCCTGGCAAACACAGTCTCCTTCCCCAAGCAGGGTGAGACAGGCAAGGGCTGCTTGGCTCGGCACGGGTGTGGGTGTCAGTGGGGCGGACGTGAAGGAGGGAGCATGGAACTATTCCCCGACCCCAGAACCATTGTTCTACCTCCTCCGATAGTCCCAAGGCATTGTGTCATGAAAAACTCCTGTGGATTTTCCCAAAGTCTTAGAAACTGCCAAGGTGGATGGGGATAGGACTTACGTGTTTGGGGGTAGGAGTGAGGGACGTTACTGATAAGACACACATGTTGACTGGCAGGTAACAGGCAGGAACCGGCCATATTACTAATTGATCTGCTGAGTCCTTCTGGTCGACCCAAGGAACCAACTAGCAAACCACACGGTGGAGTAGTGCAACATGTTCCATCCAGATTTTCTACAATTGGTTCTTCAAGTTCATGAGCAGGCTCATCTTGGGGAGAAGAAAGACATTCAGGAAGCTTAGCTTCTGCCCAAGACATGGACTTGGTCAGTGCCACCTATTTGGCTGATATTCTCTGTCATCTCTTAGTCTATTCTGGCTTGGGTTCTTGGGAAGAGGAGGGTGATTTGAACCTTAGAACATGAGCGTAAATGAGAAGATAGAAAGACCGAAAACTATCGGTGGTAAAGTTTACAACATAGAGAGGAGGTATCCAGTGTTTGATTTCCTCAATGACATCCGGCTCAGAGTCTATAACAAATCAAGTGAAGTTGGACGTTTGATGAGGAACCTCCTGCTAATTTGAGCTCATTCCAAGACAGCATATCTGACTCTTTTTCTTCCTCCTGGAAGCTAGAGAAGGGCTCTTAATTGTATCTATTTGCATGTATGTTAATATATTGAGTTCTGCCCATTTTTCTTTACAGCATGCAGGGAGTGGTCTCTCCCACCACAAACCATGGAAGTGTCCTCTAAAATCTGCCACGTCACCAGCACGGGCGTTGGTGATGCATCGCCTCCCCCCCCCCCCCCCCCACTGAACTGGAGTTGAGGGCGAGTGTTTGATGCTTTGAGAGACGCCACTGGTGATAGGAGAACATTTTATAATTAGGAGAAACCCAAATGGTCTGTAGACCTCTCCAGACAAAGTATGCCCATGACAGCCATTTTTAATTCATTGGAATTCAGTATGTGATTCTTGCCGTTAAAAGATGACTGGAAACGTGCAGATGACATTGTCCATCTCTCTTCATGTTGTCTTTTAACCGGGAACATGTCCGCCTGGCACACAGGGTGGTATCATCGTGACCATACGAAAGAGAGCATGTCAGGGGCGCTTGGTCAGTTGAGCATCCGATTCTTGATTCCAGCCCAGGTCATCAACTCAAGGCTCATGAGATCAAGGCCCACATCAGGCTCTGTGCCGACAGTGTGGACCTTGCTTTGGATTCTCTCCCTCCCTCTCTCTCTGCCCCTATCCCACTCATGCATGCCTGGATGCGCACATGCTCTCTCTCTCTCTCTCTCTCTCTCTCAAAATAAATAAACATTTTTTAAAAAAGAAAAGAAAGCACAAAAGCCTCTGCCATTTCGAGGTCTGAGACTTGGCAGAGGTTGGACTGAGTCTTCATTCTCTGCAAAACGATGCTTTAAAGAATCACACTTAGTTCCCGTACTCTATGGGACATAGCCCTCAAAGCAGTGTTCTAGTGCAGGTGTCTAATTCTAGACTAGAATTCTAGTCTAATTCCCGAGAGTGGCTATCAACCCACCACCACCACTCACTGAGGAAGTGATGCCTTTCTACCGAGATATTGGATTCCAAGGCAGGGACCCAGGTCTGAACACACTACCAGCGGTAGTGTGGGCTGGGGGGGGGGGGGGGGGGGGAGGGCGTGGGTGCTGATAGATGACAAGCACAGAAGGAAGTTCCAGATGAAAACTTCTATTCATAATATTTAAGTCGAGCTTGTGGTTATGTGAAATAGCAGTTACGTCGAACGTCTCCCATGCCACCCACAGGTGTGTGCTCTCTTTCTGTCTCTGTCTCTGTCTCTGTCTCTCACACACACGCACTCATGCACACACGCTCCATCTGAAGTTTTGCACATTCTACAGTTTCTGCGTGGGACGCATTACCTTTCCTCTTGACAGTCACCTAACAGGCTGATGTGTGGAACAGAAGAACGTGCAGGGGGAGGCCCGTGCCTCTGGAGTGGCTCTAAAAGCAGGGAAAAGTACAGATCCATGTCCGGGGGAGTGAGAGCGAAAGGTTGTGCCGAGTGCTGTCCGGGGTTTCCATGAGCGTGGAAGACTCAGCCCCCAGGAGCTGACAGTCGAGCAAGGGCGTAGACATCTGGCAATTTAAGTGGAAACCCTGAGCTGTGAGTAAAGGGTAATAAGATAAGCCTCTGGTAGCAAAGAATTCACCCTTCCTGGCCTAGGAGACAGAAGTGTCAGGGAAGAGAAGGCTTGGTGGAGGGGCCGGCACTTGAGGCTGGTTGTGACAAATGAACACAGTTTCTACAAGGACAAAGGAGGGAAGAGCACTCCAGGAAGACGGAAAACAGTGATCACATAACATCCATGGATTCGACGTGGTTGCACGTGGGGTGAGGTGTAGTGAGAAATGCATCGCATTGGATGCTTGGGGTTCTCATGACCGTGGTCACCGCACCTCTGCAGAGGCACGAGCCTGATCATTTCATATATTCGGTATGTGGCCAGGATTCTCCAATCTTTGGAAATCCCTATTGTAGGCGGCCAGGATTCCCCAATCTTTGGAAATCCCTATTGTATGTGACCAGGATTCTCCGATCTTTGGAAATCCCTATTGTGTGCAGCCAGGATTCTCCGATCTTTGGAAATCCTTATTGTATGTGGCCAGGATTCCCCAATCTTTGGAAATCCCTATTGTAGGTGGCCAGGATTCCCCAATCTTTGGAAATCCCTATTGTGTGCGGCCAGGATTCCCCAATCTTTGGAAATCCTTATTGTGTGCGGCCAGGATTCTCCGATCTTTGGAAATCCCTATTGTTTTGTTGACCATCATGGTGGCCCAGTGCACTGGTTCCCTGCTGCTTTCAGGCGCGGAATGTGTGCTGCAGGTCGGACCCTTTGAGAGTAACTGCAACTCAGTCCGCAGTGGGGCTGCTGGGAGAGAAACACAAAACTCAGCCACGGTTACCATCACATTTGAAACCGGAAGAAACAGTCCTGAGCACAGGAGCACTGTCCTCAAACTGCCAGAATTAAATGTTCTCCGGGTGGCTGTATTTAAACGCGGTGCAGATCTTTTGGTGTCTAAAGACCTTAAATATCAAACAGCAGGCTCTGGTTTAAGTGTCCAGCTGCTGTCATATTCATAGTCTTGATAGATAAGAGGTAAAGGCCACTGGGTTCTGAATAAATGTGGGAAGCTCAGCCGTGTTGCTTTCTCAGCGTCTGGCTGGCTTACTTGGTTAAAGAGAGCCAAAATGATAACACATTCAGATGACATCATGGTCCTTAAAATGGCATTGTTATACTGAAGACAGAAACCAGGCTGTGCTTCCATCCAGTGGGATGAGAAGAAGAGGTTTGGAATGGAAGGCCTGGCTGTCTCACAACCCGCAATTTCTGAGGAGAAGGAATGAAGAAGCCCCTACACGATGTTGACTTATTTCCATTTTCAAGATGAAAAGGCAATAAACCTCAGTGGAATATATTTATTTTCATCTGGGTTTTTTTTCCATTAAAGTTAGGGTCCTCTTACAAGAATAAGGGAGTCAGACATACCCAGGATTTGTCAACACTGATTCCCTGGAAATGTTTTCTGTAAGAATGGAGATGTTACATGTCTTGGTACAGAACTCCCGAGGGCTTCTGACTTGCCATTTTTCCCTTGGCTCTACACTGGGGGCTCGGACCCCCCTTTTCCTTCCTGTTTTACTTCCCGCGACTGTGTCTTCCTGTTCTTTGGCTTCCTGTTCTCAGTTTGCTTTCATCCTCACCAAGCCGAGATGAACATGTGTCATGCAATGAACTGACACACGTTAGTTCATTTGCGTTAAAAGGAATAGATGTCGTGGAAATTAACGTGTTTTTAACATCTTGAAAAGAAGGAACCATGAGAGAAACATAGAGCACTCATCTGAAAACATGGGAGAGTTGGAATATTTGGTCTGAAAAATAGAACATACTGGAAATAGTAAAGACCCAAATCCTGTGGATTCTGTGTTTCAGGATGGAGTATGGATGGATAATGGATTTGGGAAACATGTCCTGGGCATTGTCCAGGCAGTTCTTGTTCCCAACAAAAAAGAACGGAGAGGGGTGCCTGGGTGGCTCAGTCGGTTGAGCGTCCAACTCCTGATTTTAGCTCAAGTCATGATCCCAGGGTCATAGGATTGAACCCCACGTCAGGCACCACACTGATGGCATGGAGTCTGCTTGGGATTCTCTCTCTCTCCCTCTCTCTCTGCTCCTCCCCGGCTTGTGCTCTCTGTCTCTCTCAAAATAAATAAAGTTAAAAAAGAAAAAAAAAAGAATCTGTGGCCATTTAAAAAAAGGAACTTAAGAAATCATTGTAGGGACACCTGAGGTGGCTCAGTCAGTTAAACGTCTGACTTCAGCTCAGGTCATGATCTTGCAGTTTGTGAGTTCAAGCTCCACTTCAGGCTGTGTGCTGACAGCTCGGAGCCTGGAGCTTGCTTCGGATTCTGTAGCTTCCCTTCTCTCTGTCTCTGTCTCTCTCTCTCTCTCTCAAAAAATAAACATTTAAAACAAACAAACAAAAAGAAATCATTCTAATCAAATGTCCATGTTTGCACAGACTGAAAGGAAAACCCAGAGAAGTTAAGTGTTTTCTGCTATGTCCTGGGACCTGTTACTGTCTCAGCCTCAGGCTTTAGGGCTTCTGGTCCAACGCTCTTTTATAACCAGTTCCCAAATCGAAACATAAAGTCTGAAAAACAAATGTTTGATTTAACGAAGTGGTGGCCTTTCTAGGAAGGCAGTCAGATGATTGTTATTTATCGTAAAATGAGCCTGAGCCTCTTCTTTCTTGTTGAAGCGTAATAATAATGATGATATTTTAAGTGGTTGAAACACTGGTTTGAAGAACCCCTATTTTCTCCTGAGACAGCCTTCTCGTCTTTTCCTAAAACACGTGTATGGAACAAGCCACAAATTGCATGTTTTGGGAGTTTTCATCTCACTTTTCCTTTCCCTTTTCAGAAACTCAAAGACACTTTCTCTTTCATCCCCTGTCTTAGAGCCAACAAGAGTATGGATAGCACTAAGCCATGCAGGATAACAAAGAAAAATGCACAAGGGAATTTCAGATGTCACCATAAATATACAACTGGACATATAGTTACAATCCTATGATTAGGGCTGACATGAAGGGGTAGCACAAGGAGCTTGTTTGGAAATGAATCAACAGTTCTGGGTCTTGATTTTGATGGTGGTTACACAACTCTATGCGGTTGTCAAAATTCATAAAACTGTCTAGATAGGTAGGTAGGTAGGTAGGTAGATAGATACATAGATAAAATAGGTCGATAATAGATGATAGATAGATAGATAGATAGATAGATAGATAGATAGATAGATACTAGATAATAGATAGACAATAGATAGATAGATAGATAGATAGATAGATAGATAGATAATAGATAGATACTAGATAGATAGATAGATAGATAGATAGATAGATAGATAATAGATAGATACTAGATAGATAGATAGATAGATAGATAGATACTAGATAATAGATAGACAATAGATAGATAGATAGATAATAGATAGATAGATAGAAAGATAGATAGATACCAGATAATAGATAGATAATAGATAGATAGATAGATAGATAGATAGATAGATACTAGATACTAGATAGATAGATAGATAGATAGATAGATAGATACTAGATAACAGATAGATAATAGATAGATAGATAGATAGATAGATAGATAGATAGATACTAGATACTAGATAGATAGATAGATACTAGATAATAGACAATAGATAGATAGATAGATAGATAGATAGATAATAGATAAATAGATAGAAAGATAGATACCAGATAATAGATAGACAATAGATAGATAGATAGATAGATAGATAGATAGATAGATAGAAAGATAGATAGATAGATAGATAGATAGATAGATACCAGATAATAGATAGACAATAGATAGATAGATAGATAGATAGATAGATAGATAGATAGAAAGATAGATAGATAGATAGATAGATAGATAGATAGATAGATACTAGATAATTGATAGATAGATAGATAGATAGATAGATACTAGATAATAGATAGACAATAGATAGATAGATAGATAATAGATAGATCCATGATTATATGTGGTCAACTGGTGGTACTCTGTTAAAATGTTAAATCTTATTACAGTAATCATCTCTCCATCTCTCAGACTTCTACCTCTCATGTGAATGTTATTTGTGGGACCATTTTTGAGTCTAGATTGGACCTTCTCTTGAACCTGGTCACCATTCCTTCAAGGCATCTTGAATTTTCCTTGCCTCCACATCCTCACTTCTGCCTTTCTCCTTGGCCTCTGCCATCTCCCCCGCATCATGGGAGGCACCCCCCTGATCCTACCCCAGCTTGGTACATCTCATTGTCTCGGAACTGGGAGTCTCAACCTCTCTGTGAAGCTTCCTCAGGCCCCTCCAATCCATAAATTTCTGGACTTACCGAATTTACCATCCTTATATTTTTGTCCGTTGGTTCTCCCGTGCTGCCTTGTGACATATTTCAACCATCATTTATTATATTATTTATTATATTATACACCATCTCGCTCTTTGTGAATTTATCTTCACTTCCCCAGTTAGATCAACTATTGCACCCCTAGGGATGAATTCAGCGCTGTGTATAGTATGCTCGTGGATGGTGAGCCAAAATGCTTAATTGATTTGAAGGTTTGGGGTTGGACATGCGGGCATTTGAGCGACCATGGGTACGTGATTGTCTTCACCTGTCAGGTGGGGATAACAGCAGCGTAGGGGTGACATGATATTGAAGGTGGTAATTGTGTCAAATACCAGCAGAGCAAATAGCACATAGCAAGCAGTAAACTCATGGCTGTGTATTTATTCAGCAAAGAATAACTGAGCAATTGCTGGATGCTTGGGACACGGCAAAAAACAAACAACAACAACAAAAAAAACAGATGTAATCCCCAATTCTGTAAAGTATACCTTCTGAGGGGGCAGAAGCTCAAAAGATAAGTTCCTACACTTTATTGTAGGAACAAGTGGGCAGAATAATTCTTCCCAGACATAAGCAATTCCTGAAATCATCAATGTCAGTGTGGATGCCCCAACTTGCAGGGCTTTGTAAATCCAGAATGACTACGTGGGCAGCTTCGAGCCACCTGGAATGCATGAGGCTTCTGAGTGCAGGCTCAGGAGACAGTCTAGCTGAAATCGAATCCTGAGGCCATCACTTAACAGGTGCAAGCAAATCATAAGTGCCTGGACCTCTGTTCCCTTAGCTTTTTTTCCTCCATGTTATCTATCTATCTATCTATTATTTGTTTATTTACTTATTTATTATTTTTTTTTTCAACGTTTTTTATTTATTTTTGGGACAGAGAGAGACAGAGCATGAACGGGGGAGGGGCAGAGAGAGAGGGAGACACAGAATTGGAAACAGGCTCCAGGCTCCGAGCCGTCAGCCCAGAGCCTGACGCGGGGCTCGAACTCACGGACCGCGAGATCGTGACCTGGCTGAAGTCAGACACTTAACCAACTGCGCCACCCAGGCGCCCCACTTATTTATTATTTTTAAGAGAGAGAGAGAGAGAGTATGAGCAGGGGAGGGGCAGAGAGTGAGAGAGAGAATCCCAAGCTGGCCCCACACAGCATGCCCGTGGGGCCCGATCTCACGAACCATGAGATCATGACCTGAGCCAAAATCCACAGCCCACGAGTCGGATGCTGAACTGCTCTCTGAGCTTTTAAATTAGTTTAGAAAAAGAACACTGTCAAAGGATGGATCTGAGGGTTAATGCAGCACGGTGCTTGGTGCAGAGCAAACACGCATGGCTATTATCTAAGAAATCTTTGCGTGCAGGCCCTTGGGTTCAGACGGGTGCCATCTTGATAAACTCGTTTCGCAAGTGGCCTTGCTGAGCACAGAGAGTGCAGAACCCTGGAAACTGGCAAACAGCCACGCAGCCCGGCTCCCCAGCCACTGGGCAGCTGCCGCCTACATCGGCCAATGTGTATATACCCGCCTCGCAGGTACATATACGCAGCATTGTATACGCTAACTAATACTTGTATTAATAGCGCAGGGTCATCATTTTAGCTCGAATTCTATACAGAAATGCAAACATTCTTCCTTTTCTGTAATGGTTTCAGTCATCCTTATGAGCCGGGGAGAGTCACGAGGAGACAAGCTTTCAACATGTCAAGCAAGCATCCGTGTTTTCTGTCTTAAATCAGTGAGGAGGCTCCTACCCCTTTAGATAAGGACTCCATTTTCCAGGTTGTCACCTGCTTTTAGGGGAGGCTGGTGTGACCCTGTGCCTGGGGTGGAGCACAGAAAGTCCGCTGAGACCAGGCCAGGGGTCCTTGTCATTCATGCTGTACCACTTCTCTTTGCAGCCTCGCTCTCTGGTCCCCAACCTCTGCTGGTCCCCAGCCTTCTGCTCTCACTGCCTATATGAATCAGGGCACCAGAAGCAGCTCCCCGTTCAGCCGTCAGCCTTCCAGATGCTGAGCAGGGACACCCTGGAGGGCCATCCAAAAGTCCTTCCAGCTCTCTTTCTCCATCACTCAGTCCTTATTGGGACTTAAGCCTGGAAGGGCAGGGCCCTCTCTCTCCAAGTCCAGCCCCATCACACCGCTTTCTAGGGGGGAACGGGGTGTCCCTTCTCCCTCTCTGGCTGGGTCCCCCAGCCTTTTCCTCCTTCCCCCCAGGAGCCAGCCCCTCAGGGTGTCCTCCACTCTCTGTGGAGGGAGATCCTCTCTGATCCAAATCCATCAGGTGAGACTGTTGGAAGGGAACCACCAGGAAGGAGAACAAAGATGAAAATCCACTGTTGTGTACCCCGCAGCGACCATGCCCAGTGTGAGGGTGTGTGTGTGTGTGTGCGCGCGTGTGTGTAGTGTTGTTAAATAGTCACCTTCCCACTTCAAATGAGCCATAACTTCTGAATGCAAAGAAAAAGAAAAAGAAAAAATCTGTAACCATGTACGGCAACAGGTGTTGACTTGTAATGAGGTTGTTGGGGTGATAGCGGGGTTTGTGGGGTTTGGAGCCAACCACCAAGAAAGAATTCTTGAAGACGTGTTTGGTGCAAAAAGGTGATTTTATTGAAACTCACCTCTTGGGCAGGAAGAGCTGCCCTGGGACCAGGAGGAGAGACTGGTTTTATACTATGGGGCTGGGGGGAGGTGAAATCCCAGGGAAGTTTCCAGTGAAGTTTTCATATGCTAAAGGAGACTCCCAGGACAGTGGGGGCCTAGCTATTGTCAGGCTAAGTTGGTTTGCCCTCTAGCAAAGCATTAGCAGTAAGACTGTAGGGAGTTCCAGGGGAGAAGTTTTACTCTGGAGCCTCAAGTGTTTGTCAATGGCCTGTAGGTTCGAGGGAAATTGCGTTCTGCCATTTCCTTCTGCCTTTGTTTCCCACATCGCTGTGGAGGGTGATGGAGACTCCCGGTCCTGCAGGACTGTGATCTCTATCAGTTAACCATTTGTTTTTCCCCTTTCTTTTGTTCTTGGACAGCCAGGAGTGCCCAGGGAAAGTCACACACATCCCACCCAGTGGGGGTGGGGGTGGGCGGTGTTTGTGGGCTGGCAGCTTGACTTAAGCTCCCTCATCAGAATGGACTTATTGTTATGATTGCTTTGCAATATATACAGATATCAAATCATTTTGCTGTACATCTAAAACTAACATAATGTTGTATGTTAATTACATCTCAAAAAAAAAAAAAGAGAAAGAAAAAGAAAGAGAGAAAGAAACAGGTGAAAATTTAGGGAAGACGTTCCCTGTGGTCTGGTGATGAGAAGCTACCAGGTAAAGGCACCAGCAGGGGTCTCCTCAGAAGAGAGTTGGGAGCCAGGCTGAGAAGGAAGGTAGAGAGGGGGGCTGGGGTGAGCAGGAGAGGAGAGCCTCCTCAGCGGGGCGTGGGCTGCAGGGAAGGCAGCCAGGCCAATGCTGAGAATGGAGATCGGATGGGAGGGCAGGACAGCGCGTGCCCGTGTGCGTCTAGGACACAGGCTGGGGGGAGCCGGGAGCCGTTGGGAATGAGAAATAGGGTGGTAAGGTACATCGGGGATGCGGGGGCTGGGGGCGCACAGTTGTCGGCAGGGCTGAAGAGCCAGGCAGCAAAACTGAGACTTAGTGCGTTGGGCAGAATGGAGTCTATGCAGACGGAAGCCTGAGCAGGAGTTTGACGGAGTCCCTGGTTGGGGAGGCGTCTTCTCCATAGGGCTCCCCTGCAGGGTCTGAAGACGCCTAAGATTCTGTGGTTGGGTGGCGGGGGGGGGGGGGGGGGTGGCCTATACGCCGAGGGAGGCAGGACTCTGAGCTTAGTCCTCACTTTCTCACTGTGGCCTAAGCCCCAAAGTCAAGGCTCAGTGTTATGCGCTGCCTTGACATCTGGTGAAGCCAGGAGGGCCCCGAGTAATCCAAGTCTGGGGTCTCCTCCCCACTCTGCTCTGGCACATACGATCTCCTAGCCAAACCACCCTCCTTATAAAGGGGACCCAGGCCCAGCTTTTGCTCCCCTGGGAGTAGAGGGTTTCACTTACTGCCCGGCTGCAAAACTTCAAACAGCCAATCACATCCCACCTTGGGAACAAGGGGCGGCCCCACCCTCTTGAAGAAAAGTGAGAATATCTTAGCCCCTTGGCTTAGCTATTTATGGTAGGGGTCCACGAACTACCTGGACCACCTTCCTTCTTGGGATGAAGGTTTTGAGCACAGTCGCTGCTACATGGAGTTTTATTTGGCCATAAATTGCATGTGTATATCGTATTAATATCTTGTATACACTGTGATATGTAAACATTTTAGAGGAGTAAGATAAAAGCTACTATCATAAAAACTCTTAATATTTTCTCCCCCCCCCCCCCCTTAGAACCCCTAAGACGAACGCATGGTACTAATCATCCCAGATAGTCCAGTAAGCCTGTCCAAGGAGGGACAAAAGACGTGTGTATCTGAGCCACTGCCTTTAAGGTTGACGTATCAGCTCAGGAATGACTATCCCTAGTTTCAAGTTCATCCGGGAAGACAAGTGGTTTGACTCAGTTCCCACTACCGCTCCTGGGATGACAGCTCAGACAGCCTGGTCCCTTGATATAGCCTCGCTGGTCAGCCTCTCAGATGCCCCACCGTAAAAAGACTAGAAGAAGCCCAAGGCAAGGGGGGGTGAGTGTGGCCGTCACCGCTGTCGGTAGAAAGGTCCACATCCTCTCCCAGTGGTGTCATTTTGCTCAGCATTCTAGACTCTCTCCTTACAGATGTCATAAACATATTCCGTGCAATCATAAAAGGGCCATTGGGATCAAAGTGACACAGCGTCATCTCTCTGCCGGCTTCTAAGTGTTTCGCTTATGACTCCCAAGCTGACATGGGCTGTCAAGAACGTTGGCTGTCCCTCACCCTCCTGCCGACAAGCCTACAGACCCACCGTGGTTCATCGTCCGTACTTCCAGCGAAGCCAGGAAACTCCTCTGGCTGTGTGCTGGGGCCATCTGCTATTCCCTTCCCAAACCATCCACTCCGCTGATTCTCAAGCTCTCTCTCCCTACCAGATCATTCTTACCAGTATAAAAACTGATCCGTCGCTAAAAGGCACCTCCTGAGCCCTCGCCCACCCAGCTCAGGCTTCTCCTTTCTTTGCTCCTCTTCCTTGTGAAGCAAGCTCTATGGACAACATGCTGTCTGGACTTAGTCACCTCACTGGCCCTCTAGCCTGGTCCCGTCCTCCATTTTCCCCTCGACTCGTGTGGTCTTGCCAAGGCCTGTGACCTGCCTCCCACTGTCCAGTGTAGTGCGGCCTCTCAGCTGCATTTGGGGTAGTTGACCACCTTCTCCTTTCCAACACGTGCCCCTCTCTTGAATTTCTGATGCTGTGCTCCCCTGGCTTTCTCCCAAGGACTCAGGGGCTCCTTCTTTGTCAGCTTTGTGGCTTCCTTCTCCTTCTCTATGCAACCTCTGAGTGGTGCATTGTCTTGGAATTGGGCTTTAGGCTCGCTTCTCCATCTACACTCCTTTCTTAAGTCTGTTCGGCTAGTCCCGCACAATCTGTGTTCTCTCTAATCCAAAAGTTCATCCTTAGCTCAGACCCCTCCCGTGAGTCCCAGATTTGCATGAATAGTTTCCTGTTTGGGATCACCACTTAAATATCTAACAGGCATTTCAAACTGAATATGACCAAACCATAAATCTGGTTTCTACCCTCCAGAGTCTACTTATCCATGATGTCCTGAATATATCATTGCCCACTGGCCGACCAAATTAGAAACATAGGAATCCACCCTGCTCTCCTGACCTCTCTATCCAGTCAGCCACCAAGCCCCATGTATTAGCTTCCTGCTGTAACAAAGTAGCACAGAGTTGTGACTCAAAGAGCACAAATTCATCATCTTACAGTTGTGGAGGCCAGAAATCTTCCGTGAGTCTCTCTGGGCTAAAATGAAGGTGTTAGGAGGACCGTACTCCTTTTTGGATCCTCCTTTGGAGAGTCATCTCCTTGCTCATTCAAAATATTGGCAGAATTGTCTTCCTTGCAGCTGTGGGACAGAGAATGCTTATCCTGGGTGGCTGCCAGCTGAGAGCCTGTCCCTGTTTCTAGAGGCCACCCACACTCCTTCTTTCCTTCCTTCCTTCCTCCCACCACCTTCTCACAGCCCCCTTCGCCCATCTTCAAAGCCAGCGATGGTGGGTCGAGTTGCTCTCATGCTCCAAATCTCTTCTTCTTCTATTTTGTTTCTCTGACTTAGCTAGGAAAGATACTCTGCATGTTTAGAGTCCATTGGATTAAACCTACTTGGCAATCCAGGGTCGTATCCCCATCTCAAGGTCTGCACTCTTAGATACATCCATATAGTCTCCTTGGCCATGCAGGGTGACATAGTCACAGGTTCTGGAGATTAGACACAAACGTCTTCAGGGGCCATTGTTCTGCCTACATCCCATCTGTTATGTACCCAATGCATATCTCTAATTGGTTCGCATTTCTCTCTCTACCCTGCCACCTTCAGCCATCCCACCGTCCTCTATCATTGGGCTGGCCCAATGGTCAACTCACCGTACTTTCTGCTTCCACCATTACTCTTCCCCGCAAAGTAGGCAAAATGGTAGATACATGATCTTCTCCCATCCCAAGCTTAACCCTTTACCGGCTTCCGTTTACTGCTGAGACTCAACTTCAAATACAAAAAGGCCTTTGTGATCTGGTACTTGCTCCCCTCCCTAGGCTTCTCTTCCAGCGGTCCCAGTGCCTTGCTCAATAGACTATTGTCCTTCCTGCTCTTGGAAGATTCTTTCCCTTTCCCCTGTTCTTTCAATGTTTGGCTGGATCCCATCCTTAGGCAGTAGACCAAAATGCCGTGTCCTCAGCTCCACCTTCCCTGGCCATCTTATTTAAATCAGACCTTTGTTCTCATCCATCCCAATTATGATCACGTTGCCTTATTTATTGCCCACGTGGTAATGATCACAGTCGTATTTATTTTACCTTTTTCATTTATATTTGACTTGTTTCTTGTCTCTCTCCCCAAGTTGAACAAAATGGAGGTGACCGTTGCATCTATAGCGACGTCCAGTTTCTCCAGCGAGTAGCACAGGGCCTCACAACACGGCAGATCCGCGATAACTATCTGCTGACCGAATGCACCAGTGAATTATGACCACTTGTGAAACCTGAGTGTGATCCACAGCTGCACACTCAGTCAGAGAGGAAAATCCTCATGGAGGTGTTGAGCCATGCCTTCATTTTATTAGGGTAAACAGGGAGAAACAAATCTGCTAATCACCACGAATCTCCCCCCCGCCCACCCCAATTCCGGAAGGCAGAAAACCAAACCAAATGGACAGAGAAAAAAATATTGCTTCTGCTGTAAGAACTTAGAGCACCTGAACTTTTTGCTTCAAGATAAGCATAGGTGAGGTAGGCAACAAATTACGTGACTCCGAGCTGGTTCAACTCCAGAAGATCTATGGCGACTATGATCACAGCGATGGATGGATCCTGCTCACCACAGGCCCAGAATGAATGGTTATTGCTGTGAGGTCTGGCTTGCCCATGCTTAGTACACAAGGGCATGTGCTACATGTGACTATGGGCAATCGTTTTTATTATTGACTTTTATAGTCTGTGTTGCCCTTCTAGAGATAATTTGTTCATTGCTTCGGAAAAAAGAATGTAACTGTTTTACTCAACCCGTTAAGGTCTCTATTGCTTGGCTATTTGGCTTCCTACCCCACACACATCTTCTCTGAGACAACTTTATGGCTGGGTCACTTTTCATCTAAAATCTATTTCTATGTTCTGGGCTCCTATCCTGACAAACAATTCAAAAGGCACAGTTTGATCTCCTTGCTATGGATCTAGAGTGGTTAAGGCTCTCACTGGGCAATTTTCCCCGCTAGGGGACATTTGGTATTTCCTGGAGAAACTGTTGGCTCTCACAACTTGCGGGGAAAGGTGATGGAGACTGGCATCTGTGAAAGGTTAGGTTGCTGCTACACCTGCTACAGGACATCCCTCCACAACAAAGAGGTATCTGGTCTAAAACGTCAGTGCTCCTGGGGTTGAGAAATCTTGCACCAGAGCAGGAAAGGGCACATCTCTGTCATGTGCTCAATCATGTCCAGGCAGCAGAACAGGTAGTTGAGAGGGGGTCGGATGCACCACCCAAGAAAGGGCACATTTGGGCACTCAGAGATGGGACCCAGAGTTTTATTCCTCTTCACAACAACCCACTTAAAGATTCGCATCCTCAGTCTAAACAACTCACAATAATTTATGTATCTTTATTCCAAAACAAGACACAACAGCAGTGGAAATCCACTTGACCCTCTCTGTGGCATGTGGTGCCACTGACTGCTTCTTCCTTCCGGAAGCCCTTATTCCTTTTGTCTCAGGACACACATTCCCTAGGTGTCCCCCTCAGGTGTTCTCGCCATCTCCTTACCAAGCTACTGTCCTCTTGCCCTCCCATGGATAGAAGTATCTCTTCATTCCACATCTCTCCCCAGACAATCACAATCACTGTCTATTTTTAACTCTACCTCTATGCTAGCAACCCCAGAAGTACATACTCGGGCCAGACCCTCTGCTGGGCTTCTGAATTCACTGTGCAGCTACTTTTGATCATTTATGTGAATGTGCCTCAAGCATCTCAAATTCAGTACATGTATGTAACATGGAGTTGTTATTCCATTTCCCATCCACAGTCTTGTTTTTTCTCCTCTACCTTAATGAATGGATCACTGTCTACCCAAGACCCAATGATGGTGGTCAGTCTTGCCTCTTCCCTTCCCTACACAACCATTTCCAAACCTCAATTCAAATCAGGGATTGAGTCAGGTCAGTGTTTCTCATCAAGGGCCCTCCATCCCTCCCCTCTCTTGTCCTCACTGACTTTGCCTTTCCTCAGGGTAACACCATTTTCACCAGCTGCCACTGGAGCCTTCTCCTAGTGGGTCTTAGGCATTCTGGTTTCTCCTTTTGTCATCAGGGATCTTTGCACCCACCAAAGTGACTCTCCTAAGACAAAAATCTTACCATTTCAATCTACCACTTAAATACTTAGATGGCTCCTGTGTACTTGGCATATCAATTCCAAATGCCTTGCTATGGCCTACTGGTCTGCCAAAGACTCGCCCAATCTGCTTGCCTAGACTTGATTCTCTTTGCACGTCTCCCCACACCCAACATTTGAGTCTCACTGAGATTCTTGCACTTATCAATCCACCTTGACTTTCCTCATCTCACATCCTTTCCTTACACTGTAGTTTCTGCCCAGAATTATTACACACACACACACACACACACACACACAGAGAGAGAGAGAGAGAGAGAGAGAGAGATTTGCTCTAAAACCTTTCCTGAACACTTCCTACTTCCCCATCTTCTTTCCACTTGAAGAACTCACTGTCCTTTCTGTGGGATTTCACTGCTCTGGTGGATAACTGTCTCAGCGTCTGTGATTTATTGCTCTCATTTGTATTCATTTATGTCTTCTTTTAGACTATATCCTCTCTGATGGCAAAGGGCCATGTTGTGTACTACATGCCTAGCAAAAAGCCCAGCACCAGGGATGGAGTGAACACAACAATTATTTGTTGAGTTAATTGATTGAATAAGCAGTTACTTTACTCCAAACACCTCTACAGTTCTCGGTGCAGCCAATCTTTGGGACTGAAACATCAACCACTCTGGTATGAAATCCAATTTGCCATCATCTTTTTCTTTTGTATCATGTGAAAGTGTAATGTTCACTAGACTCGGGAAAAATAAAATATAAGTAATACATTAATAGCCCTTCTCCATAGAAATGAAAGGCTGTTATAAACATTCATGTAAGTCAATTCTCTTCTTAAATCACCTCATTTTTTTCCAATTATAGTCTCAGTGAAAGTCAATACCATAGATCTTTCAGAATTCCCTGACCATAAGTAACTTGTAGTTTCCTGGGCAAATAATTGTTAGTTTTATGATCTATAGCAAAGCTAAAAGCATCCAATGCCTATTAATACTGTTCTATTCACAAGCGTGCTTACATACCATTTCTCCATCCTTCCACCCCTTAGGCCCCTCTCCCCCAAATATAATGAGCAATTCAACACGGGGAAGGATGACTTTGATAATTTATTCAAATATTCCTTTATGAATAAAATTGTAGCTAGTAATACCTTTGGGCTACTCCATCAAAATATAACCAATGACTCAAATATGTCAAAAGTCATTAAAGTATCAACTTCATCTCAGAAGCCTATTAACCAATGAGAAGCCTAAAAATATAACTATGATATATTATACATGGAGAACTGATAAAGTCTGTAGGCCTTACCCATTAAGTGACACAGCAGGCAGCTGTATTCATCAAGATTCTGAAGTCATGAACAACAGACCGTAACTCTGTCTACTGTAAACAAAGGTAGGGGACAGTTTATTGGAAGAATATAAAGACGCCCAATATCAGTGGGGGAGGTTACAGACTTGGGCTCAGAAAACAGGCAGTAGGATGGGAAGCTCCAAGAAACAAGAATACAGGAATAGTAGTGATGTCCTACAATGGGAGGGGTCTGCTCAGAGGGCCTACATCACAACTGAATGAACTCCATTTTTACTTTTTTCCCTCTCTTCAAGACTTACTTCCAGGGACAACGTGTCCCAATAGCTTGGGTCGGATCCTATCTGCCCTTTTATAGAGAGGGGAACAGAACACTGTATTATACTCTTAGCTAGCTTGGGCCACCATAATAGAATACCACAGACTGGCATCTTAAACAACAGAAATGTATTTCCTCATGGCTCTGGAGCCTGGAAGTCTGAGACCAGGATGCCAGAATGGCTGTGTTCTGGTGTAGGGCCTCTAACGGGCTTGCAGATGGCCACCTTCTTGCTGTGTCCTCATGTGGCAGGAGGAGAGAGAGCTCTGTCGTATCTTTTCCGATAAGGGCACTAACCCTTTCGTGAGGCCCCCACCTTCATGACGTCATCGAGCCCTGATCACCTCCTAAGGCCCACCTGCAAATACCACCCTATTAAGGATTAGGGCTTCAACATGAATTTTAGGGAGACACAAACATTAAGTCCATAACACGGTCCTTCCGGATTGTAATCCATGAGGAAGAAGTAATTGACCAATGGCCAGAAAATAACTAATTCAATTAGTGAGTAGATTGATGGAGAGTCTGAGGTCATGATGTAACTATGGAAGACCATGAAACATTGACATATTTAATTGAATTGAGAATAAGGATTAGCTGAATTGAAATAATATTAAAGACAGCAAAACTGTACTTCTACAATTCTATGTATAATCCTATTGTAAGTCTATTGTACAGATACAATTCTATACATAATTCTATGAAAATGCAAACTGTTAAAATATGCATTATCACGTCTCTTTCCCTGTTCGTCTTCTCCCCTGTCATTAGTAGTTTCCCTAACAGAGAAACAATGACTAAGCTCCAAAAGGTTAAGAAAAATAAATGAGGGGCAAAAACATGAACGCTGACAACATCTTTTTTATTACGCTCATTTTGCGACTTGGTGGGAAACAAAACATGAATTCCTTTAGGCAGCAGAGTACCAGGGCTCCAAGCAAGCAAAGCCAGAGGGGCTTGGTGAGTGGAGGGGACATTGCTGAGCTCTTACTATGGGTCGGGCACTATTCTAGGGCTTTACAAGTGCTAACCCACAACAACCACATGACCTAATGCTATTGCTGTCTCCGTTTTACACAGGGCGTATGCCTGCAACACCAAATGGTCCCCTCGAGTAAAATCACACCCAAAATAGTAATGAGCATGTGCTTGCTGAGGGCCGGTAAAGTGGGAGTGGTCCAGGGGCCACGGAGGGCAGGGGCAGTCTTAAACAAGATGGATAACAGCACCACCATTCCCGTTGAGAATTGACCTGCCAATATTTAAAGGGGGCAGAATCAGGACCTGGTGAACCATTTCTCACAGGACCTCTAAGTATTACAGGAAACGCCAACCGGGCAAGAAGCTGTAGGAAAATCTGCCCACATCTTTCCCTTCCAGCTACCTGCTTCTACACAGGCTTGGGGTCAGGGACTGACCCTTCTGCAACTCTTCGCTGCAGGAGTTACACGTATTTAGAGACTCTGCTCCATACACTCAGCAGCTTTCACACATCCAACTAAAGCTTTGGGCTCCGCCAATGGGACACAGCTCCGGTGCTGATCTTTGCCTCTGGGGTCGGTGGTCATTTCGTATTTCTACTCGAGCATCTTTCCAGCAATATCAGAGCTCGACCAAGACAGAATTTTCAGGCTCTTCTGCCGTGATCAAGGGTGGGAGTGATCCCACGTCCTATGCCTCTACTCATAAACTTCTGCTGCATTGCCTATCTAAAAGTTTTCTGGCTCAGCATTTTTCTTTTTCCTCAATTGGCAACTCCACTCCCTGCTGTCCGCATGATGCCTCTAAATTCTTACTATCCTTTACCTTCAGGACTCCCCAAAGGCTATTGTTCATAAATACATTAAAAACCCAAATGATGACCTCTGAAAACAAAACAATCCCAACAGCACTCTCCCCGAGCTATTAATGCAGCCGAGCTTTGCCATCTAATTTCTCCTTTTCTGGAAGCATCAGATTTCCCTGAGGAGCCCTGGCCTTTAAACACTTAGAAGAAAATATCTTTTGCAGTTCAGAAGGTGCTTCTGAGCAACTGGCAGCCGCTGAGATTACTAGGAAGATCCGATGACTTCGGTATTGTGCCCAGTGAAAGGAGGGAGTGTCTTCACCCGAAAGGCAAGGGGGGCTTGATTGGCCATCAGTGGTAGAAGAGACAAAGAGGATTGACAGGAGAATAAAGAAGCAAGAAGGAGGAAAGACGCGGGAGGGTAAAGTGAGTGATGAGAATGGGCAGGTGGGCTGGCAGCCAGGCCATGGGCAATCTGGCACAGCAACAACATCACTGTCACCAAACACCAACAGACTGTGGCTTCTGTGGGGTCTGCCCACGGGGCCTTATACGTCTTGGCTGCCGACTGCGGCGCATTGGGTTGTGTCCCCGGAAAGATATGTTGAGGTCCTAACCTCTGGTATGTGTACATGAGATCTTGTTTGAAGGTAGGGTCTGTGCAAGTGAATCAAGATGAGGTCACACGAGATGAGGGTGAGCCATAGGTCCAGTGACTGGCGTGCTTGTAAGTAGAGAGAGATTTAGAGAACACAGACACGTAAGGAAGTTCATGTGTCACCAAGAGCAGAGATTGAAATGATGCAGACATAAGCCAAGGAATGCCAACATTTGCCAGCCACCATCAGAACCTGGGAAGGCAAGAAGGATGCTTCTCTAGAGCCTTCCGAGAGTAGGTGGCCCTCCCGACACCTTTATTTTGGACTCACGGCCTCCAGAACTGTGAGAGAGTAAATTTCTAGACAGTAGATTTCCGTTGTTACAGCATCGCTAGGCAACGAACACAGACACCAGACGGATATCCGGATAGTGTTGCCTCAATTTGCGTGAGACAGTAGCTGACCTCACCTTCCAGGTAATTTTCAGGGATTTTATTTTTAAGGCAATTCTTAATAGAAGTCAGGATTCTACATTATCAGTCAAACACGAAGCTTGGAAGGGACTGTAGCCTAGCATCATGTTTGCCAAAGTGTCTTCTCGTTAGAACAGTTTCTCAACCTCCACACGACTGACATTTGGGGTTGTCATGGGGGCCAGATTGCTGCCCCGTGCATTGTCGGGTGTTGAGCAACATCCCTGCCCTTCGTCCAATAGATGCCAGTTGTACCCTCCCCTCAATCGTGGCAATTGAAATCTGTTGACATTGTCCAATATCCCCAGGGAGAGGAAGCAAACTCATTCCTCATTGGGAACCAGTGATGTAGTTAGTATACTTACCTCGTGCCTGTCCCTTGCACAAATCACTTCAGCGAGGAGACAAACATCCTTCCATAGCTTCTACAAGGAAGGAGTCCGAGATGACGAAGTGGATGCAAACTGACGTGATCTGGGTCAGAGATACCCTACAGGTGCGGGAGGTCCCAATGAATCAAAGGTGGCTGAGCTGATCAGAAGAGGAGGGTTTAAGGAGGGCAAGAAAAACTCTCAGTGAGTAGGAGAGATGGGCTCAGGCTTTGACACCCTAACTCTGCAGGAAGGCTGGTGCATGACCTTGGCCAAGTGGACCTGATGAGTCTCGCTCCAACTTGAGGAACATTCAGATGACCTGAAAGTAACATCAAGGGGTCCACGCGAATGCAAGTCCTGAGAACGGACGCACTAAACTCAGTGCACACGCCTTGCATTCCAAGTCAGCATCTGTCAGTACGCCCAGGGCTATACGGAGCCTGCCAAAATAACTGTTGTGCGTGGCAACATGATAAACCACTGAGAAGAGATTAAATTATCATTGACATCAATTAACAATAAAATAAACATAAAGTAAAAAAAAAAAAAAAAGAGCAACTCAGATTATAATACTCTAGGGAATAAGAGGGTTAGCCTTCAGCTGTCTGGTCAATTAGTGAAATTCCAGATTCAGGTATCGAGATATTTATTTAAGCAAACCCTTTCTGAGAAATCATGTACCAAGGTCAGTAAAGCCCACAGCCTCTGAAGTCATAGAAAGCATACTAAAACATGACTGTTGCAAGCATGGCAGCCTAAATATTCAGACCAAACTCTTGCCTAGGCAGAAGTGACCCAAATTCCTTATAGAGCAGAGGTGGAAGGTTGGCTGAGGCACACACAACCGACCTGAAGACCTCATAAAGCAGCTACCTATGACAACATTATATTTACACACCAGCGTGGCTGCGGCCCTAGGTGGCGGGGGAGTGGGCTTCTCCCTCTTAGAGCCCATGTCCTTTGTCCTTGTGATCCTCATCAAAAGTGTAAGAAAAATGGAAGGTGGCACCACAAACCTCCTAGGAAACACACCTCATTCAGGCTCTCAGGACTGGGTTTTACATCTCCAGACACACCCCACCTGCTTCCCTCCTGAGCGCTCTCAGATCCCGTTCTCAGCAGGTGTTTGCTGTGTGATTGCATCTTCGGGCAAAGCGCTTTGTCTGACAGTTGGCCATGTTAAATACACTTTTTTTTCCCCTAGGGGGATTGAAATATTAAAAATAATCTCAGAGAACGCCTGGATGGCTCAGTCGGTTGGGCATCCGACTTCGGCTCAGGTCGTGATCTCCCAGCTTGTGAACTTGAGCCTCGGGTAGGGCTCTGTGCTGACGGCTCGGAGCCTGGAGCCCGTTTCCGATTCTGGGTCTCCCTCTCTCTCTGCCCCTCCCCGGCTCACACTCTGTCTCTCTCTCTCTCTCTCTCGAAAATAAATCAACATTAAAATTTTTTTTTAAACTTAAAAGAAACAATCTCAGAAAACTATTATACTTTTTCAACCTTGCTTTCCCAACTTCAGAGGAGCCTTTAGGGCAATGTGCTCACAAACACCCCCAAATAATGTTCCAAAGCAGGAGCCATCAGGCAGCCTGGCTCTTTCTTCAGGACTTGTGTTCCCCAAGGTACCTAGAAGCAGGCTGGTGGTTTATCAAGAGTGCACAATCGCCTTTCAGAATAAGTGGGGGCCTGGAGTCAGACTCCTAGCCTGGATCAAGGTGGTCTGGGCTCTGGGAAAGAAGGATCAGGAGTCAAGGGCAGTTAGAAGGTGCTTGTTGGGATAAAGCTAATGGCCACACCAAGTGCCAGTGCGAGGGTTTAGGCAGTGAGGTGGAAACAAGGGCAGGTGGAGGAGGTGTGCTGACAGAGCGGGATGCAGAGCCTGGGGTGGGCGCTTCCCGAGATGCCCAAGCATCACCACGGTGGTGTTACAGGTGGGAGCGTGTCCCCCTAAATTCATCTGTTGAAGCCCTAACCTCCAGGACCTCAGAATGTTTCCTCACTTGGAAATAAGGCCTTTGCAGATGTCATGAGTCAAGATGAGGTCATACGAGATTAGGGCAGGCCTTAATTCTACAAGGCTGGGGGAAGCGGGGGGAAGCCGGGGGAAACCCAGACACAGTCACACACACCTTGTGTCTTGTGAAGGTTGGAGGTGTGCTTCCATCAGCCAAGAAACTACCAGAAGCTAGAAGAGAAGCCTGGAACAGACTCTCCCTCACAGCTCTCAGAAAAAACCAACCAACTTCACTTGCACCTTGATCTTAGACTTCCAGCTTCTTGAGTGGTGAGACAGTAAATGTCTGTTGTTCAAGCCACTCGGCTTGAGCTGCTGTGTTCCAATGGCCCTACGTGCTGACATGGGTGTTTCGTGCCTTCCAGAGGGCATGGCTGCTGTAAACCCCCACTCGGTATGAACGAAGGACCGATAACGAATAATCTACTCATTATCTTTTCTGGAACAACACTAGTAAACCTTACTTATCTAACACCCCAGAGGAAACTTACTACAATCAAGTGTTTTAATACTTGCAAAGTCTTTCTTTTTGAGACTTAGAGTTTGGATCACTTTCCACCCGAGTTTAAAGAACCCAGAAATATATCTCTGTGCCAATTCAACTTATAGGCTTCTGACAAGAGTAACATTTGAAAGTCAGAAACCAATTTTTTTCTGTTTTCATCTTTGAAATCCGTTTTAAAGATCACACTGTAACTATTCCTCCTTCTACAAGTTTTTCCAATAGCTCTTATGCCAAACCCAATAAAACTTTGACCCGAACTGACCCAACTATCTCTACAAGAGAAGAGTGCGTTTTGCTCAGCCTTCTCTTGTTTCATGGATTAACGGAAAGTGTCAGAATGGTGTGGAACACAAAGTAATCGCTGGGCAGAGAGCTTAGAACATTTTAGATGGAATTTGCAAGTTAAAACAAACCTTCCCCGTCACCCTGACCCCAAATGCTTTCACCCTGACAAGGTACATTTAAACAACAACAACAACAACACCCTTGTGAGAGAACTAAATTTGTATGCCAAATAATGGTGCTGAAGCAAGGCCCAAATGTGTGTATATTTTCAACACATAATACAAAGCCATAATCAGACTCTGGCCGGTCATTCCCGGTTAGCAATGGAATACATACATTTAAGTGACAAAATGCCATTTGCTCAGAGATGTTAATTACATGATGATCCTAAGGGCAAGCATGTAAACAGTGATTTGTTAGCGAAATCACAGCCCAACAATGGCACGTAAAGGAGGGCAAACCTCAGAGGGAGACAGACGTGGGTCCACTCTCCTTACTGGTCTTTGTGCTGTTGGACCCGCCGTGCTTACTAACAACTTTTCCTTCAGGCCAAGCTCATATTATCTTTGTTGGTATCAAACAAGCTTCGTTTGTCCTGGATTTATTTACAATCTTTCTGATGACAATTCAGAGAGTGAATCATCCCCACAGTGACAGCATAATTATATCCACGCACCAACTTGGGGGTGCCAGATTGGTCCCAACATTGGTATGCTGGAGGAGAAATGAGGAGTTCAAAAGACCGAAGCCTGGTTAAAATCTTCGAGGACTGAAATTGGTTTTTAAAAATGGCGGGGCCACAGGGGTGTCTGGCTGGCTCAGCCGGTAGAGCACGTGACTCTTGATCTCGAGGTCGTGAGTTCGAGCCCCGCATTAGGCGTGGAGCCTACCTCAAACAAATAAACACACACCCACAAACAGGTGGGGCAGCGAAGATACATACAAACTGATGCAAAATGTAACTGTTAATGCGGGTAAGAGGGCATTGAGAACCTTCTATCACCTCAATGTGTAAACCCATGCGGGACGAGACAGCCATTAAACCCAACCATACCAGGAGCACGGTGTCGTGCTCCCAATGTTTCACAAGGTCAAAATCTGGACTTGCCAGTTTCTCCCTCAAAAATAAATGCCTCTCCGAACCTCTATTCCCGTGTACAAGCACTATCATGACACAAGTGACCCAGGCTCGGATCCCTTCACTAGGACCTCATTCACTAGTTTCACAAAGCTCTAAGCACCGAGCTCCCAGCCTGGTGGGGAAGTCAGAAACCAGTCCCACAGAATGTGCTACAAGCCACAGCAGCAAGATGCAGAAGGGTCCACGGGTCTGCAGGCCTGAGGTGCCCCACCCAGCATGGCCTCTTTCAATGGGTCCCATCACTTACCAGAGAGAAATAGCATTTCACTTCTTTAGAATGATTAGGGAGAACTATGTGTACCTCGTTCCTCATGAGAAAGAAGCTCCGTAAGCCTTTTGTAACTTTCATTAGAACAAATTCAATAAAAAGCAGTAAGCAAACAGGATGTTTTTCCCCCACTGAAATATAAGTGTCACGAGAGCAGGATTTCTATTTTGTTCACACTTGGCAGTTACTAGGTGTTCAATAAATATTTGCCAAGTGAATGAAGGAATTTCGTCCCCCTTTTTCCGTGGCCGGAATGAGCCAGCAGTCTTGGGTCAGTGAATCTGTTTGGACACCGGAACGTGCCTGTGTGGACTGAGCCAAAGATAGTCCTGGAAGGGAGGGCTGAAGCCGAGGGCACTGATCAGCCTAAGTGATCACCTGCCTAAGCCGGGTTCTCCCACCCAGCTCTTATCACCAATAAACCGGATTTCATCCCTACAAGTCTGGCTCTGTGTATTCTGTTGGGTGGGAAATCACGTGAGCCAAAAGGGGCATTACGTATCGATCCCTAAATTCCCCACGTTCGGTATATGGAATGTATAGACAGCACAGGGTATAAATGTCTGGATACAAGCTGGGAACCTTAAGTAATGAAGGGGAGTTGGTGAGATGGAAGGTTGTAAGGCAGTCAAGACAAGTATCTGTTGGGCACAGCTGCAAATGGCCACCGCTGTCCCCTCCGCCATCCTACAGGGCCTGGACTCATAGCCAGCAGCTGGTGCTTACAGGGAGAGAGCTTCTCATAACAAGGGGGCACCTTAACACCCCTATGCCTCCAAGCTGGCCCCACAGGCCTCACTCTGCGGATGGCTGCAGCTTTCTCTTGAACCTCAAGAGTGCAGCATCCCCGGGCATCCGGGACTTTCTTGGCAACGGTGATGGGGCTTTAATCACTGCTTTCTGGGTGATGGTGATGGAGTTTTAATCACCGCTTTCTGGGTGATCTCAGCCAGGCCGGTAGGCAGGGATTTTCAATTATTATCAGCAAAGGTGAGAACCATGCTCTAGGAATACAGATATTTGAAATGTTGACACAAGATTTTAGAACCCTTCAGATGAGGGTTCTTTGGTTCACCAAAAACCGATGGGAGGAACCAGAGGGAAATCATCCCTGAGGCTGGATTTCCCAGACCTTTGCAACTGCACAGACGACAACAGAAACGAGTCACTATGTCACAGGACTTAAAATGTGTGGTCATAAAACTTGGTGGCAACCACGCCACTGGACAGAGCCAACCCTCAAAGCAGCCTGAGGGACACCAAACATAAGACTCATAGGAGGAATGCAAACATGAGAGAAAAGCTGCCACCATCACAAAATTGTACACTATGCAAGAAAATTGCGTTGTCCCAATATGTCTCCAAAATGCCTCCTCCAAGAAAAGGGACAATATATGTAAACGGTGCCACAACTGACCTCTTGCAAGCAGTGTTTTTCCCATGGAGCCAACTCCCTAGATCATGGTGCCCTGGCATCAATGGCATCCCGCAAAGAAGAAACCAAGGATGCTGGGTTTTCCCTGTCCACCAACCTGCTCTCAGATACCATGGAGCTCCCGCTGCATATTTGACATCGGTAACACAGGTCAAGATTTAACCAAGTATGATGTCCTGAGAGCCACATTTCACTTGGGGTCCCTCCCTAGGCCTTGAAGTTAGTGATGTAAAGCCAGTGCTGTGGTAATTCTGTCACCACACAGACGACTTTATACTCTTTAAAGTGGGGAACAAAAAAGGGAACTAACTCAACTTTGAAGCCCAAAGGCATGAAGCCCATCGCGACAGATGGTAACCTGGTTCACACACAATTGTTGAAAAATCCCAGACTCTAGTGCACACAAAAAGAAACAGAAGAGGGCTTTAATTTCGTCGAACATTAATTTAAAATCAGGAATTACGTATAGACTTTGGACTTGACTTCCAGAGAGCAAGAATATTTGATTTTGGACTTCATTACTTTTGACACAAAATTAGCTGAACTTTAACTTGTAAGAATATTTAATATTTGTAGCTTTAGTTTCTTCCTGAAAATTTGTGCTAGTCCTTAGGGCTGTTTGTACTACCCCAGCTGTTGTCTTCCAGGCTTGTGGGAGCATTGGGCTTCTGTGCTCCTCTTGTATTTAGGGATTGCCGTGTCACTTGCTTTGGCCTATGACATGTGAGCAGAAAAGTCATGGTCACTGCCAAATGGAAGCTTCAGGCACTAGTGTGTGCTTAACTAAGCTTGGTGCTCCCTCTGGCACACGGCCATCAATATTCCAGATGGTGGCTGTTCTCCTAGCCAGGTCTCAGAGTAAAGACCACCGTGAGGCAGAACAGAGCCCCCAGCTGGCCAGTGAAGTCCTCAGGAATAAAACTTCCCAGGGTTAATCCACTGAGACCTAGGGATCGCCTGCTACTTCAGCATAACATAGTCTATCTTACGAAAATAGAATTTAATAAAAGAAGGGCTTTATATTCAACTTGAGCCCTCTCCAGGTTGTTAACATTTTATTCCCAGATCATCTTAATGTTGACATTTAATCACACGGCAGAAGCTCCATTGAGCAATACGGCTGGGAAAAAATGCAAAGAAATAGAGAGAAGAATAAATCTCCAGCCTCGACTCCAGTGTGGCTCAACGTTAATGTGAACATTTCACTATTTCAACCCGATGGATAGCTTCTGGGAGCAAAATATACACTTCCCAGTGGCAGTCCCAGGAGTGTGCCCCAAGGAGGAATGGGCATCTGAAGGCAGGGGCAGGGCTGGCCAGATGGACAGCCACCAGAGCAGGGCAGGACGCCTCTGGATCCAATGGTTAAGAGAGCCAAAAGCACAGGGAAACTCTTTTTCCATTTCTTGTATTTACGCGTGGAGGGGAAGTTACTTGAATGACTCCTGGCCTCTTGCTGTAGTCTCACCGATCTCTTGCCAAGGAGGAATGGGTGTCGGCCATAGGCTTATGCTCCATGATTGCATAAGACTGATCTCTTAGAAGACTGAAAGCATGAGGGATGCAATCTCCTTCCTTCCCTCTCCACCTAGGACCCATGGGAGGCAGCCAAAGGGTAAAATTTCTGACTCAGGGATCCCAACTCGAGAGCTGCTCCAAAAAGCAGATGGGAGAAGGGGTGAGCAGAGAGGCAGCCAAGCCCATCAGGAGAAGGCATGAGCTACATGGAACCACCTCCCTTTGATGAGCAACAAAACCGATGTTTTGGTCTCCATCTGTCTGCTTCTGCATCTGCTTTCCCATTGGTTTCCAACTCTGGTGGTGAAGAGAGGGGTATAATTTATGAGCCCCTAAGAATCCCATCAGTGTCTCCCGCTGAGCGGCCATGTGAGCCCATATGGAAAACTAACAGCCATGGTGTGGCACCGAAAGCAGCGGGGCATCCGTCGTGTGCCCAGGCCTTATGGTCGTGCCACTTCCTTGTGGCTCCTGCTGCTACCAGCTGCTCACTAAGGCCAAGGGGTCCTCGAGGGGCAGGGACTCTTTGGCAGACTTGTAGAGAGCTGCCACATACTTGGGAGGACTGTGTGTGTGTGTGTGTGTGTGTCTTTGGGGGCCCAGGGTGCCTTTACTATGGAGACACAAAAGATACAAGATGTCCCTGCCTAGGAGAAAAGTGGCAGTCAAAAGAGGGGCAAGAAACCCTCCTCCACTGTTAAATAGGGGGACATTTTGAAGGGAGGGAACCCCAGAAATATGGTGTGGTATTAATTGCCTCTCCAGAAAATGTCTGTCATCCCTTTAATTTCCATAACGCTATTCGGGGGACTGACAAAGTCCTTGGCAATATCGTTTAAATCTTTTAATAAAAAAAGCTATGAAATAATGATAATGTTATCATCTTACCTAACTTTTCCTTTTCACTGCTAGTGCCCGGTTCAGGCCTTTAGCACCATTCCTCTGGGCTACTTGGTCCAAGCCAACGATGCTAAGGGAGATCAGAATCCCGCCCACTCACTTCTCCATCCGGACCCACTTGGAAAGGAGAGTGGGGCTCTGCGTGGTCAGGAAAGGGGTACAGATTGCACCCCACTGCAGTTCACCCTCTTTGCACACTGGCTGGGCGGTCCCAGCTCTGTCGCCCAGGGGAGAGTGAAGTCCATGGGGGGATATCCGGGATCAGGTGAAGACAGAGGCTTCCCCCTTGCAGTGTGAAAAATTTTATGGTGGTATCATCAGACGTCTATCTATCTGTATCTCTACAGATACGTACTATAAGCTGGGTTTTAAGAAGCTAAAGATTTAGAAACCATATAAAATATTACAAAGGTTTCATATTGGTAAGAAAAGAGAAATGATGTAGTAGAAAATTGGTTTGTAGAAAAGCCAACTCAAAGGAGCACCAAACACGAGGAGAAAGAAACTCAAACTCAATAGTAATTAAAGCGACAATGTGACGCAACTTTAGATGGACAAATATTAGAAAATGGAAGTCCCAGTCGTTATCGAGAATGTGGAGAAATGGGAACTCTTTAAAGCAGCTAACAGAAATGTGACTTGGTTCCTCCTTCTGGAACACCTATGAAGATGCAAACTCACAGCGCCTGGAGGGCTAAGTCCATGGAGCCTCCACTCTTGATTTCAGCTCAGGGCATGATCTCACGGGCTTGGGACTGTGCCCCGTGTCATTGAGTGTGGAGGCTGCTTGGGATTATATCTCTCTCTCTAGTTCTGCCCCTCCCCTGCTTGTTCTCTCTCTCTCTCTCTTTCAAAGTCAATAAATAAACTTCAGGGGAGCTGGGTGGCTCAGTGGGTTGAGCATCTAACTTGGGCTCGGTCATGATCTCACGGTTCCCTGAGTTCTAGCCCTGCATTGTGCTCTCTGCTTTCAGCCTGGAGCCTGCTCAAACCCTCTGTCCCCCCCCCCCCCCACCAGTCTCTGCCCCTCCCCTGTTGGTGCTGTCTCTGTCTCTGTGTCTCAAAAATAAATAAATAAATGTTTTTTAAAAAAAAGAAGTGAGAAGGTAAAATATGGATCCATATCGATGTACTTGTTGAGGGATCTTTGATGCATTGAGAAAACATTTTGGTAAATAAACAAACAAAAATTCCCCAGGGTGTATAAATGCCTGGAAAAGATTTATAAGGAGCAGGAAAAACAGGCACAAAAAACATGTGCTATTAATGTTAGCCACCCCCCCCAACCACCCCCACCCCCCCCACCCCCTCCCTCCCCCAGTCCTGGGATAATGGAGTTGGAGAGTGGTCTGGGGGAGAAAATTCTGTTATTTATATTTTTATTTTTTACGTTTATTTATTTTTGAGAGACAGAGAAACAGAGCATGAGCGGGGGAGGAGCAGAGACAGAGGGAGACACAGAATCCAAAGCAGGCTCTGGGCTGTGAATGGTCAGCACAGAGCCTGATGCTGGGCTCGAACTTGTGAATGGCGAGATCATGACCTGAGCTGAAGTTGGACGCTTAACTGACTGAGCCACCCAGGCACCCCAAGAGTCTCTTTAAAAAAAAAAAAACAACAAGCATACATGGCTTCTGCAATTTGGAAGAGAAAAATCTGATGTCAGGACTTTGAACATTGTTGATTTTCAGTAACCGTCACATTGCCCATTTGGTAGCTTGCCTTAGGAGCAATGAGTTTTGATAAGATGAAAACCAGATTTAAGTCTGCTGTGTGCCTCTGTCCGTTGCCTACTGGAAACGCTTGAAATAATTTTGCTGAAAATGACCCCTGAGTCCTGGGGTCCGATTAGACTTCTGTCCAAGAAGGACCACTTTCGCCCTCGTGTGGCTATCCCTGGGCTTGAGATGACCCCTGTCTTCATCACAAATGGTTTGGGCCATTTGTCCCAAATAACGTTGGTGTTTGGGTCACGCACCTTCCTGGGCTCCCTGACGTCTCACAAGGATGTTAAGAAACAACTGTTGTTGGGACACCTGGGCGGCCCAGTCGATTAAGCGTCCAACTCTCGGTTTCAGCGCAGGTCACGATCTTGTGACTTGTGAGTTCCAGCCCCACGTGGGGCCCTGCACCGACAGTGCAGAACCTGCTTGGGATTCTCCCTCTCTCTCTGCCCCTCCCCCCATTCTCTCTCAAAATGAGCAAAGAAACAATCAAACTTTAAAAATTAAAAACAGAAACAATTGCTGTTATCATTTTTATGGAATATTTTTATTTTTATTTATTTTATTATTTTTTTTAACATTTATTTATTTTTGAGACAGAGAGAGACAGAGCCTGAACTGGGGAGGGGCAGAGAGAGAAGGAGACACAGAATCAGAAGCAGGCTCCAGGCTCTGAGCCATCAGCCCAGAGCCTGACGCGGGGCTCGAACTCACAGACCGCAAGATCGTGACCTGAGCTGAAGTCGGACGCTTAACTGACTGAGCCACCCAGGCGCCCCTTTATGGAATATTTTTAAAAGGATTTAAGACATTTTAATTCTTAGATGTTAGGTGTTAGTTTTCTTTTATGTACTAACACAGTTCCCAGAGGGGGAGGCGACAGGGAAAGCATCCATACGTTCTCCTCTCTACCTCGGAGAAGGTGTTCGTCACATCTGTATGTGCTGGGTGGGACTATCTTAGAGGCGCGGAATGGACTTGAAGAGAATTTAGATCCCACCTCAGCCTCCCTCACAAGCAAAGGAGAAAAGCGGCTCTCACGATTCCTTGGAACTTTACCTTCTACCATTGTAAAGCATATTTTACAAAATTTAATTTAGAAAACGTGAAGGAAAAAAAAACCCATCAGTGCCCATAATGCTGCTATCTGTCCCTTCCAAAGGACATGTGATGTTATTTATGTCTTAATGTAAGGGGCATGTTACAGGACACTGGTGGGCAAAGCCACCCCATCCTCATCATTCTCAAAGCCACTGTGTGTGTTTCAATCCAGTTATGGACACAGCTAACAACCCCGGACTAAAAGCAAGAATGGGGCCCGATCGATCAGAATTAATTTGGTCTAAATGATGTTTGAGAGGCGCCCATGTGGCTTTGTAATTAGAACCCGAAGCTGGCGTCTTCCCTGCAGAGAATACGGATGCTGACATTCCAGTCCCTCGTGGCACTTGGCATCGTCACAACAACTGCCGACCCGTGTCCCGAAGCTCCCCTCATGAAAACCAGCCTGTCAGATGTCAGGAGCACGGTGATGAGTCCGCACAGGTCCATTTAGAACTCTTGCTCCTTCTCATCCATATTCATCACAGTTGGTGTGAATTCACGAGTGACGGCGACATGTTTCTGTCAGTTCCTTAATGCCTCTTAGAAACACGGGCACTTTTAACAAGTGCCTGCCCGATGGCCAAGCAAACCCTCCGGGGTGATTTTTTTCCAAAGAGAGACCACTTTGTTAAAATAGGACACTTCCCAACAGTCTCCCTGCTCATCGGTCCCCGTTCACTGTGTCACTATGCCAGCATCATGTGGACAAACCACATGGGACGCATTGACTGTTTTCATAGCTCTCCCTCTTTCTGACACAATGGCCGTATCTTAGATGGAAACTAGTAGTTATTTCTTCAACACATGGAAAAGCCAGCAATAGCAGACCATAGCAAGAGATTTAAGAAAAGTGGGAAAGGATTGGGCTGCTCTTCTCTCCCCTTCTCTCCATTGGAGGACTGGTGTGATCTTGGGAATTTGCTAGAGTACCACAGGGAGCACCTGGAAAGAATAGCTAGCCTTTCTGTGGCTCAGCACCCAGGTCCGGGACGGCCTGGAAGGTAGGAGAGGGCCCAGTTCTCCAGGTTAGCACCTGCCTCCACCATTCACCAGGCCACCAGCTGGATTTCTGTGCCTCCATATGTCCTTACATTTAAAAGAAGGTCGAGCGTAAATGACATCAACTTCAGAAAGCTGGTATGAGACTTAAATGCCCCTTCCCATAAACCTCTGAACACAACATCTGGCATAGTGTGTGTGCTCAAGAGATATTAACTTTTATGATCATTACTAATAACGTATCAAAGTCCGCCACTACTAGAACCTTCCACAGATCCTGTCTTTTTCCAGAATTGGTCTTGGCTGTTATATTTGACCAACGATATACATGTATGAGATGTTCCAAGGTGTGGAGATGCATTGTGTCCATAAAACAACACTTTTCTGCATATCTTTCTTAGATGCCCACATAGCCTTGCCTGTTTCAAATGCAGTTATTAAGTGGATAGTTAATGTCTACTCCAGGAATTAGAAATGCTACCCTGGGGACCCAAAGTTTCTGACTATGTGAGCTCCTGCCACAGAAAGTCATTGAACCTACTAACCCTCAGTTTTCTTAACAGCACAGTAACTTTACCAGATAATCTTAGAGATCTTCTCTAGATGCTTGGTCCTCTATTCCAATCCCTATCACAGAGAAGGTACTAAATAAGCATTTGTAGAGTAAAAACGTGGATAAATGAATAAGATCCACTTGGAATAATTAAATCCGATCCATCCTTTTCCATTTGAAGAAAAAAAAAACCTATTCATTGATTAGATACTTCAACAAAAATTAATACTTCTGTCCGCTTTATTGCGCTACCCATGTATTGACTGTATAAAGAAATAATAATGATGCCTTCTTAGGCAGATGATAAATACAATAAAATATAGTCTAGCAGTGATATGTAGATTGTGAGGGTAGTAAATGCAATTAAAGTATTCTAGTGTCCTTATGGTTTCTGGGGGAAAGACCAGAGACATTAATTTATATTTGTCTGTAGTAAGTCAAAGGTGCATAGTTTACCTTTGATTGTAATTACTGAAAGAATAGTAAGTGAATGCATGACTTCCACAGTGCATTGAATGGTGGCCCACACAATGATATGATCTTAGCTCCTGGAACCTGTGAACGTGACCCTATTTAGACATGGCATCTGCACAGAGAGGAAATCATCATAGATTGTTGAGGTGCACCCTCAATCCAATGAGAGGGGTCCTTCTAACAAACAGAAGAGAAGACAGACATGAGGAGGAGAAGACTATGGAATGACAGAGGCAGAGATTAGACGGACAGTGCCACAAGCCAGGGAATGGGAACAGCCATCGGAAGTTAAAGAGGAAACGAAGGATTCCTTCCTAGAGCCTCCGGAGGGGGGTTGGCCTCGCCGACACCCTGACTTCATGCTTTTGGCCTCTAGGACTGTGAGACAGGAAGCTCCTATTGTTTCAAGCCACCATGTTTGTGATCATTTATTACAGCAACCCTAGGAAATGATTTCCATTTCCAAGCTCATAATGGAAAAAAGTACTTTAAAAACTAAAAAATAACTTACCTTTATAATAGTCACAGAGGTGACGAGGAATTTGCAACATAAAACCAACAACAGGCTTGCATCCAGAATATGTAAAGAGTTCCCATAAATCAGGAAGAATGAAAACACAGCAAAATAGAAACATAAGTAAGAGATTCGAACAGTCTACCCAAGTGGCCAATAAATACACGAAATCTGGCAGGAGAATACCAGATAAAACCATGATGTAGAAGCACCACACACCCGTAGAAAGGCAAAAATGAAAACGATGGATGATGCCAAGTGATGGTGAGGAACTGAGGCAATGAAAACACGCACACACCGCTCACAGGAGCGAATATTGGCGTCACCACTATAGAAAACTAGTTGGCATTATTTATTAATGGTCTACACAAATATCTGTGGCTAAGGTGTTCCACTTCTAGGTGGATACCAGATGGAAGTGTGTGTCTAGCTACATCAAGAGACAGAATGTTTTGGCATCACTACTCTTAAAACTAGCAACAACCCACATGTTTGTAAGCAATGACAAATAAATCGCAGTATACGTGAACAGCAATAAATAGGGACAAACAGTAAAGAGTCCGCAGAAATAAAAACATAAAAACTATAGCTACATCTAATGACATGGTCTCTCAGAGACCTAATGAGTGAGAAAAAAACATCCAAAAGAATGAGCATTAAATCTAATTCATTTGTATGAATTGGCCAAAACTAAATTACTGTGGTAGGGACGCACGCCTGAGAGCTAAAAGAATAGATCCGTACAGGCGCATGTGTGAGAGAAGTACTGAGTGGCTTGATGAAGGGCTGTCTTCCCTAAGTTCTCATTTTATTTAAAAATATCGGGGCGCCTGGGAGGCTCAGTCAGTTGAGCGTCCGACATCGGCTCAGGTCATGATCTCACAGTTTGTGAGTTTGAGCCCCTCGTCGGGCTCTGTGCTGACAGCTCAGAGCCTGGAGCCTCTTCAGATTCTGTGCCGCCCTCTCTCTGCTGCTCCTCTACTCACACTCTGTCTCTTTCTCTCTCAAAAATAAAATAAAAGTATTAAAAATTTTTTTAAAAAAAGAGTAAATCAATGAATGAAAGAATCAGGGGCCCCTGGGTGACTCAGTCATTGAGTGTCCAGCCCTTGATCTAGGCTCAGGTCATGACCTTGCAGTTTGTGAGATCAAGTCCTGTGTCGGGCTCCACTCTGAGTATGGAGCCTGCTTGGGATTCTCTCTCTCCCTCTCTCTCTCTCTCTCTCTCTCTCTCTGCCCCTCCCTTGCTCACACACACACACACTCTCTCTCTCTCTCTCAAAATAAATAAATAAACTTAAAAAAAAAACAAAGCAATCAGATGTTAATTTAGGAAAGAAATTCAGTGCTAAGAATTGACTACCGTTAACTATTTTCCATCTATAACTTTTATTCCTGTAACCCTATCGTGAGTTATCAGGCATATTGAAACTTACTGAGAAAAGAATAAGCTACCACAATTCTCAGAGGTCATGGCCCACCATCTTGAAAAGAATATCCATTTGATTAATACACCATTAATAATTATTAATGATCTTTGTAAAAAAAAAATCAGTCTTTCCTCTATAGCCAAAACAATTTTTCTAAATCAGAAATTTCTGAAATCAAGGCTATGTAATGTTTGACTTTGAGCCAAACAAGCAATAAGTCTAAGAAGCCCTGGATGTCTGATTTCTTGGACTGAGGATGCCACCCAGGACCTCAAACCATGCTTGGACCTCCTTTGGTGGCCGATCAAGGTCTTTGGTGGTCTCTGAGCAGATAGAAAAGGAAGTGTTACCATGGGTGATCATTAAAAGGGCACCGGAAACTATTGCAACTTGGACTCGTACTCCCTCCCTTCTGACCCTAACTGCAATTCATTAATTGTATACCTACTGATTGAACACTATGGCCAACTGATTGGCTCAGCTTTCCATGTCGCATACGCAAAAATCAGTGGTTTCCATAACTTTCCAAATGGTCGTGGTTGGGTGTAACAGGTAAATTGACATTTATTTTAAATTCCACACCCTCCCCTCCTCACAATTCCCCCTGAGATTCACCTCGGCCTCTGCCCAGTGAAGAATCAAGTGCCTGGAATGGTTCTTCAGGAGAACTTTTCTTCTCCTCCTTTTGTCATTTACTCCACAAGACCTTTGTGTGGGGTAAGCCCTGGTGTTTCACAGAGATGTTGAATAAAGATAGATTCCCTGGGGCACCTGAGTGGCTGAATTGGTTAAGCGATGGACTCTAGATTTCGGCTCAGGTCACGATCTCACAGTCCGTGAGTTCGAGCCCCACATCAGGCTCTGTGCTGGTGGTGTGGAGCCTGCTTGGGATTCTCTCTCTCTCTCTCTCTGCCCCTTTCTGGCTTGCTCTCTTTCTCTCTTTCAAAGTAAACAAATAAATTTTAAACAAGGAGGTAGATTCCCTTAGCTCACCAGATGTAGTAGCTTCATTAATACTCAAGGTCGTCTTTTATTCTAAATGCTGAAGTCACATTTCCCTCTTCTACACTCACATCAGTTTGCAATAATGAATCCCAAAGACTAAGCAAATGCACTTCCCCAAGTGGTGGGAATCAATAGTTATCCCCCTACATTAAAATGCCTGTTTGGCCATTTTGATTTGATACGCAAAGATCAATATTAACAGCTCATAAACGTGCGAGATTTTGTACCCAGTGGCATTTAGCACCAGTGTGAAGAGTACACTCCTGCAAAAACACAAACTCATCCCGACAGCTCTATCTAACCTTTCCCCTAACCTTGAAATCTGCAGACACCCCTCCCTCCCAGTGTGCTCTCTGGAAGGGCCTTTGATACTCTAGATGAGCAGAGTAGAGGAATGCCTTGAAATGCTCAAGGCTGCGCCAGGGTGATAGTTGAAAGGCGAGTAGCCGAGGTACCGTTCCCTCATTACAACAAAGCGTAACTAGAAGGTCACGATATCGTGGTTCAGGGTTTGAGCCCCGTGGCAGGCTCTGTGCTGACGGCTCAGAGCCTGGAGCCTGCTTCCGATTCTGTGTCTCCCTCTCTTTCTGTCCCTCCCCCTCTCATGCTCTGTTCCTCTCTTTCTCTCTCCCTCTCTCTCACAAAAATAAATAAATAAATATTTAAAAAAATTTAAATCTAGTAACTGGGTACCCAGTACCTCTAAAATCTCATAAGTTTAATGATAACTGTTTCCAAGTTCCTTTGAAGTCTCTCACTCAGTGGAAAATCCCTCATGAGGGAAACGCCCATTCATCCCCTGGCAGAAAAATGGCTGCACAGATACATATATATCAACAAATGAAAACGCTTTCCTTTGCCAGCAGATCTGGAAGGGACTGAGGAAACATCACTAAAATGTAAAGATGAAATCATTAGAATGAGTTACACGGTGGGCAATATTACTTATGTAGTCGGACCGAGGCACAGATGCTTCCAATACCTCGGTTATGCACCTGCCAGATGCTATTCCAAGAAGGAGATGGATGATAAATGACATTTTTTTTAATGAGTCACCAACTGAAAGATTTACTGGAGAAGACATCGCCGTAAGAGCAGTTTTTGAAATAAAAACGCCTGATGGAGAAACCGTGTCATGGCGCCCCAGCTGCTTTGACTGGAATTGTAGTGACAGTTTGTAAGTGAAGGTCACAGACGTACCCCACCCCCCACCCCCCGCCGCAGTCGTCAGAAGCAGGCGACGATTGCGAGGACCGGCAGCATTGATACAGGCGGGACCCGTGCATTTGTCGTTTGGTGCCGCGTAACAAGGTACCACAAAAGTGTCTTCTTTTTCAATTGTTTTAAATTGAAATTCAAGCTAGTTAACATGCCGTGTAGCCTTGGCTTCGGGAGTAGAATTCGGTGATTCATCACTTACACATAACACCCAGGGCTCACCCCAACAAGTGCCCTCCTTAATGCCCATCAAGCCTGCCCCCAACTATCAACCCTCAGTTTGTTCTCTGTCTTGAAGAGTCTCTTATGGTTTGCCTCCTTCTGTTTTTATCTTCTTTTATTTTTCCTTCCCTTCCCATGTATTCATCTGTTTTGTTTCCTGAATTCCACATAGGAGTGAAATCATGGGGTATTTGTCTTTCTCTGACTAACTTACTTCGCTCAGCATGATACACTCTAGCTCCGTCCGCATCATTGCAAACGGCACAATTTCATTCTTTTTGATGGCCGAGTAATATTCCATTGTGTGTGTGTGTGTGTGTGTGTGTGTGTGTGTGTATGTGTGTGTGTATATATATATATATATATATATATATAAAACACTCTCTTCATCCATTCATCCCTCAGTGGACACTTGGCTGAAAACACATGCACAACCTCATAATGTCTGGAATCAAGAGCCCAGGCACAGCTTAGCCGGGTCCGAGGCCTCCGTGCCTCTTTCAAGGCTGCAATCCGGGGGAAGGTAGGGGCCGGCTTTCCTCTGAGGCCCAGCCAGGGAAGGGTCTGTGGTAGGGAGGATTCAGTTCTTCGCTGACTGTGAGGCCGAGGACCTCAGCTCCGTGCTGGCTGCCGGCAGAAGGCAGTGCTGGCCTCTCCACACACCAGCTCAACCCAAGACCAGCAAGAAAGAGAGTCAGTAGAGACAGTCCCAGCCAGACAGAAGTTACAGTCTTACGTGATATAATCACGGACCGGACGTCCCATCGCCTTTGCCGTATTCTGCCGGTTAGAGGTGAGTCTCGGGTGCTGCCCACATGGCATGGGGAGGGGACCCGAGGGGGAGTTTGCCCAGGAGGCCAGGACCGCAGGGTCCACCTTAGACTCTCAGCCTGTAAAATGTAGCAGAAGCTATAGAACTCTTTGTAATGAGTCTGCAGGGCCAAGAAAATTGTTCTTCCTGATAGATTTTCCATATTTTATGACAAAACACTTAGAGGGTTGTCCAAATGAAAAGCCAACCAAATGCGTTTTATTTGTGAAGTGACACGTGTTCCGGAAAAATAACGGACAATGATGTAATACTTCGCATGCACTTTGAAGAGAAAAAGTAAGCATTCCCTCTGAAGGGGATGCTTTAATGGCCCTTCAGAAGGAAATCCAAGGAGGGTCGCCTGGAGAACAGGAACGCAGATTGCCCACAGGAAGGCATTTAGCGGGGAACAGCACTTCCCTGATTTACCTTGAGGTGTACTTTTGACTTGTAGAAACACGTTCGTGTTCAAAATATTTTCAAAAATTAAATTAAACCGATGAGAAGGGGAAAATAAAAGATAAAATTGAAAGTAAACTGAAAAAAGAGAGAGAAGAAAAAGCCCTCCACACAACAGCATACCACCTCCCGTGTGTCCAAAAGGCAGACCCTGAAAAGAGCTTTTGTTGTTCTGAATCTGCATTTCCTTATGCTTTGAGAGGCATAGGAATAGAAAATTTCTTTGCAAGTCTACTTTTGTGGTAGAGATACAAAAAAAGGAAGGAAGGAAGGAAGGGGAGAGAGGGAGAGAGGAAGAGAGGGAAGGAGGGAGAGAAGGAGGGAGGGAAGAAGGTAGGAAAGAAGGAAGGAAGAAGGAAGGAAGGAAGGAAGGAAGGAAGGAAGGAAGGAAGGAAGGAAGGGGAGAGGGGGGAGGAAGGGAGGGACGGAGGGAGAGAAGGAGGGAGGGAAGAAGGTAGGAAAGAAGGAAGGAAAGAAGGAAGGAAGGAAGAAGGAAGGAAGGAAGGAAGGAAGGAAGGAAGGAAGGAAGGAAGAGGAGATGGGGGGAGGAAGAGAGGGAGGGTGGGAGAGAAGGAGGGAGGGAAGAAGGTAGGAAAGAAGGAAGGAAAGAAGGAAGGAAGGAAGAAGGAAGGAAGGAAAGAAGGAAGGAAGGAAGAGGGAGAGAAGAGGAAAGAAGGACTACTTAGAAAGCATTTTAAAAACGGATGTTTGCAAAATGTTACTTAAAAAGATGCAAATGTGTCATTTGTACAAACTGTAATATCCACAGAGAAAATAAAATTGGAAGGATTAAAAAATATTTTACGTGAAGTTTGGTGAGTTTTACATCCATTTATTAAATTTAAATACATATGCTTATTTAATTTGGCTATTAGGTATGATTTTGAAGTGTTCTCTCTCTCAGGAGAAAGACTCAGTGATGTGAGGTACGGGAGGGAAGGAGGAAAGAGGGAAGGATTGAGAAAGAAAGGGAGGGAGAGAGAAAAACACACACACACACACACACACACACACACACACACACACTGTTACCCCAATAAATAATAGTCAAAGCTTAAATGTGATCTGTACATCCACAGTTTCTCTCTTGATTGGTGCACCTGGGGTGGAGGAAGATTCTGTGAAGTCGCCCTGAAACCCCCCCAGAGGTGAGCCAGTGTCAGCCCTGTGCTGAGGCTCATCTCAGATGCCAAGTAAGCTGCCCCCACCCCCACCCCGTTAAGCCCCCCGGGAAAAGCAAGGGTCTTGAAACAGGAAATAAATTTGCTCTTGGGGTTTAAATGAACCTAATTTCAATTCCACTTAAGTTTCTGAGTATTTACCATGGTAAATTAGTTCTATTCACGCTCTGTTATGATTTGTCCCCTTAATAATGAAAAAGTGAATTGGCTGAGGACCTATTTGTAACAAGATTAATTGGGAGGGCAGAACCACCAGCATGAATCTCCAAATGCATTTTCTCATACTCGGAGAACAATCAGAACTGTTTCAGTAAGCACTGAGCAAGTCTCCGTCATCGACTGACCAATGAGTACGCCAGTCCTGGCCGGCTGGCCCTCCAGACCATTCTCTGGGTGCCTTGGCTTCATGATGATCCATAATGCACAGTAAACGCTGCTCATTAGCTTGTCCGCTGCTTCTTGAAAATATGTTTATGCTTTTCGTATTGGTGTGCCTTTTCGTATTGGTGAGGTTCATACATTTCATGCGAAATCATACTAGAAAAGGGAACCAAAAAAACCCCAAGCCGTATTCTTCCCAAACATTTCATTCAGTTACCACGTAGTAGCTCTTCTTTTCGCTCTTTTTCTTTTTCTTTTTTTTCTGAGATTGTTAAGTGGGGGAGGGGCAGAGAGAGGGGGACAGATGTCCCTAGCAGGTCCTGTGCTGACAGCAGAGAGCCCGCTATGGGGCTTGAACTCACTAACTGCGAGATCATGACTTGAGCCGAAGTCGGACGCTCAACCAACTGAGCCACCCAAGTGCCCCGCAAGTTAATTTCAAAGGCTAGTTTTAAACCACATGTGGCTAGTGGCTACCACTAGACAGAGCAGCTCTTACATAAACCCAAAAAACAGGGAGAGCCAATAGCTCTCTGCCCAAAGCCTCAGAGGGTAGTTTTCATCACAGTGATGAAATAAACGGTGATCTGGGTTTAGGCCTCTGCCTCCCCTGTTCAGAATCTGATTTGCCACACCTCAAGACCAAAACCATCTCCTGGGTATGAACTCACGTTCGTCAGGCTCAGAAGACTGAAGTATGAAGCCACAGGGAAATTTTAATTCATAATAGAAATAACTGCCATGCCAAGCTTCTTGAGTCAACACAATCAACACAGTCTTTCCCTGCACAAGGGAATTAGATAACCAAAGAAAAACTTACACAAATTTACATTATGAAATAATGTCACACAACTCAAGTTTAAGAAGTGGGCAAAGGGCTTGAATGGACAGTTCGCCAAAGAAGATACATAAATGGCCCATAAGCCCATGAAAAACGCTCAACATCAGGAATCAGTTAGTGAGATACAAGTCAGACCACAATCAAATACTGCTTCACGTGCATTAGGATGGCTAGTTACCTCCCCAAAAAGAAAAGAAAAGAAAAGAACAAGTGTTGGGGAGGATGTGTACAAATCAGCATCTTTCTGCATTACTGGCAGGAAATCAAAATGGTGCAGCCACTAGGGAAGACAGTGTCTCAAAAGTTAAATATAGAATTACCATATAATCCAGCAATTCTACTTCTAAGTATTTACCCAAACAAATCGAAAGCAGGGACTCAAAAACATGTAGGCCCATGTTCATAGCAGCATTATTCACAAGGTAGAAACAACCCAAATGCCCATCGACAGATCAATGAACAAACGTAGCATAGATACAGTAGAATGTAATTCACCCTTAAAAAGGAATAAAACTTATTCCTTATTCACTTATGCTACAACATAAGTGAACCTTGAAAACATGCTAAATGAATGAAAACAGATAAAGGGACCAATATTGCATTTTCCACTTATATTAGGTACCTAGAAGAAGTAAATTCAGAGAAACAGAAAGACTAGCCCTTGTCAGAGGCTAAGAAGAGAGGAAATGGGGAATTAGTGTATAATGCGGACAGAGTTTCTGTTTGAGCTCATGAGAAAGGTCTGGAAATGGATAGGAATGATAGTAACACAGCGTTGTGAATATGCCTAATGCCCATGAATCATACATTTGGAAATGGTTAAAACTGTAAATATTACGGTAGGTGCACTTTACCACAATAAAAATTGTTTAAAAGAAAAAAGTTATATCACAGAAAACACTAAATTTCAAAAGGTATATGGCCAAACCACTCTTCTTTAGTTAGAACATGTACATAAAAAGCGACTTCATAATCAGAAGGTTGCTAAGGTGACCATGACCATGGCATTGGACCAGAGAGGGGAGGGTGAGTACACAAGAAAAATGCTTGGTAGAAATGGTCTTCCCAGGGGCACCTGGGTGGCTCAGTCGGTTGGGCATCCGACTTCGGCTCAGGTCATGATCTCCCGGTTTGTGAGTTCGAGTCCCCCCCGCCCCCCATCGGGCTCTGTGCTGACAGCTGGGAGCCTGGAGCCTGCTTCAGATTCTGTGTCTCTCCATCTCTTGGCCCCTGCCCTTCTCATGCTCTGTCTCTCTGTCTCTCAATAATAAATAAATGTTTAAAAAAAATGAAAGAAGGAAAGAAAGAAAAAGAAAGAAAGAAAGAAAAAGAAAGAAAGAAAGAAAGAAAGAAAGAAAGAAAGAAAGGAAGGAAGGAAGGAAGGAAGGAAGGAAGGAAGGAAGGAAGGAAGGAAGGAAGAAAGGAAGGAAGGAAGAAAGAAAGAAAAAGAAATGGGCTTCCCAAGGGGTGCATCAACTCTCGATCCCTTTACCCATCCCTCGAAAGCTAGGGGTGGGGCAGGGGGGGCCAGCCAATTGGAAACCCGGAACCCGACTGGCTCCTCCCCCAGGCCACAGAGCTTCCGTCGGAAGCGCCCATGTTCCCCTACTGACTTGACTTTTCGTTGCTGACTGGGGTGGCTGGCCCCGCTTCATCCGACTGACACCTTCTTTCTTCAAACACGCTCCTCCTTGCGACAAGATCGAGGTTAACCACCCCGATGCCCGAAAACTGCTCCGTCTCTTTAAAACGGCCTTACTTTGGTCTGCCTTGATTTGTTTAGTGCCTACTTCAGCAACGAGAAGTTCTTGTCGGAGGAGGAGAGGATGAGTCTGCACAGACTCCCTTAACAGCAGGAACGGCGAGAACCTGTGGACCCCGTGGCGTCACGCTAAGGAATTAGAGCCATCTGCGACTTGCCCCTGTGCCGCAGAGGGAGGACATCAGTGAAAATCATTTAAAGGGCCTTACGTGCCGCACGGTGGACAAAGTGCCGTACAGAAGATTAGGACGCGATTGTTGCCATTAATAAATAAAGATAAAACGGCGGGGACAGGCCTAATTTGCTCGGTTCCACTCGCTAGATCTCTCAGATCACCCACAACGTGTCCTCTAAGCGATTGATGACGCTGATGGGCAAGCCTTATACCTGCCACGGGGAACCGAATATTGCACAGAAGAGAAGAGCTTACACAGGGAATGTTCTTGTTCTTGAAGAAATATATGCCCCCCCCCCCGACCCCCAGGAGTTCGTCTCGAAGCGCAACAATTAAATCTAGAGGCATCTGCAGGGCAATGATTTCTTTCAGCCAGCAGGCAACATGTAGTGTAACTTGGAGCAGAAGGATTTATTCCATCACAGCTGAAAAGTCTTCCTAGAAACACATTGCCATATGTATTGTCATTTTGATTTAAAATGACACTTTGCAGCCAGTAATAGCAAAGCCTACCCTGTGGTTTGAACTTTTAGATGAGTGTTTACGTTTCTTTTGTACAGTGTTTAATATTTTGTAGGCTCTGTGAGTGGGGTGGAGAGTTGATAAGTTTACTTAACTAATGCTTTATTTTATTTTATTTTATTTTGAATTATTTTATTTTAATGCACAAGATACGTGTTTACCAATGTGCATGGATTGTTGCCACGTACATATAGATTTTAACACTAAAACGTGAGCTAAGCCATGTCACTTTTGTTCTGCTTTTTAATATTTATAGGTAATTTCTGATTGACCCAATCCTCTGTGATCATGTTTAGAGTTGCATAGAAAGCCTAGAAATGGAGAAACAGATTTTCCAGCAAATTTGACCGCATGTGCATTTAGAAATACTCCTCTATTTATAAAGTTTTCAATCTGATTGCTTATTACTTGTTATAAAATTTAGCATCTCAAATCACATCGCCCACCTAAATTATTGTTTTGCATTTTATGTAAGTCTTTGCTCAACATTCTAAGTCATTGAATGAATTATTTAAGACTTATCAATAGCATTTTTAAGTTAATTCCTCATTTTTAAAGCAGTTTTTTAGATTTACACAACAGAACACTGAGCAGAGAGCACAGAGAGTTTCCGTAAAACCCTCCCTTTATAGTATCCCCCAGTATTAATACCGTATTAGTGTGGTACATTTGTTAAAACTGATTAAAGTTTCTAGTTTACGTTATGGCTCACACTTGGTGTTTTAGTTGTCAACCAATGCACCTTCACACTGTCATACCTGATAGTTTCACTAAAGCTGTGAAAATCTGTGCACAACCTGCCCCTCCCTCCCTGCCCCTCACCCTCCAGCCAGTCACCGATGTTTCTACAATTTTGATAGTTTCGCCTTATCCAAATGTCACATAGTGGGACTCATTCCATATGTAACATTTCCAAGCTGACTTTTTCGCATTTCTCCATGTCTGTGGCTTCACAGCACATTGCTGAATAATTTTCAATTATACGGATGAACCACAGCCATCCGGCCACATCTCAAGGGATATTTTGGTTGCCACCAGTTTGGGAAATTGTGAGTAGAAGCGCCGTCAACATTCAGTGTGCTGGTTTTGGTGTGAACGTAAGTTTTCGACCCATTTAGGCAAATACCTAGCAGTGTGATTTCTTGATCATATAGTGGATCTCTATTTAACTTTGTAAGAACTGCCAAACCAATTTCCAAAGTGGCGGGACCGTTTCGCATCGTCTCCCGTGATGACTGAGAGTTCCTGTTGTTGTGCATTCTTGCCAGACATGTTATTGATAGTTTGGGGTGATTTTTTAGCCATTTTAACAGTTGGGTGGTGGTGAACTAGCACTTTATATTAATAGAAAGACCTGTCAGTGGTATCTGTACTTCAAAAAAAATTTTTTAGGGGAGGCTGGGTGGTTCAGCCGAAGTCCGACTTCGGCTCAGGTCACGATCACTCGGTTGGTGAGTTCAAGCCCTGCATCCTCTGTCTCCCTCTCTCTCTGTCCCTCTCCCACTCACATGCTGTCTCTCTCTGTCAAAAACAAACATTTACAATAAATAAAAATAAATAAAATAAAATAAATATATGTTTTCCTTCGAGTAGAGTTGACGCAATGTTGTCTTAGCTGCAGGTGTACAACAAAGTGATTCAACTTCTCTATACATTATGCTCTGCTCACAAATGTAGCCAGCATCCATACTTTTCCAAGTATAATGGAAAAGGTGTTTTATTTCAAATTCAAGTCATTAGTGATGATTGCAAGTAATCGGTTATACATTAACATCACAGGAGACAGAGGTTTGGGTGTTTTTCCGTTTCACACTTTTTCAGATTTTGTACCCACAGTTCGTCAACAGTTCCATGGATGAGAAAGGCCATGACATGACCCTGCAAATAACTGTTGATGTTGTTGACGCAAGGCTCTTAGAGAACCTAAATCCTATCTGAATACGACGGGGAAATATCTGCCATGACCTCTGCTGAGAGTATCCACAGCGTTTGACAGTCTCATGACTGATGACCAGGGACCCAGGCGTGCCTGGATCCTACACTGCTCGACTCCTTTCTTCCAATGGCCTCCCAAAGAAGCTATTCACCAAGAAGAGCCGATGAAAGTCAGAGAGTATCACGTGATTAACAGCTACTCAAGTTCCTCTTGATGAGCTGGTATAAAGATTGTGCTGGAAGTTTGGGGGATCACACATCTGCAAGTTCACACATCTGCTCACACATGGCTGGGCCCAGGATGCAAAACGACCACCCAGGTCCAGTCCATCTCTGCCTGTTGTTCGTCTTTCTTCCAAGTCAGCTTCATTCTCCATGAGGCTCTCTCCCACGGGAGCCCACATCTTCAGGTGTGCATCCTACCTGCTTAGCAACCACAGAAGGAATGAGTGTCCTGGGATTAACTCTCATCTAGTCTGACTTGGACCACATGCTCATTCCCAAACCTATCTTTGGACAGGAGTGTGGAACATGCTGACTGGCCATGCCTTACTCCTGTCTCCATACCTGGAAGAGGGTCAAGCCACAGAGTCACACGGACTGAGTGGAGAAAGGACTGTTTCCCCCAAAGAGAAATGGTGTCGTACCAGCAAAAGAATCAGAAAAGAGGTACAGGAAAAAGAAAAAAACAGCAGGTATCCACCATATTCCCAAATCCAACTCTTGGAAGTATCATACTGGGCATGCAAGAGACAGAGAGAGAAAGAAACAGAGAGGCATAGGAAGCACCCAGTAAATAGTTGTGGAAGATGGTATGAAGCCTTTTTCTTGGCTCTGGTGGTTGGTCTGTACCACTGCATTCGTCAGGTTATATATAGTTCATTGCCCATGATTGTCCCTTTCACATAACCGTGAACATCCTGTAGGTAGGGGTGTGTTTTTATCATCTCTAGACACATCGCATGGATCTTAGTAGGTACTCAGGAAGGTTTACGGAATGAATTTTCGAGAAGACGTAGGGTCTACATGAAATACCCTTCATGTAGGTACTGAAAGATATTAATCAGACACTGATCGGAAAATGATCCAGGGAAAAGTCAGCAAACCTGTGTTCTCTCCCAAAGTACAAACCAAAAGACATCTAGTATTTGTTAGGCTTGTTTTCCTTTGCAGTCACACAGTCCGAATAAAGTTTTGGAAAAAAAAATATTATCTTGTGAACAAGCCAGCATAGCTCAGTGGAGGAAATGCAGGCTTGGGCATCAGATGGCCTTAAAGCCCAACTTGACCACTTAGCATAACTCGGTAGAATGACTGAACTTCTGTCATCTTCTATTTTCTCATGTATAAGGATCCGTAGGCTATTTGTAAAGTGGGTGAGTAAATGTTGGCCATTCCTAGCCTTGGGAGAAGCCCTATTATGACCTCCCTATTAAGCTGCCAAGGGACCCAAGATGGCACTGGGGAGACCCTGGGCACTCAGTGACGAGACTGAGGAAGGACGCTGAAGGAAGGAGCTGTTGGAAGCGGGAGATGGCCACGAGGCTGGGGACACCTGGTTCCCTGGATTCTCTTTCTCTGTCTACCCTCTGTTCCTTTATTTTCTGTTTCTTGTGGAATCAGACTCAATGGGTAGCCTAACTCTCACAGAAAGATGTAATCCCAGGACAAAGAGCCTTTCAGTCTAGGGAACACTCTGGTTCATCCATTTATAGATGTGATCAAATGTTCCTTATTACCTTCTCCTCTCTGTTTATGCTGTGGACAGTCTCTCTGCCACCCAACCTGAGAACATTCTGTCATGTTTCCAGGACACAATTCTCTCCTCTGCTTCAGTCTTCCCATCTGTCTTTAAAAGCAGGGTAAGGGGTGCCTGGGTGGCTCAGTCGGAGTCCGGCTTCGGCTCAGGTCATGATCTCGCAGTCTGTGAATTTGGGCCCCGCGTCGGGCTCTGTGCTGACAGCTCAGAGCCTGGAGCCTGCTTCAGATTCTGTGTCCCCCTCTCTCTCTGCCCCTCCCCCACTCATGCTCTGTCTCTCTCTGTCTCAGAAATAAATAAACATTTAAAAAAAATTAAAATAAATAAATAAATAAATGAAGGCAGGGTAATTATAGGGACGCCTGGGTGGCTCAGTTGGTTGAGCGTCCAACTTCGGCTCAAGTCCTGATCTTGAAGTTTGTGAGTTCGAGCCCTGCATCGGGCTCTATGCTGATAGCTCAGAGCCTGGAGCCTGCTTTGGATTCTGTGTCTCCCTCTCTCTCTCTGTCCCTCCCCTGCTTGCACTCTCTCTCTCTCTGTCTCTCTCTCTCTCTCTCTCTGTCTCTCTCAAAATTGAATAAACATTGAAAAAAAATAGGAGCAGGGTAATTATATCCTTAAAGTAAATCAGGCAATTTAATGAGGTAAGAGGAATCTGACAACCACTAGATTCTATGGGGAGGTGGGGGGGGGGGTACAAAACAAAAGAATAAAATCAATTGGTGGATTAAATGGGTTGGACCTCTCATCTCACAAAACACAACCTGTCGCTCCTGTTTGTTAACGACTCGTGTGTTCATGCTAATCTCCACCTAAGTTTCTTGCCTCTTATGATCACATCCTTCGTGTGTCATCCCCCAATCTATTGATCCTATTGATTCGGTCTTGTCATCATAACTGTTTCCTTCTCCTATTATCCTACACGGTTTCGCTCCCTTTTTTTCTCACATCTAATGTTATTTTTTCCATTTTTTTCCCAATTAGATTTGGGCTCCTTCCATGAGTCATATTTCTGAGTATAATGAGGAAGAAATGGGGCTTCACTGGTCAAGTACTTGCTTGATGTCCAGAACTTTGGTAGATAACTATTCACTAGGTGTTTGGGGCAGAGGAGAATATTGAAAATAGACTCAGGACACCAATGGACCCAATCGCTACAAGGAAGACCAGGTTGCAGGAGTGTGGCCAAGGCACAGATGTGGGTGGCTTTGTGAGAGGATGTAAAACTTTCCAAAAAGGAATGGCCGCATGTTATTCCTTCCCATAGTTATTGGTCTTGGCTGGGGGAAGAACTATGTTGGAGTGGACAGGGCATGTGGCTATAATTCCAGTGACCTTCTGCGTGAGCAAGTCAAGGTACCATTCGGGAGGCCTGACTGGGCAGAGGAAGGTTGTTTCACTCCCAGTGACAACACCCAAGGGTGGACAGAGTCCAAAAGGTGCACCCAGAGCACATCACAGTCTTTCCCCGAGCTACCGGGCTAATCGCCTCACTTTCACAAAGCTGGCCCGAAATATCTCCAGGACTTCGCTGTAACAGGTGAGGTCACCACAGGCATTCAGCCAACGTCATTTATTGTGGCTGCAGCCCCCTTGACCTCGTAGAGAGAAGAAGCAGTCTTCTCTTCCATCTGAATGGTGTCTGCACGGCGTGATCCCAAACAGGATACAGGCTAAAAAAGCTTGAGCAGACCGTTTCACTGGAGCAGACCCATTCAGTGCTTATAACTAGGAATCTCCAGGTCATGTTCATTACCATTATCTCCTCTCCTACATTTACACAGCATGCATAAACTGGTGAGTCCAGTACAAAGTGCAGAGAAGACCTAAATCTTCGGTTCTATGTGTTTATCCATTAAGATGGCTGCCATATTGCATATAGTATGCAGATTTCCCTATGTTATCCATTAACAGGAGCTGCTGTGACCAACCTACAGATAGTGGGTTAGCGAGTCATAAATGCCGATCAACCAACAGCAGGAAAAGAAAGATGCAGAGGACTTTCATACATTGGATGGACTATAGGTCCCACTACACATAATAATAGACTTTCCCCACAACAGTTGCTATCGCTCGTGAGGAGGGCGTTGGGTAAAACCAAAGTTTCTTTCCAAGAAGCAACAGTTTAGACCCAGGCTCAGAGCAAAAGGGTGCTTTGTGTAGGTGGGAAGTCAGCTGCTCCTCAGGGGACAGGCTTGGCTTCTGTCCAGTGGGATGTTAATACCTTAAAATCTACCTGTGCAGAGATGCAACACGTGTTCCTCCCTGGCCGAACCCAACATCCTCACGAGCCCTCCTCTCGTCTGGTGGTGGGGACAAAATCTCATGATCGTGATGACTCTTCTAGGTAGCTCAGTCACTTCTGGTTTAACACTTCTGGGTAAATGCTCAAACAATTCCAAGTTTTGGCACTTGGTCAACAGCTGCACATCATCAGACCCGTCCCGATACGACAATTCACTCTATTCCAAGAGATCTACTACGTACACCATCAGGCAGTCTTTGCACAACTGCACACACCCCAGCAGGGGAGGAAGCACTGAGTGACCAGCACCAGGGTGGGATTGGGTGGGCAGCTCTGCAGGAGTTCACACACTGGGGAAAGGGAGCAGAAGGAGTAGGAGGAGGGAGCAGTCTAGATTGGGAGCGGAAGCATCGTTTCTTCTAATTTATTACAAAAAGCTGTTATTACAAGTGCAGCTATGGGCATCTTATAAACCAGAGCTTATTAAAGATAAAAGTAAGCCAAATTTTCGTAAGTAAGAAATGAATGTATACCCCCTAGAAGAATGACAAGGATGGGAGCCAGCTCAGTTCAGGTGGCCGTCTGGAAATTTTTGGAGCGAATGTATTAATTCTGAGACTCTTGCTGAAAATGACAAGGATGCTGATTTGGCAACGTCCGGGACGACTTATCCTCTCAGAAGCCCTCTGGCCGGGTTTCCTCCTTCAGTGTCAGCGAGAGGCAGCGTCAGAAGGCTGGGCTTTGTTCTTCCGGTTCTGATGGGGAGCCGTGGGAGACATACCACAGAAAGGACCACGGACTCGAAGCCATGACGTAGTCAGGACGTAGCAATATCAGTATGACCGTAGTTGACAGTTTGGAGTAAAGGGCAGAGTAAACGTAATGAAGGCGCTGAAGCTCAAAAGAAAGTGAGTTCAAATCAAAATGAGTTAGAACTCGGTGCTAAACATAACAGGAAGCCAACTAAAGGGGTTCCATTGGGAAAACAATGCATCAGATTTGGGTATCGTAAAGCTCGTGCGGAAGAGGGCATAAGGATAAAAAGGGAGATTCTTTCCAAGGCATTTTTAGTGGGGAATCAAGAGGCTTCAATTTCCAGTTGGACATGAAGGTAGGATAGAAGGGTCAAGGGTCGAGGGTGGTCCCCTCTTCCTGGTGTGTATAGGGCATGGGATGACGCCATGCACCGAAATGGGGCACAGAAAGCAGGGTACGTTGAAGGGGTGGAGAGGGAAAAGGGGAATCTAATGGAGTCGGTTGTGGCCCTTTGTGGCCCAAGCTCCTTTCCCCATGATGTGTACACGGGAGGAGGCGAGGCGGGTTTGGGGTCGTTTTGTAAGCAACCATTTCAGTCCCTTGTTACCTTCCTGTTCTTTCCTCCCCAAGAGAGCTGGAGTGGAGATACAGAGTTCATAGGGCCATACTTACTAGTGGGCCGGGTCACTGTGCCTCAAAGGCGGGTCTCTTCCTTCTCTTCCTCACCCGTGCAGAGGCTTTCTGTTTGCCCGTCGCCCCAGCTCCTGCCTTCCTGGCAGCTAGCCTCCTGGGGACGCCTGTGTCTGGGCGCGTTCACTGGAGTACCAAGGATAAATGCACATGCCATGGGGGTCTTATTTAGTTTTCATAATTAAAACTGTACTAGTTTTTGTTTGCTATAACAAATGACCGCAAACTTAATGATTCAAAACAACTGACATTATCCTCTTTTCGTTCTGGAGGCCCAAAGTCTCAAATCAGGATCACGGGGGCATGATCAAGGTGTCCACAGGATGCTGCTCCAGAGGCTGTCCCTGGCTTCTTACCCTCTGGTTGTGGCCAGCATTCCCTGACTCGTGGCCACATCACTCCAATGTCAAAGCCGGCATCCTCATATCTCTCTCTGCTCTGTCCGGGTCACCTTCTCCTCTGTGAGTTGTGCAATCTTCCTCTATCTCCTTCTGATACAGAATGCATGTGATGGCATTTAGGACCCACCCGGATAATCCAGGCAAACCTGCCTGTCTCAAGATCCTTAATTTAATGACATCGGCGAGGATACTTTTTTGCCAGACAAGTTCACATTCTCAGGTTCCAGAGATTAGGACACAGATGTCTTTTAGGGAGCCATTTTTCAATCTGCCACAAAAGTCCTACTCTGAGCACAGGTCAAAGTTGCGTCCCCATCAAAGTTTCCCAGAAGCCATGCATCTGAGTGGGCGTCAGGCCCTTGTCTAGTCATGAATATAATATTTGGATCTCAATTTGGGAAGTACCTTTTGTGTATATACTACACTGGCCGGAACCCGAGAAGGAAGGAAGAATCTCAGGCCTGGAATTCTTTTTTCCAATTTTCTTGACCGAACCACAGAAAGTTCTATCTGTCAGAAGCAGCCTTAGAAGCAGCCACTGGGTGTGAATGAAAATGGTCCTGAGAACTTTCCTATCATTGGTACTTTTCATAAGATCTGTATGATAAGAGCTGATGACTTAAAGACCGTTTCTAGGATTGTTTCCAAATTACAAATCAGTTCAAACTTTCACTCAACTCACCTAGAAATGAATTTCTCCTTTCTGTGTTTTGAGGGCTGCATTTAGACCAGAAACAAACTTGCCCTAGTTAGGTCAGAAAAGAATCCTGACTCTAGGTACTGTAAAGAACCAGGTAACAGTTCTGGGAGAGCGACGTCAAACTTCAATTATGAACAGTCTTTTTCGAGCTTTGTGAAAGCCAGGTGACAGACGAAGGCTGCGAGCTGTAAATTCTTTGCTGCTGATATTCTCGTCGCCAACCCTTTCCACCTGTGTGTGAATCCTCTGTTCTACGTCGCTGACCTTCTGACTTCCGTGGCACACACCCACTCGGAAGTCTGTCTGGAATTAGCAGGACAAACACCTGTGACATCTCTTTTCCCCAGACCCTTCCATCAGAGAACCTCCAGTCAACCAGGCCAACGCCTTTTAAGTTTTTATTTATTTTTGCCACTTGTCTGAATTGGGGGTGGGGGGGAGACGTACATAACATAAAATGTACCATCTCAACTGTTCTTAAGTGTGCAGTTCAGTGGTGGTAATTATATTCACAATGTTGTACAACCCATCTCCAGAACTTTTTCATCTTATAAAACTGAAAATGTCCCCACCAAATAGCAACTCCTCATTCTGACCCCCTCCCCTCAGCCCCTGGCAACCACCACTCTATTTTCGGTCTCTAGAATTTGACCATTCCAGAAAACTCCTACGGGTGGAATCAGTGTTTGTCCCTTTGTGACCGGCTTACTTCGCTCAGCACCTATGTCAGAATTTCCTTCCTTTTTCAGCTGAATAATATTCCGTTGTATAGATAAACCGCATTTTCTTTATCCATCATCGATCAGTGAACCCTTGGATTGCTCCTATCCCTTGCCTGCTGTGAGCAGTACTGCAATAAACATGGGTGAATCTATTTGAGTTCCTGTGTTCAACTCGTTTAAGTGCTTATTGAAAAGTAAATTACTGGATCATATGGTAATTCTGTTTAGTTTCTCGAAGACCTGCCAGACTGCCTTCCACAGAGGCTGCCCCATTTTATATGCCCATCAACATTGCCCAAGGGGTCTGATGTTACCACATCATCTCCAATATTCGTTTTTTTTTAATAGTAAACATCCTATAGGGTGTGAGGTGACACCCCGTGATGGTTTTGATTTGCATTTCCTTTATGATTACTGATATTGAGCATTTTTTTTCTTGGGCTTGTTGCCATTTGTATGCCATGTCTGAAGCAATGTCCGTTCAAATCCTTTGCCTGTCTTTTAACTGGGTTACTTGGACTCTTTTGTTGGTGGGCTCTTTATATATTCTGGATATGAACCCCTTAGCAGATATATAATTTGCAGATATTTTGTCCCGTACCTTAAACCGCATTTCATTCTGTGGAGTGTGTCCTTTGATGTGCAGAAGTTTGATTTGGGTCTAATCTGTCTGGTTTTACTTTTGTTGCCTGTGCTTCTGGTGTCCAGACAGTGCTTTTTTTTAAAAAAGACCTTACAAAACAAAGTTTGGGGCTCACAGCAAAACTGAGAGCCCACAGACCCGTGCTGTCACACGTGCACAGATTTTCCCATTGTCCACAACGCTGTCCAGAATGGCACTTACGTTACAATCGATGACCCTACATCGAAACATCGTAATCACCTAAAACCCATAGTCTACATTAGGGTTTACTCTTAGTGTCCATTTTATGAGTTTTGCAAAAGGTATGACATGTGTCCTTCCTTTAGTGTCTTACTGGGTTTTTTCAGCTCCCTAAAAATTCTCTGTGCTCGACCTATTTATTCATCCCCCCCCCCCCCACCCCATCCCCTGGTAACCACCGAACTTTTTTTTTTAATTTTTTTTAACTTTGTATTTATTTTTGAGTCACGGAGAGACAGAGCATGAACGGGGGAGGGTCAGACAGAGGGAGACACAGAATCGGAACCAGGCTCCAGGCTCCGAGCTGTCAGCACAGAGCCCGACGCGGGGCTCGAACCCACGGACCGGGAGATCGTGACCCGAGCCGAAGTCGGACGCCCATACGACTGAGCGACCCAGGCGCCCCGACCACCGAACTTTTTAGTGTCTCCGTAGATTTGCTATTTCCACAATGCTGTATATTGGGAATCGTAAGTGTGTAGCTTTTTCGGGCTGGCTTTCTCACTTAGCAATATGCATTTAAGATTCCTCTGTGTGTTTTCATGGCTCAAGGGCTCACTTCTTTTTAGGGCTCAATAACATCCCATCGTCTAGATGTAGCACCGCTTACTAATCCATTCCCCTACTGAAGGACATCTAGTTGCCTCCAAGTGTTGGCAATTATAAATAAAGTTTCTAGAAACATCCATGTGCAGGCTTTTGTATGGACCTAAGTCTTCAGCTCCTTTGGGTAATTACCAAGGAGCAAGAATGCTGAGTCTTATGGTAGCAGTATGTTTAGTTTTATTAAAAAACAAAACAAGGGGCGCCTGGGTGGCTCAGTCGGTTGGGCTGCCGACTCCGGCTCAGGTCACGATCTCGCGGTCCGTGAGTTCGAGCCCCGCGTCGGGCTCTGGGCTGATGGCTCAGAGCCTGGAGCCTGCTTCCGATTCTGTGTCTCCCTCTCTCTCTGCCCCTCCCCCGTTCATGCTCTGTCTCTCTCTGTCTCAAAAATAAATAAACGTTAAAAAAAACAAAAAACAAAAAACAAAAACAAAACAAAACACCACTGTCTTCCAGAGTGGCTGTACCATTTTGCATTCCCAAGAATGAGAGTTCTTGTTCCACATCCTTACCAGCATTTGGGGCTGTCAGTGTTCTGGGTTTTTGACATTCTAGTATGCACGTAAAGATATCTCGCTGTCGTCTTAACTTCCATTTCCCTGATGGCATATGATGTGAAGCAGCTTTTCATATGCCTCTTTGCCACTGGCATATTTTCTTTGGTGAGACGTCTGTTAAGATCTTTGGCCCATTTTTTAAATTTAAAAAAAAAATTTTTTTTAATGTTTATTTATTGAGACAGAGCATGAATGAGGGAGGGTCAGAGAGAGAGGGAGACACAGAATCTGAAACAGGCTCCAGGCTCTGAGCTGTCAGCACAGAGCCCGACGCGGGGCTTGAACTCACGGACCACGAGATCACGAGATCATGACCTGAGCCGAAGTCGGACACTTAACCAACTGAGCCACCCAGGCGCCCCAATCTTTGGCCCATTTTTAAGTTGATTCATTTGTTTTCTTATTGTTGAATTTTAAGAATTTCTTATTGTTGAATTATATACTATATAATTTTATACTGTGTGTAATTATATAGTATATAATTCAATTATATTATAATTTTATAATTTGGATATAGATAGATATAGATACAGATATAGATATAGATATGAGAGAGATGTCATTTTTTTATTAAAAAAACGTTTTTTAACATTTTTTTAAATCTGTATTTATTTTTGAGAGGGAGAGACAGAACATAAGCAGGGGAGCAACAGAGAGAGAAGGAGACACAGAATCTGAAGCAGGCTCCAGGCTCTGTGCTGTCAGCACAGAGCCGACATGGGGCTCGAACCCACGTGAGATCATGACCTGAGCTGAAGTCGGACGCTCAACCAACTGAGCCACCCTGGCGCTCCTATTTTAAAAAGTCTTTAATTGAGGTATACTGAAACAGTGTTACATTAGTTTCAGGTGTACAATATAATGATTCAACAATTCTATACTTTTCTCAGTGCTCATCGCGATCAGTGTGCCATTAATTCCCTTTATCGATCTCACCCCTCCCCCCACACACCTCCCTTCTGGCAACCACCAATTTGTTCTCTTTCTTCAAGGGTATGTTTTTTGTTTGTTTGTGTCTTGTCTTTGTTTTGTTTCTTAAATCCCAGGTCTGAATAAAATCAAAAGGTATTTGTCTTTCTCTGACTTATTTCACTTAGCAACATGAACTCTAGGTCCATCCATGTTGTTACACGTGGCAAAGTGACATTCTTTTCTGCAGCTGAGTAATATTACAGTGAGCATATACCACTTCCTGTTTATCCGTGTATCTATCGGGTCGCTTCCATATCTTGGCTATTATAAATAACGCTGTGATAAATACAGGGGGCACATATATCTTCTTGAAGGAGTGTTTTCGTTTTCTTTGAGTAAATAGCCAGTCGTGGAATCACTGGATCATATGGCAATTCTCTTTGTAAATTTTTGAGGAACCCACGTGCTGTTTTCCACAGTGGCTGCACCAGTTTGCATTCCCACCAACAGCACATGTGAGTTCCTTTTTCTCTACATCCTTGCCAACACTTGTTATTTCTTGTCTTTTTATTCAGAGTTCTTTGTGTATTTTGGATACCAGTCCTTTCTGAGATGTGTCTCTGCAAATATTTTCTCCCCGTCTGTGGTGCGTCTTCTCTCTTTCTGTCTTTCTGTCTTCTCTTTCACAGACAGAAATTTTTAATTTAATAAAGTCCAGCTTCTCAATTCTTTATTTCACGGACCATGCCTTCGGTGGTATAGCCAAAAATTCATCACCGGGGCTCCTGGGTGGCTCAGTCAGTTGGGCATCCGACTCCGGCTCAGGTCATGATCTCGCGATTTGTAAGTTCGAGCCCCACGTCGGGCTCTGTGCTGACAGCTTGGAGCCTGGAACCCGCTTCGGATTCTGTCTCCCTCTCTCTCTGCCCCTCCCCTGCTCATGCTCTGTCTCTCTCTCTCTCTCAAAAATAAATAAACATTAAAAAAATTTTTTTTAATTCATCACCATACACAGGCCAGTGTTTCTTACAGAATATACTGCGTAGGGCTCCTGTGTGGACCTTACCAAGTACACAGTCTGACTGAGGAGATCACATATAGGGGCCAAGATTTAGCATCTCTAACAGGCTCTCAGATAAGGCCGATGCCGCTGAATGCCACGAATGACACTTCCCCGGCCAGGTTCGAGGAAGTAGGCAAGCCCTCCCAACACTATTAACCCAAAGTTAGTAAGTGCTTGCCATTCGTCAGATCCTGTACTAATTAAGCACTTAGCAAATACAACATTTAACTTAACACTCACAACTCTATAAAGCAGCTATTTTATTGAGTCAGGACCTTTTTTTAGTTTTAGCTTCCGATGCTGGAAACCCAACCAAAACCAGTCCCAAGAAAAAAAATAATTTTTAAGAAACACATTAAGAGGGAAGTCTGGCGGTAAATGTGGCCTTGGGGATGACGAGGGAGAGGGTCATCTGGAGAGGCCTGAGCCTGGTACCCTCTGTCTCCTCTCCCCACTTACAATTGGCTCTCTTTGGTTTATTCTCTCCTCCCCAGACAGGCTTTCTGCTGCGTGATAGGAAACATCATCCCTTTAGCTTCCGAGGCAAGGACAAAGACAGGATTGGCCTCTGTCATTAGAATACATAAGACGCCAGAGAAGGGCTCCGGTTGACCTCACTCGAGTCACTTTCCCAGCCCTGGGCTGCTCTCCGGGACTAAGAGGTTGAGTCACTACTGTTGGCCAAGCCCGAGGTAGGCGCATCCGGCCCTGTGGCCACAGAGGTGGGGCTGCCGTGTTGAGAAAGGACTTGAGCCACCTGTGTTGAAGACAGAGGCCGTATAACAGGACAGAGACTCAGGGGCAGGTGAACAGGGAATCCGGACAGCACAGTGTAGAAAGCTTCGAGCCAGGTTCATGGACCTCGAGGTTGCTTGCTCAGGCCAGAGAAGTAAGGTGGCTAAGAGAGCGGGAAGGAGGCTTTCGGACTATACTAAGATTGTAGCAAGGTCGGTGGCATAGCCCCTGAGGTGTAAAGATAAATAGGAGATGTGCTGACAGCACAGAGCCTGCTTGGGATTCTTTCTACTCCTCTCTCTGCCCCTCCCAGACTTGTGTGCTCTCTCTCGCTCGCCCTCTCTCTCCAAAAAAAAAAAAAAGTGCAGAACATGATACTATTTTTATTAATCGTGCAGAAATACAAAACGGCTTTATAATGGTGATTGATGAGTGTTAGAATTGGGGCATTTTATTTTGATACTTTAATGTTTTCTAATTTATCTACAGTGAAAACTTTGTTACACAACGTCTAGTGCCATAAAAATGACAAAGAGAAAACTGTCGTGTTCTAAGTCACCGTGTTTGAAAATAACCGGAAGTTCCCAGACCTTTCTCCAACAGGAAGTTTGCAGCGTTTCATCTTCTAACCCCAGAAATGTACGCTCCATTTGGGGACCGCAGATGGTCCAGGACTCCCGCATCCGGTCGCTTGCCTTTGCATACATCCTTTGCACGTACACGTGCTGCTTTCTCAAATGTTACTATAATTCCAACACGATCTACATTGGTCCTTGAGTTACTTCACCAAGCGGAAGGAGTCAGACAAAATGCCTCCGGATTTTACACTTCCTAAGAAGCCGGCTTCCGGCGGCAACATAGCATTAAAACGAGATCGCTCTGTCTCCAGAAATGTCTGCCCACCTTAAACTTCAATTAAGCTTGCAAGACGAAACAAATGAAGGTGTCGAGAACAAAGGTAAAAATCAGGCCAGCAGAAAATGGGAGTAACGGGAGTTGGCAGAGGACGTTTTTCACGGGAGCTGGCAGAGAAGGACTGAGGGGTACAAAATGGGCCGTTCGCTCACAGCTCAGTCGTGCAATCCTGGTCACGCTGTGGATCCCGGCCGGGTTACCACGTCAGAAAACCTTTCCTGGGACAAACAGCACAGTCCACCAAGTCTCCGAAGCTCTTTCTACACGCACCGTTGGCTATATTAATCTATATTTCTGCTTCTCGTCACGTAAACACAAAGCTGAAATTGATTGACACCAAACGGAGGAAAGCTGAGAAGCCCCGGAGAGTGAGAAACCTAACAAGAGGTGGGTAACCTACGTCCACAACGTATTTTGAATCCCCACCCTGGTTTCTCTTCTTCCCGCCTCATTGCCCGAGACCTGAATGATTCCGGAAGATGACCCACTCATGTTCAGCCGCCAGCTTTCCTTCATCTGGATTTCAGTAAGCTCTTAACCAAAGACTGCCTTTGAAAATCAAGTTAGCAAATCACTACGCTGCCGTGACTTGCCTACCAAGTTCAAGAGAGAAAAGATGTGTGCAGGGGGGGGAATCCCCTCCGCTGATTTGGGCCAGGATGAGCTGGTGCAGAGCCTGTTTGTAATGAGGGAACCGACTCTGTGTTTCACGTCCAACTACTGACAGTTCTCAAGCCCCACTCTCCTCTTCTCCCCATGCCTCCATGTGAACATGCACCTAGCAACTCTAGGGCCTCCTTCTGCCGGTGGGAACCCTTGCCCCCACATTAAAAGCCCAGGCTGGTCTTCCCTTGCTCTCTCAAGCCCCTTGGGCCCTGCTCAAGAGGCCTGCCCTGCTGCCCAGAGAGCTCCATTATGTGAGTTATATACCTTTCCGTGTCGTCTCCATGCGTGCATGGCATTGCCAGCGTGGGCACTGGAGGACAAATTCTGGGTGGGGTTCGTCTGCCTCTCCGGGGGACCATGACGCTGTTTGGTGGGGATGCCTTGGCAAACTGCCATCAGGAGAAGGAAGCCACAGGGACTGAGGGCTCCCGGGGTCTATGGGAAGAGTCAGGGATGGGCCACGAGAAGGAAGGGATCGCACCTGCACGAAGGGAATTGCTCCGCAAGGAAACAATCTCTCAACGAAGCAGCTTTCTGGAGAAAGGCACTAGCTTTACACACTGAGCAGGGCCACGGGGCAGATAGCAGCCTCCAGCAGTGCCTGGTAAGGAAGATTATTCCTGCCCCCTTTATCACTCCTCTTGTCCCACTCTCCACACCCAGGGAAGCCAGGCCAAACGTTTCAGAAACGAGGAAGGAGAACCATAGAGAAGAGAATCCATCCTCTTGCCCTGCCCCCCTCCCCAAGCTGAAAGTTACTTTTCAGTCTAATTATAGTCCGTGAAGTGATTCTAGAGAAACACTTTCAGATCATCACAGGTTACTTAGTGCCTGCAGTGACCTGGTTTCACCTATCAATGTAGGACACACCTTGGAGAGATCCAAGAGTACATGACAAGAGTTTACTTGTCTGAATATACATAAGAATGTGTCCTTTTGAGTTAGGGATAGAGATTTCACTGATAAATCTGGCAAAGCTTCAGATAAACGGGTTAGGTCGGTGGGTTTGCCCAACAACCACTAACACAATGGCTCTGAGATTGGCAGTGACTTCAAGGGTCTATGCGCCATCACCCTCAACCACCCTCTGCCATTGACCCATCTGCCTATGGGCGAACGTTGTGCCTCTTGCACAGCGCTTCCTGACTGGGGCAAGGCCAGTGTGTTCATTCCCCCTCGTGTGGAGTAAAACCCACCTCCATCCTGCCCCCGTGAATTCTGGCTCTAACTCTGCAGTCACAGGTAACGGCCTGACTCTCCTCCCTCGAGGAAGCTTTAGCTGTGTGAAAGCAGATGCCAGCCTCGGCGAGTCTTCTATTCTTCTTCGTAGGAGCTGGGTTTAGCTTCCTCACCAACCTGAAGACCCTCCTATAAGAGTCCCACTTTCACTGAGGCTGAGCAAAGTATAATGCCAGCTGCGAGTGCCACGCTCCAAACACGTGGTGTGGACTGTCGCCAAGAACAGGGGGAATGGCTCTAAATTCCTCCTCCTTTTAAGAATATCTATCACTAGGGGCGCCTGGGTGGCTCAGTCGGTTGGGCGTCCGACTTCGGCTCAGGTCATGATCTCACGGTGCGCGAGCCCGAGCCCCGCATCGGGCTCTGTGCTGATGGCTCAGAGCCTGGAGCCTGCTTTGTTCAGATTCTGTGTCTCCCTCTCTCTGCCCCTCCCCTGCTCATGCTCTGTTTCTCTCTGTCTCTCAAAAATAAATAAATGTAAAAAATAAAAAAGAATATCTATCACTGGAACACGTACTCACTGGAACACCTTGGAGATAGCGCACCTTCAGTTCCAGACCACCCCAATGAAGCATATACCGCAATAAGGCGAGTCAAATGAATTTTTGGTTTCCCAGTGTATATAAAAGTTATGTAGTCTATTACATGTAATAGCATTATATCCAAGAAAATGATGCACACACTTTAATTTAGTAACGCTTTATTGCTAAAAAAACTCCAACTATCATCTGAGCATTCAGCAGGTCATAATCTTTTTGTTCACAGAGGATCTTCCCCAATGTTGAAGGCTGCTGATTGATCAGAATGGTGGTCGCTGAAGGTTGGGGTGGATGTGGCAGTATCTTAAAACAAGACAAAATGAAAGAAAAAAAAAAAAGGATGCCTGGGTGGCTCAGTCAGTTGAACACCCAACTCTTGATTTCAGCTCAGGTCATGATCCCATGGTCCTGGGATTGAGCCCAGCGTCGGGCTCTGTACTGAGCATAGAACCTGCTTAAGATTCTCTCTCTCTCTCTCTCTCTCTCTCTCTCTCTCTCTCTCTCCCTCTGTCCCTCTTCCTTGCTGTTGCTCTCTCTCTCTCTCAAAATAAATAAATAGTAAACAAGACAGCAGTGAAGTTTGCCCACCAATTGACTCTTCCTTTCACAAATGATCTCTCTGTAGCATGCACTGTTTTATAGCATGTGGCCCACAGAACTACTTTCAAAATTGGAGTCAAGCCTCTCAAACCCTGCTGCTGCTTTATCAACTCAGTTTATGCCCTACCCTAAATCCTTTGTTATCATTTCAACAATCTTCACAGCGTCTTCCCCAAGAGTAGTCTCCATCTCAAGACACCACTTTCTTTGGTCATCCATAAGAAGCGACTCCTCACGTGGTCAAGTTCTATCATAAGACGGCAAAAATTCAGTCCCATATTTAGGCTCAGCTTCTGATTCTAGTTCTCTTGCTATTTCCACCACAGTTGCAGGGACGTCCCCCACTGACGTCTTCTGTGAGGGTAGGAAATCAACTTCCTCCAAATTCCTGTTAAGGTTGATACTTGACCTCTTCTCATGAATCACAAATGTTTTTAGTGGTATCTAAATTGGCGAATCCTTTCCAGAAGGTTTTCAGTTATGATCCATCAGATCATATCTATGATCCATCACTATTTATGGCAGCTATCACCTTATAAAATGTGTTTCTTAAATAGTAAAACTTGGAAGTGAAATTTACTCCTTGCTCCGTGGGCTGCAGAATGGATATTGTATCAGCTGACATGAAAACATTCGTCTTGGGGCGCCTGGGTGGCGCAGTCGGTTAAGCGTCCGACTTCAGCCGGGTCACGATCTCGCGGTCCGTGAGTTCGAGCCCCGCGTCGGGCTCTGGGCTGACGGCTCGGAGCCTGGAGCCTGGTTCCGATTCTGTGTCTCCCTCTCTCTCTGCCCCTCCCCCGTTCATGCTCTGTCTCTCTCTGTCCCAAAAATAAATAAAAAACGTTGAAAAAAAAAAAAAAAAAAAAGAAAACATTCGTCTTGCTATACATCCCCATCCGAGCTCTTAGGTGACCAGGGGCATTGCCAATGAGCAATAGGTCTCAACAATAGGCTTAAAATATTCAGTAAACCATGCTGTAAACTGATGAGCTGTCGTCCAGGCTTTGTTGTTCCATTTATAGAACAGGAGAGTGGATTTGGCATAAAGTTTTAAGGGCCCTGGGATTTTTGGTGTGGTCAACGTGCATCGGTCTCAACTTGAAGTCACCAGCTGCATTAGCTCCCAATGAGAGTCAGTCTGGCTTTGAAGCTTTAAAGCCAAGTATTGACTTCTCCTCTCCAGCTATGGAAGTCTTAGATGGCTCTTCCAGTAGAAGGCTATTTTGTCTACATTGAAAATCTGTTGCTTATTCCACCCACCCCTGTGAATATTCTCAGCTAGAAATTCTGGATAACCTGCCATAGCTTCTACATTCACACTTGCTGCTTCACCTTGCACTGTTGTGTTATGGACACAGCCGCTTTCCTAACATGTCAGAAGCCAACCTCTGCAAGCTTCCCACTTTTCTTCTGCAGCTTTCTCACCTCTCTGAGATGTCATAAAATTGAAGAAAGTCAGGGCCTTTCTCTGGTTTAAGCTCTGGCTTAAGGGAATGTTGTAGCTGGTTTGACCTTCCTCACTGAGCTCAGTCATTTTTAGCTATGATCTGAAGCGAGAGATGTGACTCTTCCTTTCACTTGATCACTTAGGGGCCATTGCAGGGTCATTAATTGGCCTAATTCCAATAGAGTTGTGTCTCAGGGCAGAGGGAAGCCTAAGGAGAGGGAGAGGGGTGAGGAATGGCTGGCTGGGGGAATCAGGACACACACGACATTAAATATTCCATTCAGTGTCTTATACGGCGGGTGTCTGTGGTGCTCCTGGACAATTACCATAGTAACATCAGTGGTCACGGATCACGATAATGAATACAATAATGATGAAAAAGTTTGAAATAATGCAAGAATTACCACAGAGACACAAAGTGAGCAAATGCTTTTGGGAAAAATGGCACCAACAGACTTGCTCAATGCAGGGTTGCCACAAACCCTCATTTTGTAAAAAATGCAACGACTGCAATAAAATGAAGCTCGATAAAGTGAGGTATGCTGCACGCATATGATACTGTTTAGCGACCCGTGATTTACAAAACACTTCCCGTGCTCCATCTCCAGATTTTATGGCAGAATCCGTTTCAACAATGCAACATGTATGCACACACGATGCTGTGCAGTGATTTATAGTTTACAAAACACTTCCCCATATGCCGTCTAGCATTTATAGCAGCCAATTTATAGTTGACTCACTTCAAAAATGCCGATCATTACAACCTCTCCTCTCTTTTGTAGATGTTGCTCCTGAAAATGTTCTCCCCTTCCCATATTTGCACAGGGAGTTTGAGTGCAGCTTCGTTAAGAAGTTAACCATGTGACATTTCATTGTGCAAGGTTCCGATCATCATTTGAGGCTATCAGGATTCTAACAGACATCCCTTCTTTCTCTCCTGCATGAATTTGAATCACCACAAGACAGCAGAGTCCTATAGTTATGACTGGGCAATGGAATTGGAAACACTGGGTTCAAATTTTGGCTCCCCCCCCCCTTTATGATCGTGGACACATTTCAGTTCTTTGCCCGAGTTTCCTTATAGAAGAATGGGTTCATTATAAGACCCATCCATCATGGGAACTGACTGAGATCATCCTGTACAATGCTTAGCATGAAGCCTGGCAGATGGCTAGAACGTGTTACTTGTCCTTACTCTTGTTGCTGGTGGTGATATTTTGGATGCCATTGGTTTCAGTTCCCAGAGGACTGGTTGAGAATATTGAGGACAGCACATCAAGAGAAAATTTCCCCGTGGAGACATTGATTCCTTTACCAGTCATTAACCATAAAGAGTAACTTCCCTAACTTATTTGTAAATGACCTATCCCTTTATATTTCTCTCATCTACAAGCTTAGTATAATGTCTTCTTCTTCACCCTCTTGAAAAATTTCACATTGTTTTGTTTCCATCGTAAACACACAACCTACTAATGAAATCCTGAAATAAAGCTGTCCTACAAGTTGTTTTTTTTTTTTATCATGACAACCAAAATGGAGCTTCAGCCAGTAATCGACTATTTGGTTCAAAATGTCTTTGTCAAAACACGAACATGTGAATGAGTGAAGGGAAAATGAACTCATTCTTCGATCTAACTGCCATTCATCTTCACACGCACTTGAGCGCGTTCTTCCTGGTTGGAATGATGACTTAAAAATCCTTGGGGTGCCTGGGTGGCTCCGTTGGTTGAGCCTCCAACTTTGGCTCAGGTCATGATCTCACGGTCCGTGATTTCAAGCCCCGCGTCGGGCTCTGTGCTGACAGCTCAGAGCCTGGAGCCTGTTTCGGATTCTGTGTCTCCCTCTCTCTCTGCCCCTCCCCCGCTCATGCTCTGTCTCTTTCTGTCTCAAAAATGAAAGAAGCGTTAAAAAAAAATTTAAAAATATCCGTGTCCACCTGCTGAGATCAAACAAGAAGCTTTGAAAATCATGGTGGACTTAATGAGGTCCGACTGACATACAAATTGTCTGACAAGGAACGTAACTAGGAAGTCTTTCAACCCAAACACGGAGAGGTAGCAAAGGAGGATGTGTACCCGCTTTCAACGCTCACAGGTGGGAAACAACCACTGACCACATAAACACAGAACAGGGACAAACCCAGACATGGGAAAGGCAGCATCCAGAGCAGAGGATACGTGGGGTCACAATGTGTGTTCACAGTGGACAGAACACAATGAAGCAGGGACAGCTCTCTCTGCACCAAAGATGTTGACCATCCTAATTCCAGAAAACTCGCAAAGCTCTGACACAGCTGCCATTAGGTACCGCATTTACCCAGAAAGGACAGGGGGGATTGTGACCCTAAAGTTGAACTAGACATGTTATCCCTTTACTTTACCAGAAGTGCTGACTTCTCTCTGGTTGGCTCCACATGGCTGGTGGGTCAACAGCGTCTAGACTGAATGACGTAAATAACTGTAACCAAATTAGTTGGGAAGTCTGCTTCAGAACACAGATTTCAGTGTTGACTTCGTTTGCACTCGTGTTGCCATCATTTCTTACGACGGTTCCTCCCCAGCACCTCGAGCCTGGAGGTCGTCTCAGCTCCCCAATACTGTTGCTCCAGAGTGTCCCTCTGTCCCCCAGCATGTCCTTTAACTTGCCTTGTCAATAGATGTCTTACTGAAATGTCCTCAGTTGCCCTGCTTGAGCACATCATCTGCTCCCTTCTAGGACTCTGACTGACACAGCTTCCCCATCTCTTTCTTTTAATAACACAGAATAAAGAGGAATAAGAAAATAATTGTAAGGCACGGAAACACTCCGTTTCATTAGGAGCCTCACTAAGTGGATGACTCACTAAACATGATGATAATCGTTATGAGGAGGGCCTATTGAGTGGTGGCTTAGTTATGCCACTTAGACTACCGCCTGTAAAAAGCACCTACTGGAAATAATAGGAAGCGTTCTTTCGCAGTGCAAATGAGTTCCAGGAATTTGAGGCAGATGTTTTAAATCAGGTAATTGTATTCAAGAGTGAGAGAGAGAAAGCCTGAGACCTTTAATAAGTGCTGTGGAAAATGGATGCGGAGGCAGATATTATGGGTGTCTAAAAGTAAACCTGTGTGCCCATAAAGTCTGTTTCGTTTAGTTAACGGTAATGTTTCCGTGTTGGTTCCGAACGCACCGTGCTAACATGAGACGCTGGGGGAGGCTACAACTGGGTGAGTGATCTCCAGGGGAAACACTCTACCCTGCCTTGGCAACTTCTCTGTAAGCCTAAAACTCCTTCAAATTTTAAAGATTTACTTGTAATGAGAAAACCAAGTCTGCGGTAAAACTTACAATTTTAACAATTTTTCTCATAAATCATTTAACTCACACTCACATGTTGATGTCTAAGAAAACAGTCTTCTGAACAAAATTGAATTTAAGAAAGGTCATTCTTTTTTTAATGTTTATTTATTTATTGAGAGAGAGAGAGAGAGAGAGGCACAGAGGATTCCAAGCAGGCTCTGTGCTATCAGCACAGGGACAGGGCTCGATACAGGACTCGACCTCACGAATCATGAGATCATGACCTTAGCCAAGATCAAGAGTCAGACCCTTAACCGACTGAGCCACCCAGGTGCCCCCGGAAAGGTCTTTTTTTTTTTTAATTTTTTTAACGTTTATTTATTTTTGAGACAGAGAGAGACAGAGCACGAACGGGGGAGGGGCAGAGAGGGAGGGAGACACAGAATCGGAAGCAGGCTCCAGGCTCCGAGCCGTCAGCCCAGAGCCCGACGCGGGGCTCGAACTCGCGGACCGCGAGATCGTGACCCGAGCTGAAGTCGGACGCTCAACCGACTGAGCCACCCAGGCGCCCCGGAGAGGTCTTTCTTAAGAGCATGCTTCTTATACACATCCATCAATCTTTTTTTTTTTTCTTGCTTTACTTTTAGGCTGCTTTTTAGGTTTTAAACACATATTACTCTTATAAGAAAACAATGATGTTAGAGCTTATGATAAAATTCACCTCAGTTTTAGATTAAAAAATCCTACCAGCTTCTCGTGGATCAGTGAGGGTCCATCACTGGGCACACCTCCACACCCACCTGCTCCATCAATCCTATCATTTGGTCTCATACAACCACATCAGAAGTCATCTCCCCCTTCTCTTCCAACAGAGGAAGCAGAATGCAACTCCTTCCTTCCTTTTAAAAAACCCAAAATAACACAACCAGTTGCGCACACAAAGATATAGGACGGAGCTCTTCCGACAGCGAGAGGAAGCTCGAGCATCACGCGTGCTTTCCCGCTGGCCACGGGCAGCGGTCATCATTGGCCTTCACTCGATAATTCCAGCCCTCTGATTCCTGTGTGAGAGATTGACCGCACTCTCTTGCCTCCTCTTGAAGCTACGTGTGGTCATGTGACTTCAAAAGCCACGTGTCACTTTCAGATAGAGGCTTTAAGAACCCGTGTTCTTTTTCCGGCTTGAGCTACTATGGAAGCACAGAGCTGGAGCTGTCGCGGCCAGCATGTCCCAGTGAAACCAGTGTGCACAGAGGCCCCAGATAAACTGCAACGGACACACAGTGGAAGCAAGAATAAGCCTTTGTGGTTTCAGTCCCTGAGATCTTGGGGTTATTTGTTCCCGCAGCTTTGCCTACCCTATCCTGGCTGATATATCTCTAAGGCTGGTCTATCACCCAGCAGGTGGCAGCGTGTTTTAAAGAGAAGCAAAACCTTCGGTCGAAGAAATATCAGGCTTCTAGAGTGTGAGACGCAAAGTCTGAAAACTCTTTGAATTATTCCTAAGAGGCGTGAAGGAAGAAACGACCAACTCTTTGGAGACCAGTGCCCGGCAAGAACAGCATGGGAACAGGAGAGGACCACCATCACAGTGCCTGTGGTCAAGAGGAGTGAGGCAGAACTGGAATAAACGGAAGTTTCTCCACCATGCTATTCGTGGATAACCTGGGAATCCCTGCACCAAAAGTGACAGCAGGCACAAAGAGAGAGTTTGGATCGTGGGAATCCCTTTGAGAGCTGCCTTTTCTTCCACATATATACAAGTCATACCCCAGATGCTTCCAAAATCAGCCCGTGCATATGGTTGGCACCCTTCTCATACTCCGTACTCCACCTGGAGTCCTTTCACGACCTCCCCAAATGCTTCGGCATATTCCTGGCGGCCACCCGGGGAGGCTGAGTGTGTCTACATATGGCGGATGGTGAAGATAATGACTTTTACCGATCTTAGACTGAACACCTAGTGGGTAAGCATTGTCTCGTGTTCAGCGTACGGAGGATCTAGTAAATGTTATCGAACGACTAGCACAAAGTGCTTCAGTTAAGGATTTCAGGTGAGATGTAGAGTGGAATTGTGGGGGGTTTTTTTCCTCCGAGCTCACTAATGCAGCCTGTGACATGGGTGGCTCCAGCTAGAAAGTCGGAAATCATATGCGTTAACGAACGGAGGTAGGAAACCTGAAATATTAGGTTGAATCATACGAGACGGCCAATGTGCATCATTTCTAACCCATATAAATGACAACAACTTTTACCACTCAACCTTATGCTTGATCAAAATGATTCGCCCAGTGGATCTGGAAACCTTACCTGATGACTCCTGATGTACCAGTTGCCGCCATAACTAATGCTCAGCAGAGGTCTCTAGGGGCTGCCTGAGACATGCACTATGGGAGAAGATGAACCTATGGCCCCATCTCCAGCATCTGTGGGCCTCACGGAGACGTCGTCTGAGGTTTTCCATCCCTCCCGCAGCTGCTGACCAGGCTGCTGCCCTGGTAGCTCTTCCCCCAGGAAGACTGGGAACCCTGCAATGTACATAAGGCATGAGGAAGTCTATAGTAAGCAAGAAACACACTGGTTAGCTCCAGAGTGTGGGGAATGGGTAGAAAAGCAGACCGCGGGGCTCACAGCCAACATTGCAGAGTGCCGGCCGACTGCTGTACCAATGCTAACGATCATCCACCAGCAACCCTGTGAAATGGATACCGCTATCACCATCATCCCATTTGACAGATGAGAAAACTGAGGCACCGAGAGATGAAACGGCGGTAAAGCCAGGAGCAGGGAGCTCAGCTCTAAGACACCCTCTCCTCACTTCTGGGCTATAAAGGAGGATCATGTCCAGTACCCGAGGGTGGGCTATGTGTCTCTCCCAAGGCAAAATAAAATAAGACCGAAATCAAAGAAACGTTTTTCAGTTGCTAAAAATAGCATATGCCATCTTACTTAGCTGCTCTGAAAGAACAGGAGTTCATTAATTTCCATTGTAGCCAGAACATAGTGTTCGCTTTTAAGGTACCTCTTTGACAGTCTCCGAATGTGTTACATTCAAACATCTGTAGAAAAGCCTCTCTGGCCATTTTGGAATCCAGCTTTCTCCCCACAGTTCGCAGCGGTTTCCCCTCCTGATTTCCCTTGCACGAGAACGGAATCCCAGGGTCGAACCCTCATTGTTATGTCTCAATTCCCAGGCAACCTGTCACGCGCATTGTTTCTCATCCCATCACCGGAGTAGAGCCAGTAGGTCCTTCTGGCAGTTCATCTTGCGCAAGAGGGCAACTGGTTTACGATCTGGAACGAAATTGTCCAGCTTCAATCTTACGATCAGTCAAATGATGATGAAGTAGTTTCCGCTTTGCATTTTAAAAGGGAATCGTTGGCTGCTTCGTCCGGCCTCACCTCCCTCCACCTCTCCACGTGAAATTGCCTGGAGCCCCAGTCCGTAAATCCCAACTCCCAAACCACAGCCTGCTTCCCGGGTCCTGAACCCCTCCCGCCACCCCCGTGCAGCCCTGTCTCGACCCTAGTGTATCCCTGAGTCGTATATCTGAATGCCTACCGCGATTATCGCCTACGTTCCTGCCTGTGTCTGTGTGTGTCTGTGTTCTTCACAACCCTGAACTGAAGCCTTGTGCTCGTTTACCCTTTTCTGAGTTCCTAGGGCGAAACCTTTGGATTAGGCCATAGCCCTATCCCCCCTGGGGTTTTTACCCATTCACTTCTGGATCCTCAGCACCTACAACAGGTTCCCAGGATTGGAAGTTACAATTGCATTCCTCAAATGCTGCGAGGAAATCCAAGTTTGAACATTCAAAACGCGTTTGAAGTTCAATCAAGGAGCACTTTTCCGAGGACAGGAGTTAGGGTGGCAGAGAAGTATGGGGACCCTGAGCTTGTCCCGTCCCTGAAATGCAGCTCGACCAGCATCAGATCGTTTCGAACACCTAGGAAATTTACCTGAGAGTTAACGCAGCAGTCTGCGGAACTCGAGCCACAGAACTCGGCAGGTATACGGTGAGGAGAGGCGAATTGGGGGACAGCAAAGCCGCAGAGCTGCAGAGGTAGGGGACCATGTCCACAGAGAGAGGACAGAGAGAGAAAGAGACAGGAGGAGAGGGCGGCACATCGGGATCACGCATGAAAAGCACGCACCCCAATGTTTATAGCAGTGCTACTGACAACAGCCAAATTGTGGAAAGAGCCCAAATGCCCACTGACGGATGGATAAAAAAGATGTGGTATATATACAATGGAACATTACTCAGCAGTCAAAAAGAACGAAATCTTGTCATTTGCAGCAATGTGGATGGACCTAGAGGGGATTATACTGAACGAAATACGTCAGTCAGAGAAAGACAGACATCATATGATTTCACTCATGTGTGGAATGTAAGAAACACAACAGATGAACACGGGGGAAGGGAAGGAAAATAAGATAAAAACAGAGAGGGAGGCAAACCATCAGAGACTCTTAAATACAGAGAACAAACTGAGGGTGGGTGGAGGGGTGTTGGGTGGGGAGATGGGCTAAATGGGCGATGGGCATTGAAGAGGGCACTTGTCGGGATGAGCATTGGGTGTTGTATACAAGTGATGAATCACATGCATAGGTAAGGGATGAATCACTAAACTCAACTCTTGAAATTATTATTACATGATATGTTAACGAACTTAGATTTAAATAAAATTTTTAACATTTTCAAAAATTTTAAAGGAGCACTTTTCCTAAAGTAAATATCTCTTCCTAATTACCCATTCTTACATAAAGAAGTTTTTCCAGACCTGTCCATTTTCTATTTTCTTGTAGATATTTTTTGCTTTATTGTCCACAGAGTGAGATTGAACCACCCACAAGAGGCAATTATAAATCACAATCAAAAAACAAAAAGACAAAAGAAAAAAAGAAAAAAAGAAAAAAACAGAGTGGGAAGGAAGTGAAAGTACGAGACAGAAATGGAAGGAAATGATGGTGCTCTCTCCTTGGACAATCCAGAAAACCCGCCACAAAAGAAAACGCAAATGGTTTTCCGCCTTGTGGTTCAGAAACGCCTGTATGTGTTTGCTCACTGAACTGATTCGGTGTTTTTCTTCCTGTGATTTGGAAATCAAACCAGTAAAGCAACTTTATCCTCTCAATCTACTAATGTTGCTTCTTCACCACCATTTACAGTGAACCCAGCAAGCAGATTAATTCCGTCATTTCATAGTAGACGGGCAGCAGCCATCCTTTGACTAGGACGCCAGCCATTTTCCTCAGTGGTGTATAAACAACACCCAGCAACTGGCCTGTGAGCCCAGACCTCCTCTCTCCACTGCTTCGTCTCTGGATTTCACTCGCCCACCTTGTCTCTAGCGTACGATAAAAGCTTGGGTCACTTCATCTGCCTCCTCTCTTCCAAGGGCAATGGCAGAGTCACCACCTACACTGAGGCTGCCTCGTCCAGGGTGTCACCGTCCCCTGCGGGATTACTGCCACAGCCTCCTAAACGGTCTCCCTGCTCCCACCTTGTCCTCAGCACCAGTGAGCAACCGACTGTATCCCACACAAAATAGAGCATCCTTTCGAAACCCGGCTCATACCTGTTACTTCTTGACCCCAATTCTCCGCAGCTCCCCATTTCACTCAGAGGAAAAGCCATCACCCACCCACTCCCCACCAGCCCCTCTGGTCTTGCCGCCCCGGCGCGTGCCCGCCACACTTGCTCCTCAGGGCTATTGTACTTGCTCATCCCTTTGTCTAGAACATTCTTTTGGGGTTTGTTTTTAAAACAATCTTCCAGACGTCTGTCTGACTCTCTTCTGCATTTCCTTCAGGTCTTTATTCAAATTATGCCTTTTCCCAGGGAAGCCTTCCCTGGTCATCATATTTAAAATCGCAGTCTCTCCCCAGACCCCAACAACCCTACCTATTCCATATTCCAGCTTGCGTCCCTCTCCCCACTGGCTTGTAAGATAGATGAGTGCGGGACTTTTTTCTGTTTTGTTTATTACCATGCCCCAGTGCCTGACTCTTGGTAGACAGTCAATATTTGTTAAATGAATGAATTATATGAATGAATGCATGTTGGCTGCCTACATGGATAACAACCATAATAGCTCCTGAATGGCTTTTCTAGAACCGTGGAAGAGGACATGTCCTCATTTCTCTCGGGCATATACCTAGGAGTGGAATTATTGGATCATATGGTAATTCTATGCTTAACCTTTTGAAGAACTTCTAGACTGTTTTCTGAAGCAGCTGCACTGTTTTATATTCCCACCAGTGACCTCTGAGGATCCAAATTTACCTACAGCCTTGCCAATATTTGTTACCATCTGTCTCTTTTATTATAATCATCCTAGTGGGTATGACGTCATATCTCATTGTGGTTTTGATTTGCATTTACCTACGAACAGACATCTGCCAGGCGGACATCAAGGGGACATAGAAACATAATTGGAACAGCTTTGAGGATCCTGGGCTCACCTCCCACAGACCTTTGGCCAGAGGGAAATGTGAGGCGAAGCTGACCGTGGAGGGGTCAGAATATAGCCCCTGGTTCTCTTCCCTGGCATCCTGAAAAATCACCAGTGAAACATAAAGGAGACCCAACCAGCGTGGCAAGGCCCTATCTCTGTTCTTTGAGGCCTCATCTCCTGCTGTTGATTGCTTAAGGGCCTTCCAAGGAATAGCTCCTATTTGAATGATGGGAAGAGTAAAAATTTTATTGGAGACTTCATCTTACAAATATTTTGAAGATCTCTCAGCCTACGAAAGTCCAGTCTGTCAGTTGTGTTTGGCCTGGCCAATCTTGCCAATTGGTTGGAGGTTATCTTCAATGAACATTGAGCACCCGATCCAGGCCTTCAAAATTAAGCCCATAAGAGACTGAAAATTAAAACTGCTGGGGTTAATATCCCAATTGGGCCCCCATGCTGCAGGGCATTATAGCCTCCCTTGCCCAGCAATTGCTTAACTATTGAAAAGAGCCAGCAAGATTACCTATAACCTCTGTTGGTTAAAGAAAATTTGGTCTTTTCCTTCCTGGTTGGTAGATATTTAGTGTCCTTCTGCGCCACTGAAGCTAGACCTTGGGGAAAGACCATCCAGCCAAGATGGTAAACTGCCTGTCCCAAGGGGAGCTTTCCGGATCTCCCTGAATGGGTAGATGCTTCTATAACAGGCAATGGCAGATCCCTCCCAACCTTGCCTCAGCCTCCCCGCTGTCCTCTACAAAAGGACAGGAACTGAGAAAAGAGAGTGAACCGTAAGAATGAGAATGAGCATTACGGTCTTATTTGACACTTGTTCCGGAGATCAGTTCAACCTGTGAGCCAGACCAGGATGACGATGCTCCCGGATCCTTGTAACTCTGTCTGTCCCTTCATTTTCCTAATCATTACACCCCACTGTGTTTCTGTTTCACTGTTCCCGGGCCAGCGTCTTCTCTCCATAGTGAGCTTGGAAACTCTTCAGGTTTTCCCTATCATCCAGACGTCTTGTCGTTCCCTGTTTTTTCCCTCAGAGTGCCCACCAGACCCAGCGCCAGCTTCCCGGTGGGTGTTCAGCGGACCCTTGATGAATTAAACCTACCAGTGCCATCCACCTTCCCCTGCACACCTCTACTCCTTCAAACCCACCCACGACGTGTTGTAGAAATGTGTAGGAAAATATGTAGAGCTAGGGGCAGCCTCTTTTCAAATGAAGCATATGAAATGAATGGGGAGCAGAGGTCGTGGATTATTCCACGTTGGAAGGACAACAACCTGGTTTGCACTAAGCTCTGGCCCTGGAATCGTTTCCATGTGGCTGTTTTCTAGACACCTCTAAGCATCCCTTTGCTCAGACAACAACGCAAGATAAGTTTCCGTCTTCTTGTTTTAAAGACATGGATCTGAAATTCACAGAAGCCACATTCTCATCTCAAAAAACAGCTTAATTTGAGGCTGGCACAGGTTTGTAGCCTCCCCATTTCAGGCCTAGCTCCCTGCACCCCACCATTGTAAAATATTTTATTTAAAACAAAAATAGTTCTATTATGCTTTTCGCAAGTCTAGCTCGGTAATCAACAACAACAAAACCGCTCAAAGATGAGTAAAAGACTAAATAAATGTCTTTCCAAAGAAGCTATACAAATGGCCAATGAGCACCTGAAAAGATGCTCAAGAATACTCATCACCAAGGAAATACAAATGAGAACCATAATGGGTTATCACCTCACCTATTAGGATGGCTACTATTACAAAACAGAAAATAACAAGTGTTGACAAGGACATGGGAAAATTAGAATGCTTAAGCACTGTTGGTGGGAATGTAAAATGGTGCAACCACTATGGAAAACAGTATGGCAACAGTATGGCTGCAAAAAATTAAAAATAGTCACGTTAAAGTTGTATTTTTATTTTTGATAAATGGAATTGCTTGATCCTTGGGAAATACCATACAGTCAAGCAATTCCATTTCTGGGTCGATACCCAAAATATTTGAAAGCAGTGTCTCAAATAGATATTTGTGCACCCATGTTTTTAGAAGAATTATTGACAACAGCAAAAATGTGGAAGCCACCCAAGTGCCCCTCAACAGATGAATGGACACGCCAAATGTGGTATACACGTACGATGAAATATTATTCGGCCTTTAAAAGGAAGGAAATTCTGACATATGCTAAGATATGGATGAGCCTTGAAGACATTATGTTCAGTGAAATAAGCCAGTCCCCAAAAGACACATACTGATGATTCCACTTATATGAGTTCCCTAGAATAGTCAGGACCATAAAGAAGAAATTATAATAGCAGTTGCCAGGGGCTTGGGAGAGGGGAACTGGGGTAGTTAGTATTTAGTAGATATGGAGTTTTAATTTCACAAGAGGAAAAAATTCCCGAGATGGATGGTGGTGAAGGTGCACAATTGAATGGAAGTATTCAGCACTATTGAAGAGTAACTTAAAAATGGTTTAGATGGCAAATTTCGTGTTATATGTATTTTACCACGCATAAAAAGAGAACTGTAACTTGGTCTTCAAAGCTGTCTCTTTCCTGTTCACACGGAAACCCCATGTTAGCAGACCCATGGAGTGAACTCAGTAAATATGTTGAACACGTAAAAGGTGCTGGAGATCCTGAGTGATTCACAAATTATTCACGACAGGCAAGCACAGTGCCCCGTGTGCCCGTGACAGTGGGCTGGGCCCCGGCAGGTCAGATGAAGCAGCTGTCTTCATGATTTACTTTTGTCCTTCACCATCCTTCAAATGTGTTCTCCTTCTCTAGTGGATATTCTCCCCCTTATTTCCCATGTTTTCCTTCTTGGGGAATTAAATTGCACTCAGGTCCTTGAATCGACCACCTGTCAGGTCAGAAACATTTTTAATTTCTCAGCCAGGTATACTATTGCTGAGAGCCTGTTTTAAACAGACATTCAGTCTGGGTCTGGGCAAGAGGCTGCTGGTGGTTTCCATGGAGCCAGCGGTGTTCTGGACCCCAGAGGCCACGGGAGCCATTTTGTTTTACACTCAGTCAAATCCCTCAGCAGAAAATAAGCAGGCCCTTCACCCTGGCCATCCCTGCCCTACGCAGCGGTCCTGTGTCCCCAAGTCCAGAGCAGGGTACGTGTGCAAAGGAGCAGAAGTCAACTGGAAGGGGAAGCCAACTGCAGCTCCATTTGAAGGAGTGGTTTCCCAAGTGGAAGTTCATGTTAGGGTGGCCTCAGCTTATCACTCAGAAAATCCGTTGGACATCCGTTCAGCCATTGTGCAAAGAAGATTGGAGTTGGCTCTTTTTGTCACTTCTCTGGGGAGATGTTAGGGTGAGCAGCATTTTTGAACCACAGTTCTATTGTTTCCGAATCAGGACTATACGCATGGTTACGGTAGAAGAAGGCTCGCCGATTATAAGCTACGTCCTGAAGACTGGTTCACCGTGCACCAGTGTTTTTCTGAACCTACCCAGTGTTCCCAAGCTGGCTCTTTGACGATTCCATAAACCTCTTTTACCTCAAGCAACGTGTTTCAGTAAGAATGCTTTCTCCCATCTACAAACTGTAACTCTCTCTCTCTCTCTCTCTCTCTGCTCAGCCTGCCAGTAAATTGCCTGTTGTATTCAGCTTTGATAATAACTTGTTCTTGATGCGAGGTTCTCTGCATGACACGTTGAGCACCAACAAGAGTGTATACAGGACAACCACTGAGCCCCAGCGTGGCTTGTCCCTGGATGCGATGTTTCAGACCACAGAACGGGTGGTTTCACCACATCTGACTTTGAACTGCGGGCTGTGTGCTCTGCAAGAGGCAAAATTCAAAACTTTTGATACAGGTGCAAAAGCAATTAAGTGGAGGAAGGATAGTCTTTTCAACAAATATGCTACAACAACTTGGGTTCAATGGACAAGGGAAAATGAACCCCAACTAAAGTTTATGCCACATGCAAAACCTAACCCAAAGGGAACATAGGTTTAAAGGTAAAACGTGAAACTAGAAAACCTTTAGAGGATAAGAGTAGAAAATCTCCATGACCTAAGGATATGCAAAGAGTTCTAGACATGATGTCAAAAACAGAATGCAAAAGAGAACAAATCAATAAAATAATCTCATTAAAATTCCAACTTTCTTCTCTGTGAAAGTCCCCATTAAAATGATGACAAAACAAGCTGAAGTCTGTGAGAAAAACATCCACAAACCACATATCTGACAAAGGGCCCATGTTTAGAATATATAAAGAACTCTCAAAAGTCAACAGTAACAAAGCGAACAATCCAATTGGAAAATAAGCAGAAGACATGAAGAGACATTTCACCAAAGAGACCATAGAGATGGCAAATAAGCACAGGACAAAATGTTCAATATCATTAGCTCGCAGGGGAATTCAAATTAGACCAGGACGAGGTATCACCACACACCTGCCAGCATGGCCAAAAGAAAAAGTAGTGACAATACCAGGTGCTGGTGAGGATACGGAGAAACTGGGTATATCATACAGTGCAAGTGAGCATATTAAATGGTGCAACCATTCTGGAACATAATCTGGCAGTTTATCCAAGAATCTGAATGTACGCTTCTCCGACAACCCAGCAGTAGAACCCCTGGACGTTGAAACCAGAGAAACGAAGAGTTGCATCCACACGAAAGCTGGCTGTACTTGAATTTTCATAGGAGTTGTATTTATAGTAGCCCCAAACTGGAAACCGCCAAAATGTCCCTGAATAAGTGAATGGTTGAACAGACTGGTAGGTCCATCCACAGCATGGAGTACTCGTCAACAATTAAAAGGCGTGAAATGTGCATACAGGCAACAACTTGGAAGGATCTCAAGGGTGGGATGCTGAGTGAACACGGCCAATCTCAGGTCATATGCTGTATGGTTTCGTTTGGGTAACATGCTTGAAATGACAAAATCACAGAGGTGGAGAATAGACTAGTGTTTGCAGGGGTTATGGAGGGGGGAGGGGAATGAGGTGTAACAATAAAGGGATAGCATGAGGGAGATCTCTGGGTGGATGGAACAATTTTGTATCTTGATTGAGGTGGCGGCCACAGGAACCTACACATGTGATAAAACAGCAAAGAACTGCACACACACAGTACCGATGTCAGTTTCCTGGATTTGATATAGGACAACAGTTATGTAAAATGTCAGCATTGGGGGAAATTGGATGAACGTTATATGGAATCTGTCTTCACTGTCTTTGCAAATTCCAGTGGACCTATAGTTATTTTAGGGACGCCTGGTGGCTCAGTCATTTGGGTGTCCAACTTCGGCTCGGGTCATGATCTCGTGGTTCGTGAGTTCGAGCCCCATGCGGGGCTCTGTGCTGACAGCTCAGAGCCTGGAGCCTGTTTTGGATTCTGTGTGCCCCTCTCTCTCTTCCCCTCCCCCACTCATGCTGTCTCTCTCAAATAAATGAATGAAGGAATAAATAAATAAATAAATAACATCAAAAAAATTTTTGAAGAATATAATTATTTTAAAAATAAAATCTTAAAAATAAGTAGGTCCAACCTCACTATTTAGTAAATCTCGAAGCCTCAGGGACCTCTGAAAACAGGCAGGAGCGTACAAGGAATACGTCAATACTTACCTTGCCTTAATAGAACATTGGGATGTCAAAATGTAGGAACTCTTCTGCTTGGAGTCACGCAAATTCTGAAAACACTGTCCTGCTCCACTAAAGAATGACTGAGAATGTAAAGTTTTGATTTATGGTGTTCATAAATCCAGCTCTTATTTTCATAGCTGTGAGCTGCAAGCTTCCATAGGGTTGCTGCAGTCTGCCATGACCCTATCTGAGTTTCCAGCACCTGTATGGCAATGGAGGGGATATAACCTGGCCAGGTAGACCTGCGTCCTCAACAGGGACATGGGAAGCAGTGAGTCAGCTGGAGAGCCACGCGGAGCTCCCATCACTGAGGGCATTGGAGCCAAAGCTCCCGGGAAAGGAGAGAAATGGAGACAACTGAATTTATCAGACTTCTTCTCAAAATGACTGACATGCATGGCTGAAAGGGGTCCTCACTCAGGTGTTGAGGGTGTCATCCCAACCTCACACGATACCTCAAAATAAATTCCTGGTCAAAAAAAGTCAACAATGAAAAGCCTGGGGGAAAAAATGTACCTGATCTTGTGATAAAAAAGTGAACTTCTGAGCTTAAAAAAATGATGAGAGATGTCAAATTAATATATATATATATATATCTTGAGGCACCTGGGTGGCTCAGTCAGTTAAGCATCCAACTTCAACTCAGGTCATGATCTCGTGGTTCATGAATTTAAGCCCCGTGTCGGGCTCTGTGCTGACAGCTCAAGAGCCTGGAGCCTGCTTCACACTGTGTCTCCCTCTCTCTCTGCCCCTCCCCTGCTCACACTCTGTCTCTGTCTCTGTCTCTCTCTCAAAGATAAACACTAAAACATTTTTTAATTACCTCATGAGAGTTTGAACTGTCCCTATGTCCAAAAATAAGCAAAATGTTAAAGGACAAGATGCGTATCAGAAATATCACAGGTAAAATGGCGATACTTTGAATCCATGACGTGGTTACCACCCGGTGCAAAATGGACAAGAACAGAATCAGAACTGGAAACATACATGAGTAATTAGCCTGAAATGCGTTGTGCCTCACTCAAATCGGAACATCGTTATTCATCTATCAAACTAGCAAAGTTTCCCTCAATAATAATTTTGACTTGGTGAAGTTGTGGTAGAGTAAACATGCTTTTACATAGAAGCTTCTCCCTTCCAGGGGAATCAAAACACATGCATTGACCAATAGAATTGTTTCAAAGAGAATTTTTGTAATTTTACGTTAGGAGGAAACACAACGGCATTTTTCCACCATGTGTGGCACGTGGTGATGCCACCCCCAGTTGAGGATGTCAAGACAGGCTCATCTCATTGCAAGGACAGCATGGTTTGAATCCTAACAGGCAGGGTTTCCTGGGGTGCTAAGTTGACCTGGCGGGTAATTGCATCAATAAGTTCACTGTTCTGGATCTAGTTTTCAGAAATCTGGAAATGTTCTTTGCCTGGAAAAGAGCAGATCGTGGGCACGTTGGGGAAATGGCCTTCCACTCAGTGCATAAATTTTCACTCTAATGAACCTTCAAAATCAAATAGAAAAATTTCAACCTCACAGCAGAAGCTCATAAATTTATTCATCCTCCAAAGACTTTGTTAACAAATGTTCGGAGAAGTGATGCTCTTGGTCATCAAAGCGACTTTTAGTTTACAATCTGTCTGCTGGGTTTCCATTCTTATCCTGATTGCCTTAGGAACGTCATTAACCCTGACATAGGAAATAAATACAAAGGCAAAAACAGGGTTGAGAATGTGAGAATGCAGAGGCACAGAGGAATAGAACTGGTTAAAACAGAGAAAGCAATGAGAAAATGACAAATTTTACTTGGATGGAATCGTAGGCAGACTTTCTAAATAGGCCCCCCAAAGTTATCTTATCTCACTTCCCAGAATCTGTGAATAAGACAAGATGACCCCATCATAACATCATGCCATATTACATGGCACAGCTGAGCTTACAATTGGGGGCGGAGGTGAGGGCAGTGTAACCCCATGAGCCCTTAAAAGTAGTGAGTTTTCTCTGGCTGGTGGCAGAAGGCAGAAGGGCTTAGTAGTCATTGCTGTCTTGAAGATGGAGGAAGGTTACCTGAAAAGAAATGCAGGTGGCCTGTAGGAGCTAAGGACAGTCACCGTCCAACAGCCCGCAAGGAAATGGTGACCCCAATCCCATAGTCCCAAGGAACTGAATTCTGCCAATAACCTGAAGGCAATTGTCCCCTTCCCCATAGTCAGTTTTTAAAAGCTTTCCATTTACTAGGTAGAGGAGATCTTAATATTGATGGTGGGACCACAATGTATACATCCTTTATCAGAAGCATTGGACAGTTGGGACACCTGGGTGGCTCAGTTGGTTAAGCGTCTGACTTCAGCTCAGGTCATGATCCCACAGTTTAAGTTTGAGCCCCACATCAGGCTCTGTGCTGACAGCTCAGAACCTGAAGCCTGCTTTGGATTCTGTGTCTCCCTCTCTCTTTGCCCCTCGCCTGCTCATTCTCTCTCTCTCTCTCAAAAATAAATAAATGTTAAAAAAAGAATAAATGTTAAAAAAAGAAGAACCATTGGGCAGTAAATTTTAAGGTCTTTGACCTACCAATTCAATAGGAAAATATTTAAATTCAATATAGGAAAATACTTAAATTCAAGGCTCATCAGAAAGTTATTTTAAGAAGTCAAAAAAATTAATTGACACATCTATCAATAAATCACTAATCACATATGTCTATAGCCTTGCTTCTCAAAGTGTGGTCCATGGACCAGCTTCAGGATCACATGGAAGCTGCATAAAGAACCCGCAGCCCCAGACAAAAACTAGTGAATCAGCATGTCTGTGTTAATCAGATCCGAAAGGCGTGTAGCCACACGCAAGTTTGAGAGGCACTAACCCATAGACTAATCTAGAGGCAATGGAAATCGGGCTGATTTTTGTAACACGTTATGAAAAAATTGGTTTATTTGAGGAATGCCAATTTGGTTTAACAATTGAATGTCAACTAATGTAATCAACTACATTAATAATTTAAAAAATACAATCATCTCAACAGATGCAGAAAAAATGTTCAATGCATGTAATACCAGTTCGTTTAAAAAAAAACATAGCAAATTAGAAAAAGAAGAAAGCATCTGTTTTTCCGATAAAGTGTATCTGTGAAACCCCTAATATTAAAACATTGTACGCCTTGCTCTGGGATCCAGATAAAAACAAGTGGACACAATTTCTATTTAGCGATTTCAGTCACAGTTTCTACTCACCAATGGGGATATTATGCATTATATCAAAGCAAGAGAAAAAAATGAAACTTCAAGAATGGTATAATGAGAAACAAAATCCTCAATAACCACAGATAAGATAATATAAGTAAAAAATCCAAATAAGTCTACAGACAATTTAATAGAATTAGTAATACTTTAAAAATGTGTTGGAGAGGGGTGCCTGGGTGGCTCAGTCGGTTGAGCGTCTGACTTTGGTTCAGGTTGTGATCTTACGGTTGTGAGTTTGGGCCCTGCATTGGGCTCTGTGCTGACAGCTCGGAGCCTGGAGCCTGAGAGGGAATTCTGTGTCTCCCTCTCTCTCTGCCCCTCCTCCACTCACGCTTGGTCTCTCTCTCTCTCTCTCTCTCAAAAATATATAAACATTAAAAAAATTGTTTTTTAAATGTGTTGGAGATACATATATATGTGTGTGTTCATATATGTGTTTATACAAATATATGCGTGTATATATATTTCTATATATAGTATATAGATACCCATAATATTTCTATATACCACTGACAAAGAGTTTCGAAATAAAATTTAAATAAATTATCAATTAAAAAAATCAAGTATCCAGAAATCTGCCAAAAAATATGCAAAACCTCTATAGGCTGAACCAATGGAAAACACTAAAAATTCCAGAAAGACACAGACACCATCCATGGCTATTGATTCACATCAGAGGAGGCAGAAAGAGGGAGAGTACGGAACTTAAAATACAGCCACCTATCCATGCAAAAACAAATGCAATTGGACCCTGCCACAGAAACACAACGAAGGTTCTCCATATCGTCCGGATGTTACCTCCTCTACCTCTGGCCGTTCTTGGTTTTGTTGGTTTGCTTGGTGGTATAGCTGCTTGATCTTCTAGTTTTAAAATGTGTCTTCATTGTCAGGAAGACAGAAGATAAAGAATGGGCTGACTTACTATCTACCTTCTTGGTCGGTGTGCTTCGCAAGGTGAACGTGCGATGGAGAGCGGCTGACGTCGTTGACAATGCCCGCTCCGTTCAGCTCTTTGCGGGCCCTATCACGATGGAGTTCAAGTGATCTTGTGATGTCGCATCGTCCTTGAATCGGAACAGTTCTGGAGGCGAGAAGTCAAAATCAAAGTGCCAGCAGGGTTAGTTGCGCCTGAGAGTGGAAGAGAGCATTGTTCCTTCCTCGCTCCTGACTCCTGGGGGTTTAGTGGCAATCCTTGGCATCCAGCGGTGTGTAGAAGCATCACCCCAACCTCTGCCTGCACCCTCACAGGGCACCGTGTGCTTCCAATCATGCTCGTTTGCAAAAGATATCCGATGACATCAAAAAATTCTCAGGGGCGCCTGGGTGGCGCCGTCGGTTAAGCGTCCGACTTCAGCCGGGTCACGATCTCGCGGTCCGTGAGTTCCAGCCCCGCGTCGGGCTCTGGGCCGACGGCTCGGAGCCCGGAGCCTGTTTCCGATGCTGTGTCTCCCTCTCTCTCTGCCCCTCCCCTGTTCATGCTCTGTCTCTCTCTGTCCCAAAAATAAATCAAAAACGTTGAAAAAAAAATTTTTTTTTAAATAAAAAAAAAAAAAATTCTCAGAACGTAATACTAAATTTAAAAATAAGCATACAAAACGGTTGTAAGATCCCAATTTTATGAAAATAATGATGTGTATGCATGTTTAAAATGTGAAAGTACAGGGCGCCTGGGTGGCTCGGTTGGTTAAGTGTCCGACTTCGGCCCAGGTCATGATCTCACGGTTCGTGAGTTCGAGCCCCGCGTCGGGCTCTGTGCTGACAGCTCAGAGCCTGGAGCTTGCTTCGGATTCTCTGTGCCCCTCTCTCTCTGCCCCTCCCCTGCTCATGCCCTGTCTCTCTCTGTCTCAAAAATAATAAAAATATTTTTTAAAAAATAATAAAATAAAATATGAAAGTACAATAAAAAACAGAGCTCATGCGTGATTTTTTTACACTTTTTCTAATTTTCACTGAGAGCAAATATTATTTTTACAATATGAAAGTAAACAAACATAATCAACGAAGGAAGAGTGGACAGAAATCTTTTAAGTAAGAGGCTCTGCTATGTGTGAGGGATATAAAGAGGTTTCTCGCTTCATAACAACAACCACAACAATGAGCATGTGCTATGAGCCATGTGATGCTCTAAGAACTCTGTGTGTATCACTCAGCAAAGTCCTACGAGGCCAACACCTCTTTTATGCCCATTTCACGGATGACGAAAGAGCTAGATAGTCAGCAGGTCCAGGCTGGTTCAAGGGTTAAGGTAACACCCTCAGGTTCCGTCTACTTGCTCACCTGTCTGGTTCAATTCAGTTTTTCAAACATGGGTGGATGCCAGCACAATTAGTTTGATTTTGTTTGGGAAAGGGGAAGGGAAGGACCCGGCGGGTTAGGATTGTTACCTGTTAATTTCCATGGGATCCAATAAATACTTCATCCGTGTTTTCCACTTTTCAATCTTAAAAAGCCTTTTGTTTACTGCTGCTTTGCTGTTGTTTCACACGAAAAAAATCACGATGGGTACCATCAAGGAGGGGTTTCAACTCCACTCCAGCCCACGGCCTTCCCAGCCCTTCCTGTGAAAGGAGGCAGCGGAGTGGCGGGAAAAACCAGCGCTAGTCCTGGAACAGGGCTCCCGTCCACTGCAGCCCAGTGGGGAGACCTTACTCTACATTTGCTCCATCTATAAAGTGAGACATCTGTGTATATCTCCACCAACTCCTTTCTGAAAGCCATGGCTGGTGAGTGGTAAAGCTGAGCTGGACCTCTAGCTCCCAACTTTAAATCAGACTAGAATGCAAGCTTGTTCTTCCTCCTGTGAAGGACAAGACCACAGTGTGTCTTTCCACATTGTGCCATAACAGGGCCTGTTCACCAATTAGGATTCCTAAATCAGCTGTCCTTTTGGTCACTCCCCGAAGCCTCGCATAAAGAGCCTACTGATGGCTTGGTGTCTGTGTGCACCCGCACCTTTTGGAGGAACCATGAGTTCTGGAACACTCTGCAGATGTCCACTGCAGTCACCTCTCCTCCCAGATTTCTTTGTGGTCTTTAGACTCAGTGCAGAAACCCAAACACCAGACTTGCTGCCACCACTCATGATTCCTTCTTTTACTTATTGCAAAATATAGACCATAACCCATGAGGTGAAAGTTGCAGTTGTTGGGCAAAGTCTTTAGAATCTCAAGTCACCCTTAGAGTCTGCTGCTTTCTCTAAACCCAAGAGGGCAATCGACAGAAAGATATCAGTTGATGGCAACTCAGGGGCTTCTGGCCAGACCCCAGACCCAACCTCATGGGGTAAAGAAGTGAGGGAAACATGGAGTAAGAGTGAGGCAGAGAGTGTCACAGGAGGGGAGAGTGACTTTCCAGTTGTGTTGGGTCCCAGAACCAGGCACGGCAAGCGATATATGGGATTTCTATGGAAGATTGAAGGAGAAACTGTCTGGCTTGCCAGCATAGACCTCCCTGAAAAAGCCATGCTAAGTATAGTGAGTAGAATTGTGTCCCCAAAAAAGATTATGTTCAAGTCCTAACTCCTGGTACCTATGAATGTGACCTTATTTGGAAGAAGGGTCTTTGCCGGTATAATCAAGTTAAGGTGAGGTCAAACATCCCATGCGCATGGATTAGAAGAATAAATATCATTAAAATGTCCACACTACCCAAAGAAATCTACACATTCAATGAAATCTCCATCAAAATAGCACCAGCATTCTCACAGAGCTAGAGCAAACGATTCTAAAATTTGTATGGAACCAGATAAGACCCCAAATAGCCAAAGTAATGTTGAAAAAGAAAACCAAAGCTGGACACATCATAATTCCGGACTTCAAGTTGTATTACAAAGCTGTAATCATCAAGACAGTATGGCACTGGTTCAAAAACAGACACATAGATCAATGGAACAGAATAGAGGACCCAGAAACAGACCCACAAATTTATGGCCAACTAATCTTTGATGAAGCAGGAAAGACTATTCAATGGAAAAAAGACAGTCTCTAAAGCAAATGGTGTTGGGAAAACTGGACACCACATGCAGAAGAATGAACCTGGGCCACTTTCTTACACCATACACAAAATTAAACTCAAAATGGATGAAAGACCTAAATGTGAGACAGGAAACCATCAAAATCCTAGAGGAGAAAACAGGCAACAACCTCTTTGACCTCAGCTACAGCAACTTCTTACTAAGCATGCCTCCAGAGGCAAGAGAAACAAAAGCAAACTTGAACTACTGGGACCTCATCAAAATAAAGAACTTCTGCACAGTGAAGGAAACAATCAACAGAACTGAAAGGCAAGTGATGGAATGAGAGAAGATATTTTCAACCGACAAATCAGATAAAGCGTTAGTACCCAAAATCTGTAAAGAACTTATCAAACTCAAAACCCAAAAAACAAACAACCCAGTTAGGAAATGGACAGAAAATATGAATAGACACTTTTCCAAAGAAGACATTCCGATGGCTACGGACACAGGAGAAGACGCTCAACATTACCCATCATCAGGGAAATATAAATTAAACAATGAGATACCACCTCACACCTCTCGGAATGGCTAAAATTAACAGCTCAGGAAACAACAGACCTTGATAAGGATGCAGAGAAAGGGAACCCTCTTGCACTGCTGGTGGGAATGCAAGCTGGTGCAACCACTCTGGAGAACAGTATGGAGGGTCCTCAAAAAATTAAAAATAGAACTACCCTACGAGCCAGCAATTGCACTACTAGGCATTTATCCATGCGATACAGGTGCGCTGTTTCAAAAGGACACATGCACCCCCATGTTTATAGCAGCGCTATCGACAATAGCCAAAGTATGGAAAGAACCCAAACGTCCATCGACTGATGAATGGATAAAAAAGATGTGATATGCATACAATGGAATGTTCCTCAGCGATCAGGAAGAATGAAATCTTGCCATTTGTGACAACGTGGTTGGAACTAGAATGTATTATGCGAAGTGAAATAAGTCAGAGAAAGACAGACATCATATGATTTCACTCATATGTGGAATTTAAGAAACTCAACAAGTGAACGTAGGGGAAGGGAAGGGAAAAGTAAGATCAAAACAGACAGGGAGGCAAACCATAAGAGCCTCTTAAATCCAGAGAACAAACTCAGGGTTGCTAGAGGGGTGTTAGGTGGGGAGATGGGCTAAATGATGACGGGCATTAAGGAGAGCACTTGTTGGGATGAGCACTGGGCATCGTATGTAAATGCTGAATCACTGGATTCTCCTCCTGCAACCATTATTACCCTATGTTAACTCACTTGGATGTAAATAAATAAAACTTAAAAAAACAAAACAAAACAAAAAAGATGGACTGGGGTGGGCTCTACTCAATTGCCTGGTGTCATTACAAGAAGGAACTTGGGACATAGCGCAGACACCCAAAGGAGGAGACCTCCATGAGAAGACAGAAATAGATGTTGGGATGATGCATCTTCAAGCCAAGGAATTCCAGAGATTGCTGGTAAGCACCAGAAGCTGAGAGAGGCATGGAAATGGGTTCTCCCTCAGAACCTCCCAAACAGCCCACCTGCTGACTCTGATTTTGGACTTCTAGCCTCCCAAACTGTCAGAGAATACATCTCTACTCCTTTAGCCACCCATCTTGTGGTAACTTGTTCAGCAGTTCTAGGAAACTAAGACACTGAGAGTGAAGTCCACTCTAGCAGCCACCTTCCGGCCCAGGGATCGTGCCTGTCCTGTTGGCGATAAGCCAAGGTGTCCCTGTGCTTTTTTACTTAAAGATCATTACATCTGGACAGCTCAATCGTTGTCAAAGGCTTAGTCCAGAGCCAGCAAACTGAAAGTATCCACACACACACCCATCCCTACCCTGACTGTAAAAAACTCTACAGCCAAACCTTCTTTTGTTATTATTAGTATTGTAGAGAAAGAACACGCTCATGTGTGAGTGGGGAGAGGGAGAGAGATAGAGGGTGAAAGAGAGAGAATCCTAAGCAGGCTCCACGCTCAGGGTAGAGTCCTACACGGGGCTCGATCCCATGATCCTGGGATCGTGATCTGATCTGAAATCAAGAGTTGGATGCTCAACCATCTGAGCCACCCAGGCACCCCCTATAGCCAAAACTTCTAAGGCAGAGGGCTGGGATCTTATGTTGAGAGAACTTTCAAGATCAGAATTCCCAACCATCCTTAAAGATTCTTTCCAGTCCTTTCCAGAGAAACATTGTCCTTCAGGCAAGTTCTTCCTTAAACCCATCACTCACACCCATCTTCCTTGCAGAGGCACAGGAGACAGCGGAAGGTAGAAGGAAGCCGTTTCTCCTCCAGCTCCAACAAGCTCTGACCTCCTGAGCCATACTGAACATCCCTTCCTTCAAGGTGGCTAAAGTCCCTGAAGCTACTGGCTTTCCAGACCCCCTTTTAAATTCACCTCATTTGCTGAGACCCAGCATAAAGCAAAAGGGGATCATAAGACGAGATAATTTGCAAAGGACTTCAAGAGGAGAAAATGATTTTGTTTTAGAGCTAGCCATCAGATTCATTGTTTACATCGGCAGCTCTTTTTTCCACAGGGTAAAGAGAAAGCTGAGAAATACTGAGCTGGAATATAGATGTTGGAATTGAGCTGTTTGTATTAGGCTCAGTTTGTTGGGGGTGGGGGAGAAAAAGGAGATGCTGACAGCTTCTTGGCGATGCTCCCTGTTTTCCAGTAAAGGCGAAATGGGGTGGCCCGCCTTACGACTCAGTGATATTCAGAACCCAATCCTAAAAAAGTGCATCCAAACTCCTTCCCCCGTTCTGGTCCCAGATGAGCTATTTTGCAACCTAAAACCTGGTACTTTGGTCGTATACTTTTAAGAATTCTCATAGTATTTGACACAGTGATAACTAGACATCTGTCTCTTCTCTTAACTTCAACTAAGGCTAACTGAATTGGAAACAACATGCTCCATGGTGAGGAGAATGATTGGTTTTGGACTGAGATTTAGAGAAATGGCAGGTCGTGGGGGAACGTGTTGTGCCACGTCATGAAAACCAAAACAGAGTGAATCTAAGAATACCATTTTCGTTCTAGGCCCCATGAACTTTATCTAAACCAGGGCTTGGCAAACATTTTCTGTAAAGGCCAGATAGTAAATATTTTAAGACTTGCAACCACGTGATCACTGTAGCAACAGTTCAGCTCTGCCACTGTGGCCAGAAAAGAGCCATAGATGACAACCTTTACAAGGAAGGTGCTGGAATGAAAATCACCAGTGCAGGAATGAGATGACTGCAGAGCCAAACGATCTGATGGAGAATAACGAGTTCACCTATGGAGAGTGATTAAACACTCAGTGAGTGTTTGCTTCTCTTACCTTGGCCAATAAGGTTAGTAATATGGCTGCCTTACAACGTCCAGTCTTCGGAAAACACTATTCCTAACCAGTTTTCGGTCACAACGCAATGGCCCGGTGAAGATACTTGAAGACAAACAATAGAAGCAATTGTTTATTTTTCTCATATTTCGTCTCTCCAATCAATTCAGCAAATTTAGTTCTATCATCTGTGATAGGCTGAGCATTAAAAAAAAGAAGTTGGTATAGTATCCCACAAATAGATATGATGATACAACTTTGGATAATAAGCTAAGCATTGAGAGTTTCTTTTCTTTTCTTCTTGGTTTTCCCTCACTGTAAAGAGCAATGATTTAGGTGAAAGGATATCATGCAATAATTTGAGAAATTGGAAACTGTCACCTTGTTGCCCAAACAGTGCTTCATACTATATGATGTACTTATAGATGATTGCAACCTAATGTGGTCTTTTATGTGATGGTAATCAATCTAGAAACTATTAGCATGTAACATTTTTATTGATGAATCATAATCTCAACTGAAAGAGGCTAACTCTTCAGCTCTTGGAACTCATGAGTCTTTGTAGACGGCCCAGAATGTTAAGTGGAATTCTAACAATTATGGAGGAGAGCCAAAAACAAATCAAAGGAACCATTTACTGCTTAATGTATTTATCCAACCCTTCTACCAGAAATATTTTCAGTTTTGAGAGGAAAACGTCCTTTGGCATTAACTAAATACCTGCATTCATTTAAAACATTCTACTAAGAATAAATCACATTATACAACCATTAAAGGACTAGATCGATACATTATGGTTAGTGGTTGGGCTTGATGTAATAAAGCATTTTAGTACATTTGACTATAGACACATAAAACTATTCAAATGATGAGAAATTTAATTATATAACCAGTACTTAATGCTTCCGCACCCTCTGGAAGACAAGGCACCCATGGTCACTTTGGCAGTAAGAGGCAGGCACCAGCTCTCAGAAGTTTTGGTCTAGAACTGGCATTCATTACTTCATCTTGCAACATATCGGTCAGGAGCTCTGTCCAAGTGAGCACATGGACAGTTGGTGGGTAATAATTACAAAATGTGATGCTGTAGAAACCAGTTAGAACTGCAAAAGACGTTTAGCAGGTGAATTTGAGTCTGGGTTATTGGAGAGAGATCAAGGAGAAACCAGTTAAAGGGGAAGAGAAAGAAATCCATTAAAGGGGAGGGAGAGGGAGGGAAAGAGTGAGGGACAGAGGGAGGGAGAAAAAGGAAGAGGGAAAGAAAAGGGGACAAGAAACGAAGAGGGAGTGGGTGGGAAAGGTAGAGGGGGAGGGTGGGGGGAGAGGGGAGGGAGAGAGGGAGAGAGGGAGACAATACCCAAGCTAAAGCCCCAAACCTGACCACCAGCCTGAATTTCATTTGGGAGACAGGCTTAACAGTAGCAATGAGAATTATAAAACAAAACCTACAGGTCTTGGGAGCTTCCAGACACAATATGAAGCATCCGAGAATACATTTTAAATTAAGTTGCATCCGCAGAATTATGTTTTTCAGAAAAGGGGGACGATAGTCTGTTCTCTTCTGGTCTGTCCAAATTATAGTGTACTGTATTCAGATCTAAGTAACAAGGGGAAACAAAACTGGGAAATTCTAGAATGTATGCAAACTGGATACATCAGGCCACAGCACTGCCCTTCTCTTTGGTGGCTTGGAATACAGGGAGTGTGTGAGAGTGTGTGCATGTGAGACAGCGTGTGTGTGTGTGTGTGTGTGTGTGTGTGTGTGTGTATCCTAGGTTACCCGTGTCTTTGTTTTAGTTCAGCAGAGGAGACGTGAAACCTTCCCTACTCTTCCCCCGTGAGAAACACAGCCATCACCAAGGGGAACATAAACCTAGCGATTTGTGTGGGCTGCTGATCGTAGTCAGAGAGCAGGGAATCATTCTCAGTGCCTACATAAATAATCTATTGGGTGAACCATTTGGTTCTGATAGAAAGACATATGTCTCTCTCACGCAGTAACGGTGTTTTAATTGCTAGAAGTTAGTCCCGGTTTAGTGGACTGACCTTAGCTGCGGGCAGAAAGCAGCTGTCATGAGAGCAAGTAGACCCTTGGCTTGGTTTTGCAAGCTCGGAGCCCAGAAGGCTTGCAACCAGCCTGGACGTTTTCCAGAGGAGCGACTGCCTTGCCACTCACTGTCTCCATCAATATCGTATTCTTCTGTCAGATTAACTATTGCTCGTGTAATTTTCAACGTAATACAAGTTAAATCGGAAGAGGTAATCAAATTCAGTATCGTCGAGCCACGGACAGAAGGCAGTAAATGTTCTAAAAGTGACTAAAAACATAGACTTTATTGGAAGACCACATATGTCACCGTTGAGACCGACTATACGTGAACTGATGTTGATCGCCTGCACAGCAGTCCCTTCTGTGTCCCTTCCCCTTGTTGGCGGGTGCTGCCTCCAGCAAAGAGGCTACAAGTGCCAGAGACACCTTCTCGGCCAGGATTGGGTTTATAATCCAGGAGCTCTCAAGGAGAGCTAAGGGAAATTCTGCAGGAGAGGATTTTAGGGGGGAAAAAACTCCCCCATGAAGAGAAAACGAGGTAGAAGGGCTACTATACTCTACTGTTACGTTCTTAGTATTTGTTTTTATTCATTTTATCCTAAGTGCACACACAAGATGTTCTGGGTCAGACTCAGGTTTCTTAAGAAATACTTCATAGTAAAGAATACATGTCTGCCCCTGCCTCAGTGCTGAGCCAAGATGCAGCACGGTGACCGTCTGTGGGGAACCTTTCCTGCACTCGTGGCCTGATAGCCCATAGAAGGGGCACAACGAGAAAGGATTTTTCCCTGTTAATGAAGAAAAGGAGGCAGCTCCCCCTCCTTAAAGGATCCCTCCAACTCCAGCCCTTGGTAGATAAATAAAATCTCTCCCAGAAGCCAGATAACCCCAGGCGTGTCCCTGCATTTAAGACCTTGGGGGTGTTCCAGGTCTCCTTCCCCTTGGAATATAAAACCTAGGCAGGTAGCATCTCCAGTCTTCCTCGTACCCAGGGAGGGCTTACCCTAGACTCCTACTCTGGGCTGTAACCACTGGGGTGTTTGAGGAGAAGAAAAATTTGAAAATCCCTTTGAGTTTTTTTCATTTTCTTTTTGTGTTTTCATCAGATGATCACATGTACCTACAGGGTCAATCAGAGCCGCTATGTGCTGTTATTCCACAGCCGCGTGCTGTTTGTAGCAGCCAAAAGCTGGAAACAACTCAAATATCCACCAACAGTAAGATGTGTGACGTTGATATATTTATACAGGGGAATGATACACAGCAACGAGAATGGAGTGTGGATGATCTCACATATCTGACGCTGGACAACATATATGTTGAAGCCAGATGGAAAAGGGTACATTTCTTGTAATGATATGCAAATGAGGGCCAAATTAGAAAAAAAAGATTTATTAATTAAAGATACTGGGTTTCAAGGTGTTGGGTACGTATTGGCTGAGAAAGGCGGGAAGGTTGCTTCTGAAATGCTAGAAAGACTGTCCCTTTTTTCTTTCTTATTTCTTTTTTTTAGCGCGGTTAGAACACGTAATACGAGCTCTCCTCTCTTAACAAAGTTTTCAGTGCGCACCGTATGCGGTTACGGGGAGGCACCGTGTGGTACAGCCGATCTCTTACTCATCTCGCTGAACACAAACTTTGTACCCGTTGAACCCTAACTCCCGTTTTCTCCTCCCAGAAAACCCTGGTAGCCACCATTCTGCTCTGTTTTCTGGGGGTATGACCACCTTAGATACTTCACGTGCGTGGAATCGTGTAATATTTGTCCTTCTGTGGCTGGCTTATTTCACTTTATATAATGTCCTTAAGGTTCATCCACGTTGCAGCAGATGGCAGGATTTCCTTCCTTTTTAAGGCTGAAGAACACTTTTCGTAGGCCTCGACCACATTGTCCTTATCTATTCATCTATCAACAGACATTAGCCAGATGGTTGTAGAACCCATTGTCCTCGTTTGTGAAGAGTCTTAGGAGGTCAGACTTTACATAGGAGCACTGAGAAATCCAGGGGAGTTTTATTTCCCTACACGTATCTTCCTACTTTTAGACATTATTTGAGGATGTGCTACGCAGACTCCAACAGCTGTCTGGCAGCCACAGTGGGGAACATTCTTGGCACTCCGGGCTTCCACTGTCACAGATGGTAAATGTCATTTCTTGAAGGCACTTTGAGTTGAATGTGTGTTATCCACAGCCAAAAAGTGTCCTGATTCATATAAAATTACAGGAGAAGGTCTTCTCTTTCTTCTCTTTCTGCCTTAGGTTGTTGGCGTTGTTGCCAGTGAGTGCTTAGGGAGTCACTCACAAATCACTTGATCCCTGTGGAAAACATCCCTAAAAGTGGACGCCAGAAATCTGGGGACTTAAGGAGAGTCTGGCATCATAGGAGGCTAAAGACCAGAGATGAAGGGGAGCATTCTGTGATGGTGGTCAGATTCAGGACCTTTTGAGGCCCCCTGAGGCCAGCAAGGGAAGCTGAGAATTGAGCTCTGCCCCTGCCCCCACGTGGCCAACACCCAATTCAAGATCAACCCTCAGCAGATCCCAACTGGCCACACCTTTCCTCAGACCTGACCTGAGAACACAGTAAACATATGGTGACGGGTGCCTCTGCCCACCTCAGTCCTTCAGTCCTAGGCATGGATGCTGGGATGGGCTGACAGCAAAGCATGCAGGAATCCCAAGGACATCGGGAGGCACTTGAAGGTGCCATTTGATTCCATTTGCTTTTTGAGAAGGTGACACTCTCTACAGGAACAGGTCCAAGGAAGGCAAAAGCAGATTCCTTCACATTTCTGATATTTCCTATGAGGTGTCTCATACCCGGCCCAAGTGTTCGGGTAGAAAACGGACCTAAGAAGCCATCCAAGGTCTTAACTTCTCATTAGAAACTAATTTGGGGGCACGCCAACTGCCAACTCTCTAGAAAGACTGCCAGAATTTTCCGTTGATCAAGCAGAGCCAAGTCTATTACCAAGTGCAGTGAGGAAGGGCGCCATCTTGACAGAGTAAAATGTGTCTCAGAAGGGCGAGATCACACTGAATATTTATAGGGTTTCAGAGTCTGGACTCCAGAGGTTTCAAGCATGTCTTCCTATGCAGGGATTTAACTGGGATTGGGCCAAGCTCACAGTATATTCGTTGAGGATTGGAAGCACAGCTCAACCAGGGTTTCAGAGCAAGTCTCAATAGGCAAACTGTGGGATGATAAACCAGTAACTTACCCTGCTAGATGATCCAACACCCAGAAAGGGGGCTGCTTGAGGTATCTGGTGTTTGGATAAATTGATCTGGGAAATTCCTGAAACAAATAACAAGGTTATTTACTGGTATAGGTTTCTCCCACTGAGAAAGAATTTCCTAGAAGAAAAATAAGGTATGTTGATATAACCATCCCTAGATACCCCTCTTGATGGTTAAGTTATGTGATGTAGAAGGTCTCCATTCTCAGGTGTCTGACACATTCTGCTCATGAAACTCTACACCGTGTGATGTTTGTTCTCATGCAGACATACCATGGGGCACCGTAGGTTATTAGCCTAGAAAGTTCCCCTTTGGTGTCATAACTGCATTCTCACCCTAAAAGGAGTGTTATCAGGGATGTGAAGTCCACAGGCTTTCGATCCAAAAAGATAGAGGCTCTCCTTGCTTGTTTGTTTGGGGGATTTGAATCAAGAGAGGCTAACTTGCTCAGTCCTCGTACTCTACGAAGGAGGTACTATCACTGGGAAAGAGGAAAGCATCCTGACCCTCTTCTGCTCTTAGTCCAGGTCTGTCCTACACTGAGCATGTCATACATGCCAACCTGGGCACCTGGGAACCGTTCATACATCTCGGAGGGAAAGGCTTCCCTCCTAAACTTTTGCGTTCTGAGGCGAACCCCGAAGGGCAGAAACTTCCTAAAAGCAGCCTTGCATCACAAAGACATCACAATACTGCCACAAATCAAAAATTCCTTTCAGCGCTATTTAATATTGTCCACGAGCTTTCTGGTTCCCCTCCAAGAGAAGCTCATCTGTCTCTCCATCTTGCAGAAGAAGAGTATCCTATCATGCTTTAGCATCTAGGCCCGCTGTTCTGGACTCCTGGGTTGAGTCCCCTGGGCAGCCCTTGTCTCACTATGTGTCTGTAGTACTTCTGCTTCCTAACCACGTGGCTGTCCGGTTATTTTTGCCTGTGGCACTTTGAATCGCTTTCATCTCCACTGCCCATATCTCTGCACGAGTACTAGGGTAGAGGACGTGGTCCTGGGTTCCATCCACCATTCTCTTATAAGACCCTCCCACCTACCATTACCACGTGAAGCTTCCAAATTTCTTCAGGGACACCAGCCTGCCTCTGGAATGTCCTAGAAGAAAATCACAATTCTGAGTTTCTACTGCCTTTTCTTGGGTCTTGAAGAAAACTGGTATTGGCTTTGGCTGCATTGATCCAACCTCTGAGAATGGCCCTGGGCCGTCCTTGACTCACTGTCCAAGAGGGACTTTGGCCATCCCTGAAGACCAATTCTGTACCTATTACTTCAGATGTTTCCAGGGGTTCCTCCACCTCCAGGGCCACTTTTTATAATAGTGGTGAAGTCGAATTCCAAGTAGGATGCTGCTATGGGCTAAACTGTGCCCTCCCCAACTCATACATTGAAGCCCTTCACCCTTAGTGCCTCAGGATGTGACTGCATTGGGACATCAGAATTTTAAGCAGTAATTAAGTCAAAACGAGGTCGTTAGGGTGGCTCCTATTCCTACACGACTGGTATTTTCATAAGAGGCGATTAGAACACGGATGTGCACACACACTGAACAAGAGCTACATGAGGGCATAGTGAGATGGGTGGCCACCCACAAGCCAGGAAGAGAAGCCTCAGAAGAAACCTGCTGAGACCTTGACCTCAGAAATCCAACCCTTAGAACTATTCTGTCACCAAGCGGACTTTGACCCACTCGTAATTTTATTGAACATGTAGTCTGCCCTCTACCTTCTCTAGAAATTATTCTCTTGAATGAGAGTAAGGATATCTATCATTTCAAATGAGCAAAGGAAGCTGTAAGCTATGTTTTCACGTAGTGTCTATCACAATAATGCTGGGCAGATTGATAAGGTGGGGGCGGGTGCCCTTGCAAACGAAAAAAAGAAAAAATTCCAAGAGGAAAAGCTTACCATTTCCCCAAGCAGGTGGAGTCTGAAGAGAAAGAAAGACTAGAAGCTCTGACTTATTCCAGAATACATAGTCATTGCCTTCGGCAACCCCAAAGGCAGCCACAGGAACTTCACCCACCCCATAAACAACTATATAGTAAGGAACTGCCCCAAGCCTCTGCCCGAGGAATTGTGCCAGATAACAGAGAAAAGATTGCATCTAAATAAAATGCTAATCACGAGGAGAAATGAACTCTACGTTGTCTAAACCCACAAAACGGTAGTAATGAGTTGTGCAAATACTAGCTAGCAAACATCCAGCTACAGGGTAAGAAGCTGTCGGCCAAGTTAATTTAGGTTATGTTTTATGGTGCCATATATCTGGAAACGATTCTTAGGGGTTATGTTCTGATGCAAATAATTTAGAAGGTTGTAAGACTGGAATGGACCCAACAGTCGTTGTGTGATTAGTCTTCCCATTACAGGTAGGTAATATTTGTGGCATCTGTGAACTGAGTCGGAAGGCCAGGCGCTCCTGGCTGCCTGCCTACATTGCACTCAAGGTAATGAGGACTTGATGGCAAGGGAAAACCTGGTCGGGAAAGACGGTATTCCTTAGAGAGTGGAATACGGAAGGTACTGAGACGTTGGCCAACCCATTTGTGTATAATGAGGCCATCCTGGTAAATACACTAAAATACACCAAATACACAATTGCTTTCGTTCTTATGTCTTCACGGCAATTTAAGGAGATGTTTCCGTTCTTTACCTTGAGAGGATAAACTATTACTTTAATATGCATGCATCAGTTATTTATCACTGTGGAACAAACGGCCACAAACTTCACGGCTTTAAACAACTCACATTTACTATCTCACAGTTTTGGTGGGTCTGGATTTCAAGCATAGCTCAGCCTGGTCCTCTGCTCATAGTCTCGCCAGGCTGAAATGGCTGGGCTACATTCTCATCTGGAGGCTTGACTGGGAAGAATCCACTCCCAAGTTCACACAGGCTGTTGGCAAAATGTATATCCTGGTGGTCGTATGACTGAGCTCCCCAATTCCTTGACGGATGTCGGCCAGAGGCTAATCTCAGTGCCCAGAGGCCTCCAACAGCTCCCAGCCACATGGCTTTCTCCATGGACTCTCTCACAAATGGCACCTTACATCTTCAGAGCCAGCAAGGGGAGTCTCCCTTTCCATCAGAAAAGGCCTCATCCCTTTTTTCAAGGTTTTCACTGACTGTCAGGTCCACCAACAATAATTTCCCTTTTGATTAACTCATAATCAACTTCTTTGGGATCCTGATGGCTTCTGAAAAATACATTGACCTTCGCCATATTCTAGAAGTTATAGGGTCTGTTTCTACTCAAGGGGAGGGGATTATAAAAAGGGCATTGATAGCAGAAGGTAGGTCACTGGGGTTCACCTTAAGGTCTGTCCACCACCGCACAGTTTAGTATTTTGTTTCTAAAGTTAGTACTACATACTAGTATTTCTACTGAATTCTTATGAACATTGAGTGTAACAACTTTCAATGTATTGTATCCCCTCGCTATCCTTCATACGTGTGGGTAGACCATTCATGTATTCTTTAGATGCTGAAGGGGACAGAGAGGGGAAAGGGGAGGGGTTGAGTAGAGGTGTAATGCAGGGTCTGACTCCATGTTTGGTGTCTGACCACTGACGGATTTCAGGCCCCACCACACCCTCTTCCCCTCCTGCCCCACATCTGGGTGGTTAAAGAAGTCCAAGTGCTCCTATCATTAGCACCAATGGGAAGTGCAAACCATTCAAGATCTAGCCCATGTACAGCCCCTCCCACCATGAATGCCCTAAAAGTTCTGTGTGCTTTCTCAAGCCATTATCAGACCTGTGTAGGAGCCTGTCCCGCACTCCCAGAAAGCCTCGCTGTATGAGTACTAAACTCTTCACACCCTCTTGGCATGTGGCCTCATCAGTCTCAACATCCAAACCACATTGTGGAGGCAAGGTCCAACCTGTTCATGTAGGGTAACCACACAAAGGGAGTTTGCTTTGTACCTGTTGAATCCTGACCACCCTCCCCCCCCAAATACTACTAAAACAATCTGCTAACAAGACAAGGCTGGGTTTATTGCTTTCCAGCATCACAGTGGAATCTGAGTAGAACTTAGCAGAGGAGAGGACGAGGTCAAGGATATTGATGAGGTTTAGGGTTTTGTTGAACAGATATCTTTCAAAGCAGGGGAATGTTAATTAAGACAAGGCAAACGGTCATTGTATCAAGATTGGACGGCCCGGCAAAGGGAAGATTTCAAAGGCAGGGTTTCATAAAGTCGCGGAGAGTAAAGAGTTGTTTGATGCTATCTATAAAAAGTCTAACAGCTTTAGGGCGCCCAGGTGGCTCAGTCGGTTAAGCATCCAACTTCGGCTCAGGTCATGATCTCATGGTTTATGAGTTTGAGCCCCACTTTGGGCTCTTTTCTGTCAACACAGAGCCCACTTCAGATCCTCTGTCCCCTCTCTTTATGACCCTCCCCTGCGTGCAAGCACTCTCACTCATTCTCTCTCTCTCGCTCTCTCTCTCTCTCTCAAAAATAAATAAACGTTAAAAAAAATAAATTTAAGGCTAGATTCATTTGGGGCTGGCTTTTGGAATTGAGGAAGTTAACAGAATCTGAATTTAGGAAAGATGGTCTTCTCCTGGCTCAAAATACATTGTTGTTGTTGTCGTTGTTGTTGTGTGTATGAATATTTAAAAAAATCAGTGCGAATAGTGTTAATATTCATAATAAGAGTTAATGTCTGGGAGACTCTAATGGTCTGGGATCTCTTTTCTTCTTTGTTATTATTAACATCCGTTCAGCACCCTCAGGGAAATGATCAGACTCAGACCTCCTGTGCCATCGCTGGGGGAATAGGACTTAATGCCATTCCTCTTTGGTTGTAAATCCAGCTTTTAAAAACAGAACATCAGGGACACTCTGCCCATAAACAATCCCAAATACTGTGAGATCATCGCCTAAGCCAAAAAAAAAAATGAATATTAACGAGACTGTGTTCTTCCCATTATCAATCCTACAGTGTGTCCCATCAAGTCCTCTGTGGCCTGTGGCGAGTTTTACCTCCGCAGAGCTAGGATTTATCACGGTATCAGCTTCCCGTTGACGTGCACTGAACAACTTTGGAGTAATAACATCTTAGCATAGGATGGTGCAAGGAGAGGACTCTCACCTCACAGAACACTGCATGACCTAGCTCCTTGGCTGCCTTCCCAGGCCACTTCATAAACCACCTCCCTTCACCTACTAGGTTTCAAGAATACCAACCTTATGGCTTCTCAGACCAGCCAGGGAGTCCACATGTACTGTTCGTCTTCTTAACTGCACCTGCTCTGACTCCTTCTTGACCTTCAGATGTCACTTCAGTTTCCTGGCCGACTGGTGCAGAGTGGCCACCACAGTCATTCTCCACGATGTCACTCTGCCTCACTTCTTGCAGACGTCGCTCTCAATAGCTTCCTTATTGCTTCACTGATCCACTGGTTGTCTGTCTCCTTCCATCCTCCCACTAGAAGGTCCATGACAGCAAGGACCACACGTGTCCGGTTCTTTGCTGAATGCCAGCGCCTACAGCAGCATATGACTCTTGGAAGGGGCTCCACATTTGCGTCGAACGAATGAGTGGGTGGTGGGATGGTGGAATCCTCTCCTCTCAAAAAAATAAATTAATAATAATAATAATAATAACCTATTTTCCTTTGCTTTGCTTCATTTAGTTTCCAGAAAGGAGAAAGCCCTGGTTAAAGATATCACTGCCGAAGTCTGACAACCATTCCTGAGATATCTAGTTAGTTCTTTCGAAAAACCCTTATTTCTTTGGTGAATTAATTATACATCTTGACTGTTTTATTAATTCGATTTCCTTAGCTGTACACGTTTCCATTTATTGACTCTGTTGTCTCTCTCATACACTGTTACTACTCAAATATTTTGGAGAAAATAGACGGGATGGGGTGAACCTTGACAGTGACCACCACAGTCATACCCCGACAAACCAGCCTTCAGGTTTCTTTGACACTCTACCTGCCTCCAGTCCACACTAGAAAGGGCCTGGATGTTTCTCTCAACTTCTACGGAAGCATAGGCATGATCTTACCCTGCCCTGTGGCATCCCTGTTCAGTCTTAACCTATCTGCTGTCAGTCTTTTAGGGAGTATAGAGTAGGTAGGAAAGGGTAGCATGATTCTAGTCCATCATTAAGAAAACCAGTCCAATAAAACCTGAGATCGATCTCAAGAATTTGATAAAGTTTAATAAGCTAAGTAAAGATTTTAGGCTGGAGGGACTTACCCTGTCCCTGAAATTAAGTCACAAACATTGCTGCCCACTCTACCTATAAATTATGTCGCCCAGAGAAACTGCCCCAGAAAACTGAAGGAGAGCTTGTTTTGAGATGTCCATAATGTGATTGTTTATTGGATATCGGTTTGGGCATCAAAACAGAAAAACAAATTAGCTGGGAGTTCAGCCATCTGCAAGCTAGAAGGCCAGGAAAACTGGCGGTATAGTTCCAGTGCAAGCACGAAGGTTCTGAGAAGGAGCAGAGCTGACAGTTTAGGTCCTGGTCCAACGGGGAAGGGGAAGATGATGTTCCAGCTCAGCAGTCGACGGAGAGACAGAATTCCTCCTTCTCTGCCTTTTTGTTCTACTTGGGTCCACAGTGGAATAGACAAGGCTCACTCACCCTGGGGCAGACAATCTGCTTTACTCTGTCTGCCCATTCAGTGCTCCTCTCTTCCAGACACACCCAGAAGGCATTTCTAACCAGCTCTCTGGGCATCCCATGGTTCGGTCAAGTTGACACATAAAATTAGTCACCGGTGTCCAAGCAGATTTTCCTGTGGTGATCTCGATGCCATAAAAACCATGTCCTGGGAATCCTTCCACGTAACCGTGGAACGAAAGGTGCTCCTTCTAAGAACTGACTCAGGTTAGTGTGTGGGCAGGCCCTGAGGGTGAGGGACAGGGGCGCTCATTGGAGGACTGAGATCCCTGTCCTCACCTCCGCTTGGATGCTTAAAATCACAGGTCCTCCTTGAGGTCAACACATTTACTTCCCGGAGCCGTTGTGAAAATACCAATACATTTTTACATGAGAGGAAGTTTAATCTTATGGGGGAACCAGTGGATTTAAACTGCAGAATTAAGTTCTTCCTGGCCCAGCTGTGTGGCCATGTGCAAACATCTCACCTCCCTGGAACCTCATCCATGGCCCGAGGGTTCTGTACCGAAGTCAGGACAGCAAGTGTACTTACTTGCTAAGATCAGATCAGCTCGGACAGGTAAGTCCAAACTCCTTCGAGCACTGTATTGGGAGGAATTAATTCTAAGGCCATGCCCAGAACAGAGCTGGCCCACGATCAGCGTTTTTGTCCTATTCAGGCCTGTGACGGAGAGAGAAATGGGGAAAAACAAGTGAGTGAGTGAGTGAGTGAGCGAGTGACATCGCCAGAAAATGGAGAAAACGCAGGCGGTGGTGAAAGGTCAGCCCAAATGGTCATCTGTGGATGACTCCTAATGATTCCTTGTGTTCCGTCGTCTCTTGGGTGTTCTATTCATTGCTTGGAAAGACCCAGGCTCTGAGAGAATGACAAATAGGGTAGGGCCATGGAAAAAGCTGGAAAGGATACAGGAAGTTCTGGAGAAGCAGCTCCTTCACCTGAAGGGCCCTGTGGACTGGAAGGGGCCAGGACAGCATCGTCCTGAGGCACAGGTTCTGCTGTCCCCATTTATAAGCAAGGGCTGCGTCACGGAGCGCTTGGGACGACGTGCCAGTAAGTCAGGCAGCCAGCAGGTGCAAAGCAGACCCAGAAGCAGGTGGGCAGGCTGGCTCTGGCCCCACACGCGTGGCATTGTCTCCCAAGAAGCGTGAGACCCTCACTCAGCAGAGAAGGCACTGAAAACGCCATTGCACAAAACCAAAAGGACAGCAAAGAACCTCGCTTCCAACCGAGCAAAGGTGTGAGTGACTTCTCCCTCCTGTTACCAGCTTGGCAGGGGAATGTGAGAGGAAACTCCTGAATCGTGCTTTGTCAAAGAAAGGTAAGAACGACATTGTGGAGAGGCGGTAACAAGGATGTAAGCCGTCTCCGAGTGATGGGTGTGGCAAATAGCCTGTGTCCCGCCATAATCTGTGATGACCAATAGTGGTGGGACAGAGGACGTTACCAGGCCAGGAAGCTTTGCTACCTGTGAACCTAACTCTGGTTCTGTCACCTCCATACTAACAAATAAAATTCCGGTCTGTAGCGGGAGGCCGGGGGGGGGGGGGGCGGGGGGGAGCGCCTGCACTGTGGGGCACGTGGCCCTGGCCTCTGTTTCCCTCTGGCAGTCTTTTGTGATTCTGGGACGTGTCCAGCATCTGAAACAAAATAGGTATTTCATGAAAGAAAATTCCCTAGTTTTTGTTAATGTCTTTATTTAATTTTGAGAGAGAGAGAGAGAGACAGAGCATGAGTGGGGGAGGGGCAGAGAGAGAGAGAGAGAGAGAGAGAGAGAGAGACAGAATCTGAAGCAGGCTCCAGGCTCCGAGCTGTCAGCACAGAGCCGGATGAGGGACTCGAACCCACAAACTGTGAGATCATGACCTGGGCCGAAGTCGGACGCTTCCCCGACTGAGCCACCCAGGCCCCCCGAAAATTCTCTATTTTAAGTTAAGGAAACGGAAGCTCCAAGGAGTGCATTTGCAGCCCTTGGAGATGCCCTGCTCACCTCCTACTGCTGGGACTGTAACTAGCCGGGTCCTCGGGATTGCACTGAGATCCATCATTGAGCCATGTTTTCACGGCTTCCCCGGGCTGCTCCCAGCCAACGGCCCAGGCAGGCTTGCTCCTGAGGACACAGGGCGCCCCCAAAGCCCCGCCGAACCTTCCAGAAACTAGCAACAGGCGGTCCAGCCTTCCCTGCTTTCCTCTCACACAGTAGCTTCCCCTAATAAATGCCTGTTTAATCCCATCCTGCCACAAGCTTCTCAGACGACCCAGACAATATACGACTTGGCGTGATGTGCCAGGAGATCCTTGCTCAAATTCCCTTTATAGTCCAAAGCTCCCTAATCTTTGCTGCACAATTAGACATCGTCTTCCTCTCTCTTTTGGGGAACTGCCGTAACCAGCAAACGGGGTCATACGTCAGAGTCATACGTCAATGGCCCCGAGAAATGTGAGTCCTTTCCTCAGGAGAGAGTTTTCACACTCTGCTAACACAAAAAGCACATAATGCTTCAGCGATGCTTAGCAAAGAAGGGGCTGACTCTTCCCTCATTACTAAAGAGCATCCCCTGGAAGACAGAAATCTGCAGTGGAGCCAGCTCGAGGGAGGAAATGGAGTTACAGAGTCAAGTTCAATGCCGTAGCCCAAAGGTAGGTCAAAAACAGAATCGGGACATCTCTGTAGATAGGCAAAGCCATCCACACCCACTTTCCCCAAATGGTAGGAGGGCTGTCCATTCGGAGGCTTGGAAAAACCATCTCTCCCGCAGAGATGTGTGCCTCTGAATGCCACGTCCTACCATTTGGATTAGAGGACATTCTCAGGGCTTCTAGGACTCCTGGTGTCCTGAAAATTCCACCAAGGTATTTTATTTATTTATCTATATATATTTTTTAACATTTTTATATTTATTTTTGAGAGACTGAGCGTGAGCAGGGGAGGGGCAGAGAGAGAGGGAGACACAGAATCCGAAGCAAGCTCCAGGCTCCGAGCCGTCAACACAGAGCCCGACGCGGGGCTCGAACCCACCTACCGTGAGATCATGACCTGGGCCGCAGTCGGACGCTTAACGGACTGAGCCACCCAGGCACCCCTCCACCAAGGTGTTTTAAAAAACCTTAGAATTAAAAACAATCAAGTCCAGCCCAGAAGAAGTGTGTCACCCCTAATCTTTGTCCAGCACGAAAGCACGAGTCTGAGGTCCCCGAGCTACACCTTAGCAGACACCGTGGGAACAAAGGGCTGATCGTGGAGGGTGGCCCAGGACGGCCCGGTCACATTGAAGGGCTTTTCCAAGTTCAGGGAGCACCGCAGAAGTAAACATAGATTAAAAACCGTTTCTCCCTGCCTGGCTAGCTCAGTCGGTAGAGCAGGAGACTCTTATAACCATCTCTCTCCGAAAGTTCTACCAGTCCTGTGCTCAAGCCGGCTGCCCCGCCCCCAGACCGAGCGAACGCCCGCAGGTCACTCGCACTGCAACTCTCGAATGGGGACATACGGCGGGCGCCCGGATTCCCCCATCTAACTGTCTACATGGCTTAAGGAAAATGAAGAATGCGCCTCATGATCGCGGCAACGAGGTTTGTCATTTGTTTGAGGTTATTTATTTGTTGCCCAGCCAAGCTTACAATTCAATCATTAACAGTAATTCCGCCCGAAGCCTGCAGCGTCTGTACCAGTGGCCAGGATGCAGCCTCATTAATATTCTTTTTTTTTTTTTTTGGCCGAGGTGGTGATCGGTATTTGCCATTGTTTCTGGACAGAGCGTTGCAGTTCTGTTTTGAAAAGCTGGATTTACAACCCAAGGAGAAGGGCACTAATTCCTATTCCCCTAGCAACAGCACGGGACGCCTGAGTCTGATAATTTCTCGGAGGCGCTAAACTGATGGTAATAATAAAAAAGGAAAAAGGAAAGCCCAGACCGTTAGAGCCTCCTAGACATCAAGTCTTATTATGAATATTAACAGTAGCACCTTCACACGGACTTTTTAGTATTTGTACACACAACAACAACAACAGCAACAACATAATATCTTGAGCCGGGAGAAGACAATCTTTCCTACATTCAGATTCGGCTCACCTCCTGAATTCCAAAATGCAGCCCAGAATGAATCTAGCCTTAAATTTCTTTTTTTTTAATGTTTACTTATTTTTGAAAGAGAGAGAGAGAGCACTGGCACACAGGGGAGGGGCAGAGACAGAGGGGAGCAGAGGATCCAAAGTGGGTTCTGCACAGAGCCCAATGAGGGACACAAACCCACAAACCACGAGATCATGACCTGAGCCAAAGTCTCAGGATGCTTAACTGACTGAGCCACCCAAGAGCCCTAGCCTCAAATTTCTTAATCCCCTTCACAGCCACCCTTGGTTCCTTCAATCCTTCCCCACCTAAAATAAACCAAAAACAATGTTCCTTTGCCATGAAACACAACCAAGTGAGCGTGCCTCGGAAAATAACGGCCAGGAGTTTCCAGTGCTGTTTCTGCGGCTCCCCGACTTCTGTCACACAGAACCCACCTCTTAGATCGGCCTCCTGTTCCAGTCGATTCTATTTGCCCTGATTCTAACCCAGCCCTTAGGTGGGTTCTGGGCCATCCTCAGGACACCTCTCCTGCAGGAAGACTCTCGGAGAACGGCCACTCTCGCAGACTGGTCACGTGGATGATGGAGTTCATCACCTAGTCTCCTCCTGTAGCACAAGTGATGAATGAGCCTCTCAAGCAAGCTGGGTGTAAGGTCATAGAACAAATCACGGAATCATGGACATTGGAGTCAAGGGGACCGCGGTTCCTGCCCTGCCTTCACCATCTACTGCGTGACTGTGGGCGAGTTGTTCGGCCTCTCTGAGCCTCATTTTCCCCATCTCTTCAGTGAGGGTACTACTCCTGCCTACCTTGTGACCTTGCTGTCGAGAATAAATGAGAACGTTTAGCAGAATGACTGGCACAGAAGTGCTGTAATAACAGTATTGTAGTTGATTTTCGATCTTCTCTGCTTGGGGTGAGGACAAAGGCACAGAGGCGGAGGATGTCCTACGTAAAAGTACGATCAGCAGGAGCGGTGTGTTCAACAACCGAAGCCCTCATCGATGATAAAGTATCTACTGATTGAGTGACAATCGATTGTTGGAAGTCCAAGAAGCCATTGCAAGCCACCGTCCTTGAAAGTTTAATTCCTGGCTGCTCAGACGGCCTCACGGGCTCCAGGAGAAGGGCAGGGGACGGTAATCCACAAAAGTGGCTGCTCAGAGTTTCTACCGAGAAAGACGTTGAGGTTGAGTTGGGGTGACATCACCATTTAGCAACGTCACCCAGTTGAACAGGGAGTGTCGTGATACCAACTTGTCATCCCCTCCCGAGACGGCCCAGAAGTTCAAACAAGCTACACAAACACGTGATGTTTGGAAATGTAATAGTCTGATCGGCAAACAGTCAGCTCAGCACCGTCAGCCAATACAGGCAATACTGCAAAGCTGTAGCTGTCTCTTAACACTAAACAGACAAACAAACAAACAGAAAACAAAAACCAGGGGCGCCTGGGTGGCTCCGTCGGTTAAGCGTCTGACTCTTGACTTTGGCTCAGGTCATGATCTCACAGTTCGCGGGACGGAGCCCCACATCAGGCTCTGCTCTGACAGCACGGAGGCTGCTTGGGGTGCTCTCTCTCTCTCTGTCTCTCTCTCCCTCCACCCCTTCCCGGATCTTACGCACACGTGCATGTGCTCCGTCTCTCAAAAAACAAAAACAAAACCATACAAAAAAACTACACAACAAACGCTGAGGACATTGGCTCGTGGCTTTGCAGTGACACACTGAGAAGGCAAAGTGGTGAAGAAACCAGTGTGTGTTAGTTCGCCAACCCCCCAGGGGGGAGTGGAGCCCAGTGGCTGGGCAGTTGAGTCAGCTGCAGTCCCAGGATGGCTCACGTCGGAATTGCGGAGCAGGCCTGGGAAGTTCTATTGCTTCTAGAGCCAGAGGGTGTGTGCCTACCCCCGTGAATCCTGCCCACCCCTCAGGTGAGCTAACGGCCGACTGATTTCACCATGTCCCCTCGTATCGGTCAAGTGTACCATTGGAAGCAGCCCTCTACTCCGTCCTTGGAAGCCACCCATCGTGGGCCCGCCAGCCCTGGCCTCAGAACTGGCCCCGAGGGCCCCTTCTCACCCACGCTGCTCCCTGACAGCTCTCTGATCCTTTGGTGCATGAACCTGAATGCACTGCATCCAAAGCAGTGCACCGCCCCCTTCTGCCTGGTTTCCCCAGACTCTCACCGGACCCTGCCAGTCCTGCGCATTCTCTGGGTCCAATCTCTGGCTCGCCTGCGGTCTTCTTATTATAATAGCAGAATCTACCTCATAGGGTTTTTGTGAGTCTCAAATAAGACTGGAATGTAAAGAGCTTAACACAGAGCTGTTAGAGCTCTTTCCAGCCCAGCTCTTCAGACTTGTCCAACGCAGCCCCAAGGGTCCCCCAATAAACTCAGGTGCCATCCACATTGAGGACAATGGTGTGGAGAGCCACAAGACGCAGGATGTCCTCCCAAATTCTTGCTACGAATGACTTAGTTCCTGCTCAGACGTTTAGTGTCGGGGAAGTCACCTAGCACAGTGACGTGTGGATCTTCCTGTCCCCGCCATTCAATAAAGTACTAATTGATCGGCTACTTTGTGCTCAGGCAATGTGGGAGGAAGACAAAAGTCGGTGTCAGGGTGGACCCTCAGGAAACCAAACATTTCAGGCAGGCCTCTGGAACACACTTTAGCAAAGATAATGGGAGAAAAACACCACTTCCAAGAAAAAGATGGCTGTGACACTTCAAGCATATTCCCAACATCAACGTTCGATGTGAGCACAACTGCGTTTGAAAACTGAACGGCATTCAGGCGAAGACGTTTAACACAGACTTATGTTCTGCAGAATAACCACTTTCCTGGCACCACGTCAGTGTGAATAATAGGCAGCACATAGTTTTATGCTGCAGTGGAATTCTGGACACCCAAGGAAGCATTTTGAACTAAGTGTCATATTCAGTCAACCCCAAAAAGGGTTCTTGAGCTGTGAGGATAAATGGGTGGCAATTAAGTAAATAGGAAGAATAAGGTATTTGGATTTTTACTGCCTATACTATAGTAAAGTCCATCAAACTTACCTCTGTCACCAGTGTTTGAGAATAATATGAATGAGTAACAATAGTAGAAGAAAATAAAAATCAATTCTCTTTTACGGCGAAACAGGAGTTACTACAATTCAAAGCATCCTGTGTGCCTCCCTCACTTTTCCTTTCTTCTTACGATCCATCTTCTTATCCATGGGGTGTTTTTTTAAGCTTATTTATTTGTTTCGAGAGAGAGAGAGAGAGAGAGTGGGAGAGGGGCAGAGAGAGAGAGGGAGAGAGAGAGAATCCCAAGCAGGCTCCATACTGGGTACGCAAAGCCCAACGTGGGGCTCGAACTCACGAAACATGAGATCGTGACCCGAGCTGAAATCACGAGTCAGACTCAACCGACGGAGCGCCTCTCCAGGGCAGTTTTTAATTAACTTGTGGCATATTTTCTCCAAATCAATCCACTGACTTATTTATGTACGCCTTATGTCGAATTTGTCCTGGAAGACAGAACGCGTGTGGGTCCACCATTTCACTGCATCGCGGAGCTCACGAAACTGATGTGAGATTTGCAATCGTTTTCCACAAAACAACAGAATCTCCAGTTTCATTAGTAGCCACTTACAATAGGCTCCATTTCTTATCCTATGTGACCGGATTCTCCATAAACCCACCACGAGTGGAAGTCTCTGTGCCCGGAGGTCTCCTACACACCCAGGCAGATGAGAGCATGCTCATGGGAGCTTGCTGGGAGGAAGACATCCCAGCAGAGAGTCGAGTCGTAGTGTTCTCATGGAGGCTGTGGCTGGGGAACAGGCTAGAAATTCTCTCAGAGGCAGCCCCCCCACCTCCCTGCTGACGCTTCTCCCACCATTCACTGCGGAGGGCGATCTCAAGACTCACCAGCAACAGGTCAAGTAAAAGTACACTTTTCCAAGCCCTTCTGTGTTTTCCATGAGCCAAGTTTCACGGCCATTTTTGAACAGAGGCAGACGTTCCTGGCAGTAAAGAACTTTGAGCTTACACACCAGCTTTCTTCTTACCTTTTTTAGACTCTCAAATGAATAAACGTAGATGCAGGGAGCCAGGAGGCAAACAAGAGAGCAGGGCAAAAGAGGGAAATATCAGAAGAACAGAAAGGAGAGAAGGAGAAAAGAATGGAGGGAAGGAGAGGATCCTGGAAGAGAGGAGACCTTGACAAGAGTCATGGCCCTGGTCCCACATAACATGGCGCAGGGTCCCCATGCGTGTGTGTGCACAACAGTGTGTGTGTGTGCATGTGTACAACGTCAGCTACTTAAACCGTGACCACCTTCCACTTCTCATTTCCTGACCTCAGGGAAGTGGCCGTTTTTAACCCCACAGCGAGGAAGCTTCACAGAGGCTTCTAACCTCGTAGCCTTGATGAGTGTGGCTTTGGGGAAGGAAAACCAGTCCATTTCCACAGTTACACAAAAGGCACTTTTCAATGCATCGTTCCTTTGAAAGCTTGGCCAAACAACCACTGTTGCCTACCACGCAGAATAGATCCATTCCGCTCTGATGACAAATATCCCTCGCCATTGCGTATATATGTCTATACGCGTATATTCACCACGTCATACGCTGCGTATTTACATGCAGGTGTAATATACTATGTGTCTGTGTGAATATACACCTATTTACAGCTAGCGCTCACAGCGGGTCTGAACAATCTCGTGCTTTTCTACCTGTCGTCTCATTCAGTCCTCGCAACCACCTTGTGAAAAGGGTGTCGTGACAATCACCCAGGTATGGGAGGGGGAAACTGGGATGTAGTCTCAGTTCTTCGCCTGAGGTTGCAAGACAGCTGAGTGGTTGACGGCCCCGCGTTGACCTCACCGCGTGTGTCCCCGTATCCTGCGTGCGGTCTTGACCCACGGATATCCTTCCTGCTCGCGGAAGCAACGACAGGGCCGCAACCTGCTGTGGATCGTGCCCACCCCCCCCTTATCAGTTTAAAAACGAATGAGTTTAAATTATGCCCGGAGGACGCGTGGGAATCCATCTCTGTTTCATCAAGTTGTGACTCCCCCTCTCCATCCTCCTTCACCGACCTGGAGCTCCAGAGCCATCTCGAGGAGGGTTCCCATTCACCGCAGCAGGTGACAGTCCCCCCACCCCACCCCCCCAAGGCTGTAAACGGCAGCAAGGGGCAGCCTCAAGAAGCGCGTGCTGCCTCTGAGTTTCCTGAAGTGTCACAACAAGCTTTGTCCTGCAGAAGCCAGGAGACGCTCACGCAGCCTCCGGCATGTGAAATCCGTGACACTGAAGTCCCCGCACAGCTTGCTTTCTTGGGCTGAGAAAGCCTGGGCCGGGCATTCCAACCTTCCTGGGCTCCTACAAAGACAAAGCACAACCCAGCACCACCTGAAGGAGAGCAGTCTCCAACCTGACCCACATTCTCTTCCTCAAAGAACGCAAGGAGCCCATTTTTTTCATCTTCTGGAACCTTCCTACTGGTTTCCACGGTGGCGACACCAGTTTGCGTTCCCCCCAGTGGCGCACGAGGGACCCTTTTTTCTCCGCATCCCCGCCCGCGCTCGTTATTTCTTGCCTTTTGGGTTTCAGCCATTCGGACAGGCGTGCTGTGGTATCTCCCTGCGGTTTTGGTTTGCATTTCCCTGATGATGAGTGAAAATGAGCGTCTCTCCACGTGACGGTATTGCAGCAGCCCTGTCTGGTGACAGAGGGTAGCTACCCTCGTGGTGAGCATAGCATCGCCTGTAGAGTTGGTGAGTCATTGTGTGGGCCAACTGCACTCACATTAAAAAAAAGAAAAGCCCGTGGGATCTTCCAGGCCCAACCCCAGCTCTCTGCCTGACCGTCCTCCAGCCAAGACACTGGTCTTCTCCTGCCTTTGGACCCCAAATTAGCCTGAAACGATGCCACGGGTTTCCTGGGCCTCCAGCCTGCCAGCTGCCCATCTGGGACTTCCCAGAAGTCCCGTCGGTTCTGCTTCTCCAAAGCGCCTGACGGACACAAGGTGGTGGCCGGTGGGCCTCAGCGGGAAAGCTGCCGCCCTCACAACTCACTTGGGGCACAGCCGCGCGTTGTGGGTTTTGGGAGGGCGCCGCAGTCATGGCCAGAGCCCTCCACTGAGACCTCCGCCGAGACCTGCTCGCGGGGGGTCCTCGGTTAAGGAGCTTTTGTCCACCCCAACTGAGTAACTTTCAGCTCCTAACCTTTCCCACTTCATGCCCTCTGGCCCCCACATCCACAAAGAGGCAGCACCCCATCGTTCGGAGCTCCTCAGCAGTGAGACTGTTGTCCCCATGCACCTGACCCTTACCTGCTGCCGTTCCTTGGAGGAACGGAATGCCGGGGAGTCAGCACCTCCTTTTCGCCTCTTGCGTGGACCGTTCCGGTAAGAGAACCACACTGGCTTGTCACCATCAGTTCAGCTCATGGTCCTAATTGCCCACCTCGACGCCTGGCACCCCATCAGATGCTTTAGGGATGACGCGCTTCTCCGTGCTCAGCCTGGTGTCCTGACTTGAGTGTGACCCTGAAAGGACGTGACTGCAGCCTGTTCTAGGACGCCTCCCACTGTAGTAATGACTTGGCATCTTCATGTGGTATAATAATGCATGAAGTACTTACGTGTGGGGAGGCAGTGACCCCTTATTGGACAATCTCAATCTTCCACCCAGCTCAGATACAAGAAAAGCCAGATTTATCGGCACTAACCGCCCCTCTTGTCCCCCGTGCGGCCAGCCCCAGCGAGGCCTACAAATGCAAATTACAGCCACAAAAGGGAAATGTGTGTCCTCCTTTTCCCCTTGTCTCTCCAAACCACGGTCAGCTTTTCTGTCTCCGGCTCATCCCTGCAGAGGCCTCTTTTCCACGTGGGCTTTACGACAGCCTGATGCTCCTTACTCGGGCCCTTCATTTGCTCAACACCACAGGGCGCCTTCCTGAACTTTTTAAAACCTTTATTTCACAATAATTGTAAATTCACAAACGTATTTGCAAGTATTCTTGCAAATTCAGAGTGCTCCCTTGGGCCCTTTACTCAGATTCATCCATTGTTTTTTTTTTTTTTTTTTTTTAATTTATTTTTGGGACAGAGAGAGACAGAGCATGAACGGGGGAGGAGCAGAGAGAGAGGGAGACACAGAATCAGAAACAGGCTCCAGGCTCCGAGCCATCAGCCCAGAGCCTGACGCGGGGCTCGAACTCACGGACCGCGAGATCGTGACCTGGCTGAAGTCGGACGCTTAACCGACTGCGCCACCCAGGCGCCCCAGATTCATCCATTGTTAATATTTGCTTCATCATGTTCTTTCAAAGTCTCAGTAAATGACTTTGGACACACACAAACCTACACACAATTTATTTTCTCTGGATCTTTTGCCTCTTTGCCTAGTAACATTTCAGTGTGATTTCCTACGAATAAGGGTATTCTCTTTAAAAAAAAAAAAAAAAAAAAAAACACCACAGTGGGGCGCCTGGGTGGCTTGGTCGGTTAAGCATCCGACTTCGGCTCAGGTCATGATCTCATGGCCCGTGAGTTCGAGCCCCACGTCGGGCTCTGTGCTGACTGCTCAGAGCCTGCAGCCTGTTTCCAATTCTGTGTCTCCCTCTCTCTCTGCCCCTCCCCTGTTCATGCTCTGTCTCTCTCTGTCTCAAAAATAAATAAACGTTAAAAAAAATTTTTTTTAAACCACAGTATAGTTATTGATTCGGGAAAATTAACGTTGGTAAAACACTTTTATCTAAATTTAGACCATAGTTCAATGTGAACAGTCACATAAAAATTCCGTGTGCCATTTTCCCTCTGGCATCGGGCCCAGTTTGGGATCATGCATTCATTTATTTGTCACATCTCTTGACTTTGTCACTTTGAACACTTCCTTGGCCTCTCTCTCCATCATAACGCTCCCATCTGGGGAGAACGTAGGTCATGCATTTTTGAATGAATTGCTCAAAATGGGTCTCTCTGATGTTTCCTCGTGATCGGACTTAGGTAGTACATCCCCGGCTGGAATTCTACGCGGTGGTGATTTGTCCTTCTCAGGGGGTCACATCTAGAAGCACAGAATGGCCAATGCTACTCATTGGGTATGTTCGTTTGGGTCGGCCAGACAAGGAGCTGTCCGGCATCTCTCTCCATTGTGTGGTGCCATTAATGACAGCATCCTCTTTCAAAAGGGACCTCAGAAGATAAATTATGTAATCACCTCTTCTTAAATCTCTATTTTTCAAATAAATACTTAAGTACTTATTCTGGGCCCACGGCATCTTTTTCTGGATGGAAGTTACCATTTTTTCCCAATTACACGGATGATCCATCTTCTTTATGAAAAAGAAATCAGAAAATACAGAGGCGTAATGAAGAAAATGAAACCTCATGCTCGCTGCCATTCATTAGCTCGTCTGCACATAACAATAACTGCTGTGGCCTCGGAACCCTCTCCCGTCCATTTTCCCATTTAATTTCCATCTGACACCGTAACACAGCTGAGCAGAGGTTTAACATCTGAAGATACTGAAGCTAAGGGACACGCGGCCTGGATATTCTGCTGCGAAATTCCATTTTCTCTCCAAGATGTCACACTGCCCGGGAGACAGCCGGGAAGAAAAATAGAGTCACAGTTGTTGCAGAATGATGGCTAATAGGATGGGAGTTGCTGCTAGGTGTGCGGCTTTGAAGCTCTGTGCACTCTCAGGCCGTGGGCACTAGTGGGGAACATGGTGCTCGAGGACGATAAACGATTGTCCGATAACCGCCTCGCGGCTCACGAGGGTCGGATTCGGTGTCCCAACCTGTTCCTGGGCTCATGACCGCTGTGAGCTAACCCACCTTACAAAATCAAAAATCAACCCGATCGAGGTATAGTTTACATACAGTCAAACGCACCCAGGTCAAGTGCGCAGTTCCGTGAATTGTATACACAGTGCAGCCATCACTGCAGCCAAGACCCTCTGGAAGTTTCCCGGTGTTCTTTTACAGCCAGCCTTCACTTCAACACTGTCCCAGGCAGCCGCCCCTCTGCTTTCCACCACGGTACCTTGGTTTTGCCTTTTTAATTTTTTTAAGTTTACTTACTTATTTTGAGAAAGAGAGAGAGAGAGAGCTCACACGTGCATGATCAGGGAAGGGGCAGAGAGAACGAGGGAGAGAGAATCTTAAGCCGGCTCCATGCGGTCAGCGCACAGCCGGATGTGGGGCTCAATCTTATGAGATCATGATCTGAGCTGAAATCAAGAGTTAGACACTTAACGGACTGACCCACCTAGGCACCCCAGTTTTGCCTTTTTCAGAATGTTGTGTAAAATGGAACGTTTTCCTTTTTAATAAAACGGGGTGGAATTTTACCCAAGCCCCGGGCTCGTAGAAAACAGCAAGCGTTCAGGGAACTCCCTGCCCTTTTGTGTTCTGGAAAACAGCTTAGTGCAAAGAACACCCCTCCTCATACGACTTAGAGAGATGCCCCTTGTTTATGTAAGACAGGGCCCGACACAGACCCTGCGAATTTCCTTTTCTTTTTTAAATGATTAGCTGAACTGCTTGGTCCCACTAACGGATCAAAACAAAATGCTTGTTAATCAAACCTGGGTTAAGAGTGTCTTTTTGCCCGGGATGTGAACTCTGTCCACCCCCCTCAGCCTGACCCAGAAGACAGACCCCTCCCAGATACACAGCCCGGACTACGTTGTCGCCCCTAAGCACAGGCTGACCTCAGGGTAAAACCTTCTCCCTCTGCTATCCAGCCACCCCTTCCCCACACCAGCTTCTTTCGGGCTTTGTTCACTCCTCCCGATCAAGAAGAATCCTGCATGCTTACCCTTTGACACCCTCACTGATCTTAGGGTCGGAACGGTCTCCCTGCGGCACAAGCCACCCCCCCTTTGCAATATTCTCTTGAATATATTCTCTCCGGATTTGGCATGTGCCTGGCTTCACTTGGCGAGCATACTGTTTTTAAGATTCAACCGCACTTTTCTATGTGTCAACAGTCTGTTTCTTTTGCACGGCTGAGTAATATTCCACTCTGTGAACACACAAGCTAGCCATCCATTCCCCACTTGATGGCCATTGGAGTCATTTCTTGGGTTTGGGCTGCAATGAACATTCTCGAGCAAGTCCTTGTGTGGACGTGTGCTTCCCCTGCTCCGGGGAAATACGTAGGGGTGTGACTGCACGATACGCTTTAAGATCAAAACATCATCTCCTTGGATACAGCATTCCCCCCCACCCCTCGGTGAGACAGGTGGAGAATGGCATTTTTCTGATTAAAAAGCTTCCAGAAGTGAGACGCGGCACGGTTTCCTCGTTCGCGTTTTACTTGCGCACGAGCACACGTGACGCTTCCTTTAAAAACACCAGCTTCACATCAAATGCCCCCATTACCACTTAGCTCGACATTGAGCGCGATGGCAAAGAAGTTGGAACACGCGCATGCGAGTTCCGAGCAATGCATATGTCCCTTCTGCTGACGGATTGTTACAATTCGCCCGTTTTCAATGTTTCACTCACAATGTTATAAACATCATGTCCTTTTCTCCGTACATCTGCTGCTTCCCCATCACATCTCTCCCCAGCAGAGCCGGGTTTATTGTGTTCATAAATAAGACATGGCAAACATTCCTTCTTTTTAAGAAAACAAAGGCACATTGCCTTTCATTCCATCACATTAAGTTCTTATTCCAGCAGCTAAAATTACATAAGACAATCCCAGCGAAGAAGAAGGAAATCAGCCTTAAAAAAAAAAAATTTGACCAGGGAGGGGGAAGAATAAATGAGGTTGCAATGCACGATTTCCCTTGTGAAATGTTCATTTCTGCCTAGAGTGGCTTCTGCTCAGATGCCCACTTCCTTCTCCTGCCTGTGACCTGGGCAGAGGCTGAGGACCGGGGCTTGGATGCAGCCTGGGGACGTGCAGGGAGATAGGACACCGGCCAGCCTATGGGGACAGCTGGCACCAGGTCTCACTCCATGGTCTGTGGTTCTGGGAAAGAACTTGCCACATTCCCTCGGACTCTGAACATCTCCACCTACGCGAATCAAAACGCTGTCCAACTTCCTGGCTTTCCAACCCAGTCGCCCAGTTTGCTGCTTGTCAGAAGCACTGGCGATGGCCATCAACAATTTGCAGCCTTTAAATGTTTACAACTCTGCTGTTCTGGAACACAGGCTCACCTGGAAGAGGTGGATTTTTAACGGAAGCCCACGTTCTCAGGTTAATGAAGTAGTACGGCTCCGCTCTGCAATTAATGCCATTGAACCGCCGCATAAGTGTCCCGCCATGTCCTCATCGGGGCAGCGCGAGGTATGTGCGCTTCAGATTTATAGAACAGAACAGCTAACTTCACATCAAGATGTTCCAGAAGCCCGAATACATCCACGCCGGGTTCAACGTCTGTGTGGGGCTTGTTTGGGTTTGTTTTTGCTGGTGGGGGGATTTCCTTCTTTCCTTGTCTCCCACAACAAAGCAGTCGATTTCTTTGCTTTGATTTTTCAGCCGGAGCAGTCCAAATTGCAGCCACTTTTTGTGGGTCCCTTAACCGCCCTGGGCTTTTCAACCTGTCTCTGGTGTTTCGTAACATGTGGCCGAATATTGTAAAAATGGAGGCCTGCTAGTCTCTGGCCACGCTGCCTCTTTCCAGGTGACACAAACACATCCCAAGCCCCCACCCCAAACGCAAGCAGACGTGGCTTAGATTCAGGAGAGAGGACCCTCCTCCACTACGCAGAGGCAATTCCTTCTGCTGAAAGAGTCGTGTTGTTCAGGTAGTAAGATTGCCAGATTTACCAAATAAAATTACAGGATGTTCAGTTAATTTATTTTTTTAATGTTTACTTATTTACTTTTGAGAGATAGAGAGGGAGAGAGAGAGCGAGCACACAAGCAAGGGAGGGGCAGAGAGAGAGGGAGACACAGAATCCGAAGCAGGCTCCAGGCTCTGAGCTGTCACACGGAGCCCGACGCGGGGCTCGAACTCACTAACTGGGAGACTGCTAAGGGAGCATAAGGCAGACTGCCACGGTGTTGCAAACACCGTCCCCACCCCCAGGTGTGATGCCCGTGACATTCCTCAGGCACCCCTGGCTGCCCAGAAACAAAGGAAAGGGGAAAACAAAGGGTCAACTGACAGAGGTCACAGACAGGAGTCTCCATCAGCTTGTAAATATCTTAGCAAATTATAAGAAAAAAACAATCTTATCAACAGCCTAATCTCCAGAAACCCATGGACTCGGGTCCCTGGAGCCCCACGGTCACCCTCCCTCCACAGTGCTGTGGGGAACAAAGGCAGAAGGAAATGGCAGGTAAGATATTTTCCTTATAACCTGCAGCCCATTGACAGACTCTTGAGGCAAATCCAGAGTAGAACGTTTCTGCCTTCCCAATGTTAATGCCTTACTAGAGGAAGAATAGCCTTGGCTTGACCATAGCAAGGCCTCAAGTAACTTAGGAGTCCTCTTTAGCACATGAAAGTCCTTTTGGAGGCCTCCCTCTTGCCTTTACCCCTGCCCCCAACTCCCTAGTATATAAGCAGTCACTCTGCACAACCCCAGTGCAGCTCTTTCTGCCCACGGGTCCTGTCCCCGTGCTTTAATAAAAATTCCCCTTTTTGCACTGAAGTCGTCTTCAAGAATTCTTTCTTGGCCGTCAGCTCCAAATCCCAACCGATTTCCCAACCCCATCAAGATCGTGACCTGAGCCGAGTCAGACACTTGACCCACTGAGACACCCAGGTGCCCCAGTTAAATTTAACCCAGATAGCAGCAACAACAACAACAAAAATTTGGTGTAAGTGGGTCCAAATATTGCATGAGACCTACTGATGCTGAAAAAGTTACTTGCTTATCTGAAATGTCAATGTAACTGGGCATCCCCGTACTTCATTGCTTCTACCAGGCAGAGATGCACACACATATCCGGAGAGTTCCGTGGCGGTCTGTGGTCAGCCTTTGAGTTAAGTGTTTAAATGGACATAAGTAATAATGATGAGCTTTTGGGGGTGATGGTGGGAGTTCGGAGCTGATGGCCAAGAAAGAATTCTTGAAGACGTCTTTGGTGCAAAAAGGTGAATTTGTTAAAGCTCAGGGACAGAACCCGTGGGCAGAAAGAGCTACACTGGGGTTGTGCACAGTGACTGATTATATACTAGGGAGTTGGGGTAGGTTAAGTCAAAAAGGAGGCCTCGAGAACGACTTTCATCTGCTAAAGAAGAGCCTAAGTTACCTGCAGCCTTGCTATGGTCAAACTAAGGTTTTCCCTCTACTAAATCATCAACATTAGGACGGCAGGGGGTTCCTGGAGAAAATCCTACTCTGGATTTGCCTCAAGTGCTGTCAGTGGGCTGCAGGTTATAAGGAAATGAAATCTTACCTGCCATTTCCTTCTGCCTTTGTTCCCCACATCACTGTGGAGGGGAGGGTGATGTTGGGGCTCCAGGAAACTGAGTCTATGGGTTTCTGGAGATTAGGCTGTTGATAAGATTGTCTTTTCCATGTAATTTACTAAGATATTTGCAAACTGATGGAGACTTCTGTCCTGTATGACTGTGATCTCTACCAGTTAACCATTTGTTTCCTTTCCTTTGTTCATGGGCAGCCAGGGGTGCCTGAAGAATATCACACAGATCCCACCCTGCGGGGGGGGGGGGGGGGGGGGCGGGGGCGGGGGCCAGCAGGTGCTAGTTTGTATTTTGCCCTCAGCCTGCCTTATGCTCCATCCTCAACAATGATCAGAAATGTAACTTGATTGAGTCCTTGTTTTTTACGAGTTGGATCCTATGCTAATTACTTTCCTTGACTTGTATCCTTCAAGCTGAGAGCCCTCTTAGGAAGCAGGTCGTAGGGTTATCACCAGGCCACAGAGGAGGAAAAAAGAATAGGCTGGAGGGGTAAAATCCTTTGCCTTGGGCTCTGACCTATCTCCCAAGCCCATGCATTTCACGTGTAGGTGACTCTTGCCCTCTGTACGCATTACTCCTTCCCCTGAAGTCATGGCCATTGAGTTTGACGGAGAATCAGAGACACACACACCACCCAGCCTCTGTGATTATTTATCACTCAGTGAAGACGTAAGCACACCAAGTTGCAGGGGTGATAATTTGCATTTCTAACCCACTCCGGCTGGCTAGATGCCAATGCTGTGCTTCCCTTTGAAAACCGCAGGTTTAGGGCACAGGCTCTGCCACCAGCCGCCCTGGATTCGTATCTCAGCCCAGCCACCTAGCAGCCCTACAACCCTGCACACGCAACTCAACCTCTCTGTGCCTCAGTTTCCTCACCTGCCACGAACACAGAAGAATAAAACGGCATCGCGGACAGATGCGCCGTTCTGTGAGATACTACATGTAAAATGCTTAGCGCCATAACGGGTACTCACAAAATGTCAGCTCTCATTGTTATTAACATTATTTGATCATTAGAAGAGAATTTTGCTAAGGTTCTGACCTCCAAGAAAGAATTCTTTGGTGCCAAAAGGAAGGAAGGGGGTGCCTGGAGAAATGTTCTACTCTGCATTTGCCTCGAGTATTTGTCAGTGGGCTGCAGGTTATAAGGAAATTTAATTTTACCTGCCATTTCCTTCCGCCTTTGTTCCCCACATCACTATGGAGAGGAGGGTGATATTAGGGGCTCCAGGAAACCGAGTTTATGGGTTTCTGGAGATTAGGCTGTTGATAAGACGGCCTTTTCCATGTAATTTACTAAGATATTTGCAAACTGATGGAAACCCCTGCCCTGTGTGGCTGTGATCTCTATCAGGTGGCCCTTTGTTTTCTTTCCTTTCCTTTGTCCTAGAGCTGGGTCCCAGATTCTTCTCCATTATATACTAGCACCTTGGGCCAGTCCCTCTACTTTGCTAAACTTCTGTTCTCTGAAATGCAAATTGGAGGGGCGCTTGGTGGCTCAGCAGGTTAAGCGTCAGACTTTGACTTAGGTCATGATCTTGAGGTTTGTGAGTTTGGGTTTGTGAGTTTGAGTCCCGCCAGCGCAGATCCTGCTTCAGATCCTCTGTCACCCCCTCCTCTGCCCCTCTCTGCTCGTGCACCCAAATGCTCTCTCTCCCTCTCTCAAAAATAAACATTTTTTTAATCCCCACCTCTCTCTGCCCCTTAGGGCCCCCAAGCCCTGAAGGTTTCAGTTTTCTGCTTTACTCGGAGGACTAATCTTACTGAGTTCAAGAGCTCGTGTAAAACTACAGTAACCAAAACGGGATGATATTGGTGTACAATTAGGCACATAAAACAACACAGCAGAACAGAGTCCAAAATTAGACCCACACATAAGTGGACAACTGATTTTTGACAAAGGGGTGAAGACCATTGGGTGAAGAAAGGATACCCTTTTCACCAATTGGTGCTGAACCATCAGGTCTCCATATGCAAAAACAGAAAATGCAATTTGCACCTTGTGCCACACACAAAAATGAACCTAAAATAGATCTCAGACCGACATGCATAATCCAGATCTTTGTGACTAAGGCAAAGATTTTCTTACATAAAACAACACAAAAGGACAAATTCATCATTGTACTTCATCTAAATAAACGCTTCTGGCAACAACCAGTTTGTCCTTTGGAGATCAACAAAAATACTTTTACTATGAGTACGCCCCAAATACTGCATGCAATATACATATATAAAAAATTACTTGTCTCTCTGAACAAAATGACTTGATTGTCTCTTCCCACCTGTCCGCTAAGATGCACAAGAGACTTAGAATCTCAGAGAGCATTTGTTACCGTAGACTTTATTTTTTTATTTAAATTTTAGTTAGTTAACATGCAGTACAATGTTGGTTTCAAGAGTAGAATTCAGAGACTCATCACTTACATACAACACCTAGTGCTCATCACAAGTGCCCTGCTTAATGCCCATCACCTATCTAGCCCATCGTCCATCCCACTCCATCAACCCTTAGTTTGTTCTCTATTCTTAAAAGTCTCTTGTGGTTTGTTTCCCTCTCTTCACTTCCCCCTACCTCCCATATAGTTCATCTGTTTTGTTCCTTACGTTCCACATATGAGTGAAATCATAGGGTATTTTTCTTTCTCTGACTGACTTACTTAGCTTAGCATAATACCCTTTACCTCCATCCATATCACTGCAAATGGCAAGATTTCATTCTTTTTGATCGCTGAGTATTATTCCATTGTGTGTGTGTATATATATGTGTGTGTGTGTGTGTGTGTGTGTGTGTGTATGTATGTGTATTTATATACACATATATATATGTGTATATAAATACACATACATACACACACACCACATCTTCTTTATCCATTCATCAGTTGATGAACATTTGGGATCTCTACATAGTTTGACTATTGTTGATAATGCTGCTATAAACTTTGAGGTGTGTGTACCCCTTTGAATCTGTATTTTTATATCCTTTGGGTAAATACCTAATAGTGCACTTGCTAGATCGTAGGGTAGTTCTATTTTTAGTTTTCTGAGGAACCTCCATACTGTTTTCCAGAATGGCCGCACCAGTTTGCATTCCCACCATCAGTGTAAGAGGGTTCCCGTTTCTCCACATCCTGGCCAACACTTGTTTCTTGTGTTCTTAATTTTAGCCATTCTGACAGGTGTGAGGTGGGATCTCATTGTGGTTTTCATTTGTATCTCCCTGATGATGCAGGATATTGAGCATCTTTTCATGTGTCTGTTAGCCATCTGGATGTCTTTGGAAAAGTGTCTGTCTATTCATATCTTCTGCCCATTTCTTTTTTTTTTTTTTTAATTTATTTATTTATTTATTTATTTTTTAATATATGAAATTTACTGTCAAATTGGTTTCCATACAACACCCAGTGCTCATCCCAAAAGGTGCCCTCCTCAATACCCATCACCCACCCTGCCCTCCCTCCCACCCCCCATCAACCCTCAGTTTGTTCTCAGTTTTTAACAGTCTCTTATGCTTTGGCTCTCTCCCACTCTAATCTCTTTTTTTTTTTTTTCCCTTCCCCTCCCCCATGGGTTTCTGTTACGTTTCTCAGGATCCACATAAGAGTGAAACCATATGGTATCTGTCTTTCTCTGTATGGCTTATTTCACTTAGCATCACACTCTCCAGTTCCATCCATGTTGCTACAAAAGGCCATATTTCATTCTTTCTCATTGCCACGTAGTATTCCATTGTGTATATAAACCACAATTTCTTTATCCATTCATCAGTTGATGGACATTTAGGCTCTTTCCATAATTTGGCGATTGTTGAGAGTGCTGCTATAAACATTGGGGTACAAGTGCCCCTATGCATCAGTACTCCTGTATCCCTTGGATAAATTCCTAGCAGTGCTATTGCTGGGTCATAGGGTAGGTCTATTTTTAATTTTTTGAGGAACCTCCACACTGCTTTCCAGAGCGGCTGCACCAATTTTCTTCTGCCCATTTCTTAACTGGGTTGTTTGTTGTTTGTTTTTTGGGTGTTGAGTTTGAGAAGTTCTTTACAGATTTTGCATACCACCCCTTCATCAGATACGTCATTTGCAAATATCTTCTCCCATTCCACAGGCCGCCTTTTAGTTTTGTTGATTGTTTCCTTCTCTGTGCAGAAGGTTTTTATCTTGATGAGGTCCCAACAGTTCATGTTTGCTTTTGTTGCCCTTGCCTTTGGTGACGTGTCTAGTAAGAAGTTACTCTGGCTAAGGCCAAAAGGGTCATGGCCTATGTTCTCCTCTAGGATTTTGATGGTTTTCTGTCTCATATGGATCTTTCTGTCTTAAATGGATCTTTCATCCATTTAAAAGTTATTTTTGTGTATGGTGTAAGAAAGCGGTCCAGTTTCATTCATTGCATATTGCCTTCTGGTTTTCCTAACACCATCTGGGTTTTCTCTTCTGTTCCATTGATCTATGTGTCTGTTTTTGTGACACTATACTGTCCTGATGACAACAGCTTTGTAACATAGCTCAAAATCTGGAATCGTGATGCCCCCAGTTTTGTTTTCCTATTTCAGGATTGCTTGGGCTATTTGGTGTCTTTTGTGGTTCCGTATAAATTTTAGGATTGTCTGTTCCAGCCCTGCGGAAAAGTGCTGGTCGTGTTTTGATAGAAATTGCATTAAATGTGTAGACTGCTTTAGGTAGTATAGACATTTCAACAACATTTGTTCTTCCAGTCCATGAGCGTGGAAGGGTTGCAGTGTGCCGGCTGCAGTGCCCCAGCCACCACTCACGGATGGGGTTTCCACCGGCAGGAAAGGCCTTCTCTGGATGACCGCAAGTGCTGGGAAATCTTCCCCGGGGAGCTGGGCTTCTGCTCAGACCAGGAGGGCAGGGCTGTCTAAGCTTTCTGAAATGGGGGTTGTCGCAGCAAACGTATCACCACATTCGCCACCCCGTTCCAATTCCACGACTCTGCGACTCCCCCCCCCCCCCCACCGTCCCCACACGGGTGCCTCTGTTCACAGCACAGACCACGGCTTCGCCATGGACGGGCCCACCAGCCACCCGTGTGGGAAGCACAGACTCATGTCTGAGCGGTGACACCCCACAGCCGAGGACGGGCTCACAGATGCACAACCCGGGTCTTGTCCTGGGTCTGCCGGAGGTAGAGAACCAGAATTTTGTCAGCACTTCTTAAATCCCCGTGGCCCAGAGGCTCAGTTCACGAGCTACCCTTTTTTCACGGAGCACCATCTAGGGGGACGTGGAGCCCAAGGACTCAGCTGGTGGCTCTGCCGAAAGGGGTGACTTACAGCCCTGGACTTACACCTCGCCACCCCGTCTTCTCAGAGAACCTGCTCGTAACAGCCTGTGCATCCGGGCCCGGCAGAGAGGTGAGGGAGAAAGCACTGAAATGATTTTCTACAAATTAATTTTCCTGCCAAGGCAGCAAGCTGTTTGGGCCCAGATGGGTGGGCTTTCTTTCAGCATCTGAGAAGTTCTACTGAAAAATAAATATGTACATTCACATCTATTCACTGAGCTCCCTGTGGGAACTCCTAAACTATCACATTACCAGGCAGGAAGAAAGAATCCAGAAACAAGGTCCCCACTCTGGTTCTCAGTGACAAGCTCATAGAGCCGCAGATGCTAGAAATCACGTCCATTTCACTGATGGTGAAACAGAGGCCCAGAGGCGAGGTAATTTTCTTGAGACCTCACAGTTGGTCACTGGCCAACTCGTTCCCTGATTCTCACACCACCGTAAGGTCTGGCCAGCCCAACACGGGCTGGGCGCCTTGGCCTTTGCAGGCCGTAGGCTCGGTTTCTTCTCACGGCCCGTAGAGACGCGGAACTGAAATGTTCTCTTCTCCGAACAAACCCCCCACACCACGTTCTAACCTCATTCTCACGTCACCCAAGTTTTCCAGGTCTTCTAAACTGGACTTATGCCAAGGCTCCTGGACAACCAACACAGTAGAGCATCAGTGAGGCACCAAGCCCCCGCCCAGACCCGAAGCACACAGAGTCCCGTTACTCGCAGGTTTCGGTATTCGCAAATTCACCTGCCCCATTAAATTTATCTGCGGCCACAAAACCAACGCCGTGGCGTTTAGTAGCAATTTGCGGGCGTGCGCAGAGCGGGGACAAATTTGACTCGCCCGGTACTCGTGTTCCCAGCTGGGGCTGAACAAGGTAATACTCTGCCTTCTCGCTTCCGCTCTCACACCGCAGACAAGTGTCCTTCTCCTCGTCTGTTCAGTGCCAACCCCGCCGTTTTGCACTTTTATGCTTTTTATTGGTGATTTTGAGGTTTAAAATGGCTCTGCGTGACGTGTGGTACTGAAGTGCTGTGTGGATCCCTGAGTACAAGAAGGCCATATGTGCCTGTGGAAGAAAATATGTGTGTTAAGTAAACTTCCCTCAGGCAAAAGTGATAGTGCCATTGGCCATGAGCTCCATGCTAAAGAATCAACAATATGTATTAAATAAGATGTCTTTAAACAGACACATGGGGCCCCTGGGTGGCTCAGTCAGTGTAGCATCTGATTCTTGATTTCAGTTCAGCTCATGGTCTCACAGTTTATGAGATCGAGCCCCGTGTCAGGCCCTACGCTCAGTGTGGAGCCTGCTCGGAATTCTCTCTCTCCCTCCCCCACTCTCTGCTCCTCCCCCACTGGTGCATATGCTCTCTCTCTCTCTCTCTCTGTCTCTCAAAATAAATAAACGTAAACATAAATAAATAAATAAATAAATACACAGACACACACATAAAACAAGGTTAGGTATTGATCTGTCGATGAAGAGGTTGTGACCAAAGTCTCCCGGGAACCTAGCCCATAATGTCTTCTGGAAGCAAAGATGGATTCGCTATTCACTAATTCAGTGTTTGCGGCAACTTTAGAGAACACAACTACCGCGCGTGAGAATTGGTTGCACCAGGAGAGACTTGGGCTGGGCCATCAAGTCCACGTAGGAGAACATGCAGGGTGGGGAAAAAGCAAAGCTCCCATGGCCTTAGGCCATGGCCCGTCTCCCCTTGGTCCGCAGCCCTCACGCCCATTGACATAACGCACTGCGGACATTTTCTAACAGACTCCATATTTTAGAGCAGGTGCGGATTTAGAGCAAAAATGAGCAGAAGAGACAGAGACTTCCCACATAGCCCCTGCTCTCACACATGCACAGCCTTCCCCATTATCCACACCCCCACCAGTGTGGTATGCCTCTTACAACCGATGAACCCACATGGACACGTCAGCACCCAAAGTCCATAGTTTACATTATAGCTCACTATGGGTGTCGCGCGTTCTGTGGGTTTGGATACACGTGTGATGATGTGCGTCTATTCTTGTAATATCATACAGAATAGTGTCGCTGCCCTAAAAATCCTCTGTGCTCTGAGTACTCAACCCTCTCTCTATCTGTCAGCCCCTGGCAACCACTGATTTTTTGACTGTCTCCATGGTTTTGCCCTTTCCACACTCTCACGTAGTGGGGGTCCTACAACAGACAGCCTTTCAGACTGTCTTCTTTCATTCAGTAACATACATCATTGCATACATTTTAGAAATATCAATGTTGGGGCGCCTGGGTGGCTCAGTTGGTTGAGCTACCGACGTCGGCTCAGGTCATGATCTCACGGTTTATGAGTTTGAGCCCCACGTCAGGCTCTGTGCTGACAGCTCAGAGCCTGGAGCCTGCTTCTGATTCTGTGTCTCCTTCTCTCTCTGCCCCTCCCCCGCTCATGCTCTGTCTCTCTCTGTCTCAGAAATAAATAAACATTAAAAAAAAAAAAGAAATATCAATGTTTACACTCAACGTTTTCTGGGCACTAGCCAGGTGAATCAGTGGTGACTTCTCACTGACCACTGGAGATCTTGGGCTCACAACTGATAATATGCAGTGATGGAAAACAGCAAATGAACCCCATCACGGGCTCTCACTCTGATAAGTGCTGTATAAGCTATTTTTCTAAAGCTGCTTGAGGATGATAATTCCAAAAAAAAAAAAAACAGGAGATTTAGAGTTTTCGAGATTGCTGGGTGTTTTTCATAGATTTGGGGAAGAGGTGGATAGTATTTAAAACATATTATTTTCTTGCTGTTTACAGTTAAGCCTTCCCTGGAAATCTTCAACAACACTGCGGGGTTCTTTGGAGCACATTTTCCTACCCCCCCCACCCCCACCCCGCCCCAGCAAGACCGAGGCTACCCTTGGCCGTCAGTGCCCAATGCTCCTCTCAACAAGCAAGCTCCACGTCTCTAAGTGCATCACGTGGAACACGACACAAGGATCGAAAGTGGAAAATGTTTAAGTTAGGACCATATACACCTGAAAGGCCATGTCACAGTATTCCAGTCCCTTCAGATGTTAATTCCTCATGCTGCCTCGTGATTCTGAGTAACGCTGGAGGTAGCAGGCCGTCTTCGGTGTTCTGGAAGAATGAGCCCTGCCGTCCATCAAAGTCCTCTGGGTCAAAGCTGCTACTCAGATTTTGTCTGCCTCATAATATGCTTCCAGGACCCCAAGGCCAACTCACTTCATGATTATTAATTATTAGCCCCTTTGTTTTGAAGCTTGAAGGCTCAGGAACACATTCTTGGGGATGTTTGCAGGGGCACACGGTGGTGACAGAGACACCGTCCTTGACCAAACTTTAGTCAGGCTTCCCTGAGCCCTCTTAGCAACTAGGCACAGCCTTCCTGAGCCCGGTGTTAGCAAAGAATCCTGGTGTCCTGTGGCCAGGTCTTAATTTATAAAGGCACTGAATGATGACAAGGAGAGGTCAGTGCCCTAGAAAGAAAAGCTGAATGTTATTCACAGTTCCCGTAGAAACAAGAGGGATGGCTTGCTACATAGGGTCACAGGAGGCCCAGCAAGTTTGGATCAGGAAGCGGAAGCAGGAGTGAGGGGAAGACCTTGACCACAGACTTTCTCAGGGTCTCTGCAAGGAAGGCAGGGCAAGGCACAGTAACAGTTTAGGATTAATTAGTCTGAATAACTTCAGTAGGCTTTGGATAGATCGGTGGTCTCCAATCGCCAGGTACCTGGCCTTGGGCTGATTTAGAGCAGGGAAGTATTGGGTGGCTGGGTGAGAGTTGGATAAGAAGGGGGGGGGGGGTTGGGGAGCACGGCTTTGGACCACGTATCTGCTCATGAAAGTCAAGTTCCAGGCTTGCAGCCCACCAACCCCAACAATTAGCTGAGCCTGGGAGACACAGTCTCTCCCCAGGACTGTAAAATCCCTGAGCGATGTCAAAACATCATAAGATACCTACGAAAATTAGAGACATAATTAATGCACCTGCTATGTCAGTTTACTGAATCCCCTACCCTTGATATCTGATCAAATTCCCCATCCCTCCCCCTTGATGTCTAAATTCTTGTCCTGCCTTTCCCAAGAGTCTCCCTCCCCAGGACGGCTCCCTTGGCAATTTTCCATCCACTGACCCCGTCACTCTGCTCATCAGTCATGTCCCAAGTGTCTTTGCTGTATTTGGAACTGGGTTCAGTCTCTCTTCCCCATTGCCATAGTCTTGAATAAAATCTCCTTTACCATTTTAACAAGTCTCAAAATAATGTCTCTTTAACAGTAGCCAAACTTTAGCTCAGTGGTTGGCCCCCTCCCCACTGTTCTTACCCTCATGGGTTATGGACAGGGAAGACATCTGTCAAAGCCCTGTGCCAATATCAGACAGAAGAATCTGTACCAGATGTTTCTGGCCTCTCAGGTAGAGATTTTATTAATTCAAACATATCTTATTCAATTTGAAAGTTTTTTTAAGGCTGGGGGGGGGGAGGAGAAAAGAACGCTTGTTTTCTATCTAGAAGTGACTTGTTTTTATACAACCAACGGCAAAAATCAGTAATCTAAGAATTTAGAAATCCAACATGGAGATGAGAAATATTCTGCAAAGATGAATAATACAGTTATCAAGAGCAGTGGCTCCCGGAGAATACGAAGGAAGGACATTGTTTCGATTAAAGCAATCACCATCACATTGAAGCAGCACCCAAATTCTAGAACTGCTCAGAGAATGTATAAAAATATCACCAGGTGTAGATGCTGTCAGTGCCGTGCCCGGATGGATCCCTGTCATGCAGTCAGTGCACACGTCCCTCGGGTGCGGACCAGTAAGTGTCCACAGCTCCCCTTCTCTGGAGGGTCGACACAGGCCACCCTCCCCTCCCCAGCCTGCAGCCGATGATTGACTGACACCAGGATCAGGAGCCACCGTCTCTCCAGGAGGCGGGGCTGATTCTATGGTGTGATCTCACTGCAGGAATGAGGCCAAAGCAGGCCTGCAGCTGAGCCTACTCCCTTCCTCAGTGTCTCTCGCCTGTCCTGTCCTGCTTCCCTCTCCTGAGAACAAGACCTCTACGGACCAGGGCTCCTGAAGCCCAGCCCATCCCAAAGGCATAAGAAGCCACCTGCCTCCCCGCTCGGGCAAGGTGCTCTGAGGGCTCCCTGCCTGCCTATAATTGCCCCCCCGAGGGGTGTGGGTGGGTGGGGGGGGGGGGGAGGCACCACCCTCTCTGTGCCCGCAAGGACCAGAGGTCGCAAGCTGTAACGAGTGTTAGGGGCTCAAGCCAGTTGTCTGAGATCCCAGTGCTGGAAGAAGGGGTCCCGCTGTCCCCCAGTGCTGGGATTTCCTCCCCTGCCACCAGAAGGTTAAAGGAGGCAGTCAGTGTGCATGGATGAGCCACTGCATTTCTTTGCGCCCAGCCACCAACTGGGTGTCAATACCGGAAGCTACAGTGACAGAGGGACCACATCCTTTTTCTTGGGGGGGTGGGGGGGGGGGAAGAGCGCAGTGGGGGAGGGGCAGGGAGAGGGTGGCAGAGGATCCCAAGGGGGCTCTGTGCTGACAGCCTGACAGCAGGGAGCCAGAGACGGGGCTCGAACTCACAAATCGTGAGACCATGACCTGAGCCGAAGTCGGACGCTCAACCGACTGGGCCACCCACGCGCCCTCTGAGCACCACATCTTTAATTCACAATCTCAAGACACACCTGTGCCTACTCCACTGACTCTCCCTTCGACCCTGGCCCAGACCTCCAGCAGGGAAGCTGGAGGAGGCTGCTTCGCCCCTATTTACTGCTCCCTCCTCTGGCTTGAGGCTTTGCTCCCTGTGCTATCCCGAAAGGGGCAGAGAGAAAGAGAGCCTGTGGTAACCATGGTTACCCAGAAGGAAGTCGGCACAGCCTCACCTATTAAAGACATCGTTCCACAGGTTGCTGCGCTCGTGACAGTCTGTGGTCTCAGGTACTTGGCAATCCTGCAGCCTTCTCTTCCTTCCCCTGTAAGGCCCCACCCCGAACCCAGTAAATCAGAAACTCTGCGAGCGGACCCAGCAATCTGTCTTGATGAGACTTGCGGACCATTCTGATGGCCATTAGAGCCACTGGATTACAAGATAAGCAATTATAATATCCCCATCTTTTGCCGGCCATCAGAGGCTTGTCACATTGATCAATGAGGAGAGTCCTTGAAAAGGAGAATTACAGCCGAAGAAGATGAGAAGAGAGCGAGGAAAACTCATTTGCTCACTTTCTCTTCGAGGCCAGCCACCCTCTCGCATGTTAAGTAGACAAGAGTACCAGTCACCATTTCCTTCTTGCATTTTTGGATTGATCAAGATTCTTGATAACCAAGGACACTGGATTCTAATAGAAGGGACCTCCAATGTTCTCCCTCGGTCTCCTGACCACAGAAAACATCAGAGTTTGTGCCGAAAATAGTAGATCCATCAGAACACCCCAGAGACGCAAGCAAAAGCAATCGGGACCAATTACAAATAAGATCACAGATCACAAAGAAATGGCATCAACCCTGGGCATCCCCATTGCAACATCTTGGAAAAAAGCATATGAATAAGGTATCTCAGGATTCTGGTCAAAGAAGAACCAGGGGGATTAGGGATAGTCCTCGCCACCGGAGAACCAGAAGAACTAGAATCTTCCAGCTCCCCAGGGCCGGGGTGCAAGATTCAGGAAGTTGTAGGAAACAATTTAAAAGACCAGAATCCACCCAAATGGCCCCATAGCTATTAAAGGAACTGAATTTTAGGTTTTAAATCTCCCTACAGAAAAATCCTCCAGGCCCAGATGGCTTTACTAGTAAATTCTATCAAACATTTAAGGAATAAGGAATGCCAATTCTACACAAACTCTTCCAGAAAATTGAAGAGAAGAGGACTCTTCCCAGCTCGGTTTTGGAGGCCAGCATTGCCCTGATATTAAAACCAGACAAGAACAGGGGCGCCTGGGTGGCGCAGTCGGTTAAGCGTCCGACTTCAGCCAGGTCACGATCTCGCGGTCTGTGAGTTCGAGCCCCGCGTCAGGCTCTGGGCCGATGGCTCGGAGCCTGGAGCCTGTTTCCGATTCTGTGTCTCCCTCTCTCTCTGCCCCTCCCCCGTTCATGCTCTGTCTCTCTCTGTCCCAAAAATAAATAAAAAATGTTGAAAAAAAAAAAAAATTAAAAAAAAAAAAAAAACCAGACAAGAACATCACAAGGAAAGAAAACTTATAGACCAATATCCCTCATAAATAAGTTTTTTTTAACTTAGCAAATCAAATTCAATAATATATAAAATGGGTAACACATCATAATGAAGTGGGATTCATCCCTAGAATGTATATTGATTTGATACTCAAAAAACAATGCAATTCACCATATTAACCAACTAAAAAAAGAAAGAAAAGAAAGACCATATGACCATCTCAATAGATGCAGAATGCATTTAACCAACTCCAACATCCATTCCTGATTTAAAAAAAAAATAAAAACTCTTGCAATCTAGGAACAGAAGAAACCTTGTTCCATCTGATAAAAGAATGTACCAAAAAAAAAAAACCCCACAGTGAACATTACACTTAACAGTGAAAGTCAGGATGCTTTTACCCCTACGATCAGGAATGAGACAAGGGTGTCCACTCTCAACATTCATAGTTGACATTGGACTTGAGGCTCTGGCCAGTGCAGTCAGGCAAGAGGAAACAAGAGACATTTAGTTTGGGGAGGAAGAAGTATAACCGTTTATTCACAAATGACAGGATCATTTGCACAGAAAATCCTATGGAACAGACAAAAAAAGCTGAGAGCTAATAAGTAAATTTAGTAAGACACAAGAGGGGCGCCTGGGTGGCTCAGTCGGTTAAGCATCCGACTTCAGCTCAGGTCACGATCTCGCGGTCCGTGAGTTCCAGCCCCGCATCGGGCTCTGGGCTGATGGCTAAGAGCCTGGAGCCTGCTTCCGGTTCTGTGTCTCCCTCTCTCTCTGCCCCTCCCCCATTCATGCTCTGTCTCTCTCTGTCTCAAAAATAAATAAACATTAAAGACACAAGAAGCCAACTGCACTTCTTTTAGCAATGAACAATAAGAAAAAGTTAGGCATAAATACGACAAAAGATATGAGTAACCTCTACACTGCAAACCATAAAACATTGCTGACATGAAAGACGTAGGGAAGGAGAAAGCTCTTTTATACAATATTATCAAAATGTAAATGTCTCCCAAATTGATCTGTAGAGTCCGTGCGATCCCAATCACAATCCCAGGAGCTTTTTTTGCAGCAATTGATAAACGGACCCTGGAATTTGTATGGGAATGTGAAGAACCTAGAACAGACAAAACAACTTGGAATAAGAATAAGACAAGAATAAAGTTGGCCCACGTTACCTGATGTCAAGAAATGCTATAAAACGACAGCAACCCAAACAACATGGTGTTGGTGTGAACAGCAAGAAAAACAAAACAGACTAAAGGATCCAGAACGAGACCCTCACGTAAATAGGCATCTCCCACCACGGAGCAGGTGTTTATTCTGTGCCGCACACTGGGCTAAGTGCTTGAACGTGCTGACAAATTCCCTCTTTTAATCTCAAACAACCCCATGGGTAGGTGCAACTGTGAACCACATTTCAAACATGAGTGTCCTGGAATCAGAGATGTGAACGCACTTGCCTGACTCACCCAACTACAGTGGTGGAGAGTGGATGTGATTATAAGATCGATGTTCTTAACCACCTGCGGAAGGAGTGGACCGCATTCGATGACCAACTCAGTGACCGTGGCAGATGCCCATCTGATTAGACCCTTGCTTCCGTCTTACATTGTTGGAGTCATTTACTCATGTGCAGGTAGGCGATACCTATTCTCAAATACCGCGCACGTGAGCACCCACTTTCCCCTTGGCCTACACGTAGCCCCGTTGCAGAATTGGATCTGAAAGTCCACCCAGCTGCTTTCGTGTCTTGGGTGTTTACCTTGCTGGCCTCCTATCGGCTTCGGGGATCTTACTTCCAACAGAAGTGTAGCCAGCCTCCCCCAGGAGCTTCTTCCCCTTTTTGGCCTTAGCTGCTGGGTGCCTCGTACACTCTCCTAGTACACAACAAAAGTGTCGGGCCCAATGCCAGGGGCACTGAAGTTGCCTTCAAAAAAGGCCTGTTTTGCTGCACTTCTCAACAAACTGGTAACCCAGCCAGGAGCTTATAACACAGAGGACTTAAGACTGACCACGATTTTTCTCTCACTCCTTACCTCAGTGCGTAGAATGCCTAATTGCTTCTAGACTGAATTATTCCACTGGCACTTATGATTCCCCTTCTGTCTCCTGAACAAAAGCCCTGCTCTAGTTGGAATTTTTGAAGCAGGAACAATGATTTTCTATGAGCCATTTCAGTTCAAAATCCACATACTGTCTGAGGGAGTTCTCTGCAGAAGACCCAAAGACACCTGCTATGGTAAAAATACTTTCCAGAATCTTGGCTCTAAAGGCAGATCCATGTTATGCAAAGAAATTGAGCAGCATGAATAAAATAAAATGTTTACGGAGGAGAAGAGGAAGAGAGGCATCCTATGTTAATATCCTGGTGCTACGTTAGTACTTTGGTCATTTGGAATTATCAGCTTCTGTTCATATATGAGTTACCTCCAGAGAATCAAAACTTCATCTAAAAGAAGACGTGATATGTGTGTGTGTGTGTGTGTGTGTGTGTGTGTATGTGTGTGTGTGTGTGTATATATATATATATATATATATATACACACACACACACACAATGGAGTATTACTCGGAAATCAAAAAGAATGAAATCTTGCCATTTGCAACAATGTGGATAGAACTAGAAGGTATTAAGCTAAGCGAAATTAGTCTGTCAGAGAAAGACAAATACCATAGGACTTCACTCATATGGGGACTTTAAGATACAAAACAGGTGAACCTAAGGGAAGGGAAGCAAAAATAATATAAAAACAGGGAGGGGGACAAAACAGAAGAGACTCTAAATACAGAGAACAAACTGAGCGTTGCTGGAGGGGAGGTGGGTGGGGGGATGGGCTAAATGGACAAGGGGCATTAAGGAGGACACTTGTTGGGATGAGCACTGGGTGCTCTGTGTAGGGGGTGAATCACTGGAATTTACTCCTGAAATCACTGTTGCACTATATGCTAACTAACTTGGGTGTAAATTAAAAAACAAATTAATTTATTAATTTTAAAAAATAATAAAAGAAAACTTCCTTATCTAGCATGAGTTAAATTATTGAGCTATTTTAATAGAAACTGTCCTAAAATACACAGCATAGTTTCCATCTTTCTAAAAAAAAGAACAATGAACATAATTTACACTGTTAATGGTGAATCATGGTTATTGAATATAGTACAGTAAATAAATACAGGGTTGTGGGGATTTTTATCAACCATATGTGTGCTGTTAGTAGGTATTCTCCCAAAACTCCACTCATTCTCACTTGCTGTGGGCTGGAAGTCCAAATAAGCAAGTTTGTTAGGATTGTATGTAAAGTAAAAGTCAATAAGGAATAAAAGTAGTAAAGTCCATGCCTAACACCAAACGCTCTGGTCTTCGTATAGCAGTCTACAACAAATTCTGAATAAATTTTACGTGTGTAGAAGGTAACAATCAAGGTACTTTCTCCTCACACAGATGTCCAGTCATTCCATCATTATTTATTGCAAAGACTTTTATCCCCCCTCTGAGATCTTTGATAAAAATCAATTGACTATCTATGTGTGGCTCTCTCTCTAGATTTCTCATTATTATTCCATCTATCTGTAGGATCCTTCCTTCTTAGTTGCTGAACTTTATAGTAAGTTCCAGAATAAAGTAGTATCAATTCTTCGGACTTTGTTTTTTATAAAACCATTTTGCCTCTCCCAAGTACTTTAGCTTTCCATATGAATTTTAGAGTCACCTCATCATTTCTAAAAATGGTTGTTGGACTTTTCCTTGAGACCGCATGAAATCTATGGTCAAGTTGAGCAGAATTGTCACCTTTACAATATTGAGGCTTCTGATCTACGAACATTGAGTGTACTCTCCATTTACCTTGGTCTTTTTATTTATTTCTTTTTTTTTCAACATTTTTAATTTATTTTTGGGACAGAGAGAGACAGAGCATGAATGGGGGAGGGGCAGAGAGAGAGGGAGACACAGAATCAGAAACAGGCTCCAGGCTCCGAGCCATCAGCCCAGAGCCTGACGCGGGGCTCGAACTCACGGACCGCGAGATCGTGACCTGGCTGAAGTCGGACGCTTAACCGACTGCGCCACCCAGGCGCCCCTACCTTGGTCTTTTTAAACGTCCCCAGCAATGGTTCGTGGTTTTCGATGTACTGGTCTTGCACATCGTTTGTTAAGCTGAATTCAGAGTATTTTGTTGTTGATGTTATTGCCCAGGGAATTTTTTTATTCTCTGTTTATATTATGTGTTCAATTATGTGTTAGCATATAGAAATACGCCTGATTTCTGTATGTTGCTCTGGGAGCCTGTAACCTTGTTAAATTCACATGATAGTCCTAATAAATTTTTTTGTAGCTTCCTTAGTTCTTTCGTATTTGCCAAATCACACCCCGTGCAAATAAGACAACGTAACTTCTTTTTTAACGTGTGGACCTTCTGTTTCTTTACCTTGGCCTCTTGCACTAGCTAGGACATGTCCAGGACAAGCTTGAAGAGAAGTGGTCATCCTTGCATTGTCACCTGGGTGGAAAACATTCATTCCTCTACTATTAAATACAACGCTAATCGTAGGCTTTAGGAAGATGCTCTTTATCATACGGAACTTCCCTTCTATACCTAGCTTGCTAGGAGATTGTATCACAAAAGTGTGTGGAATTGTATTAAAGTTTTTTGCATTTATTGAGGCGATTATATGTTTTTCACCTTTATTTCATAAGCATGCTGTATTACTGCTATGATAAATTACCACAAACTCAGTGGCTTAAAGTAACACCAATGTCTTCTCTTCCAGTTCTGTTGTTTAGCCTTCTGAAGTGTATGTCACTGGACTAAAATGAAGGTGTCGGCAGAACCGCCTTCTTTTCTGGAAACTCTAGGAGAGCACCCATTTTCCTGCCTTTTCCAGCTTCTAGAACCTCCCACAGTCTTTGGCTAATGACCGTCTTTCTCCACCATAAAAGTCAGCAAAGGTGGGTCAAGTCCTTCTCACATTGAATTACTCTGACCTCCTCCTTGATAGCCATATGCCCCTCTGCCCTCCTCTGTCACTTATGAGAGTCTTGTGGTTACACTAGGTTTGCCCAGAGAATTCAGGATAATCTCCCCATAACAAGATGTTTAATCTGAATCACATCTACAATGTCCCTTTTGCCATGTAGGGTAATCTAACCACAGGTTTGGCAGATTTAGGGCATGGATATCTTTGGGGGGGGGGGGTCATTATTCTGCATATCACATACGATGTATTATATTAACTGATTTGGGGATTTTCAGCCAACCTTGCATTTGCATGGTGAGACCTAGTTTGTCATGGCGTATATCATTTTTGCATAATATTGGATAAAATTGGCTAAAATTTGAAGAATTTTTGCATCTATATTCATAAAGGATATCAATCTCTAGTTTTCTGTCCTTATGGATGTCATTGTCATGCTTTGGTATTAGAGTAATGCTGGCCTCATAAAATGAGTTAAGGATTTTTCTTTCCTCCTCTCTTTTCTGGAGGAGAATTGGTATTGTTTCTTCTCTTAATGTTTCACAAAACTCACCACCAAACTCACACTGATTTTTTTTTGTAGGGCTATTTTAAATTACTGATTCCATTATTTTACTTTATACAGAAATATTCAAATTTTCTGTTTTTCCTTGAGTGGTCTTGATAGTGTGTGTGTTTTCAAGAAATTTATCTAGTTCACACAGGCAGTCAAATTTGTTAATGTAAACTTGTTGGTAATATTCTTTGGTAAGTTTGTTCACATTTTTTTATCGTTCGTTGAATGTCTGTAGGGTCTGTAGTGATCTGTATCATTCAGGTACTGATAATATGTGTCTTTTTTCTTTTTTCTTGATCAATAAAAGCTATTCTATCTGATTAGTCATTTTTTTAAAAATTACTAGCTTAGGTATTATTGATTGTCTCTACTTATTCACTTTCTATTTCCTTTACTTTACTTCTGATTTTTTTTCTTTCTTCCACTCAGATTTAATTTGGTATTCTTTTTCTAGCATCTTAAGGTGGAAACTTCAAGCATTGATTTGGAATCTTTCTTCTTTTGTCAGCTTCTCTTTTCTCACTAAGATCTGCCTCAGCCACATCCTACAAATTTTGTTATATTTATATATTCACTTATTTTATTATTTCCACTTTTAGGGGGCTTTGCCATATCTCTCTTTTTCTCTTCTTGATTTCTAACTTATGTTGTGACCACAAAATATTACTCTATGTAGTTGTTGGTTTGCAAACCGGCCCCTGTATGAGGAAGGCAAGGAGAAACCAAAGAAAGAGGCAGACCACTTGAGATTGGCCAGGTGGCTTTTTCCAGCCTCTGGCTTGTTTTTTCATTTAGTTAATAGAGACTTTCCAAAGGCAAAATATTTTAAGTTTAATGAATTCAAATTTATCAATATGTTCTTTATGCTTGCTTCCTTATGCTTTTTGGCATCATATTTAATTTTTTTTTTTACCAAATTCAAAGTCACAACTTTTTATTCTGTTTTCTTCCAGAAGCTTTATAGTTTTAATTTTTTTCTAGTGTTTATTTATTTTTGAGAGAGGGATAGAGACAGACAGACAGAGTATGAGCTGGGGAGGGGCAGAGAGAGTGGGAGACACAGAATCCGAAGCGGGCTCCAGGCTCTGAGCTGTCAGCACAGAGCCCGATGTGGGGCTCGAACTCACGAACCGTGAGATCATGGCCTGAGCCGAAGTCAGACTCAACTGACTGAGCCACCCAGGTGCCCCCAAAAGCTTTAAGTACAAGTTTAAGTCTGTAAATCTATTTTGAGTTAATTTTTTTATATGATACAAGGTATAGGCCAAAGCTTATATTTTTACATATTTTCTGGGAAAGGCATTCTCATGAGGATAATCTTTCTCCCACTCGACTGCATACAAATGGGCTTGGACCTGGAGTATTTCCTTACCAAGAATTAAAGAGTCCACACAGCCTGCCTTGGGCTTACCACCTTGGGTGAGAATATCTATGCTTGTTTCAGGCTCACTGAGTATTCTTGTCTCTGCTTAAAGTGTGTGCATCGTATGGCTCCTGGCCAGCCCCACTGCTACCTCTGTCCTCTGAGGGAAGGGGACAGGCCTCCTTCTACTGCAGCACAAGAGAGTTGCACTCAGGCCAGTTGCATTGAGCCCACAGATCAGTGTGAGGAGAACTGACAGGTTAAAAATATGGAATATTCCAATTCATAAGCACGATATACATCCATCTATATTTAGGTCAGGAGACCCCAACTTCTTCTACAGAGGATTAGATAGAAACACTATCTTTTTTTAATGTTTATTTATTTTTGAGAGAGAGAGAGAGAGTGCGAGCAGGGGAGGGGCAGAGAGAGAGGGAGACACAGAATCGGAAGCAGGCTCCAGGCTCTGAGCCGTCAGCACAGAGCCCGACGTGGGGATCGAACTCACAAGCTACGAGATCATGACCTGAGCCAAAGACCGTGGCCTAACCAACTGAGCTGCTCGGGCACCACAAAATACCGTGTCTTGAGCGGGAAGAAGCAAAGTCAAAGGTATTACGCTGCTACTTACGTAAGAGAAAACAAATTTCTATGAGAGTTTTATTGACAAAATTCAAAATCTAATCCAGGTATACCTCGTTTTATTTTGCACAACAAAGGTTGTGGCAACCCTGCGTCAAGCAACCCTGTCAGCACTATTTTTCCAACAGCACTGGCTCACTTCATGTCTCTGTGTCCCCTTTTGGTAATTTTGTCAATATTTCAAACGTTTGCATTTTCATTATATTTGTTACGGTGATCTGTGATCAGTGATTACAACTCACTGAAAGTTTAGATGATAGTTAGCGTTTTGTTTTTTAATGTTTATTCAGTTATGAGAGATAAAGAGTAAGCAGTGAAGGGGCAGAGACAGATGGGGACAGAGGATCCGAAGCAGGCTCCACACTGACAACAGTGAGCCTGACACAGAGCTTGAACCCGCGAACCTTGAGACCACGACCTGAGCTGAAGTCAGAGGTTCAGTGACTGAGCCACACAGGTGCCCCAGATGGTTAGTGTTTTAAACAATAAGGTATTTTTTAATGAAGGCATGTACGTTGTTTCTTAGACATAATACTATTGTTCCTTTAACAGACTACCATAGACTTTGAAGGTGACTTTATATGCACTGAGAAACCAACAAATTCATTTGAGTCGCTTTGTTTGTGATACTTGCTTATTCGCGGTGTCTGGAACGAAATGCACAACATCTTCAAGGCATGCCTGTACTAATAACTGAGTGCGTTTTTTTGCAACATGAGTATACTAATAAGAAGAATAAAATTCTCTTTATAAGGGATAACATTTTACTTAATTAAAAGCTTGGCCTGGTGATACTGATGTACACTGTATCTTTCAGCACAGCTATAGTTATTCCAAGTATAAAGAAAACACGATGCTTTGCCATCTAGTTGTAAAAAATCCACTTTCAAACTTAACTTTATTATTTCTCATTTTAACATGATGGTTATGCACTGTGAATTAAGAACATATCCATAAATGTCACAATACATCTCATATTTACGCAGGTTTATAAATTTTCCCACCTAAGTTTTCTTCTGACCCACTCATACATTTATCGGCATCAGTTAGTTTCTTTTGCAACAATAGCTGACCGATTCAGTTACCTTAGGTATAAACCCAGACATAGGCCAATCTACTTCCCACTCTCAACTCCTTTGGATAGACACAAAAGAGATCTTTTCTTTCCAGTGTCTTCATACGTCTGGTTTGGGAAGCAGAAGGATACGTCTTGAATCCTCTTGGACTGTCCATTTGAAAGCCGTCCCTGAGTACTGCGAGTTCACTCCTCACGGCCGCTGTCCCTGGGCTGTCAGTTACCACGTAGAATTCTGGGACCAGGAGATTGATCTGCAATAGGAAATTGCTCTCTTCTCCACGGATGTCAAAAGAGGTAGACTGGGCCACCCGTTTCGTGATCAAAAGGCACTTTCATCTGCCTGAGCCTGAGACACCTATGCCAGCATATATGAATTTCTATTGAAAGGCTGGAAAAATTTACAAAAGAAAATGATCCACATGAAGAGGAAAGGGCGCAGCTACGGGTTGAACAAAACTCTTCCAAATTCACAGGGAAAGCACGTACGGTTTGCTCACAACGGTGACATCCTGAGTCCCAACTGGTTCGTTTGCCATCAGAAAAGTGCCTCCGTCCAAAAATTCTCACCAAACTTTCCCCTCCGGAATTTCCTGCCATTTCTTGAAGACCATCAGCCTGACCCAGAGGGTCTCCCCCTAACACACAAAGCTCCGCAGACCATCATCAATTCCTCTCTCACCATTAGTGCATTTCCTGAACTTGAGTCATTGACCCTGGGGTTTAGTACTAGCCAGATGCTAATGTTGCTTCTCAACCTTCCAGGTTCCAGACAGGCTGATGGCAGGCCCCCAAGGATAGAGCTGGGGGGAAGGGGTCTGTTTAGGGTGGTTCCAGCTCAAGTTGAAGACGCACCTGCTTCTATCATAGACATCTATCTCTTGCAGCAATACCACACACACACACACACACACACACACACACACATTCTCTGAGCCAAACATGCATTTTCAGGGCTAACACGAATACACAGTAAGGAAGGAAACTCTCTAACAATCTGAAAGATTTCCATCTCCAACATCACTAAGCTGGTTTTCATCTGGGGTTTTGCAGAGTGAGAATAGCTCCACACCCTTAGTATACAGCTGTCCCCTTACTGCACCCATCACCCCCTAAAAGGACCTTTCTAATAATGGCTTAAGTTCTTATCCAAGGGCCTTGGCTCTACATAGTTATAATTCGAAAGAAGGAAACGATGTGTCTTATTACATTCATCAGTTAAAAATATAACATTATAACAGCACCCAAATTCCACCTGAAAATATTTCTTGATGGATGATAGTCAATTACTTGGGGGAATGGAACTTTCTGATAAGTCTGTGTGATTTGTTTTTTTTTTTTTAACTGTGTTGCTTTTTTAATTCCCTGGAACATAGAGCTGCTTAAAAATACATCCTCTGAGTATATTTTTTCACCCTAAAACACCATGAATATTTCAACAGACCGATGAATAGCTTTAAGTTCTTTGCTGTGCTAACAGAATTTATCATTAAAGGTACTAGAACAGTGTATGATTTATTTCATTTCAAGGAAAATGAAATATAAACTAGAATTCCTCATTTCTGTAAACCCACGGGTTTATGGCTAACAATGTTTCAAATAAAATCATACAATTCTGGCCGTGAAGTCAGTGTCTAAAGAAAAAAGACATAAATCAGGAGAGAAATAAAAAGTAGAAAGATAATTTTATGCTTCCTCCAGGAGCTGGACCGTCAGACTCTGTGTCGCTGTGACAGCGACAGTCTGGAATCCGAGGTCTTCAACTGTGGTGTTCTTGTAACAAGACACGCACTTGACTTAGTCCTAGTTTCTGGATCCTTGCAAGCCAGTAACGAATGAAAGTCACTTAATGATGCAAGTCTGGGTCCACTGGACACTTCACTCTCTAGCAATTTACTTCATATTTTACTGGGCTTAAAACAGTTACGTAAAAGATCGAGGGGGCTAGTTTCCTTCTCACCTTCCTTCAAATAAATATGCTCCAAAGTTATTTACATTATTACAATCTATTCCCATCTGTCTGAATTTATTAGCTGATAACATTAATTTGAACGCCCTTTGGTGTCCCACGCTGAGCTAAGAACTGTGCTTATAGAGAAACGGCAGATTCACTCTATTTGCCTACGTTCTGAGATATGAAGTCTAGCAAAGGAAAGACAAATAAACACAGAAATAAATAAACAAACCAAAATAGCAAGGCACACTTGTAAAGACTGGCTTACCAAGAGAAAAGGTCTAGCTGTTTTTGCAGATGCGTGAATCTGATGTCCCCACCTCCCGCCCCCCAGACTTCAGCTTTTCCAGTATTACTATGATGGAATTAATCACCTAGTGTCTCCTGATATTTGTAACTTTTTTTTGCCTATTGAGTTAGTCATTTTAAAATTAATAACTGGTTACTCCAAGATTCGTTCTGTTTTTACTGAGATAATCAAGTTGTCTAGAGTTCCAAAAATCCAATAATAATTAAAAAGCATCCAAGATACATCAAACAAATCCTAAGCCTACATTGAAATAATAGTGCTTTGGAAACCATAAGCTGAACCCCCACTCCGTTATAAGCCTCAGGAATTTGGTGGTGGTCAGTGTTTTGACCTTCAGGGATCTGACCGGTGATGGCATCCCTAGAAATGAAATAGATACTTCTTCCTAAGCTTATTATTCTGCCATAAAATCAGAAAAACTCTAATCTGGAGGGCGGGTCTAGTCCTAACTCGAAGTTAGCTTTGTGGGGATTCACGGCCTCTTGTCCAGTTCCCAGACCTCAGTCAGCTGTGGACCCAAAGCCATCTGATGGAGAGGTGATGGTGATGTTCTGTGAGGAAGGATTCTATAAGTACATGGAGACTGGAAAGTCCCTGTAGGAGGATCCCAGAACAGAAACTTAGGCCTTAAGAGTAAAGCCGCTAACAGAATTTTTCCATTGGAAACGCAACTCCTTGCTTAATTTTGGGCTCTGGCAAAGACAGACGTCCACCATGGATCACCAAGTGGCCATGCCACTCAAACCGTCCCTCGTTACCTGAAAGTTAATCTGATCCACTGAACCATCCCCACCTGGATGTTCATAGCAACTTTTCACCGTGAAATGCAAACGGCACGGCATCAGCTATCCGACGCTGTGCCTTTCCCTGGTTTTACCTAGGCACATAAGGGCGTAGTGTGGCTCACTGGAGACCATTGGTATAACAGTGCACCAGGTGTACTTGTAAAGTGAGTCCAATGGAACGTATGAGAAATCTGCCCAAGTAAGTGGCCAAAACTATAACAGCTGACAGCACTCTTCACCACTTCACACGTAAGGCTTCATGGAGAATTCTGCACGACCGATCTTGCGTAGCCTCTCCACCTCACCCTCCAGTCCATGTGTTTCCCACATGCAAAACACATTCACCCCTTCCGAGCCTTCTAAAGTCTCACCCAATCATGTCATCAAGCTAGAGGCCCATGATCTCTTTATCTGCATTAAAGTCAGATATAGAAAAGGCTCCTTAAGATCATCAGCTCTTGGGGCACCTGGGTTGCTCAGCTGGCTAAGCTGACTAAGCATCTGACTTGTTCTCGGCTCAGGTCGTGCGCTCATAGTTCATGGGTTCAAGCTCCGCATCGGGCTTTGCGCTGGCAGCACGGAGCCTGCTTGGGATTCTCTCCTTTCCTCTCTCTCTGCCCCTCCCCTACTCGTGTGTCTGCCCTCTCTCTCTTTCTCTGTCTCTCTCTCAAAAATAAATAAACTTTTTAAAAAATTTTTTAGAAGATCAACTCTTAGTCTAGAAACCCATGAAGCAAAAAGTCAAGTTATCTATCCCCATACACCTGATATACAATGTTGAAATAAGACAGGATATTTGCAATCAACACTCCCATTTAAAAATGAAGTGAGGAGAGGTATCTGAGAGTCACTGGTCCACGGCGATCCCCAAACACATCCAGAAACGTGTCAGGACTCCTTAAGGACAATAAACGTTCCGTGACTAAAGCCTAATTCTGTTCTCTAGCAATTCTTCATGGTTCTTGGCTCCTCTCTCGGGGAGTCGAAGCTTTGCCCCCTCAGAGATCGTTGTTCCCCCCACCCCACCGCTGAAGAAATGTCTCGCGTTTGCACACAAGTAGCCTCTCAGCCCATTTCCTGCCCATAAAAAGTTGGGGGGATCCAGAACCTCTTCACATTTTAAATTGATTCTGTCTCTTTTGGTTCAAGTCGGGAAAATCCTTTAAAAACATTATGAGCTTTCTTTTTTTTTTTTTTTTTAATTTATTTTTGGGACAGAGAGAGAGCATGAACGGGGGAGGGGCAGAGAGAGAGGGAGACACAGAATCGGAAACAGGCTCCAGGCTCCGAGCCATCAGCCCAGAGCCTGACGCGGGGCTCAAACTCACGGACCGTGAGATCGTGACCTGGCTGAAGTCGGACGCTTAACCGACTGCGCCACCCAGGCGCCCCAAAAACATTATGAGCTTTCTACAGAGTGACTGGGATTCACCCTGTACCCCAAGCTAAAACCGTAATTTCTTTCAAGACATATCCCTCTCCACTTGGAGCTTCGTGTAGAACTGCTGGAGGGTTATGCCCTTAAGATCATTTAAAAGCCCTTCTGCCAGCTGAAGAAGTGGCTAGCACCATCTCGAAGCTTTCAGAGGTCCTACAGCCATATCCCTCACTAGATCTCTGCCCTGTATTTTTTAGTTTGAGACTCATTTGCCCGTAGGAAAGGCTAGAGATGAGAAACTATTTTATTTTCCAACAGCGGGTTCTGTCTCTTGAATTTCCCCTAAATTCTGCTTACAAATGGAATAGTTTGCTCTTTTGTTAAGCATTTCCTTAGTAGACACAGCTAAAAGAAGCCATGGGTACTGTCAACATTCTACCTGGAAATCTCCTTAGCGAGATCCTTAAGTTCCGGTGCGTTTTCTATCTCCCAAGCTACTTGGGAGAAAGATTTGCAAACGAGTGACAGATTTGCAAACCGCTTCCCTACTACAAGCCTTCAGTTATGCTTTTCCCAGTCTCCCACAGCAGATTCCTCACCTCCCAGACTGTGCTCATTGCCTGGTTCCAAAGCCGATCCTTCATGTTTTAGGTTCTTATGTAGAATTGCCCCACTAGAAAGTACTGATTTTTCTCCAGTTATCTATTGCCATATAACAACCACCCCGGAACATAGAGGCTGCAATCAAAACAAACAAATGTAACACAGTGGTTTATTATCTCTTATGATTCTGTTGACTTCTTATGAGTGGTTCTCATGCTGGTTTTTCCTTCCTTTAAAAAAAATTTTTTTAACATTTATTCACTTTTGAGAGACAGAGAGCGACAGAGCATGAGCAGGGGAGGGACAGAGAGAGAGAGGGAGACACAGAATCTGAAGCAGGCTCCGAGCTGTCAGCACAGAGCCCGACACAGGGTTTGAACCCATGAACCGTGAGATCATGACCTGAGCCAAGGTCGGACGCTCAACCTACTGAGCCATCCAGATGCCCTTTTCCTTCCTTTTTAAGCTAAAGGGGCAGCTGGGGGCTGGGCTCAACCAAGACAGCTGAGAAAGTTGGGTCTCTCTCACTATGTCCCTTCATTCTCAGGGAGGCCACACAAGGTTTCCTCACATGCCGTCTTGGGGCAGCATTCCAAATGGATTAATCCCAGTATGCAAACATGTATCATATTTGCTGATGCCCCATTAAGCAATGCAGGTCACCTGTCAAACACAGTCAGTGTAAGAGTGGACAACGCAAGGGCTTGGATACCTAAAGACACGATCCATTGGGAGCCATTAGTGCAACAATCTAACACAGGTAAATAGGACTGGGGGTCCAAACAGAATGCAGGTTCCAAGTAAACTTCAACTTGGAACTTCAACTTCCTTCACCAGGAAGTTGGCCAGACCTTGACTGATTCTACTGCTCTGCCTTGTATCTGTCAACACATGTGAATGGCTTGATGGGAATTTCTTACGACCAGTTAAAGAAGGAAGAAAAATCAAGAACCTGATTTGTTTATACCAGACAGAAGCTGCTTAGGAAAGACGGTGGTGAAGGGAAATACCCCCCGGGGCAGGTACACAGGTGGTGCTTTTATTTTCTTTGTAACATGAGAGGAAAAATGAGTTACAGCTATGCCCTGGTTGGTGTCATCAGGATTAGAAAATTGATAATAGTGAGGTCTAGGAAGAAGTATATGTATGGGCCTCAACAAATGGGCACAGAAAGTGAAGGCATTTATGTCTTATATCAAAGCCACTCTCTCCTGCAGAGGACCGGCCTTTGAGGGAAACAGGAGGACTGTTTGTAGCAGAGGCATGACACCGAACCTCTTCCATAAAAACCTCATTGCTTCAACAACTTCTCCCTTACTCATTGTCGCAGTATCCCACCAAGCAGGGGTCAAATGTGTGGTCAGCTAAGCGTCATCCTGGGCTCATGCCGGTAGAATTGGCTGATCTCACCATGTTTCCCGTCACCAGGAAGCCGCTGCCTAGGTGGCAAGGTCTTCTGAAAGCTCTGTCATGGCACCAGCCGGGAAACCGTCCCTGTGAGGTTGGGATTCTCTCCTACGGGGTGTGATAAATGTCCTAAACTGGGCAACCAATACCCACGCCGTCAAGGCCGTAGCCGGCATACGTGGAATGCGTGGCGGGTAACCAATGGGGGGATCGAGGAGAGTGGGGCCATCTCTATTTTACCAAATGACGTTCGCTTCTCATCCCTGCTACCTTGACCTGATGGGTCTGGAGGGCTAATGTCCAAGGGAAGAAGGCATCTACTACAAAGCATGGTAATATTTCTAATGCATTGAAAGCTGAGATTGCACCCTGGCCTTCGGGGACCCCTTACGCGGCTAAACCGGCAGGCAGAAAAGGGGTCCCCGGCTGTCGGGAGCGATCCTGATGACCGGAGACAACTTGGGTTTCTATTCTATAACGTGGACAAGGTCTATTTTTGAATTCAGGAATGTACTAGGGCACCTCTTATTATTCCCTTATTCAACAGTCCTAGAAAATCATGGCAAGTTCACAGTGATAGCACCACCGAGGGCCCCCATCTTAACCCACTAAGGCTGGGGTTACCCGTCCAAGTAACGAAGTCTATCCTGTCAACGCGCGGGCCGACAGCAAGTGGAACACAAGACGGCAAGAGAAAAATGCAGCCACTACTATGATCTTAGCCCCAGACGAGCTAGAGAGGGCGGCAGCAAGAGCCATACCATGGCACAAACAGGCTGGAACCCACAAGCAGAGGCTGGAACCCCACAAGGATGAACCAAACCTCACGTCAGCTCTTCCTGCCTCCGGCCTTGGTGACAAGAGGGTTCTGCAGAAAGAATCCTTCATCACAGAGCTAGAAACACACGCTCAGGAGTCAGAAAAGCTGGAGGAAGGGTCAGGGCAAAAGATGGATCAATGAATTGCGGCCTGGCTGCTAGGTCGTGGCAGCGAAGTGAATCAGCAGCTCAACAAAACCATGCGTATCGCTCGGTGTTTCCGTTAAAACTTCACTTTTATTTACTTTTTAAATTTTTTAAAAAATTTTTTGTAATGTTTATTTATTTTTGACAGAGAGAGAGAGAGAGAGAGAGAGAGAGAGAGAGAGAGACAAAGCATGAGCAGGGGAGGGGCAGACAGAGAGGGAGACGCGGAATCCAAAGCAGGCTCCAGGCTCCCAGCTGTGAGCACAGCCAGACCCGGGGCTCGAACTCACGGACTGTGAGCTCATGACCTGAGCCGAAGTCGGATGCCCAACCGACTGAGCGACCCAGGCGCCTCTTAAATGTTTTTTTTTTTTTCTTTTTAATTCAAGTTAGTTAACATACGGTGTAGTCTTGGCTTTAGGAGTACAACCCCCAGGGCTCATCCGGAAAAGTGTCCTCAGTACCCATCCCCCCCTTAGTCCGTCCCCCACCCCACCTCCTCTCCAGCAATCCTCAGTTTGTTCTCTGTATTTAAGAGCTTCTTGCGATTTGCCCCCTTGACTGTTTTGATCTTATTACTTCCCTTCCCCTGTGTTCCTCTGTTGAGTTTCTCCAATTCCACATGAGAGTGAAATCACGCTAAGGGAAATAAGTCAGCCAGAGAAAAATAGATATCACAAAACTTCACTTTTAATATACCGTTTACCCATGTGTCATCCCATCTAATAAAAACCCTCTGAAGCAGGTATGTGATAGGCAGAATTCTAGAAGGGATGTTTCAAACATAATTAGGGTCCCTACTCAGGTGACCTTAACACGGAGAGATTATCTAGATGGGCTTGCTCTCATCCCATGGGTCTTTCAAAAGCAGTTTTCTCCCCCTCATAGTAGCAGAAGTCATCAGAGAATTGAAAAGTGAAAAGAAATCTATGCCGTTCCCATGGCCTGAGGCTGGAGGGACTACATGAGGGAATGCAGGCAGCCTCCAGAAACAGAGGACGGCCTCCTGCTGACAGCCAATAAGATCATGGAGGACCTCAGCCTTACAATCCCAAGGAAGTGAATTCTGCCAAGAGCAAGAATAAGCTTGGAAGTGGATTTTTTCCCAGACCAGGCTGACGGCTTCGTTCCAGCATTGTGATACCCTAAGCGGAGAACCCGCCCGTGCCCTGTTGAACTGTGGACCTACAGAACTATGAGCTAACAAGTGGTCATTTTTTAAGCTACTAAGTTTGGAGTTGTTATGCAGCAACAGAAAACTTATAAGAGGTATCGTAGTTATTCTTGTCTTGGAGGGCCTAAAAAGTTAAGTGATTTCCCCAAGATCCCTTAAATTTCTAAAGGCTCTATTATTATCTTGTTGCCCATGAAGCATTTGGGCAAAAATCCATTCCATTATCTCATTGTCTTGTATCATGTTTCTCTCCTGAATTATATCTGTCGGGAAATGATGGTATAGCTCTATGGGAAATACGCCTTTCATATTTACGGTTCGATAAAAGAATCTGTTAAATGCATGAGACAGAATGAGAAGACAGGCACCAGAAGGCACAGGTCACTAGGGTCAGACTTGAGAACCTACAGCTTCAGGAAGAGGGGAAATTATTCTGGGAGGGTCAAAAGGTAAGAAACAAGCTAAAAGTCTGAGAGGAGGTAGGCGTTCGCAGCGTGGACGCGGTGAAGAAGCGACCGACGTAAGAGCTGGGAAGTCAAAACGAATCAAGGTGATTCGGGGGGAGAGGCCACCCGGGGGCCTTGGATCGGGGTCAGAGAGAGGCTCGTGGAAGCGAAGAGGGACCAAATAATCTCTGAGGTGACCTCAACATCCTCTAGTCTGTGGTTTCCTCACTTTCATAGCGTCTTCGTCACCAGTGTTCTCCTTCCTGCTGTCGGGTGGGTCTTGGGTCAGCAGATAGGTACAAGTAGTGACAACAGCTCGGGGACTTGAGGCTGCAGAGGAGATCTGTTCTTTCTTGGCCACCAGCAATCAACTTCACGGAGCCTGTGCTAAACTGTGGCATCACTGCACCTTCCGGGCGGGGATGTTTGTCTTTCTCGTGGACTTCGGAATTATTACGGATTCTACATTCCATCCCTCACGCTTCCATTCCACATAAGGAGAAAATGGGAGGAAAGAACTACCTAAATAAATCCCTGGGTGTTGAGAATGACAGTGCAAGGAAAAGCAAGCCATGATCTGTGGCTACCAGGGTTTCCTATGGGCGTACAAAAAGATAATTCTTACCACCGTTTCCCACAAAGTGAGAGCCAAACTTCCTTGTGTAATTAGAGGATTATGTAACATATACCGACCACTTACTCCTGTCTAGACCCCTTCCCTTTCAGACGGAAGGAGAGGCAGTCGATGCCAGAGTCTTGGGCTCCTCCTCTTCCAGGAAGCGGGGCAGTAGGGATGAAAGGACTCAGGGACTGATGGGGCTTAGCTAATCAGAGACAATATGAAGCCTTCTCAGTATTTTTCTGGTGCTTGAGGAGGGACTTAAACCTGTGTGGATACAAATCTGGAGGTACTTGAAAACACAATCCTGAGTTTGTGTAATCATAAAAATGACAAGCATCAGCCGTCAATAAAGAGCTGACATTTATTAAGCCGCGACTCTATGGCAGACTGCGGGCTCGACCTCTTATATGAATTATGTCATATATGTCGTATAATCGTCACAAGAACCCTATTCAATAGGTAATGCTATTATCCCCATTTTTGGCAGATGTGGAACTGTGTCACTAAGCTCCTCCTTCGGGAGAGGGCTTACCGACTAACTGCTAAAAAGCTCTTTTTAGCCATCAGATGCAGAGTACCTAAAGCCTCCTTTCCCACAGCCATGCCTTCCCAGATGGCTCCTACCAGGGACCAATCCTGTGGGGGCAAACTTGGCGTAATACAGGACAACTCTAATGGTTTAGTTTATCTTCGGAACTTCCCGTGGGATGGGCCAAGATGATGTCCGCCCTGCTGCTCACTCACACTTCCTTACCTCATCTTCCGTACATGTTGATCCCACAGACCTAACACCCTGAGACACATCCCTAAAAACATCCATTTCAGAGTCTGCTTCCCAAAGAACCCACCAGCAACACCATTTTACAGATAAAACGATAGAGCAAGAAACCCCTCGCTAAATCCATCACTTGCCACGGACCAAGTGGCATGGACCCTTGGGACCAAGACTGCTTAAATATATGAATCTCGCTTAAGACCACCAAGGCTGATCCGGAATTTGGAACTGGACTCTGGGATGTGTCTCCAAGAAAGAAGGCTGGGAAGGCCCTGTTGGGACAGCCACGGAAGCCTGTGAATGCTGGCTGGAGCTCCACCTCTACTGAAGACAAACAAGGTCTGTCTGCTTGGTGCCCATTGTGACCACAGGGGGTGACACACAGACCGTTGTGACAGCATACAAAACAACCAACTTGACCTCATCCTCTCCAACTCATAGCCTCTTTGCTAAGAGTGTCAGTTAAAACAAAAACAAAAACCTGAGCCACAGAATCCAGGCATCTTAGCACGTTGTTAACTATGCAAAGAGTGTCTTACAAACTTAGGTCCTTTATTTTGGCCCTCAGTGTTTGTGTTGCACAGATTTCACGGTAACTAAAATTATTTCCAGTAAGAGGTACAGGAAGACTATGCAATTTTTTTGTAAACATCGCTTCTCATTGTCTTCTGAAATATTGTATTTGAAGCTATTATGACTTTTGAAAATTGCATCTTGATGAGTTTCTTGGGGGACACTGTGATTAAGAGGCATGATACCTACCAAATGATGAACTAATAAAACATTTATAAGAAAGAGTTTATCGGGGCTCCTGGGTGGATCAGTCGGTTAAGCATTCGACTCTTGATTTGGGCTCAGGTCAGGATCTCACAGTTCCTCGGTTCTAGCCTTGCATCGGGCTCTGTGCTGACAATGTGGAGCCTGCTTGGGATTCTCTCTGTCCTTCTCTCTCTGCCTCTCTCACACTCCCTCGCCCTCTCTCAAAATAAATAAATAACCTTTTTTTTAAAAAAAAAAAGAAAGAATTTAGGGGTGTCTGGGTGGCTCAGTCGGTTAAGTGTCCGACTTCAGCTCAGGTCATGATCTCATAGCTCATGAGTTCAAGCCCTGCGTTGAGCCGTGCTGAAAGCTCAGAGCCTGGAGCCTGCTTTGGATTCTGTGTCTCCCTCTCTCTCTCTGCCCCTCCCCAGTTGCTCTCTGTCTCTCTCAAATACAAATAAACATTAAAAAAAAATTTTTTAATGTATGTCCAAAAGCAAAACAAAACACAAGCAACAACAACAACAAAATGTCTCAAAATTTACCATCCAAATCCAAAATGGAAATACAATAGCTCTTCTTGGATATTCCCTCAATACGAAACATGGACGGAATCCATTCAGTCCACTGGAAGTACAGCAGTAGAATGGAATAATTCTTAAATTTCTTCCTTGAGACTCTTTAAAATGCTCTATGATAGTTAAAATAAGTTATTTAAAAATTATACACCCATCTCTGCACTTTAAAGATGCTTTTAGTGTTGGGGTTTTGCAGGGGGGAGGGGGAGAGGCAGGTGGGGAAGTGAAACGAAGAGAAACGGGTACCCTCAGCAGCTGTAAAGGCTTAAATATCGGACAAGCCAACAGACATAAGACAAAGCAAGATGAGACGGAGACCAGAAACTGCCGCCCACCACAGTTCTGGTGTCAGCCTGTCCAAAGCTGAGGCCAGATATACACAGCGGGGAGGGAGATAGATCGGGTCGTAAATTGCCACCATCAATGATGGAGAAAAATGAGATTACACACAGCAAATGACACCCAGTCGGGATAATTCAGTTTGTCAATCCTCCTAGCTAATAAGCCTCCGTTACAGTTTGATGTGTGGGGGAGAACCCAGCCTTGTCCACACAGAAGAATCAATCCATACTAGAAGCCGCTGTCTTCGTCATCTTTGGAGTCCTGACCCCCCCCAGAGGCGGGAAGAGCTAAAGACTTGGAAGTCCCCAGTGGCAGCCACCCCACCCCTCCACCCGAGGCCTTGGCCTCATCTGAAATCATAAAATAGATACGTAAGGAAGATTCCAGACACGCTGAACGCATCCTGTCCCGACAGACAGGTCTCTCGTAAGCTCAGAGGAGCGGCAAAGCACAGGTTGCCTGGTTTTCAGATGCCACGGAGACTCAACTTCGTTACGGCGGTGACGATCACCACCTGAGATCTCTCAGGAATAAACGAATCTAGTAAAACCAATTGCTGTCTCTGGCTTTGGTCGAATCCCATGCCGTGCTAATGTGATCCGCTTCACTCAACACAAGCCACTGCACCGTTCAGAAAGAGCTGTAGCCCCCAGCACTCTGGCCAATGTCAAGCCAGGGGAGTTTTCCAAACGTTCAGAGGAGAAAAGCGGGTTATTACCCTCTCTTGACTCACCTACTTAGTCTGATGTCTTGGAAGGAATAAATGTTGGGAAATCCTTCAACTGGCAGAAATATGTGCAGTCAAAATTAGCGGGCATATCCAGAGCGCCTTCACAGACGAAAAAGAATGCTCTGTAGGCAACTACAGTCAGCGTGAGTTGTTCTTTTAAGGCTCTAGGGCTGTGCCCCCGAAACCCTGCATCTTGCAGACTTGCTCAAGGATTCTTCAGGGACTGTTGAGTCTACTTGTTCTTTGTCTATCTTTATGTCTAACACAAGGACTAGATCCGGGAAGCCCTGTGGAGCATAAAAATCACGTATTACACATACCAATATCTCCCGTATGCGGAATTTGTGACCCCCAAGGAAAAGCCAGTGAGATGATAACCTCTCAGGGAAAAACAGCAGCAAAGAGGAGCTCACAGGCTACCCGGTTGATTTGTATATAACTGTTGATGCAACTTAAGGCAAACACCTCTCCACACCAATCGTTTTTAGAAAGCAGACAGCATTCTTGAAGAGCTGAACTGCTGTGTAATTAGAATGCATAAATGTGGAATACAATGGTCTTGGAAACAAGAGTTCTCCATCAACCCTTTTTCTGGAATAGGGTCGTCCCCTTGGAGATAGAAATTCCACGCCTGGTGAAAGGAAACCCGCTTTGTAAAGTTGCAAAAGAACAGCCAGTTATGAAACAGTCATGACACAATTACCAGTGAATGGTCGTCATTGCTCTTAAAATTTAGTGGCCAATCGATGTATCCCTAGGGGAAAGAGGGCATAAAAGGGTGGACTGCGCAGAGGTCGCGGCAAGCTGTGGAACGGCTTTGGAAATGGGGAAATATTGTTGACGGTGACCATAAGAAAAAGAAGGGCTGCAGAGGGGAGCATTGTGAGGCGGCCCCTGGACTAACCATACAAAGCAAGTTAGAAATCAAAGGACGGGATCGAGTAGGCAATAGTCTAAATCCTGACAAAATCAACTTGGAAGGGGAGCCGAGGTATGCATGAGAAAGGTCACGGTCCCTTTCTTTGTCTCCAGTGCCTGTGAAGAGACCTCAGGGTGGGGTAGGATGGGGCAACAGCAGCGACCCCAGCTGCTGTGGACAGGACCGACTGAAGGAAGCAGCGGGCGGGGCTTCCACTGGGTTCCACTCGGCCGTTCCCCCCCCCCCCGCCCCGCCCCCAACCCCAGTCGCTCGCGGCGCCCCCTCCTGGCCACGCGGGCAGTGCGCGCCCAGCTCCTGCGCCCAGGCGGACTCCTTGGTTTCAGCCCAGAGCGAGACAAGCCCCTCTTTCTCCCGCTTTCACAAAACCCAAAAGACGGAGCCCCTCCAAGCAGCAGACAAAAACTGATCCCCGAGCTTCGGCTTTTTGCCGCTGTCCAGGCTCTTCTCCAGGAATAATTTACTCGGTGACATAGCAGGGAAGGTGGGAACCGGAGGCTGAACCCAAAAGGTTCCCCCAGCGTGGAGCGCCCCCAATTTTGCAGCTTCATCTTGGAGTGGCGGGGGGGGGGGGAGGGGGTTTGGTTCGGTGGCTTCCGCGCCGGCTCTGGCTTGGGAAGGGGTCGACGGAGTGTCCCCCAACCCCCACCCCCACCCGGGGAGGGGTGTGGGAGGCGGGTGGGCGTCTCCCGGCCTCCCGCTCCTCCCCTCCGTGTCCCCACCCCCTGCCTCTCGGGGACACACTGTGTGGCCGCTTTTCTCCAGCACGCGGCGCTGCGCTCGTTTTTATCCCCGCGGCCGCGCCGGTTCGTGCGCGGCCAGCGGGGCTCAGCCAGTCCGCTGGAACTGAGGAGCGATCATTGAATCTGCGGCTTTCATGACGTCTCCCTGCGTGGCCCATCACTTTTCTCCCAGCCGGGAATTTTTTTTTTTTTTTTCCGCCACTCTTGCCTTTTCCCCGTTCCCTCCACCGGGTCTCCCGCCCGCGTCCGAACCCGACGCACACCCCTCCGCCCCTCCGCCCCTCCTTTGACCCCGCGCCCAGCCCTCCTCTCCGCTCGCGGCCAGAGGGAGCCAGTTTGCAGACGGCCGCACCTGGCCGGAGAGGTTGGGCGGGTGGAGGGGTGGGGATCCGCGGGAACCGGGAAGCCAGACCCAGAGCTGGAGGCACCGCCAGGAGAATGGAGTCTCCTAATAGCCTCCCGGGGCTGGTGTGAAATTTGACCACCTGATTCCAGTTTTTCTTTCCTTTTCTTTTCTTTTTTTTTTTCTTTTTTCTTTTTTTTAAATCTTCTCCCCTCACCATCCATCGTGTAGTGAAATATTAAATCTTGCTCCGTTCCAAGAGAGGAGATCATGATTGAGTGAAACCACCCTGTCCGCAACAAGGTAAGCGGTGCGCTGAGTTGCTCGAAGGCGAGAAGCTGGCATCAATCTGGGCAAAACGTTCCGTGCCCTCGGGTCCCCACCTCCCCCTCCCCAGGCTCCGCCGCCGCTGCATGCTCCACGCTGATGAGAGAAACATGATGCCCAAGTCAAGGGAAAGGCGAGGGAGAAGCCGGTTACATAACAGAAGGGAAATCTGTTTCATATGGTTTTCATTAGCAACTGAAAACTCGCAAGGGGGGGGGGCGGGGAGAGGAGGGGTCTGCATGCCCTGGGCTCAGAGAAACCCAGGCAGTTATTGCAGACATCATTTCAACATCCATTGGCAAAGAAGAAATGCACTGATTAACTGGCAGGGGCGGCTTGCGGTGTAGTCATTTCCAGTTGGGAAAAGCCCATTGTCTTTATGGAAAGCTGTATCCTTGTTCGTTTTTGCATAGAAGAGAGAGACAGAGACCGAGACAGAGAACATGAGAAGGAAGAAAAGGAAAAGTGAGGGGTGGGGAGAAACAGGCAGAGAATGGGAAACAATAAGTCCTAACTGTTCTCTATCAGGAAAACCAGGAATGCACGATATGATGGCTACAAACACTTCTCCCTAGAAGTGAACTGAATTGTTTTGTAATTGGAAGAAAAGAAAAAAAGAAAGAAAGAAAACCCCTTCAGATAAAATGAGATGTTTATGGCATTTAGGGATTGGACAAATCCCCTGACTTGCTTCCTCCTGGGTATATTTTCATTTGCATCAAGACATTAAGCTTGAATTAGTTTTTAACAGAAATAACATTAGTATTCCCCAAACCCAATAAAACCTTGGGTCGATCCACAGGTATATCTCTTGTACCAGCCTCAATATGGAGAGACTTTTAAGGAGGAAACATGTCTTAATAGAAACAGCCACAGAAATGGGGTGAGGTTAATGGAGAAACAAAATACCAGAATTTTCCAAAGAATCCCGCCTCCACTCCCAAAAAAGGAAGAGAGAGAGAGAGAGAGAACTCCAGTGTTTGGGAGTTGGAGATTCATTATATGTTTATAGAGTGCCTCCTGCTTGCTTTTATCCAAAGTCTGAAGGTACTAGGCAGCCCCCACCATGCAGGGTTGCAATGGCACATCCTGACTAGCTTCTCACCCTGCCCTACCTTTCTTCTGCGGAAAAGAGGAAGGGGATGCCCAGGAGCTGATTAGAAAGAAAAAGGGGCTTGCTATAGTCAGGGCACTGCTAACTAAGCTTCGCCCATTTTGCCTGGAGAAAGAAAGAGCTGAGTCTCCATGGCGACCCAGGTGGGAGGGGAGAAGGCAGCTCCAGTTACAAAAATGCGTTGGACAAAACTTTCCCCGCTTCAGGCTAAGAAATAAGCCAGCCGCGTACCCTCTGGAGGGTCCCAGGGAATCGGCTCTGCCCAAATTCCTGCCGGCGACCCGTGAGGGGACTGCCAGAACTGGCCGGCACCCTCTCAAACCTCCCAAAGTTGCCCAGAGGCCACGGAGATGGTTCCGGCAGCAGGTTCCGAATTCAGCACCAAGGCCAGAGCACGGAAGCCAGGTTCCCACCTCCCAGTTGGCTGCCCCGGGAACACTATCAGCTCCTTTGGTGGCAGGAGCAATCACTTTCTATAAAGGAACGATTCTCTTGCCCGTGCAGAATCTGGATATCTGATTATCCACAGAATTGCGTGGGACAGAGAAGCTTGCAAATCATCCATTTCACGCATGGCGGTGCATCAGAGTAACTATTCAAAATCAAGAGCACTAAAACAGCAAAAGATGCAAGCTGAACTAAGGATGGAGAATGACCCTGTCCTCGGGGAGAAAGGGGGTATGGGGGGGGGGGGGGGTGCGCGCACGCGCGCGCGCGCGCGCACACACACACACACACACACACACACCCTGGATCAGTCTTTGATGAGAGTTACCTAGTTTCAACCAAGTCCCTTTGGTTTCAAAAGCATCCATTCATTTCTTACCCTGTCACTCTCCTCTTCACTTTGAATGGGCCTTCGATGACAGAAAGACTGTAGGAGCACCCTGTCAGCAAGATACCAGTTAACCAAATCCTGTCTAGAGGTCCTGAGACCACAGAGGTAGAGAAATAAATTACTCTTGGTCCAGACCTGACAGACTCTTCCAAAAAAAGAGCCAGTGAGCTCCAGGAAAGGGAAGTAAGTGTGCTAGTGAGGTGAGATGCGGTAACTGTATCTTTAAGCCAGTATGTGAACAGGGCAGCTACATTTCCAAGGTTGCAGGCATAGGAAACAAGGAGGAAACTGTGCAAGAGGGGAGGACTTATTATCACCCGAGTTCCATTTCAGCATCCATTGAGTGAAAGCAGGTAAGTCTCTCTCGCCATTCTGCCTTCACCTTGGGCAAAATTGGTCTCTGTCCTGCTGTCCTCATCTTTGGTCATAGATCCTCACACCCGCCAATACTGATGAGGAAAAATAGTAGAGAAAAGTGGCAATCACATTTCTAATAGACAGCTTTTAAGAGTAGCATCCAGGTGTTCCAAGGCACAATTTGAATTGCAGAGCCCAGTCTAAGTTTGACAACTGGTGGGAAATAACTGATAACGCCTTTACAATACACTGGGCTGCTTTTCTCTTTTGAGGATACACTTATGTGTGTTGGTTTAGTCTTGAGCTGATTCCGGTTTGTTCTCTATGAAGGTAAATAAGGTAAATCCTGATTTTCTTTGCTGGGCTTTCCAACTGTGTTTCCAAGCTTGCCATTGCTTTCTAAAGGGGACGCATGCAGAGCACTTAGGACTGGGTTAAAGCGGTGTGCTTATACCTTCCAGTTTTTGTGGGGTTTTTTCACGATCTCGACTGAAGGCAGAAGGAGTCTATTCCAAACCTGGTCAGAGGGTGAGATGTTACACGATTTCTTCCATTTCCATTCCTGATAGATATTGCTAAGTTTATCCCTGATGTGATTTATAGAAGAGTTTCTGCCTAAAGTGGAGAGAAGTGGTGCATGGAGTACTGTTAGCACTTAAAACAACTGTATCCTGGCTTTGTGCCATCTGAAGCTATCAGTAGACGAGAAGTCGAGATTAGTTAGGAGATAAATCCATACAAAAATATAGATCATTCCATAAAAAAAAGATCACTTCTAAAGGAATGTACTGGTGAGTTCTAAAGCTCAATTTCTCTCGTGAGTTAAAAAAAAAAAAAAGATGGGAATGTAAATGATCTAGGTATAGGAAATTGCTCAGTCAATGATCTTTAGTTCTGGTAGATTCTATGCTCATGTATTTGGTGCTAATTTATCAAACTAGGATTTGCTTTTTTCCTGGGTGGCTAATTGTTGAGCAAAGCATCATTATGCCCCGATGGCAGTCAATGGCATACTCCAAAATAATTGGTTTACCCATTTCAAGTAAGATTTGTTAAGGAGACTTAATCTTTATCCCTGTGCACTTTGTATAATTTTTTTAAAAAATAATTTTGTCACCTTACCCTGGCATTTCCTGCACATCATCAAATAGTATATGTTAACTTTTATGATCCGGGTCTCCATTTAATACAAGGATCTACATAGGCTGTTGCCTTTCAGTATATAGAAATGTGTTCATTCCCTCTCAAATCCTCCCCCCATCTTGTTACAAACTATCCCTGCCTTTACATAAAACAAGACATCAGAAGAGCTGTTGAATAAGCAAAAGGAAAAAATTATTGGCAATGAAAAATACATAAATACACCCTTATTGAAGCTTAACCCCATTCGCTGATTTTCATGGGTAGAAAGTATTGCTTTTCCCAACGGTTGAATCTTGACTATGTGAATCTTCATGAAAATACGATGAAACTTCTTTACCAAAATGGGCAAGCAGGCAGGGTGAGGCTCTTTTCTTTTTCGACAACTCTTCCTTAAACAAATGGTATGTAAGCAATATCCAGATTAGTAAGGGAAATAGACCAGAGAGAGTCGAAACACGGGGAAGGAAGCTAGGGGAAAAGGCTAGCGTTTAAGGCTCCTGTATTTTTACCAGCACTAAAGTAATGACACTTTTGAAACCAAGGGTTTTTGTTTGTGTTTGTGTTTGTGTTTGTGTTTTGTTTTTCAACTCATTGTATCAAGACTTTAAGGTTTGTGGAATTGAGATGTTTAAGTGTAACATGTTTGGATTTATAGTTTATTTAGACGGCATTTATTGTTTCTATTTTTTATTTTCAAATGTCATTTTAAATATCAGAAGAGAATGGAGTCCCTCTGGATTTTTTCAGAATTATTAAATTTAGTAATATGAATTAAAGGGAAATTGGTAGTTAGGTTGAAAAATCATCAAGATATTTGTTGAATTAAGATTTTTTTTTAGTTGTAGTTTGAGGGTTTAAGGAGATTAAAAAAGATAAAATGCAGTCATTTGGGATAACACATTTTAAAGTGTATTTTAAACAATTGGCTCTAGAAATGATTGGGGTCTTATGCAAAGAAGAGATTATCATGATGGTAGTTAGTACTCTAATGGTATTCTTACCCTCTTTTTATTTAAATTTGAGATATAGGGGCACCTGGGTGGCTCAGTCGGTTAAGCATCTGACTCTTGATTTCAGCTCAGGTTATGACCTCACAGTTCGTGAGTTCGAGCCCTGTGTCGGGCTCTGCACTGACAGGGTGGAGCCTGCTTGGGTTTCTCTCTTGTTCTCTTTCTACCCCTCCCCAACCTGTGCGCTCGCTCTCTCTCTCTCTCTCACAAAATAAACAAACAAATAAATGAATACTTAAAAATAAGATAAAGTGAAATTCGAGATATAACTGATGTGCAATAGTATATTCGTTTCAGGCACACACCGTAGTTACTTGACATTTGTGAACTGTGAAGCAGTTGCCACGATAAGTCTGGTTGTCGTCCATCACCCCACAAAATTAATGCAATATTACTGACTATATTCCACACGCTGCACATTACACAACCATGACTTATTTGTTTTATAACTAAAAGTTCATATTTCTTAATCCCTTCCCCCCATTTCGTTCCTACCAACCACCCCCACCCCCTGCAACCACCCATCTGTTCTCTGTATTTGTGTGACTGAGTTTTGTTGGTTTTGGTTTTTTTGATTCCACACGTAAGTGAAATCACACAGCATTTGTCTTTCTCTGTATGACTTATTTTGCTTAGCATGTTTTTTGCAGGTAACAAGATTTCATTCTTCTTATGGCTAAGTAGTATTCCATTATATATATACACACACATATAGTATAATACACACACACACACACACACACACACACACACACACACCACGTCTTCCCCATTCATTCATTTATCAGTGAGCACTGAGGTCGTTTCCGTATCTTGGCTTTTGTAAATAATGCTGGAATGAACAAAAGGGTGCGTACGTCTTTTCAAGTTAGATATTTTGTTTATTTTTCAGATAGGTAACCACTAGTGGAATTGCTGGGTCTGATGGTAGTTCTCCTTTTTTTTTTTTATTTTTTGAGGAGCCTCTGTACTGTCTTCCAAAGTGGCTGTGCTAATTTGCATTCCCACAACAGAGCACAAGAGTTCCCTTTTCTCCACATCCTCATCAACACTAGTTATTTTATGTCTTATTGAACTAGTCGTTGGTTGGCACGGAGTAAGATCTCATCGTGCATTCCCCTGAGGATTAGCGAAGCTGACCGTCTCTTCGCATGCCTGTTGGCCATCTGTATATCTCCTTTGGAAAAATATCTGTTCAGATCCTCTGCCTATTTTTTTTTAATTGGATTGCTCTTGCTATTGAGTTATATAAGTTTTTAAATACATTTTGGATGTTACCCACTTCTTGGATATGTGACTTGTGAATATCTTCTCCCATTCAGTAGGTTGCCTTTTCAGTTTGTTAAAGGTTTCCTTCACTGTGCATAAGATTTTCAGTTTGATGAAGTTCTGTTGTTTATTTTTGCTTTTGTTACCCTTGCTTTGGGAGACAGATCCAAAAAAAATTGCCAAGACCAATGTCAAGGAGCTTACCATCTATGTTTTATAGAAGTTTTATGGTTTCAGGTCTTAAATTCAGGTCTTTAATCCAATCTGAGTTGACTTTTATACATATGGTGTAAGATAGTGGGTCCAGTTTTATTCTTTTGCATGTAGATGTCCAGTTTTCCCAACACCATTTATTGAAGAGACTGTCGATTCCCCATTGTATATTCTTGCCTCTTTTGTTGTAAATTGACCACATATGTGTGAATTTATTTCTGGGCTCTCTATTCTGTTCTATTAATCTATGTGTCTGTTTTTATGTCAATACCATACTGTTTTGATTAGTATAGCTTTGCAGTATAGTTTGAAATCAGGGAGCATGACACCTCCAGCTTTGTTCTTCTTTCCCAAGATTGTTTTATTTGGGGTCTTTTGTGGTTTCATCCAAATTTTAAAATTATTTGTTCTAGTTCTGTGAAAAGTGTCATTAGAATTTTGATAGGGATGGCATTGAATCTGTACATTGCTTTGGGTAGTATGGACATTTTAATAGTATTAATTCTTTCAATTCATGAGCATGGAATATCTTTCCACTTATTTATGTCTTTTTAATTTATTTCCTCAATGTCTTATGGTTTTTGATGTACAGGTCTTTCATTTCATTGGTTAAGTTTATTCCCAGGGATTTTATTAAGTTGAGGCACATTCCCTCCATACTCACACTGTTGAGAGTTTTTATCGTAAGTGGTTGTTCAATTTCATCAAATACTTTTTCTGCATCTATTGAAATGATCATATGATTTTATCTTTCATTTTGTTAATGTGGTGTATCACACTCATTAACTTGCAGGTATTGAACCATGCTTGCATCCCTGGAATAAATCCCACTTGATCTTAGTGTATGACCCTTTTAATGTATTGCTGAGTTTGGTTTGCTAATTTTTTGAGGATTTTTCATATACATTCATCAGGGATATTGCCCTATAATTTTCTTTTCCTGTAGTGTTCTTGTCTGGTTTGGGTCTCAGGGTAACACTGCGCTTGTAAAATGAGTATGGAAGCTTTCTCTCCTCTTCAATTTTTGGAAGAGTTTGTGGATAGGTATTAAATCTTGTTTGAATGTTTGGTAGAATTCACTAGTGAAACCGTGTGTTCCTGGACTTGTGTTGGGAGGCTTTGGATTACTGATTTAATCTCCTTACCAGTAATCAGTCTATTCAGATTTTCTATGTCTTCATGATTCAGTTTTGGAAGATTGTACATTTCTAGAAATGTATCCATTCCTTCCAAGCGGTTCAATTTGCTGGTGTAGTTCTTCATAGTCTCTTATGATCCTTAGCATTTCTGTGGTATCAGTTGTAACTTCTGTTATATTTCTGACTTTATTTGTTTGAGCCCTCTCTCTTTCTTTCTTGGTGTGTCTAGCTAGAGGTTTGTCAATTTGTTTGTCTTTTCAAAGAACCAGTTCTTAGTTTCATTGATTTTTAAATTGTCTTTTTAGTCTCTATTCCATTTATTTCCACTCTGATCTTTATTATTTCCTTCCTTCTACAAAATTGGGGGGGGGGTGATTGTTCTTCTTTTTCTAGTTCTGGGAGATGTAAAATTAAATTGTTTATTTGAAATTTTTCTTATTTCTTGAGGTGGGCCTGTATTGTTATGAATTCAACTCTTAGAACTGCTTTTGCTGCAGAGACTGTGGTATGTCATATTTCTATTTCCATTTGCTTCCAGGTACTTTTGGATTTCTCCTTTGATTTCTTCTGTGACCCGGTAGTTGTTCAAGAACGCGTTGTTTAATCTCCATGTATTTGTAGATTTTTCAGCTTTCTTCTTGCAATTGATTTCTAGTTTCATATCATTGTGGTTGCAAAAAATGCTCACTATTCTTTTGGTCTTCTTGAATTTATTAAGACTTATTTCTGTGACCTAATGTAATGGTCTAACCTGGGGAATGTTCCTTGAGCACTTGAGAAGAAAGTCTGTTCTGTTGTTTTTGGATGGAATTGCTCTGTGTTTATTAAGTCCATCTGCCCTCATGTGCTGTTGAAGGCCAATGTTTTCCAGTTTATTTTCTGTCTGGATGAGTTATGTATCCATTGATGTAAGGGGAATGTTAATATTGCCTACTGTTGTTGTGTTGCTGTCAATTTCTACCTTTACGTTTGTTAATATTTGCTTCATTTATTTTTGTGCTCCTAAGTTGGGCGCATATATATATCTATAAATGCTTTATCTTCTTGCTGGATTGACCCCTGTATCATTACATAGTGCTTCTCTTTGTCTTTTGTATCTTTTTCTGATAGAAGTACAGCTGTGCCACCTTTCTTGTCATTTCCATTTCCATGGGATATCTTTTTTCCTCTCTTGCTTTCAGTCAGTTTGTATCCTTACTTCTAAAGGGAATTTCTTAAAGGTAGCATATAGATATCTTTTTTTTAAATCCATTCAACCACTTTATGTGGTTTTTGATTGGGGAATTTTGTCCATTTATGTTTAAAGTAATTGTTGATAGGGCATACTTACTGCAATTTTGTCCATCGCTTTCTGGTTGTGTTTAAATTTTTTTTTTTCAACGTTTTTTATTTTTTATTTTTGGGACAGAGAGAGACAGAGCATGAACGGGGGAGGGGCAGAGAGAGAGGGAGACACAGAATCGGAAACAGGCTCCAGGCTCTGAGCCATCAGCCCAGAGCCCGACGCGGGGCTCGAACTCACGGACCGCGAGATCGTGACCTGGCTGAAGTCGGACGCTTAACCGACTGCGCCACCCAGGCGCCCCTTTCTGGTTGTGTTTATAGTTCCTCTCTTCTTCTTCTCTCTTCCCTTGTGGTTTGATGGTTTTCTTTATTGTTATGCTTGAATTCGTTTTTCATTTACCTTGGTGTACTTACTGTAAGTGTCTGGTTTGTGATTTACCATGAACTTCACGTATGTCATACGATGTATAAAACAGTCTATTTTAAGTCGATAGCAATTTAAATTTGAACATATTCCAAAACTCTACATTTTTACTCCTCCTTCTATGTTTCACGTTTTTGATGTCACTTTTTATATCTTTTTGCTTTATGTATTCCTTAAACTTTATTGTAGTTTTAGTTCATTTCACTATTTTTGTCTTTTAACCTCCTAAGTACCTTAATAAGTGATTAACCCACTGCTTTTACTGTATATTTACATTTTCCAGTAAGGTTTTTACTTTCATAAGTTTTCTTATTATTAATTAGCGCCATTTCTTTTCAGCTTAAAGGAGTCCCTTTAAGATTTCATGTAAGGCTGGTTTGGTAGTTATGAATTCCTTTAGCTTTTGCTTATCTGGTGAATTCTTTATCTCTCCTTCAAGTCTGAATAACCTTGATATTTCTGTTTCCTCATTTTGCTTGACTCTGCGTCTGTGTATTAGGCCACACAGCTACCTCTTTCGGGCTTGAAGAAGTGTCCTTGTATAGGTGATAAACCTTGTTCGATTTTGTCCTAACTCATGGTTGTTTCTTGAAACTTTGTGATTGTCTAAACTGCCTAAGTTATTATCGATACGTTGAAGACATGCCAAGACCTGTCAGCCTGTTCTAAGGTTGGGTGGGGGGTGCAGAATCTGTTTAGCACCTAGTTGCAGGGCGACTAAAAGCCAGATCTTCGGGCAGTAGTTTGTACACTATGCAAAGATATACAGTCTTGGGGGATTGCAAGCATAATCCATGTTGGCCTCTAGGCCAGGAGATCTGGAGGTCTCCCCTGGGCAGCAGTTATAAAAACTGGGCCGTGGGGCGCCTGGGTGGCTCGGTCGGTTGGGCGGCCGACTTCGGCTCAGATCATGATCTCGCGGTCCGTGAGTTCGAGCCCCGCGTCGGGCTCTGCGCTGACGGCTCCGAGCCTGGAGCCTGTTTCAGATTCTGTGTCTCCCTCTCTCTGACCCTCCCCTGTTCATCTCTGTCTCTCTCTGTCTCAAAAATAGATAAACTTTAAAAAAAAAACAAAACTGGGCCATTAGACAAGTGTAGAAGCTTCTTTCTGGGAAGTCTCATTGCCCTGTAGGTTGGCCAAAGGGCCAAGGTTGTGTCTCCCTGCTTTTGTCCGCCGAGTGTGCCTCCTTAGCCTCTTGGCGTGGGGGAAATCGGAAGCCTGTCCCTCAGGCTGAGTCTCCAGGCTTCAGTAGACAGGTCCTTTTCACAGGTAGACTGAGGTTGTGTGTGTCTGCTGTCTGTGCCCTGGGGTGGTGGCCTGCCAAGAGCTATCTTTCTACTTGTTACGGTCCTGTGGAGCTCTGGAATGTCAATTCTCTTAGCCACTAGAGCCGGGTGATCAAAGAGTGTCCGCTGTGTGGGTTGAATGGGCCTTCTGGCTTTAGCAAGGCCATTGGAGGGGGCGGGGGGCAGGGCAAGTTCACCGGCTTCGGAAAGGTAGTGGGAAAACGTCTGATCTGCGCCGGTGCAGCAAGAGAGTGTCTCGCCTGAGTGTGCGCCCTGGCTTTGGTCTAGGAGTGGGGGAATCCTGTGACCACCAGGGCTTCCAGCCCCAGCCAGGGAGCAGGGGAGCGCTGCAACTCCCCCACTCTCCAGTCTCAGCGAGCAACACAGCGGCTCACCCTGCCCTTCCAAGCCAGTCAGTGGGAGGGCGCCTTGTCCAAGCTCACTTGGCTGTACAAGCAGGCTAGACAGAGGGCACAACGATGGTGTCAGCACCTCCATTTCCCGGAGCATCTCAGCTATGCCCCTGCCCCTGCAGCAGATGCCTCCGATCGACGGATGAATGCCCCTCACATATAATCTAGGTTCTTTACAAACGGCTGGGTTTTTTTTGTTTTTTTTTTTTTGCTGAGTGAAGCCATACCCCAGCCCCCCAAGAGGGGAATCTGTTTCCCACAGCATTTTGGGACTTCCGGACATCAGCCTGATTGGTTGCCCAAACCAGACATCTGGAGGGCTCGTCTTTCTGGCACAGATCCCAGAGGCCAGGGTGCCCCGTGCGGGGCACCAAACTCTCACTCAGAAAGAAGCACCTGTCTGGTGCTGCTGCACCAGGGATGGGGTTTCTTTCAAGACTGTCTCCGCCTCTCCTTCCCGTCTTAACGTGGTCCTTTTATTCTCTGTTGTGGAGAGCAGCTCATCTATAGTTTTCAGATCTTTTTCAAAGGGAAAGGATCCATATGTAGCTGTAGATTTGATGTGTCTGTGGGAGGAGATGCGTTCACAGGCTTCCCATGCTGCCATCTTGGACCCTATCCTCTGAGGACAATGTCATCTTAAAAAAGAACATTCCGTGTTCCCTAAACTGTCTGTAGCTTTGATCTAATCATGCCTGCTAATCAATTATAGATATCTCTTTCTTTATTTATTACTGAGCTGCACGGTTATTTAAATAAGTCTTGAGGGAATGATTTTGTGTGGTGTTCAAGTGACCATTCAAACCTTCATCCTGTCCACATGCCTTCAGGCCATCAATCAACTTTTCCCATTGCAATGTCTGAAGTTAATTCCACGTTTTAAACAAACGGCACCTTAATTCATGTCTTTACAGATTTATGCTGGTCAGATTAAGCCCCCGAGGCCCCTTCAGTCTCGTATTTCACATTTCCTCTCTATGGTTGTACTGAGAACCAGAGACCATATGGCGCTGGTGGTTCGTTCGGTGAACGATTTTTGATAGTCACCATCAGTCACATTCCTAGTCACTGAGACATGGCTTCTAGCGTGAACACTTTACAAAATTCACCAGCAAGTGAATCTACGGGTAAAAGGATCCATATCCCTGCCCGCAATTGTTTGGGGGCACGAAATCTGAACATTTATGCGACGTGAGAGACAAGTCTTTATAAATGAAGTTCAAATCTTGCTGCTGTGACAGTTGCCTCTTTAAACTTACAGACATCTACTTTCTTCCTACCCAGATGAGAAGGGAGTTGTTTGGTTGGTTGGTTGGTTGGTTGGTTTTTGAGGATGCTTTACTTTCTCCTCATAGCGTCCAACCAGAATGTGTGTGAATGTGACATTGTGCCTGGGAGGCGTTATTCAGTGATGAAAAGCACAGACCCTGGCGTGGCACTGACTGCATCTGAATCAAGGTTTAGGTATTAGCTAGCGTCGGTGCGGTAAAAGCAGGTCTCAGCATCTCAGTGGCTTACAAGACGGACGTTGATTTCTCCCTCGGGTTGCGTACCTTTGCTGGTCGGCTGTGGGCCTGCCACCCCGTGTCTTCCTTGTTCTGGGGTCCCAGCTGAAAGACCAGTCTGATCTGGGACATTCCATGCTAGCGTCAGAGGGCAAGGAGAATGCCAGATTAAGCAAGGGCCCTTAAAAGTCCTGCTCGGGGATGGCCCAAGTTATGCGCTCGGAGACTATGGACCAGAAACAAGTCACGTGTCACGTCCATGTCAACGGCCGATGAGATGGAGACACATATTTATCCCACACTGAAGCATCTGCATACAGCAACAGGTGCAGATGTATAATCTTCTTACAAAGAGGGAAATGAATAATTGGGGACAATTACATACTCCACTACACTAATTATGTGACCTTGATCCACTTTAAGCTCTGGGTTTGCCTGTCTATAAAATGAAAATGATAGCGTCCACCCCAGAGACGTTATGAGGATTAATGTGATAATGTAAGGTTCCTGGCACAATGTCCAGCACAGAGTATGCACTTTATGAATAATAGATGCCGTCATTCGTTTGCTACAATATGTCATTGAATGCGGTCCTCTGTGAGGCCGTGTAAACCGTATTAATTAGATAGCTGTTGTAACAGAAAATCCCTAAATCTCAACAGCTTAGCAAAATAGAAGGTTATTTCCCATTCTCGTAAATCTAATTGGCTGATGCCATACAGGGACCATACGCAGGAGACTTTTAATGATCCGGGCCTTGGAAGTAACGTATATCACTTCTGCCCACACTCTGTGACTTCACCTAACTGTAATGACAAGTTCAGCTCTGCGCCCGGGAGGAAAATACACCGGTAGTGTAAGCACACTAGAGTCTTTGGATACATACCCAATATCAAACACACCCATTTGGCTGTTTAATACAAATGTCTGGCATCAAAGAAATACAGCTATTGTAGGTCAGGAATAAAGGGGGGCGGGGCAAATGATCTGTCCCGGTGGTGGAAAGATCCCTGGCGGAAACGGTATTTTGTTGAGCTCTTGAATCATTCTTCAGCGGTGTATTTGTTTTTAATAAATTAGTTGGGATCTTTGACTTTGGAATGAGTGTATTTGATGCTTACAAAAGAGAAGTAAATCCATATTGTTTGACTCCTGGTAGCTGAGCCACGAAAGTAGACACAAAGAAGAAAAACTGACTTCACGACCCATGCTGGAGAGCAAGTGTCTAATCCTGACCGTTACGCCCACATTGTGTTGAAGAAAGCTCAAGAATTAGATGCTGTCTTCCAATCTCTCGAACTTGCCGTTGACTGCTAATTTGCATTTTGTCTTGAATCACATAAACATCTATAGGGTAGACCCATGCTCTAAGTTTGGGGCGAATTAATCTAACAATAGTTTGTGTTTTCCTCAAAATAGACCACGTATTTTATAAGTAGCCTTTGAGAACTCCTGCCTGCCTCGAGGAAAGCGGGTACCCTTGGAAACTAAAGTCTACACCTTTTCACTGGAAGGGAGACACCCATAAACTTTTTTAAGTTTATTTATTTTGAGAGAGAGAGAGGGAGAGAGCAGGGGAGGGGCAGAGAGAGAGGGGGAGTTCCAAGCAGGCTCCACACCGCCAGCACAGTGCCCAACGTGGGCTTTGGACTCACGAACTGTGAGATCATGACCTGAGCTGAAATCAAGAGTCGGACGCTCAACTGACTGAGCCACCCAGGGAGACACCAACTTGAATGCTCAACTTACAGTCTAGACAAGATGAAAATTAGGTGGAGATATACGAGACAGCTATGAGATAAAGAGCCGGAAGAAATACGGCGACCACACAGGATGCCTCCAGTTACCCTCATTCCCTGCCCTCCAGCATGGTGCCGAAGCCACAGTCCACACATGCGGGACCCAAAGTTACCAACCTGGAATAGTGACTATATATCCTTCCATGGGGCAGCTATACTGGATTAAAGAACTCTTGAACGCTTTAAATATCTTGCCATTCTGGATAAAGAAATTGTGGTGTATATACACAATGGAGTACTACTTGGCGATGAGAAAGAATGAAATGCGGCCTTTTGTAGCAACGTGGATGGAACTGGAGAGTGTGATGCTGAGTGAAATAAGTCCTACAGAGAAAGACAGATACCGTATGTTTTCACTCTTAGGTGGATCCTGAGAAACTTAACAGAAGACCATGGGGGAGGGGAAGGAAAAAAAAAGTTAGAGAGGGAGAGAGCCAAACCATAAGAGACTCTTAAAAACTGAGAATAAACTGAGGGTTGATGGGGGGTGGGAGGGAGGGGAGAGCGGGTGATGGGCATTGAGGAGGGCACCTGTTGGGATGAGCACTGGGTGTTGTATGGAAACCAATTTGATGATAAATTTCATATTAAAAAAAAACAAAACTGGTATATCCGTACAATGGAGTACTAAATAAAATAAAATAAAATAAAATAAATAAATAAATAAATAAATGTCTTGCCATTCTAAGGCGACTGATGTCTAGAGTGGAGCTTCTGATAAATGAAGAGAGTGTTTTTGAGGAGAGGGTTTATTTCCCTGCTACCTCCTTTCGTTTCTACTTAAAAGGGGCACAACCCAACTCAGTCACCTGCAGAAGGGAGGAATCAGGGTGATCGGTGAGGAATAGACAAAGGAATTGGGGGTGTTTCCCCTACAGAACACGTGGGGGTGGGGAGGCATGACAGTTCTTTTCAGGAATTCTGATACAATATTTTAAGATAAAGGGAGGGATTAGCAGGGTTCCGCTAAACTCTAAGAAATACAACTAGGACCCAGTGGCGGAAGCTACAAAGTGACCCATAAGGAAGACCCTTCTGTAGTCACAGCTGGGAAGTGGCAATGTGGCCGGCCCTCTCTGTTGGCCCAGCTCCGAGTTCCCCACCACTGGAAGGCAGGAAGAAGCTGGAGGAGCCAGGAAATGGCGTTGGAGCGCATGTGTTTTAAAGTCCCCACAACACAAAGGGCTTGCAATCCCCCTGACGGCAGTGACCGTCTTCCGTGTCTGTCAACACGTCACGCTGGACCTCGGCACTCTACGAGGTCATGACTTTATTACTGGGGAACTATCATTGCTCTCTGTAAACGAAACGAGTCCTGTCCCACCAAATGACGTTTTGGCCCATACGTGAAACGCGCGGTCACCGCGAACGAGCCTGGAGCAGAGTGACCCCAGGATGAAGCTACGAGTCTGTCAAATTCCCCACCCAGGGGAAAGACTTCCCTCCTGCTTTATATTTTCCATACAACTCTACCTTCGGTGAACAGACAGGGGAAGGAATAGCTCTTCGGAGGCTTTTCACAACGCTCGGAACTTATTTGTAAATAGCCTCACGTTCTTTTCAGAGTCCTGACCCATGACCCGTCAGCCAGAGTGCCTTTCAGATCTGTGGACATCTCTTACGTGCAAGATATGATGCCGGTAAGATAGAATCCCCACTCTGACAAAAATTCGGTTTCCGTAATGGCAAGGAAGGAATGGATGTCTTCCTTCTGGGCTGCGTCCCGAGGTATTTCACCAGGGAATCCCTTAAATGTCTATTCACTGCTTTGAATTTTCGTTAGCCCTCCTGGTGCGTCCAGGGTCACCGCAGGGAAGCATCTGAGAAGAGGCGACACCGACAGGGAGCCGTAGAAAGAGCCTATAATAGGTGAGCTGTCATAGAAGGGATCTCTTCATTGAGAAAGAGGCTGAATTAGGCGGCTCCCTTTCTTATCGGCAGCTGAGGAGTGTTGAGCCCCAAACCAGCGCCACTCCTGCCTCCTCTCCGACCATGAGTCACTCTCTGTGGGCAGAAAGAAGCATCAGAGCTGACAGAAGTCATTCGAGGCCAGCGGTTCCCAAAGTGTGTCCCTGAACCAGCAGCAGCAGCCACGTCACCAGGGAAACCGGTTACAAATGCGCGTTCTCGAGCCCGCCCCAGACCCGGTGAATTCTGAGCTCCCGGGGGGACTGGGGCTGACCACCTGAATACCACCCCCCCAGAGATTCTGAGGCTCCAGAAGGTTCGAGAACCCCTGCCTTAGGTTTTTTTTCTCAACTCTGCCCCCTTTGGCAGGCTTCTTCCCGTAGTAAAGAGGGAGAGGGTGCTCTGCTGGGGGGCCTCGCGCAGCTGGAAGACGGCAGGCCTGCCCTTGTCCTCCACCCCACGAGCAGACCTGAGCTGGACTCCCCAGCCCAGAGGAAAAAGACAAACACAATAGGCTTTTGTTCCAGCTGATAAAACCTGCACAGAGCACACTAAGTGATGAAGATTAGGGCGCAAAGCAAGAGCTTCTCTGTTGCCGCCATTGTATAAATAGACTGCTTAGTCTTCTGGAATTCTGGTTAATCCATGCAGAAGTTCCCTGGTACTTATTTTAAATTAAGAGTCTCATCTATTATCCTTCAAATAAAAGACGCTATCGGTGAATAAGAAGGGTGTACCCTCGAGAAAAGCCACACTACAAACACTGAATAGAGGGATTATCATAGCGGACCCCCACGCAGTCAAGTGAAGACTAATTAGCTATGTAACATTTGCTTTTATTTAAAAAGTCTCTTGACCCCCTACATATTGCCGGAAATTAACCTTTAATGGCTACACCCTGTATCGTTGTGGCTCTTGGCACAGGTCAGTCAACAAGACCGACTCACAACACTCAACAACACTCACAACTTTCGTGAGTGTCTACTGTGTCGAGAAGACTGAGAGGAAACAGGAAAAACTTTTCCTCAAAAAAAAAAAAAAATAGGGACACTTGCCTGGCTCCGTTGGTTAAGTGTCCAACTTGGGTTCAGGTCATGACCTCACCGTTCATGAGTTCGAGCCCCTTGTCAGGCTCTGTGCTGACAGCTCAGAGCCTGGAGCCTGCTTAGGATTCTGTGTCTCCCTCTCTCTTTGCCCCTGCCCTGCACTCTCTCTCTCTCTCTCTAGCTCTATATGTGTCTCAAAAATAATAAACATTAAAAAAAAAAAAAAGAAAGAAGGTCAGCTGCCTGGGTGGCTCAGTCAGTTGAGTGTCTGACTTCAGCTCAGGTCATGGATCCCATGGGTTCGTGAGTTCAAGCCCCACATCAGGCTCTCTGCTATCAGCACAGAGCCTGCCTTGGATTCTCTGTCCCCTTCTCTCTCTACCCCTCCCCCACTTGTCCTCCCTCTCTCTCTCTCTCCAAGTAAATAAATAAACTTAAGAAAAATAAAATAAATTAAGAAAAGAAGGTTTTAACTCGAACTCTCAGAGGCATTAGACTTGAAGGAAACAAGAGTGTCAACGAAACAATAATACACAAAAAAGCACAGCATCAAACAAGAGAGTGCGGGACTTTAAAGTACAGGCTGGTGTCGGTAGGGAATCATCCAAGGGTATGGTGGAACTTCTCTTGGGAGAAGTAGGGTTTTGGCGGGGAAATGGGAAAGGAAGGGCTTTCCGGACAAGCACCCCATGTGCACCCAGGGAGCATTGGCAGTGAGGGCTCATTGGGCAGAGGTACTGTCCGGGGAGAAAACGGAGAGCCATCCTTGGGCGTCCACGCCAAGTTCCAACTTGAGGTCGTAGATGATTGAGAGCGAACTGCTTTGATTCGAGGCCGGGGGAGGATACACGGTCGATGTTGATCTGGCGGCTCTGGGCCAGGCGGACTTGAGCGGAAACCCTGGGATCAGGACACTGCTGGGCCCTGACAGGAAGGGAAGAAGCCCGGAACACGCCCAGAGTAGTGAACTGGCCATAGAAAAATTGTCCCTCGGCCGTGCCGCTAGTGGTGCTGAGTCCGATCACTCATGAGCCGGGAGACCAGGCTGATGATGGACGCAGCCCGAAGAAAGCTCAAATGTCACACTCCGTGAACAAGAGGGATCGCACGTGGCCATGGGCCAGGTGCGGAGGGTCGAGGCCGTCCCGGCAAATAACTCACCCGCGGGGAGGGAGGCCGGGTGAGCCCCGCGGCAGTGACCGAGCTGAGGGGAGAGCTGCTCTTTGTCGCCGCCTGCAAAACCCGTGTCGCTTGATAGCCATCTGACAGTCGTTCGCGGTCACGGATGTCGCGCTCCAGCGTTTTCTTTGCCCGTGGAGCAAAACCCATTTATGCCTCGATGGGAGTCGCTGGGGATTGGAGCCTGGCTCCGACCGGCAGGAATGGAGGCCGAGGGGAACGTGGAGTCTCAGGTGAATCCTCTCAGCACCTGTCCCTCACCCAGAGCTGCCACTGAACTCCCACCAAAGGGAACACGGAAAATGGGCTTTACGTGAACCTGCCTCGGTCCAGGAATAACATCACTGGCTTGGCCCACTCCAGCCCAAGATGAGCTGGGGGTCAGACCCGGAACCGCAGAATGAGTGAAGATCGTTTTTACAAGACACCAAAATCATCAAGATGATGAGCTAAAATCCCTTTCTGTCAATGAATTTTGTTTTTCAGGGAAATGGTTTCTTTCGTGTGCACCATTGAGATAACGGGCTTCTCGGTTCTCGTGTGCATGAGTGAAGTTTATGTTCAATTCACAGTGCCGAATCTTTGTGGAACTTGGCCGTTGTGGGGAGAACAGAGGGGTTACGTTGGGCACGGGGTGACCATGGCTACTATGTGGGGTTCCCAGATCAGAAAGTACGTCTCTCCTGGAAATTCGTGGTCACGAATAACCACCAAAACAATACCAAAGTCGTCCATGATAACCCACCCGTAAAGTGTGTAGAACTCGGGTTTTAGAGCAGCTGGCAGAGAAGATAATAGGGTGGTTATAGTGACCCACAGAACATGCTGGGATGAGAGAATTTAGTGACAATCCACCAGTCATCTAACCAATCACATAAACTTCCAGTTTCTGTCACTGAATTAATACGATTTCCTTAAAATAAGCAATTGTTAAACTATTCTATACTAGAGTTTTTTGTTTTTTGTTTTTTACCCCCAGCCAATTCAAAGTAGATTGTCCTTTTACGGCGAAGTATGGGGAGGTTCTTAGGATGGACCCTGGGTGTCCTTGTGAGAAACTGTAACCTTTGTTCAACTGCTCCAGCTCTTGTAATGTACAAGTCTTGTTCTAGCACGTTCCTTTATTCACGTAAGGAATCTGGACTCAAGTCCCTTCTTTTGTTGCTAAGTTTCCAGGTGAGCGGTTGGTATGGCTAAAATAAAGTGACGCTGGGTACGTGGAGGGCGGTAAACAGAGCACTTAAGTGACGAACGCTGCCCACCCCTCCTGGCTTCTTCCCGTGCCCAGTTCTAGGCACAGGGTAGAGTCATTTGTGCCTCCTGTGCTAGCCACAAAACAGATCAAATCCCTGTGTGCTTTCACAGCACCCCCAAGATTTTATAAATGACCAATGACATGAGAAAAGACAAGAAAACCCCATCGAGTTGGCAAAGAAATGGAAAATGTTGAGTAGGGCCTTAAGCCCTTAGCACGAGAGAGAGAGATCTCAGATAGTGATGGCAGGGGGAAGGGACACTTGTCAGTAAGAAAAGAGGGAGAAAAGAACCCTGAGATGTCTGCCCAAATCAGAGCATCTGACACCCTAAAATTGCCTTCGTAGGAAAGGAGAGCAATGTCTTTGCTGTCATCTCAGAGAAATCAGAAGGATAAACCAAGTGGCTTCTTGAGTTAAATGTCCAGGTCCCGAAATCTGAGGTGCCACCCAAATTCAAAGTCGTGCCCCCTCTCTCTCCCCTGAGCTTGTCTCTCTGGCTGTGACACTGTTCCATGGGCCTCATTGTGTGGCCGCCTCACGGGCTGATGTGTCCCCGCGTGCTTTACCTCTGTGCCGGGCTCAAACCTCCTCCCCGACAAGAGCTTGACCGAGGCTTCACTGCTCCCTGTTGCTCTCCAGGAGTGTCGTGGAAAAGCCGTTCAATGTACGCTGTTTGAATATTTCTATGATGCCTACATGCTCTGATTCCAAGGGAGCTATTGGGCACTACTAAAATTATTTAAAAATACTTTTCTTTGGAAAACGAGCGCCGATGACATTATTCCATGTAGTCAAATTGTAGCCATCTCTAAAAACTCGGCGAGAAACCACTGAACAAGAAATTAAACACCCAAATTCTGTATATGGAGGTCAGAGGGGGACGTCTAGGAGGGAAAGAGATTTTTTTTTCTCTCTTTACTTGTGGAAACGTCTATTTTATTTTTAATTTTTTTTTGAAGTTTATTTATTTTGAGAGAGAGAGAGAGAGAGAGAGAGCATCAGCAGGGGCAGGGCAGAGAGAGGAGAGAGAGAATCCCAGGCAGACTCAGAGCTGTCAGCACAGAGCCTGACGTGGGGCTCAAACTCCCAAACTGGGAGATCATGACCTGAGCTGAAGTCGGATGCTCCACCGACTGAGCCACCCGGGTGCCCCTTACTTAACTTCTTTCTATATCAGGTTGTCCAGCTATAAAATATGGGCAAATGTGGGGAGAAATGCAATAAACTAGCAAGCTATTTTTCCTATCCCCTGCTTCTAAGAGGATATGGAAAATTAAAATAAGCAATTTAATGATCTTAACACTTTTTTAAGTGCCAAGTGTATATGGAGGCAGGTACCACTTAAAGCTTCATTTGTGAGCCTGTAAAGGATAAATAACTTTATGGGTAGAACAACGTCCCAGAAACACGGAGGGCCCCCATATCAGAAAGCATGAACTGTGTCCAGCATGGCTCACTCACCAACACAGGGAGGTGAACTCATGGTTTGGAAAGATCTTTAACAGCTAAACTTGAAGTTGTAGAAATCCTAGGTTGAAATTCTGTTTAATCCTGAGTTGAAGAAATAATCAGGTAATTCAGTTAAACCAGAACACCCCATTCTTGGCCTGACTTCTGGAAACCAATCTTCTCTTTCTCTGAAAATTTAAACTTGCAGTTTTAATTCTCTCACTGGTGTAACATTTCTACAAAGCAAGAAGACGTTTACTGCTAATTCAGAAGTAAACAAATGTTGACATTTATGAAGCCTGTGCTCACACAGCTTGACTAAAGACAATCAGTTCATTTCTTTTACCTGAGCATTTTTCTCATTTGTTCTCTGCACCAGTAAGCTGCGTACAATGTAGAAAAATGTGAACATTGAAGGAAGCTTAAGAAAAAAAAAAAGGAAGGCAGGAAGTCAAGCAGGTGTCAAGAAAGTTAAGGAAGTTAAGAAGTTAAGGGAGGAAGGAGGGAGAAAGGAAAGGGAACAGCACATACAGTAAAAATATGGGCTTATTTATGGTTTTTAACTAAAATTGGATCATCTTCTACACTGCTGGGTTGCCTGCCTTTCTTTGCTGCTAACACATCCTTAACTTCTTTCCAAGGCAGTGACTTGTGGGTGTTGGTAGCTTTGTTGGGCTGCATTTCCTTCTGATGTGAGCCTCACTCTCTACCCTCAGCCACCTTGCCGAGGCCCCTGGCTGCTCTTGAACGTGATAGGTACTCGCTCCCTATCCAGGCCTCTTCACTCCCTATTTCCATCGTCCGGATGTTCTTCCTCCAAATTCCCTTTGCTCCACAGAATCTTTATGGCAATCGCCACCTTCTCAGGGAGGGCTCACGTTACCGTTCCGTGGATCTGTCACCCCACAGGTCCTCTACCCCTCTCCAATGTGCCCTCCTTCCCTGATTTAATTTCCTGCCCACTATTTGCTATCTCCTGACCTGCTGCATAAATTAGATGTTGATTTGGGTTATTTTCTGTCTCCCTTAAGAGAGTATAAGCTCCCTGGGAGCACCGTGTTTGTCTGTTTTGTTTCCTGGTCATATTAGAGTTCTCTAAAGATACGGAATATATACATATATATGCCGGAACCAAGAATCGGACGCTTAACCGACTGAGCCACCCAAGCACCCCATGAGTCCACTGATTCAAAGGCTACCTTCATTCTGGCACACCTAGAAATATCTAATCTGGGCACCTCAGGGCGCAGTCACATTGACACATAAAATTAACTGTCGGGCCAGTATACCCCCATCGTTACAAACGCTGCCCAGCACCTAAGAAGTACTCAACATTGCTGAATAAACATAGACTGTCATTATCATGGCTGCACTGTTAAATAATTCTAAAACATTTACTGTGTAGTTATTACATCCTTTATTTCGGACAGTTGGGTTGTTTTCCTTTCCCGTCGGTGTCAACACTGCTATCATAAACATCCTACGTACACCATATCTTTGTGCACACCATATCAGAATGTCTCATTAGTATACATATATACATGCAATTGTATTAGCATAATGTATGCAAATGTATTACTATAAATATATACATGCAATTGCCCGGTAAAGGGGTAGGCAGGTTTTTTGAAAGCTCTTGTCCTCCAGAAGGCTGAACCTGTTTGCATCCTACCAGCGCCTGAGAAAAGGGCGATCTCAGGGGCGCCTAGGTGGCTCAGTTGGTTGAGTGGCCGACTTCGGCTCAGGTCACGATCTCGTGGTCCGGGAGTTCGAGCCCCGTGTCGGGCTCTGTGCTGGTAGCTCAGAGCCTGGAGCCCGCTTCGGATTCTGTGTCTCCCTCTCTCTCTGCTCTTCCCCTGCTGGTGCTCTGTCTCTCTGTCTCTCAAAAATACATAAATGTCAAAAAAAATTTTTTTTTAAAGTAAAGGGCAATCTCTAATCCTCTCATTCACTGACCACTCAAGCAACATTAACTGGAAGCAAGGATGTTTGAAAAAACTGGTCGAGGGACCTCTCAGCCGTGAGTCCCCACTGCCTGCTCAGGTCACTCAGCCACACAGACCGGCCCAGTAATAAGAACGGAATTCATCGTAGACATTGGGCAAAAACTTTCCCGTGGTGGAACTCACACTCTACAAGTTTTCAGAAATCCCATCCCACTCATTCGACCAATTGATTGTTGCAGGAACCCACGAAGGAATGGCTCACGTTGATGTCGTATTTAGTAGATGGTGAGCCAAAGCCAAGTTCACATGGGTGGATCGTGCAAGATAACCGTGATCAGAGTGAGGCGTCCCAGCATATGGCCTTGAACGCTTGTTTCAAAATTCTCCCAGACTTTATTAAGATCCACTCTCCAATAACCAAATTATGGAAAGAGCCCAAATGTCCATCATTTGATGAATGGATAAAGAAGATGTGCTTTATATATACCATGGAATACAGCTTGGCAATGAGAAAGAATGAAATCCTGCCATTTGCAACAACGTGGATGGAACTGGAGGGTATTATGCTGAGTGACATAAGTCAGGCAGAGAAAGACAATATCCTATGTTTTCACTCATGTGGAACTTGAGAAACTTAACAGAAGACCATGGGGAAGGGAAGGGGAAAAAACAGTTTCAAACAGAGAGTGGCAAACCCATAAGAGACTCTTAAATACAGAGAACAAACTGAGGGTTGATGGGGGACGTGAGGGAGAAGGGAAAATGGGTGATGGGCATTGAGGAGGGCACTTGTTGGGATGAGCACTGGGTGTTGTATGTGAGCGATGAGTCATGGGAATCTATTCCCGAGGCCAAGAGCACGCTGTATACACTGTGTGTTAGCTAACTTGACAATAAATTCTATTGGAAAAAAAAGATCCACTCTCCAATCAATATTCACGCTGGCTGCCTGTTCTTTAGAGGAGGTTTTAAGAGGGTCAGCAGTACTGGCTTCTTAAAGTATTATCACAATGTTTGGACTTGAAAGCTGGAGAGAGAGAGGGGGTTTGGGGAGACCAAGAGAAGAGCAGGAGAGGAGGAGAAGGGAACAGAGAGGGGAGGAGAAGGAGAGAGAGAGAGAGAGAGAGAGAGAGAGAGAGAGAACAATCCAGTGAGGAGCAGTTTCATTAACAATAGCTTTTGTAGTATCCTTGGCCATATTTCAGGACCAAAACAGCTTTTCCCTCTGAGTTCACCAACTATTATTAGTTTCACATGTACAAGAATATCATTAGAGAGATGTCATGATTCCTCCTGAGATTATAAACAAAAGATACAAATCTCTTCCTCTTGCCAACATGGTTCCAAGTCCTCCCGGGAGCGTCTCAGCATAATATTTTCTCGGGAGACAGAATCATCTCTCTCTTTATTAGCTGATTTCCCCCGTGACATAAATGCACTCATTAGAAGATGGAAGGTTTTTACTTTTAACCAAAGGGAAAAAAATCTGGTTGGTTTTTTTTTCCACGTGAGATTTTTACCTGTCTTATTTTAAAACCCTGAAAATACTTTCTTGTCAAAATAGGAGATTTAAAAGTTTTGTCTGCATTCAAACATCAATGAAGAAATAGTGAAAAGATGGCAATCATTATTAACATCTATAAATAATGCATAAACGAACAGGAAAAGATCTCTTTCCCTGGTTATGTCTTTCCTTTTTAAGACACACAGTTATGTAGATATTAAAATGATTCAATTCTGGCCATACCTCTGCTGTCCAGTGCTTTGGCGTTACCTCCATTTCACAGATGAAAAGACTGAGGCTCAGAAGGAAATAGCTTTTATCCTACAGCAATTCCATGACGTCTGTGGGTTCCAATCTGTAACTCGATCCACCACCCATAGCCTTTCTAGAGCAATTTTTAAAAAGAGGAAAAAAGCAGTAATACAATTATTGACAATTTTTTTTAATTTTTTTTTTAACGTTTATTTATTTTTGAGACAGAGAGAGACAGAGCATGAACGGGGGAGGGGCAGAGAGAGAGGGAGACACAGAATCAGAAGCAGGCTCCAGGCTCCGAGCCATCGGCCCAGAGCCCGACGCGGGGCTCGAACTCGCGGACCGCGAGATCGTGACCTGAGCTGAAGTCGGACGCTTAACCGACTGCGCCACCCAGGCGCCCTATTGACATTTTTTTTTAATTTAAAAGAAATGAAATCCACCGGGAACAACTCTTGAAAGGCCCTCTGCAGTGGCCCATCTGGAGTAGAATTTTCCATGATCAGAAAAGACTTTGGAGCCAATCTGATGGCCAAATGAAAAACAACAGATTCCACAGACACCAGGCTAGATCAGACAGTGTTCTTGGACAGCCCTGGCCACCGGGGCCACGCAGCTTTGACACGTCTGTGCTACCTTCCCCCAAACATGAGTGCTTCTTTACCGACAGTAATGGGCATGTTGTCCTACATTCTCCCATGAACTCCCGCTCAGGAAGTGCGTTCCCCTGAGTCATATTACTTACTTCAGTTCCTGGGCAAACAGGGATCGGGTCCTGCTGGGTCCTAGGTGCTGTGCAATGCTGGGTCCTAGGTGCTATGTACTGCTGGGTCCCAGGTGCTGTGCAACGCTGGGTCCTAGGTGCTGTGCAATGCTGGGTCCTAGGTGCTGTGGACTGCTGAGTCCTAGGTGCTGTGCAACGCTGGGTCCTAGGTGCTGGTGCAATGCTCCGGAACCAAGTGAAAAGGCTTTTCTTACTGATGGGCGGAGCAGAGTCCGTCTGTGGTGCTGAGGAGATCCCCGAGCTGGCTATGGAGCAGGTGTTAAGTGTGCACAGGCCTCTGGGGAGCCAAGGGTTAGAAGGCAGAGACATCACCCGATGGACACAGCCATCCGAGGCAACAGGAAGAAGGACAGAGGTTTGGTGGGATGGGGAAGCAGAGGGCACCGTGACCTTGAGGTATAGCTCAGGGAGGGGGTGAGGGGGGGCGCTCCTGGGCCAGGACCTTAGATTTCGTTCCAGACACAACGGGGAGCCAAAGCAAGACTTTAGACAAGGCAGTAGAAAGGACAACCTTGCTTCTAAAAGAAAATGATCATTGTGTTTATCCAATGGGGATCCCGGCCACAAAACTAAACTTGTCAGTAAGACAGGCAGGAATAGAGTTTATTTTTATTTATTTGTTATTTTTTTTTCATGTGTATTTAGTTTTTATTTTTGAGAGAGAGAGAGAGAGAGAGCGCGCGCACCAGTGGACAAGGGGCAGAGAGAGAGGGAGAGAGAGAATCCCAAGCAGGCTCTGCTCTGGGGGTGCAGAGCCCAACGCGGGGCTAACTGTGAGGTCATGACCTGAGCGGAAATCTAGAGTCCACCCCTTAACCAGCTGAGCCCCCCGGTGCCCCTCGTTTTGGAACCAACATTCCCTGGCACCCCCAGTGGGCCCCACCCCTGCCGAACCCACCCCCGGGACTCCTCGTCTCCGGGATCTACGTCTGAGGGGCTTCTCCTTGGGCGAGGGGTGTGCATGAAACACCCACGCTGGTGGTTTGAGCCCGGAGCGCCCTGGGCCCGACGCGGCCACTCATTTCTCCCCGCCACGGGCTTCTCTGTCCCCGTTGCCCCAGCTTCAGCCGGCATGGGTTTGGCGGTCATTGGCGGCTCCTGTCCTCGCACGTCGCTACGCCCGACTCTTGTCCCCCCCCCTCGCGGGCGGAGACAGAACGGACGTCCACACCGCAGCCAGGGGGGGGCTGCAGAGCAACAGAGGGCCCTCCTTTCGGGACTGTCTCCAAAAGATTCGGAAGCCAGAGCGGCCTCCTGGAGCGGGGAGAACGCCAGCGTCTGGGTGTTCGGCCCAAGTCCCTTAGCGAGACGAAGCCACCGTGTGGGTTCCCGCGGGCAGGTCTCCGGCTCCCCTCCCGGCTCCGATCCACCCCGACCCGGGGACACGGCGCCGTCCTTTCCCTTTTGCAGCCGGAGTGCGTTTCCCGGGCAAAGCTGCGCTGCAGGCGTCTGTCTTCGCTCGCCTCTGGCTGTGGCGGGGACGCGTCCGCCGCCTCCGGGCCTGGCTTCCTTCCCCCTGGAGGCTGACAGCTTGTCTGTTCCCCTGACAGACGTTAACTCCTGCCGGAGAAAGTCCCCGAGTGTTCGCCCAAGGTTTTGCATGAGTTCGTTCACCCCCCAGCCCGCGTGCCGCCCCCCCCCCCCCCCCCCCCGCGTCTCCGCCTGCAGGACACGGTCGGTCGTGCAGGTCGTGCAGGGCTCCCGCCCCCCTGGACCGCCGCGGCCTCGGGGGCCACATTGAAGCCCAGGAGAGGCACCTGCGTCCCTTCGCAGCGCCCAAGGAAACGCACGTCCCACCTCGGACACCCCGGGCACGGCACCGCGAAGGCACAGCGGAACCGCGCTGTCGGGCCGGTGAGAAGCGTCAAGGCCCACACGAGCCCGAGGGTTGCGGGTGGAGACGGGGTACGTGAGATGGCCGGCCGGGGCAGGGTGCTTCGGGAGCATCGAAAGTTCCTATGGGGCAGCAGGCACCTGTCAGGCCTTTGTGAGACACGGGCCTGTTTTTAGGGCTGGGACGTCACCTCGGGGTGGGGGGGGGGGGCCCTGAGAAGCGACAAGATTGTGCAGTGAGGCTTCGCCTGGCGTGTCTGACTTTCAAAACAGGCAACTGTCAGGCTTTGGGGTGGGGGTCAGGGGGTCTCTGATGCCCTCTGCTTCCACCTCCCCGCCCCCCTGGCCTCAAAGAAGCAGTCAGGACCACTCACTGGGAGGCTCCCCTCTCGCCAGGTGGGAGGGACGGGGGCAGAAAGGGCCGTCCAAAACGCGACCTCCAGGCGGTGGAGGGCCAGCACCCCGGGGGAGGAGGAGGGAGGAAAAAGAAATGAAGGTAGAAATGCTGGATCGTGGGGAGGGATGAGGAGGAGGGAGGTTTGTAAGGCCGGGAGGTCATCTTGAGTCAGAAGCAGAGCTGGGTCCATTCGAGGGTCCCGTGATGCCCCCCCCCCATCCCGCTAGGAGCGGACGCCCCAGAGGGGCTGGTAATGGGGTTACGTTAAGGTTAGCTGCTCCCCACTCTTCCCTGGCTGATTCTAGGCCTTTCCGTTTTCCAAGCAGCTCAGCTTGGGGAGGAGGGTCTTGAACATCGGGGTCTTAGAGGACAAGCCGTGTGGCCTCCTGAATCCTTAAGAAAAGCCCGTCTCGCGCTCATCCCTAAAAGTCAGGGACTGTTTATTTGGGACTTAGAAAAAGGCAGGTCTGCTCTAACGTGGAGGTTGTAGCAATCTCTTCCTTGCTGAGCTCATAGAATTTTAGTGAGACAATAGTAAATGTGACACCGTGAGCACAATTTAAAAGTAAAGTGACGAGCTCCGGGTTGTTCTGAAAAACATAAAATTGGAATCGTCTCTCTCGTGTTAACAAGAGAAGTTTGGAAAAAATGTGGACGTGTGGGTATTTTTTGTTCTGCCTTACACATGGGGGCCCCAAGAGCGGTCTCAAAAGTTGTAAGACGGATTTTCCAGGCAAGTTAATATTGCGTGTCGGAGCTGAGGGGCACGAGTGTTGACGCTGTGCTCTAAACCAGTGTTTCTCGAACTTTAACAGGCATAGGAACCATCTGGGGCTCTTACAGAATGCAGATTCTGCGCCCGTGGTCTGGGGTGGGGCCTGGGATGATGCATTTCTGCAGGCTCCCTGGGCCACACGGATGACGCAATAAGAAACTTCCACTATTTGTCGCATACCTTGCTCCTTTTCTGAGTTTAGACAGACATCAGGGAGAATGAATAAGCTTCCCAGACCATTCCCTTCATATTTTTGTGGATTTTTTTTTGAATGGCCGAGGAAGAATTACAAGGCTTCTAGAAGTTAAGAAATGACAGAGGATGACAAGGTTTTGATTATACCATCATTTAACAGATCATTTTAAGATTTCAGAGGGCATGATGTTGGAGAGAATCCTAGGGAAAAAGGAGAAAGGAAGAGGCCAGCAGTGAGCACGGCCTGTTTGTATCTATTTTTGACAGTGCCCTGGGTTATGTATACAGCATCCCTCTGCCAAAGTGGATTACAGAAACTTGGAAGAGGTTACTTATTGAAGTATTTTGGAATTAAATTTGACCCTTTACGATTTTTTTTTTTAAATCAACATCTTCAAGTTCTGGAAGGACCAAAGAAATTTCTGCTGCTGTCCTAGGAATATAATCCAGCACCCACGGCAGACAGAAGTATCAGAAAGCATCAGTTCTAAATAACGGAGGGCAGCCAGCAGATCAGAAAAAGAGAAAGACCTCCCCCTGCCACCAGTGAATGCCTGCGCACATTTCCGTTTATACGGACCATATGCTAGTAGGTTCTCACCAAAGAAATAAACGGCTTTTCTACTAAAAGGGGATAGCAGTAAAAAGAATATCCAGGAACTTAATGAGAAGCAGTGAAAGGAACCAGATAGATGGATGACAAAGAAACCCAAAATTCTGGGGATCGCTCATTTTCCTGAATAGTGATTTCCTCTTAAAACCTGAATAAAAATATTATGATCTCATTGCCAAGGCCACCAGTAGACAAGGTAGGGGTTTCCTTAGACATCTTAAGCCTAAGGCCCATTCTGCACCCCTTTTCCTGACTTATCTACCCATCTTTGTTCAGCCTTTCATCTTGATCATTGCTGCCATCCAGTTCCCTCATTTATACTAAAGTGTAAATGTCCCTATATTTACAGGGGACCCAAATGAGCAACCTTCTTCTAAACACAATTGCCCGAATATGCTCCATATTTCCCAGTCCATTAAATCTATCAGATATTTTGTAAAAAGCTACATTTTCAGGGGCGCCTGGGTGGCCCAGTCAGTTAAGTGCCGGACTCTTGATTTCAGCCCAGGTCGCAATCTCACGGTTTGGGAGTTCAAGCCACACGTCCTGCTCTGTGCTGACAGCGTGGAGCCGGCTTGGGATTCTCTGTCTCCCTCTCTCTCTGCCCTTATCCCGCTCACATTCTCTCTCTCCCTCCCTCCCTCTCTCTCTCTGTCTCAAAAATAAATAAATAAACATTGGAAACAAAAAACAAAAACAGCTACATTTTCAAGACGGATACCGGAAGAATAATAATAAGATATAATAATAAGATCCATTAAATCGGGAAGTGAGAGCACGTGTATCCTGCGTCCCTTCCTGATTTTTTGAAATAACTTGTAACAGCTATTGAGAAACGAAGTGAGAGGCTTTTTTATCCACCAGGACGGTGACACGATTTCTCCTTCACGGGAGGTGGCCGTGAGTGTCTCTGTCACCATCACCTGTGCCTCACTGGGATGCTGCGTTCGACCCGCAGCGGCTCGACTGCACATTAGCATCTCCTAGGAAGCTTTTAAAATATAGCCATGTCGGGGCGCCTGGGTGGCTCAGTCGGTTAAGCGTCTGACTTTGGCTCAGGTCATGATCTCGCGATTCGTGAGTTCGAGCCCCGCATCGGGCTCTGTGCTGACAGCCTGGAGCCTGTTTCAGATTCTGTGTCTCCCTCTCTCTCTGCCCCTCCGCTGCTCATGCTCTGTCTCTCTCTGTCTCAAAAATAAATAAAAACATTAAAAAAAATAAAATAAAATAAAATAAAATAAAATAAAATAAAATAAAATATAGCCATGTCTGCTCCTCACCCCAAACTAATTAAGTCAGAACCACAGCGGGAAGCAACTTCCACGTTGGTATGTTTTAAAAGCTTCCCACATGGCTTTCTCCTGCAGCCGGGGTTGAGAGCCACTGCTTTAAAGGATAATGATCATGGTGCTTCATAAAGGTAACTGCCAGTTGTTCAGCATTTAAGCTCTCAACGTGAAAATCTTCCTTCTTACAAAGAACCATTTGAAGGCCATGTGATATGTATCCCCAACCTCACCATCCTAAACCCCCTTTTCCCCATCCCACATCTCCCACCCTCAACCTGCATACACCACGCCATCATCACCACTAACAATAACAACCCGAAAAAAAGCAAAATACAGGGGGGAGGCACTTGCCTTCAATTATCCATTTTTTAACTGGGCCATTCAAACCTTTAACTTTTTTTAAACGTTTATTTATTTTTGAGAGAGAGAGAGACAGAGTGCAAGCAGGGGAGGGACAGAGAGAGAGGGAGACCCAGAATCCGAAGCGGGCTCCAGGCTCCACGCTGTCAACACAGACCCTGCCGCGGGGCTCGAACTCACAAACCGTGAGATCGCGTTCTGATCCCAAGTCGGACGCTTAACCAACTGAGCCACCCAGGCGCCTGGACATTCAAACCTTTACAGTTTGTTTGGGAGTGATCTGAGGTTGGGGCTTGTTAGCCGGGGGCGAAAATAGTTGCAAGCTGGGCCCCCAAGGGTATTTTTATATTTAATTGGGTACAGGAAACCCTGGAAAAGCTCCCTCTTATTCAAATAGCCTACAAGCATCAATCTATCAGTGTCCCTTTACATAAAATTAAAATAGAGTTGTTGGGTTGTTTTTTTTTTTTTGTAGCATTGATGGACACATTTTTTTCTTTCTTTTTTTAATTTTTGTTTTTTACATTTATTCATTTTTGAGAGACAGAGAGAGACAGAGCACAAGCCGGGGAGGGGCAGAGAGAGAGGGAGACATAGAATCTGAAGCAGGCTCCAGGCTCTGAGCCGTCAGCACAGAGCCCGACGCGGGGCTCGAACTTAAACCGTGAGATCATGACCTGAGCCGAAGTCAAACGCACAACTGACTGAGCCGCCCAGGCCCCCCTTAAGGACACATTTCTAAGCAGTGCTTAATAATTCTTGGTTTTCTAGCTGATACGAAACCTTGATAGGTGTGAGGCCAAATTTTGACCAACGTATAAAAGGTATTTTTGCTACAACTAAAATGACATACCCTACAGGATGGAGGGGGCGGGGGCGGGGGGAGAAGGAGACGGAAGAGAATAAGTTCCCTAACTTGCTTTTTTTTTTAATTTTTTTAATTTATTTATTTATTTTTTTTTTAATTTTTTTTTTTCAATGTTTTTTATTTATTTTTTGGGACAGAGAGAGACAGAGCATGAACGGGGGAGGGGCAGAGAGAGAGGGAGACACAGAATGGGAAACAGGCTCCAGGCTCCGAGCCATCAGCCCAGAGCCTGACGCGGGGCTCAAACTCACGGACCGCGAGATCGTGACCTGGCTGAAGTCGGACGCTTAACCGACTGCGCCACCCAGGCGCCCCCCTAACTTGCTTTTATAAAACTCGTGTTCACCTTTTAATCTCCCCAGCCCACGAAACTGTTCTATGAAGACAAAAGGAAACTCAAACTCCTGCCCCTTGACTTCTGTTCTGCTCATTCCCTCTATGCCTCACCATTCTGGGGTCACTGAACGTGACTCACTTAGATTCGGGAGATCAGGTTCTACGCCCTTGGAATTCCTTGGGTTTGACCTCAGGGAGAAATTTCTAGAATTTATGAGCAGACTCTCAATACACGTTATTTTTCAGGAAACATTCTTACAAAGTTGCCCCCACATGCCATCGTGCTATATTCGACCTTGTAAAAAAGCTTTTTGGGGAAAACACAGTAGGTCACAGCCTGATGTGGTGTTGTTTTGTTTGTGCCCTTGCCCGCTGCTTGCTTGGACGTGGGGGACGTGGGGAGAATTATAGTCTGCGTTCTCCTGAACTGTACCCGCACAGTAGGTTTCCTGAGTCTGCAGGACGTGCAGGGAAAAGCCTTTTGACGCCCGGAACTCGCACATCCTGTTCCTCTGTACGTGATTTCCATTTGCCTGGTTCTCCTCAGCCCCAGGAATCAGAAGTCTCGGGGGGTGTCTCCCCACAGAGGAGGTTCGGGTCCAGCCAGGAGCGTGTGTGCTGTGTGGACAGGCGCGTCTCACCAGGTCAGAGCTCCCGGAGCTCCGTCTTCTAGAGCCGCGGGAGGGGGCCTGGCGGCCCAGGGATCGTGTGATGTCCGTTAAATACGCTCAGGAGGAAATGGGCCTTTCGGGTTAGGAGCAGGTTTCTGGGGCTCCGGTGCTTTGCCTTAGAAACATGAACGGATCGTAGAACGTTTCTGAGAGCGACGGGGGGGTGCTGCCTTCTGATTTCCCTGAACCCGGAGCCCAGAGAACCAGGAAGCAAGCAAGATGAATGCATTCCTGCAAAGTAGCTTCACTGCTGTGAGTTGAATCGGGCCCCCGTCCCCCAAAGTCCCAACCCCATCCCTTGGAAGGCGGCCTTATTTGGAAAAGGAGCTTTTGCAGAAGTCAGCGAGTCAAAATGAGGCCCTTGGGGTGGGCCTGAGCCAGCACGACTGGCGTCCTTACAAGAGGAGGGGACAGTGCGCTCACAAGGAGGGCAGAGGCCACCTGAACATGGCGGCAGAGAGAGGGGTGACGCGTTGACAACCCAAGGAGTACCAAGGGCTGTTGGCAATGGCTGAGACCGAGAGAAAGGCGCCGAACAGGTGCTTCCCCGTGCTTCCCTGCAGCCTTCGGTTGGCTCTGCCCACACTTTGATTTGGGGGCTTCTAAGACACCTCAAACGTCAGGAGCACAACTCTGTTGTTTTGGGCCACCCGGGCCGGGGTACTTTGTGACGGCCACCCCCCTCCTCTCCCCCCACCCAGGAAGCAGACACACTATCCAAGAACCGTCCCGTCGGGAAGGGTCAGCCTGCCCTGAGCATCACCAGAGGGAGGCCCAGCCCTGAGCCTCCCTCCCCGCCACCCCCCCACTGCCCCCCCGTCTGCATGAGCCTTACCCCTCATCACGACGAGAGGCTCACGGAAGCCTCTTCTGCCTGTCAAAGTCATTTGTAAGCAATCGCGGATGCGAATCTCACAGTCGCAGCATCTACAGAGTTCACAGGCGGAACGTCGCTTCCCCAGGCCCGAACCCCACACAAAGCCCCACTCCCGGGACATAGCAGAAAAACTCCTGCCGATTTAAGGTAAACCCTGTCCCGTATGGTTCGCACGTGCCCTTGGGGCCACTCCCCAGACAGCGCCTCCCTTCTGGCTTTTGCAGATGCGGGCAGTTTCGGGGGAGAGGCCGACACGGTGATGTGTGCCCCAGCCACCCGGTCCCCAGCGGGACCACGGCTCTCCCAGCCCTTCAGCTCCCAAGGCCAGTCCAGATCTAGGCGTGGGGCTTTCCAGAGGGTTTGCCGGTTCCCGGGCCCAACTTGAGCAAAGCAAACGCAGAGCGCCTCTGCTCTGCGATCCCCGGGCTTGCCACCTGCCCGCTCCAGGCTTCCAACTTGAGGGAGCCGGCTTTTCTTCTCTCCCTGCCAGGCCTTCTCCACCTGCCTCCCACCCCAGACGAGGGGGCCCTTCTCTCTTATCTGGTGAGAAAACAGCTGCTCTGTCATCATATCTGCTTTCCAAATCTGGAATTTAGAGGCTTTATGCTCCTCTGAGTACCTCCCCCCCCACCCCACCCCAGGCTTTGTGCCTGGGATCTGAAGCCAAACTTTGGAGAACTTAAAAAAAAAAAAAAAAAATCTGTCTGGCTCTCACATTCCTAAACCCAGGCTCCCCAGACTGTTTGGACGTCAAAGCCAAGAATGTTGCCATTTAATCTCACAGTGTTCTTTTGTGCCATCCTTCCCTGGGCTAAAGACCTGTGGCTCGAATGGTGGCAAGGCAGAGGACAAGAAGGAATATTGCAAATGCCACGGAAGCGATAGGAACAGGAGGGAGGGAGAGGTTGGGGGGAGTCACCAAAGGTCACCAGCACCCCAAAATTGCACCCTATAGAGAGACTGCGTACCCAACCTCCACTGTCCTTCCTCTCGCCAACCTAGCTGAGCCTGGAGAGCCAACCCTATCTGAGAACTGTTTATCTCAGTTTCCGTGGATTCCCCACCCCAGCCCTTCCCCAGATTTGCTACACGGTCACCAGATATCCAGCCACAGCAGCAGCAAGAGGACACTTGGTCTGGCTGGCCCAGCCAGCTGTCTCGGCCTCACACGGCTCCTGAATGCCACTTGCCCTGGTGGGGTTGGCATTTGTGCCCAAACAGGTGGGAGACTCTAACCTTTGTCCGATCCTGCCTTCCTTTGCTTTATCCCAGTATGCCTGACTTTCTTTCCACATTTCCTGGGGGGAAAAAAAAGAAGCTGTGTCCAAATCAACGAGGCATTTCTCGTGGTGAAGTGCTTGAAGTCAAGCTATTTCTAACCTCAGGACCTTTGCACCTACTGTTCCCTCTGCGTACATCACTTCTTCCCCCCAGAAAATGTGCATTCTATTCCTTCTCACATGTCATCTCATCAGAGGGGTGATGTCCCCCTAAAGTAGCCACCTCCCCATTACGCCTCATCTTCTTCCTCTCCTTCCTTTAATTTATAGACATCCCATTTTCTGAAACTTGCATTGCATCTATGGTGTGCAGCTATTATCTCTTTTTCTCTGCCACCAAAATGTAAACTCCATGAGGGTAAAGATCAGCCTTGTTCATCGCTGGGTTCCCAGGACCTGGAACAGTAACTGGCATAGAGTAGACACTTAATAAAGATTTGTTGAGTGAACGGTGACAGCTCTTGCTAAGAATTCTAGCCAGCCTTGAACAGGGCTGGTTTTGCAATGTGCCTACCTGTGGTTAATAACCAAGGTGAACAGGGTGTCTTAGCAAACACGGGACCCCCTGCTAACTCTGGGCTAAGACATGACCGTAAAACAGAACAATCCTACCTTGATCCTACAAAGTTGGCCTAAGAGTTTTTTCACTTAGGACCTCCCCACACACAGACCTTCGCCAAGGGTCTGGGCAAAGACCTTGATCATGAGGGGACCACAGCAGAGCACAGGCCAATCTGGGAACGTGAAGGCAGTGGGGGAGGGGAGGGATGGAAGAAACCATCTGTGGGCGAGTGGGGGTCGGCACACTACCATCCATCAAGCTGGACAGAAGGACAGCAGAATTTAGGAAAGAGCAGAAACCCAAGGTTGAACCAGGCAGGGGGAAAAAACGAGTGAATTTTAACTAATTAACACAACATAGCCCCAGCCCTGTCTATAAGCCAGCACAGTGCCGGGGGCTTGGGATAGCACACTCGAAAGTCACCATTCCAGCCCTCAAGAAGCATAAGCCAGGGGTTCTAGAAAAGGCCGTGAAACCAGAGTGGTAGCTAGACTTTGAAGGAGGCTAATGTGTGCCAGTGAACACGGGAGGCTCTCGGCCCCGGCTTCCTCCAGTGGGCACATCCACAGACTTAATCATAGGTTATATTTAAAAGGAGCTTACGCGCACGATGCCTTATTACAAGGGCCTTTTGCTGACTATTTTTAGAGGAATGTTAATCACGTTACCTTTTGATTTGAAATGGGGACAGGTGAGCTCTAATACAGGAGATCCTTTAAGGAGCTTGAAAAAGACCCAGGTGACCCATCCCCAAACCCACCTGGTTGCTGACCGTCTCCTCCTGCTGTCGGGGGGAAGAGGGACACAGGAGATGGTGCCACGTGCCTGGGTGTCCCCGGGCAAAGCTGGGAACGACAGGTATCGCAGTAAGAGGGTGACAGCTGCGTACCCTAGTCCGCCATTGAAAGCATGACCCAGACTCTGATGTGGACTTACATCACCTTGAAGCTTGACAGCAAAAGATAAAGGGGATTGTTTCATATATAACCTTTTGCCCCCAGTTTTGTAGAGGGCTGCGGCCGGCAGGTTAGAAATGTTGGCAGCAGGATACAGAGTGTCTAGAACGTACCTCGGATCCGCTTCCCTTCGGCCCCACTCGGCTCTGCGGGAATGTCTTGCCCATAACGAGCCACAGACCTTCGTGTCATGCCGTCTACAGGAGGCGACAGCCTTGCCAGGACCCTTTGGTGCAGTTCACGGGCTTGGGGGGGTGGGGGTGGGGGGTTGTGCAGAGCATTTGTAAATCCAGAGGAAAACAGTCTGGAGAAGGGATGGTTTGGAAAGGAGCGAGAACAGCACCACACATCTGTCGCCTCGCGGGCTCTGTGGGTCGGAGGCCAGACGCAGCATGGCTGGGTCTGCTCAGGGTTCCACAAGGCTGCAGTCAAGGTGTGGATGGGGATTGCCTTCCTTTCTGAGTCTTCTCACAAATGCAGGTGACTCTTGGCAGAATTCAGTTCCCTGAGGCTGTAGGACTGGAATTCCCTTCCTTTGCTTCAGGCCCAGGACTGAGTTCAACACCTAAAGGCTGCCCACAGTCCCTTGCCACGAAGCTCCCTCGCACACTCATACCCTTTTCTCTCTTTTTAAAAACTTTTTTAATGTTTATTTTTGAGAGAGAGAGAACAAGTGGGAAAGGGGCAGAGAGAGAGGGGGGCACAGAATCCGAAGCAGGCTCCCGGCTCCGAGCTGTCAGCACAGAGCCCGATGTGGGGCTCGAACTCACGAACCGTGAGATCATGACCGGAGCCAAAGTTGGACGCTTAACCGACTGAGCCACCCAGGTGCCCCACATATCCTTCTCTCGTTTCAAATCTTTCCTGCAGGGAAGAGTTCAGTCTCCTTTAAGTACTCTCCTGATTAGGTCAGACCCACCCAGGGTCATCTCTGCTTTCTCTTAAAGTCAACTGATTTTTCAGCCTTAATTATATCTACCAAGTCCCTTTATAGAAGCATCTAGTTTAGCATCTGAGTGGGTGGGTTCCTGGGAGAAGGTATGTATACACCAGGGGTGGGAATCTTGGAGAGCACCTTAGAATTCTGCCAGCCACGAGCCAAGAGCATCTCCGTTCATGTCTTCTAGGGTTCAGCAGGATATCTAACAATGGCTGTTGTGAAACTTTCCTGCCCCCCTTTCCCCCTAGTCCCACGCTGAATGGAGGAACCAGCTAGCCCTGCTGTGTGTTGAAGGGGACTTTTCTAAGGATCAGTGTTCACCTCAGCAATAATTCTCATCCATCCCTCTGCCAAGGTCTCCAGGAGCGGGGGTGGGATGGGTATGCAGCATAGATGGGATCTAACACATGGTATCATCTGCTGTGCTCAGGAAGCATGAACGAGCCAGTACAGTCCACAGGCACACAGAAGAACTGGATTCTTTCCCTGAGGCTGCGAGACTCTAGACCAGCTAACGAATAATGGAGAAAATGCAGATAGAAGACTGTACAGCAGAAGGATGCGAGGCCAGAGGGTGCTTACGTAGCAGGGTTTTGGTGATTGATAACTAATGACCTTCACTATCTCATTCTGACTCTAGAGGTGACACATACAGCCATTTAGAAGTTCAGGGACTGGATGGGGCACCTGGGTGGCTCAGTTGGTTAAACGACCAACTTCGGCTCGGGTCATGATCTCACGGTTCGTGGGTTCGAGCCCCGAGTCGGGCTCTGTGCTGACAGCTCAGAGCCTGGGGCCTGCTTCAGAGTCTGGGTCTCCCTCTCTCTCTGCCCCTCCCCTGCTCGTGCTCTGTCTCTCTCTGACTCTCAAAAACTAAATAGATGTTAATAAAAAAAAATTGTTTAGAAGTTCAGGGACTGGTGAGTGGCCTAGCCGGGGTTGAACAGGCCGTGGTTCTCAGTCCAGTGACAGCCCAGCCCTGGCCAGGGCCCCAGGGATGAGACCCAGATGTGTGTTTATGATGATATTCTGAGGTGACAGTAGACAGGTACGTTGGGAACAGGGACAGTGTGGGAGTCTGAGATGTAGTGACATTGGGGTTTTGCTTTAGGCTTCCAGTAGTTGTGAAGGTTTTCTGAGTAAAAGCAACTTGTGACATCAGTGGACAAGTCTCCACCTTCAGAAGGTGAAGCTGGCAACCGGACTGGAGGACGAGATGGAAAGACAGACAACAGACTGGAGAAGAAGGCAGAAGGCGAGGGCAGAGAGTTGATGGAGGCAGGTAGAGGCGCCCAGAGAAGCTCAGAGAAGAAGGAGACAACGGGAATGAGGGTCCAGGCTCCCCTTCCACACGTCTTGGGCCTGTGGACTTTCACGCAATAATGATTGACCCTCAGACTCCTTTCAAAGCCATGGAAGGCATTTACATCACCGACTCCTAGATGCTTTCCTACGAGAGAGAGGGATGCCGAGGTGTGGACATACATTAACGGAGCCCTGACGATGTGACTGGTGCCTCTGGCTCTGAAACACGGAGCCCCCGCTCAGCCGAGACCCACGGCGGTGGCGGGGGGGGGGGCGGTCAAGAATCCAGATGAGCAGTTCCCCCGAGTAGAAAGGGTTCTACTCCAGCAAAGGGGCAATGTGGCTCCATCGCTTTAGACATTTTAAACAGATGCCAACCTTCTGGAAAATCGTTCTCCCACAGACATTCCATGAGGCACAAAAACAGGTCCTCCGGGGTCACAGGCCTGGGCAGCCGCAGGGCTCACGTAGGCTGCAAAGCCAGAGGGGCTGGAGTCTCTGAATATTTACCTACAAAGGACCCCAGGATTCTTAGCCATCAAGCACCACTAAGGATACATCAGACAATTTCAAATCTAAAAGGGATTGGAATGGCTTTGAACACAATTGCCCAAGCAACCAGAGAAATGCCCAGAAGCCACACAACTAGGAAGCCGTAGAATGAGCATTCAGACACTTCCTCCTCTCGGAACAGAAGCGAAGAGAGTGCTGGCCTCCCAACCCCCAGATCAGGGTCACAGCCCCACCATCCCTGTATTGGCTGCTTGGTCAAGTGGGACCATCAGATGACAAGGTCCCCATCCCCACTGGTGGCCACCGATTTCCTCAGCCACGAGACCCGGTCCTGCTAGAGCTGCGGGGTCTGCAGAGATGCTGCAGCCACATTGCCACCTATTTTTATGATGCCTGAACGAAGAATGGCTTTCACGTTTTTTAAAAGGTTGGAGGGAAAAACATTCAGTAGAGACTACATGTGGCTTGCAAAGAATAAAGGACTGTTAAGTGCTTTATTTAAGAAAAAGCATGCCAACCCCTGGATCCCAGGGCAAGCCTACGTCTTCAAAGAATGGCCAAAGGCTGAGGGAGGGGGAGAGACTTCTAGAATTTCATGCGGCTGTTTGGCGACCGAGCTGGAATGTAGGACCCAAGTCTCGCCTTCTGCTGTCTAGGGTGAGGGCTGCCGTGGTGTAAAAGCGTGTGACCGCACACACGCACACACGCACGCACATACAGACACCCACGCGCACACATCCGCACAGCCACACTCCTGCATAAACACACGTGTGCACACATGCACATGTGCACGCGACACACTCATGCACACACAGGGCCCACAGACCCCATGGGGACTTGGCATCAGGCCCTGGGATCACGAACTAATGATCCGGAGTTTTCTTTGCAGCCTGCAAGACATTCTTCGGTGAAGGCAAAGCGCCCTCCGGGCGGAGGCCGTTCTTAGTATAGTCAGACCTCAGCCGTCCAGTCCCAACGGGGTGTTGGCCGTGGAGCAGGTGCTGGAAGAGCCCTGGTGACGGCCCCGGGACAGATTCCTTCATCGGCAGGGGCTTGTCTGTCCTCAGAAGGATGCCTCTCGCTGTCTTCTACAAACCACGAGGAGCTTGGTCAAAGTGAGGAAATGCGGGGCCACACTGTCTGCCCCCTTCTGTTAGTGAGGGACTTTGCAAGGGAGAAGGCTTGGGGACACCTGCTTCCTGGGAGATCCGTGAGAGAGAGAGAGAGATAGAGAGAGGGATGGGCATTCGCGGAGCACTGGTGTATGGTAAAACCCACGCCCTCGCGTGGTGGATTTCAGACACCAAGTACGCATGCGCGGGAGCTTCCGGCGCCCGTAAAGTCAGGTTTGTATCCAAGGACACTTGCTTGGAGCAGCAGAACGGCCGCGTTTCCCCGGCATCCGTAGCGCGCACTCAGCACACTCTGTCCGCCCGCTGCCCCCTCCACTGGGGACACAGGAGACAGAACCGTTCTGGACACAACGTGGGGAATAGAAAAGGAAGACCAAGCTTATGGAGTGACTCCAGATAAAATCCAGAACGGAAGACCCGGGAGCCTCCACGTGAAGCGTATCTCTATAGGAAACCCACCTCCAAAACTCGCCAGGAAAAACCCCAGCCTCTGTTTGGATGCTTCCAAAGACGGGAGGCTTGCTACCTCACCAGGAAGCCCTCTTATGTTTAAAGGAGCTTTAGCCGTGAGTTTCCCAAAGCACCTGTCTGAGACTTCGCCCTGTTTGTCCCAGCCCTGCCCCACCCCTCCGCGTGTGAAGCACGTCCCGGGACCCAGCTGTCGTCTCAGTCACTACGCCCTGAGCGCTGTGTCCCTCCAAAACTCACCCCGAAGCACACCCCCCCACCCCACCCCCACCCCCACCAAGTGATGGTGTTCGGAGGCGGGTCTCTGGGAGGTGATTAGTGCTCCATGAGGTCATGAGAGGGGGGGCTCCCTGGTGGGCTTCGTGGCCTCAGAAGAAGGGGAAGAGAAAGGGAGATCTCACCGCCTTTTTGTGCACACGCACAGAGTGAAGTCCATGCGAGGACACAGCGAGAAGCTGGTTGTCCACGGGCCAGGCGGAGAGCTCGGGCCAAAAACAGAACCCTTGCCAACACCTTGATCTTGGACTTCCCGCCTCCAGATCTGTGAGGCATAAATGTCTGTTGTTTAAGCCCCCCAGCCTGTGGTATTTTGTGAGGGCAGCCGGAGCTAAGACACAGACTAAATATATTTGCTTTCCACAACCTTTCTCTGTGTCGGGATCCCAAACTCTTCGGCTCCCAGCTGCTTTCCTTTGGATGTGTGCCAGCCTGCCGACCACACGCACGCATTTCTCCTCCCAGAGCGGGCACCTGCTTCGGGAGCACCTTGTTTCCTACGCTGCCCTGCCGACTGAACCAGGAGCTCCTTGGAGGCACGTACAGACACACGTTTGCAGACCGATACACACAAACACAAAATTGCGTCTTATTTCCAACGCATCTCGAGTGCTAGGCTCAGTACCTGCTACAGAGAAAGTGCTTGATGAATATTTTAATTCTGTGCACCTGTGAAAGAGGAACTATAGCAGGAAGATGACCCATCTTACCCACAGGCTCTACGGGAACCTGTTTTCTGACAGTCTGGGCTTCGAATCTTCTCTCCTCCTCAGTGTCACCCGAACGTCCCTCGCCAGAACCCTCCCTCCCTCCTGAGCCATCTGTACCGGTGGGTTCTAATCCCCACATTCTCTGAAACCTTTTGGAGTTAGCCTTCCAACAACTTGGACCCGGGTTCTTGACTTTCCTCGGAACACAAGGTCCGTGAGCCCCCCATGTGTTTCCCACCAAAGGACTCAGGGTCAGACCGGCTTGGGAAACACGCTGCGAGTGGAGACGCCCGGGTGAAAACACTATCTTGTTGAACCCCAAGAAGTCCGTCGTTGTGAACACTCTCTTAACCTTTGAAGGATAACGGAACTTCGAATAGTCTGGCTGGCCTTTGCTTGACTGCGTGCTTCCCTCCACCTTCTCACTATTGCGTATCCCCTGTTGATAGGACCACATTCAGTGAGGTCCCAAACACACCCAGTTTTGGGCGAGTGACTCAAAGTCCACTGGAGCATCCTCCCCACATTCCCCACTTCCCTTGAATGGGCCGAAGATAACGACTTGGCTCATGGTCCCGGAGCCATCTAAGCTCCCCCGGTACGTAAGAGTCTGGGTTCCCCCCAAATCGAGACTCCCTTTCACGGAGCCTCTCCAGAAGTGAGAGATGGTGTATGGGCGCTTCACGAAAGCTGATACGACTCCCTTTTCCTGCACAATGCCTGCATTTTGTCCTTTGGGGATAAGAAATAGAGGAGGAAAGTTTAGGACCCCATGAATTGGTGTATATCGGTCGAATGCCATTCTGCGGCTCCTTGGGCTCTACCAAGATCAGGCCACTTTCGCATCCCAGCTTGCAAGATTCTGCTTTTTTCTGAGTATGGTTTTGTCCAACCTGGAGCTACTGCCCGTCTTTCCTCCCTATCCAGCTGTGTACGTGTGTGCATGCAAACACACACACACACACACACACACACACACACACCCATCTTTGCAAGGCAGGCATTGATTTTTTTCTAGTAGCTGGGCATTTGCGTCAAGCTCTATGATTTCTCATTGTCTGTAATGCTAAAAGACAGAACCCACACTGTAGTAAAGGGAGAGGGTGATATGACTTAGGGTAACAGGAAATGACCTTGGGTGAACGATGGCACGATGACCTTAAAGCTGTCCTGTACTTAAGTGACCCAGTGATGGATTTAGGAACAGCCAGTGTTTGTCATAGCTCGTCCCCTTCACCACCACTATGCTGCTTTGTGCTAGTACAGAGAGAGGCCTCCTAATTAAGAGCTTCGTATTAACTGGAGCATCACTGGAAGCCATGGGGAACGTTAAGTGACATCCTGGTCCAACAACAAAACTCAACTTTGTTTTGGAGATATTTTACGCTCCCTTGTCCTCAGAGTACATGAGCTGTTCGTGTATCTGCCCTGGCCCTACCTAGACTGTGAGCCTTGAGGGAAGGGGCAGTGTTTTGCCCTGGCTCGCCTCCCATCGCTCAGTACTTGGCTGATGATCGATACTGGGTGCATAGCAGGATGTAACCAGCATTTGCTGAACTGACTCTGCTGAAGATTGGACTCTTTTTGCCTTTCTCGATCATTCCTTCTACAAGTCTTCCTGAAGAGCCTCATGTGAGTGTGAACGATGACTAACGCACAGTGCTTGTCTTCCAAGAGCCCACAGTGTAGGACCGGATTCAGGCATGTACACAACCAGTTATAAAACTAAGTAGTATGAGTGACAGGTGAATGTATTGGGAGCGTCATGGATGGCTGCCATTTTCAGACTGGACGGGTGACAGGGAAGACAGCCTACTAGTGGGTATCAGTCCTGGTCCCCCATATGGTCTTGGTCTCCTCCCACATGAGCCTTTCACTTTTCTTTTCGATTCCCCCATCCTGCCCTACTTTTATTTTCCCTTTGTGATTCAGTGGCCGGTAGAGTTTACTAGAGACACTAAGTGCCCTGATAGGATCTCTACTGAGTACAAGTGCAGGGGCACCTGGGTGGCTCACTCAGTTAAGGATCTGACTCTTGATTTCGGCTCAGGTCATGAGTTCATGGTTTGTGGGATCGAACCCCATGTTGGGCTCTATACTGACAGCACAGAGCCTGCTTGGGATTCTCTCTCTCTCTCTCTCTCTCTCTCTCTCTCTCTGTCTCTCTCTCAAAATAAACAAATAAACTTTAAAAATGCAAACAAGCAAACATGATTGGAACAAACAGGTTCCTTGGTTTCTGATGCTGAACCTTCTTCCACCATCCTGGCCAGTCCTGGCCTCCTGACTGAGCTCTGCTTGATAAGAAGGAGGGTGGTTGACCAGCAAGCCCGCTGGAAGGCAGCCCAACCCATTCAGGGATGTCTAGAGAGCTGTGCGCGGAGCTTGTTTTCAACGCTTGCTGACTTAAAATGCTGCTAAATAAATCGCTGCAATCTCACAAAGCTATCTGCTCGGAATTTCAAGTCACAGCGCAAGGAGGGACACAATAGAAGTGGATATATATGTGAAATAGTAGCTCTGTTCCTCTCTAAAGAAGGTAATTCTTTTTAAAAAAAAAAAATCCCCATCAACACAGCAATAGTCACAATGGGGTGTGACATTATAACTCCATGCCCAGAAATAATTCAACTATCCTCCAAGGCTACTTAGTTCGAAGCTAACATTTTGCTGTTCTCTTCCTCCAGCCTCAGTTATTCAAAGCTGAATGCTTATTGTTCTCACAGTGCAGATTGACAGCAGTCAGGAAATCAAAAAGAGCTCAGTCTCCAAATGAAACCATTTAGCTGTCCATTCCTCTTGAGGATATTTTCAGACGTGTCATTCTTCTTCTTCTTTTTTTTTTTTTTGACTTACGCTTTCTTTAAGAAAATCTCATGCTCCCTTTTCTTGCTCTTTAAGTTTCTCTTCTCCAACTTGTGTTTTATCTTGCAAAATGTCAAACACATTAAGTGTATGAACTTCTGGTATGCTCCGAAGAAAGAGACAGACAATATACACCCACTCTTGTTCTGAAACCTGGTATTCTGTTAAGTTCAAACTAAAACTACAGTGTCCAAATCTATCAGATAAAAATCACAGGAATGTTCTTAAGCGGCCGGCTCTCCTATCCACTGTGGACTGGGAGAAATTGCAGGTGATGCCAGCGGTCCAGAAGAAAGGCCTTCCTGCTCTAGACTTTCAGAGTTGTCCAGACAGACCTGGGCAGGAAGAGTGAGCGAGAGGGGGCTCACGGTTGAGCCATCATGCCTGAACCGGTTGTTGCTTGTTTTAAAACTAGGCTTTGGTCCATTTCCCTCCCCTCCCTCCTTTTTAAGTTTGTGTGTGTGTGTGTGTGTGTGTGTGTGTGTGTGTGTGTGTGTTTTAGAGAGACAGAGACAGTGTGAGTGGGGGAGGGTCGGAGAGAGGGGGAGACAGAGCAGGCTCCGAGCTCAGAGCCCGGCAAGGGGCTCAAATCCACAAACTGTGAGATCATGACCTGAGGGGAAACCAAGAGTCGAACTCCTAATCGACTGAGTCACCCAGGCGCCCCGGGTCTGTTTCCCTTTTTACTTAATCCTGCCACTGCGGGTTCACTGCTGTAAGGTGTAGCATGTGCGGATAGTGTGTGTGTGACGCACAGGGCCAAAACAGGTGCAAACCAGTTTCTTCGAAACCATTCAGTATCCATTCAGGGGCTGAGCCCTTTGGAACGTGACTTGTAAGAATACAAGTGCTCAGTCGCCTTGGACTTGAGCCAGACGAGATAAACTAAACGGTGAGGCTGTTGGTGTTCCAGGTGCACTGGCCACGCTTCGAGCCCCGGCATTCAGTGGTTTCCTGGATAGTTGAACCCAGGCAGCCCCAAGTCCGATGCGCTTGGGCTCTGACATGGTCTTGGTGTCATGGATTGAATCATCCAAAACGCTGCTTTGAGCTTGGGCTTGGCCAACTTGCCTATTTCCTGTTATCCAGACTGTGTACACGCGAACCTGACCACGTACATTTCAGAGCGTGGGCTTGCTCACTCACCAACACACACACACACGTACCTCTGTGACTGGTGTCAGTTCTCATGTGTAGAGGCACAGATGTGTCTTTGAAGATTGTGGCTCTGCGGCCACCGCCTCAGTTTGAATCTCGGCACTCCCCTTTATTAGTGGGGTGACTTTGGTCAAGTAACTCAACCTTTGACAGGCTCAGTTTACTCATCTGTAAAATGGAAATAAGAAGAGTTTCTATCTCGAAGGGTTTTGGTGAGGATGTAATGAGATTGTACGGGTAAAGCGTGCACCTCAGAGTTTCGCACAGTCCGGGCCCAGTTGTGGGCTTTCGTCCCGCTTGCACGGGGGCCAGTGCCCAGAAGGAGAAGGGCCCTGCGCTTGGTCTAATGCTCTACCGTTGTTGTATTGAAATTCTTAACAATTTTTTTTTAATTTAAATTCAAGTTAGTTAACATACAGTGTAGCCTTGGTTTCAGGAGGAGAGCCCAGTGATTCATCTCTTACATTAGGACACCCAGTGCTCATCCCGACAAGTGCCCTCCTTCGTGCCCACCCCCCATGTAGCCCACCCCCCACCCACCTCCCCTCCAGCAGCCCTCAGTTCGTTCTCTGTATTTAAGAGTCTCTTATGGTTTGTCCCGCCCCTGTTTTTATTTTATTTTTGCTTCCCTTCCTTTATGTTCATCTGTTGTGTATCTTAAATTCTACATATGAGTGAAGTCATATATTTGTCTCTCTCTGACTGACTTATTTCACTCAGCATAATACCCTCTTTTTCCATCCACGTTGTTGCAAATGGCGGGTTTCATTCTTTTTGATCGCCGAGTAGTATTTGGCATATATATGTATGGCGTGTGTGTGTGTGTGTATGCATACACACACACACACACACACACACACACACACATAGATATATACATATATGACATCTTGAACAAGGGACCCTGCGTTTTCATTCTGCACCAGACTCCCTCAAATTGTGTAGCTGGTCCTGAACCCAGTAAATGTTAGCTGATATTATCAATCATTGCTTTTGGTTCTTTTTCTTTCCAAGCTCAACACACAGTCAGAACTTAATGGATCTTTACTATTATCTTTTAACTATATAAACCAGCCAGCAACGCTCTTAGGGCCCTGAATTATTTAGTAATAGAATAACTAAGCCGGGGCTCCCAGCACCACTGGAGGGTGAGGCACAAACCCCCCGCCGGCCCTAAGAAGCTGCTATGGAAAAGGCCAAGGTTGACTTTCTACCGTTGAGTGGAGTTCAAAGAGGAAATGACTCCGCTTTAACCTCTCAGAAGCACAGATGCACCAGCCACTGAGCCCGAGGAAGCTCAGGGTGGACAGTGGGAGGGGGACATCTCTGCCCGCCACCCCCTCCCCACCGTCCTGCAGCTCGGGCTCTCTTGGTCAGTGGGGGACACAAGCACAGGCCGGAAGGAGAGGAGGAAACAGCACAACAGAGCTTGGCATCTGGAACACACGGGAAAGGCGGTGCTCGGCCCCACCCCCACCCCACCCCAGAAAACAAGGCAGCTCCTGGCCAGCAGGCTTCTGCTTTTAAGGTTCTTCTTCCTTTTACAGAAATAATGCCTGTTCATTGGAGAGAGCTGGGATTCCCCTTGCAGGGGTGACCATGTTCAAGAGAGAGTTCCGCAAACCCTCCATTTGTGTTTCTAGAACCGCCAGTGGAGATGAGCGGGCCCCCAGGGTGGACTGACACCCTCCAGCTGGTGGCCAGGATGCCCCGCTCCCCAGTAGTGTCAGTGACACAAAAGAAGACTTACCTTGTGATCCAGACTCCAGGTGGCCAGAGGGCTTGGGTTCATCCACACATTCAGTCCCGGAACGTTCGGTGAGGACGCCTTTCACACCACACCCGGTGGCTTTGATTTGATCCGACGCCTGGGTTGGGCTGCTCCCCCGGAAGATGTTTTATTTATTTATTTATTTATTTATTTATTTATTTATTGTTTTTTAAATGTTGATTTATCTTTGAGAGAGTGGGAGACACAGAGGGCAAGTAGGGGAGGGGCGGAGAGAGAGAAAGAGAGAGAGACACAAAATCGGAAGCAGGCTCCGGACTCTGAGCTGTTGGCACAGAGACCAATGCAGGGCTCGAACCCACCAACCCTGAGATCATGACCTGTAACCGACTGAGCCACCCAGGCGCCCCAAGATGTATTCTTTCTCGATGCCCCTCTGCAGCCGTTACTTCACCTGCTAGGTACTGAGTGATTAACCAGCCTCACTGTCAAAGGACAGCCTCAAACTGCTCCTGGCCCTGTACTGATTGATTGTTCAAAGCAGCCCTTAGGGTGTTTGTGCCTCGTACATATTTATTTTCATCTGCATGTAAACGTTTGTTTGCTTAGTAATTAAACTCCCCCCCCCCTTAAAGAAAAAGTTACACTACATTTTCAGGGGGAATTTCCCTTTCGTTGAAAAATCCACACGTTTAACTTCCAAAAAATGAGATCCGTATGTCTCCGACTTATCCTAAATCCATCACAACATTGTAACAGCTGCCTGATGCCCAAGAAACATTTTGATGTTTCTTGATAGGTTTTTTAAAAGCTTTTTTCTTAAAAAATAGAAGAAGGAACAGGTGGCTGTACTCTGTAAATGGGAAGTACACCCAAACCCCAAACTTCTGCCGCTGGGGACACGTTTCACGCCATAGACTCACCTCTCCCTCGCCGTTGATGGAGCAGTTTCCCCATCTGTCTGTCAGTTTACTCATCTGTCTGCAAAAGCACATTGTTCTTTGAGTGACTTCTTCCAGATGTGAGGAGGGAGCCATGAGTCATGGGTGAGGAATACCCAGGAATACAAGTCCTGCTGGGTGTTAATGCAGGAAAAAGTCTCAGAGCCCAGGGCGTTATTGTGCACACACTTTTGTCCTCTTGTCCAGGGTAGAGCTGGCCTCAGGGCCTCCCCTGGCTCTCTTCCAGCCCTCCAACTGCACGTTCTGCTAGGAAAGTGGGTGGGAGGTACCCAGGCCCACATCAGCCTCGTCCTTCACACCTCGATTCCCATCCACTTGGAACACTCAGCCCACGCTGTGTGAGCTCTCGCTCCAGTCTGAGTTATGGGTGCCGGGCCGAGAACAGGCTCAGAGGGGTGGACACAACCCCCTTCCAGTGACAGTGGTGGCTGGGATGTCCCCCGAGCCGTATTCTCAGTCCAGAGCCCGCAGCTGTCCTGACTGCATCCGTCTGTCTTTCTCCATGTGAGTTGTCCTCACCTCTACTGTCCCCTCTGATGTTATTAAACTCTTGTGTCGGTGGACAGTGGCAGTCTTGGGAGCCCCCAGTGTCAAAAGGGGAATATGCAAGCAGGAAGTGGAAGGCAGTGGATGGGAAAGAAGGTTCGAGATCGTGGGAAGAACCCCTGAGCATGACAAATCCGGGAGACAGAGATAACAGCGCGTCTCCCAAGACTTGCCCTCCATCTGTGAGACCCACAGACGGTCCCCCGATCCTACCACGAAGCTCCCACGAGCGTCCAGGCCAGGCTGCGGGGTCCAACGCAGGGTCCGGCCGAGCAACAGGTGCGGTGGATATGGGAACAAGAAAGCCCATGATGGACATGGGCATCACCACATCCCCCTTTGATTTTGGTGGGGTGACGCCCTCGCAAAGTCCCTCCGAGATTTCCAAACCTCTTCATCAAGTGTAAACACGGGATAATAGAGAAGCCAAGCCGTTCAGGCGCACCTCGTACCGCGCACACATTCTCCTTCAAATGATTTAGAACTGCTTTTAATCCCTTCCCAAGAGCGGCACTTGAAGGCAAAACAAGAAATTATTGAATCGTTTCACGTTTTTTGAGTGCACTACGTGGGCTACCTCAGGATGATTCTCATAGAGTCTGAAACCCACAGCGGCAGCTTTCAGTCGTGGCAGACTGGGTTTTGTAGATTCCCGAGAGGCGACGCCGGGGGTGGGTTTGGGTCCCTGCCAGCTAGGTACTTGGGCTTGAGGCCAAAGAGATAAACACTGGGCTTCAAGTAAAACAAATGTTTAAAAGGTCTGTTCCGCTCCTAAGATCTCTGTTTAATGGCGGCTATTGCTGACATTATTGCTTCCAGATCTTTAATTTATCTAACCAGATGCATAAAGCGCCGTGTCCATCTGCGTTTCAGCAGGCCAGGGAGACTCATCAATCGCGTGCCCTCTTAGTTACCGCAACACGCATAAGCCACAGGACGGGGATAACTCAGCGTGCAGCAAAGCCTCCTGCCTCCCACGCTTCCGGGACGCAAGAACTTACTCCGCAAGCTGTCCACTTTGGAGAGCTGTGGTCCTTCTTGTTTTTAATCCCCCACATCCTCCCAAGGACCTGTGCCACTCTCTGTCTTGGCTTGCCTCTGCTTTTGCAGGTGTGTCTTCCGACTGCTGCTGTCCACAGCACCTCACCCCTCAGGCTTGTCTGCAAGCGAACACAGTCCCTCATTTAAACTGCCTGGCCCCGGAGCCCACACTTCCCTACTTTGCATCTACCGGTGGGGCCACAGCCATCTGGTCAACCAACAGAGTGAAGGGAGATGGGTTGGTTTTCCAGGCTCACCCTCTAAAGGATCCTGAGTAGGACTTTGCTGTCTTGCTTGGAAGTGCGAATGACACAGGAGGTATACATACGCCACACCACGTATGTGTGGGAGCATGTGTATAAATTGCTCCCACCCCCATCCAAGCTCTTGATGGGGTTTGAAATGAGCAGAACGAGCTAAACTCAAATTATACGCACATGTAGAAGCCTGAGGTGAAGCTTCCTATCAGAGTCCAGCTTAACCAGATCCAAGAGTCACTGAAACTGACAACTTAGGAGAACGGTTGTACGTTTAAAACACAAGCTTGGAATAGTTCTATGAATTCGGGCACGAAAAGCACAGAAAGCAATGCCTGGCATATAGTAGGTGATCAATAAATGTCAGCCATTATTACTATTATTTTTTATTTTAACTTGTTTCATTTATTTATTTATTTATTTATTTATTTTTAATTTACATCCAAATTAGTTAGCACATGCCAGCCATTATTCAGATCAGAAGAGGGGTCCCCTAGGAAGAACGTGGCTTAGAGCCCATGGAAACGTTGAGAACAGAGCAAGAACTCTGGCTCCTTCCAGGCCCCCATAGCATGTGATTCATTATTTACTCCCGAATCCTGCGGATGCTTGACTCACGGGCTGGTTTGACAACCCCGAGAAACAATTCACTCACTGCCTAGAGCTCCGCTCAGGGACCCACAGAACCATCTCCGCTCCGCCCGCCCGTTTGAGGGCCACTGTCAATTTCTAGCACCACATGCAAAGCCCACCCTTTCGTCATCCCTTCCGTCCATCCCCCCCCCAAACTTCCGAGGGAGACCTCAAACACACAGCTTGAGAGCCATGTTTTAAAACTGTCACCCACGTAAACAACTTCCAAGAATTTTCTGTACTGTGAATTCGGAGGCACATTTTTGTTTCACTTGAAAACTGCTGGTTCCTCTTCCCTCCCCACCGGTGTCTGCCCATCGTAGGAGCCTGCTGTCATTCTGCTTAGGCTGTTACACAGGCCTCGGGCTGCGTGAGTTGTGTATTGCCCCGGCACGTCCCGGAGAGAAGTTCTTCTGCCTTGGTCTGGAACTCTGCTTCAGTCTACACCTCTTAACAGCAGCGCCTAGAGAGTAAGGGAGTCAGTCCTCCCATCTCACTTTCCCAAATGCTTTTCTCGATACGATGCGCAATTTACGTCACGGGGGCACACTGTTTCTAACACCGTTACACACGTATTCAATTTAATTCTGTGATCTTTTCCTCAAAAAGGCCTTCGGGGAAACTTTTTTTTAGAAGTATGTTCTGGAGGCTATAGATCTCTAATCGCGGATCCCATACCACTCACCCCAAGATCGGCGGTCCTTCTCTGTGTACGTAGCCCTGTCGATTGAGAAAAGGAGAGGTAGGATGTGTCCCCCTCTGTTCCATTTATTGCAGTGTTTACAGGGTGCCCACTGAGCCCTGACGCTTCCAGCCCCACCATCACCGGGGCACCAGGACACCAGACAGGTGGGAGACCCGGAGTTCCGTCTTTCTTCTCCTGCTGGCCACGAGGTCCGTCCCAGGGAAGGGACAGTCCCCACCCCTGCCCCAGTGTTTCCGGCCACCCAGGAGAGTTAGCAGCATCCGCCGCCCCACCCACCCCCCACAGGAAAGCCCAGTGATGAAGGCAAACTCCGCCCCCCGCCCCCCACTTAGCTCTTTGGACACTTTTGACACAATAAATCCCAAGTGCCAGGTAGTGCTAGCGTCTCAGAGCTGGTGACCTTGGATGATCCCCTCCCCCAGCTTTCCCCTCTGTTCCTCGGTCTCACTGGCTGCCTGCTTGTTGTCGTAATGTATTTACCACGCGTCCTTCTGTTATTTTTATCATATGCTTTTTCACCATCTGCTGTGTGGCTCTCCAAGCGACATTGCTCTTTGCAAGGTGAGGTCTGGCCCGCTACACGATCAATTGAGTGTCTCTCCTTTTACCGTTTGATCCAGTTCAAACGCAGCATTTGGAAGCAGATAAGCTATAAACACACGCGCATAAACAAATGTTTGTCGGCATACGAGAGACGGAGAGTGCGTTTAACTCTTCTTCAAAGAAACTATAGCAGCGTCTCTGGTATCGGTCTCAGAGGACGAGATAAGGGATCTGTACGTTACCCTCATTTAAAAAGAAAAATAAAAGAGTATATTTGTGTTCACGTTGTCCCTGCTGCAAGCCTGCTGCCTGGGTCCCCCCCCGGGGGCCTGGTGACCCCTCGGCTGCCCTCACTGGGCAGATTCTTATCTCTTGCATCCAAAGACGAGGCAGCCCGTGGCATTCCTGCCTGCATGTACCCAAGACGTGTCAGGCATTGTTAGAGGGTACTTTTTTTGGAAAGTTAAGGGGCACCTGGGTGGCTCAGTCGGTGAAGCCTCCGACTCTTGATTTCAGTTCAGGTCGTGATTTCACGGTGCGTGGGATCGAGCCCGAAGTTGGGCTCTATGCCAACAGTGTGGAGCCTGCTTGGGATTCTCTCTGTCCCTGTCTCTCTGCCCCTCCCTCGCTGTCTCTCTCTCTCTCTCTTTAACTAAATAAATAAACCTTTAACAACAGGTAAAACTATGACTCTCACCCAAACCTAAAATGAACACGTGCCAAAGATTTTACGGGACTCATTCCTTGACAAAGGAAATCATCTAGATGTCACAACACGTTCAAAGAAGTCAAAGAACCACAAAGTTATACGGGGTCCAGGAACGTTGAGATGGTTTTTCTATGGAGAGGGAGACCTATTGAACCTCTGGGGACAGAATTTACATGCGGGTCTGCTCACGAGGATTATTTGCCATTGGTAATTATCCTTGCATTGTCATCCGTTCTCTACAATTTACAGATTCTAAAAATAGCTCCGTGGCAATAAACAGCTAGAAGCAGGGAACCTAGAAGGGTGCGCTCTAAGCAGTGCATAGTTTTCCACTGAAAACATCCAGCTTCATCACTGTTTATTCCTAAATGTCCACACACGAAGCCTGACTGCCTATTCTTGGCCCTCCGTTCTCTTTCTGGCAGCCATTAGCCATCTCCACTCATCCAGTGACGTCCCCCCCTTGACCATGGCCTGGTGGCAGGTGAATCAGATTCTGGTCATCTGGGAGTCACCATTCACCCATTCAGCTCCTTTCTGTACTGCGTTTCTGATCTACACGTCTCTTGCCCATTCTCCCTTTTCCACCCAGTAGCTGCTGGGCACCGAGCCAATGTCCAATAAGTCATTACATCAGAATGCAACCCTGGCCTCAATATCCAGCTAGGGCCAGGTCTGCTCCTTCAATAAGAGCTGCACAAAGCTATTTGAAAGACCAGGCTCCTGGTTCCATGATGTAAGAATCAGTGGCCTGTGACCACACAAAGCCTTACCTTCTCTTTCCATCTTCTATCCATGTATGGAAACCTTAGGATACGATCACAGTATTTCAGACCCGTGTATTAATTACAGTTGCTCCCTTGGGTATCAGTCAAGATTCAACCAGAGAAGCAAACCCCACAAAAAGTATATAGGAAGAGGCTTCCGGTAAGGAATGAGCTTCCATGACTGAGGGGCTGGTGAAGCACGTCAGACATCCACAGGGCAGGCCGTCGAGAAGGAAAGACCAGAACTCTGCAACATGGACTGAAGTTCTCTCTGTCCACGGTGGAATTTCTTGTCTCAAAGAAGCCTCAACCTTACTTTTAGGGTCTTTTCCCTGATTAAGCCAGGCCCACCGAGGTTACCTAAAACAATGTCAGCTGATTATAGACGTTGATCACACCTACAAAATACTTTCACAGCAACACTTTGATTAGCATGCGAGTGAGTAGCTGGGGCCTGTAGCCTAGACAAATCCACACACGACTCGGGAAACAGGCCATTGAGTTAAAGACACAGATTAGGTTATGTTGTAGTGACAAAGACGAATTACTTGATCGGTGCTAGTTCCAAGCCTTGGGTTCCAGACGGGCACTGTCACCGGAGCCATCAGCCTCTGTGTACATCCTTCATTTGTGAAATGCGCATACCCGGTCCGGGTAGGGTACCTGATCTACTGAGCTAGTCAGATGCGATGTCGTCCGTTTGTGCAGAGTTGCTACTGACGTGTATGCTGGCGACTAACTGGGAACTGGCGTGTGTCTTCCAGTTTACTCTTGAGACATCTGCAGGTCCCAACAAATTTGCTCAGTGTAGCCTGCTTCCCACAGCAGAAGTGGACGAGCAGAGAAGACCCAGGGAGGGGAAGGCAAGAATAGGAAGGAGAACAGCAGGTGCATTTTACTTCCATGTCCTCTGACATGTACAGGGTAAAACAGGGCTACGTGGGATCATGAAGAAAAGTTTAAACCCAAGTTTGTGGAAGCTGGTTTCAATCCCGTGTCATGGGGGATTGAAATGCCAACCAAACACCGAAATAAGCTTCTTCCCATGTTCCCTGTTTTGGAGCTCAAAGGCTTTGAGGATATGCTCTCCAAAATGGAGAAATAATAGACTCTCAATTTAGAGAATTTGCATGCTACAAAATTTGCCTTTCGCACGGTGGGGGAGGGGGAATGATGGGTTTTGTTTCTTCCTTCCATTTCTTTAATCGGGAAAAATTAAGCTCCACATTTCCAGCGCGTGAAGTGCCTTTAGCCCCATCGGGCTGCTGTGAGGAGGCACCGGGGCTGGACCCAATCGGAGCATATTCGTTCATTCATCTCTAAGGTACTGAGAGAATCCACTGTTGAAATACGCCCTCGTTTGATCAAATTCACTCATCCTCAACAGAAAACCATCACTCCCTTCAACGCAGGCTCTTGGTGTTTCATTCAATCATCAAATTATAAGACACGCCGTAGAAACCGAAGAAACTGACTGGGTCAAGGTCCTGAGTTTGTCTATGTTAGACTGTCAGCAAGAGCATAGCCTCTTAAGGTCCTTTAAAAGGGAACTGCATCGGGGCCCCCGGGTGGTCCAGTCGGTTAAGTGTCCGCCTTCGACTCAGGTCATAACCTCGTGGTTCGTGAGTTCGAGCCCTGCGTCGGGCTCTGGGCTTACAGCTTGGAACCTGGAGCCTGCTTGGGATTCTGTATCTCTTTCTCTCTCTCTCTCTCTCTGAACATTCCTTCTCACGCTCTGACTCTCTCACTCTCAAAAATAAATATTAAAAACAATTTTTTTTTTAATTTTGCAAAGGGATTTGCATTGAACTCCCTATAAGATCATGTGTACGAATTCCTTCTAAGCTGCCTCCCCCATTTATACAGTGGTGAATTCCATAAGCCAGGGTTGGTTCTGCCCCTGGCTTCCAACGGAGGAGCTGGGATCCTCATCCCGCAGAACAAGTGCATTCTGAAAGGTCAGATACGTCGCTCCTTCTCCACCTCGGGCCTCTGTCTTTCCTCTTCTCGTCTTGCGCCCTACGACATGGCCAGGAACTGGACATAGATGTGGGTGGCACATGGGTAGCAAAGAAGAATATCCCCAGCTACCTAAAAATGTTCGTGCCATGCCAGTGTCATGTTTTTCTGTACAATGGTCATTTCTGGTTTCCATGTGAACTGAAGTAGACTATGCCTTTCAGTCACATTGAAAACACAGCTCTCCAACAGTGTGCATGTTTAGTTGAATTCACATATTCAAATGATACATGAGTCACCTGGTTCATGGTGACTCCAGCTTTTCTAACACTCCAACAGAGATTGTGTACGAGCCAGGTTTGGGGAGAAGGCTCAGGCTCTTTCAAGGAGCCCCTGAAGTCTATTCTAAGTAGTGAAGGCAAGGAAACCAGGGTCCTGGAGCCTCCTTGGAAATTGTAGGGGTGCTAACGTCCCCAAAAGCACTCTGGGTAAAAAGGAGATAAGGTGTCGTCGCCTGCATTATGAGAAGGGGTGTCGGCAAGGTATACGTTTGCAGGGAGCAAGTGCTTGTGAACTGTCATCTCCTGTGACAGTTCAGATCCAATCACGTGACCTCAGCAGAAGGCTCTGACTCCGTGCCACCCCTGAGCCCTGGTCGTACTTTCACATCTTTGTATTTAAAGAGACTTAACCACAACCAGAGCTTAACGGGCCTGGGTATGTTGTTCACTTTGCAAACAAGACAGACTCGTTTTGCAGGGAAGTGAATGAACTGAACTGCAATGAATTGAACTGAGTGAACAAACGCTTCCCTCAACCACAGACATTTCAAAACGAAAATCGATTAAGGATGCGGACGTTCCTTTCCTGCGTCTCCGTCAAACGTCAGGTGTGAGTGGATGTGTTGCCACGGACTGCCGTCACACCAGCCCCAGCCCTCTGGTCCTGTGTACCTGTGACACACTGGCTATACTGAGCCTGTGTCTTCAGAGAGTGTCTCCTGGGCTCCCCAGGCAGTTCAAGCCCAACTCAAGGTTGTCAGTTCATGTTCTTAACGAACTTAAACAAACACAAACTAACGAGTCCGGGACTACTCCTGCAAAATATTCGTGAATAAAATAATACAAAATAAAGCAAAGTTTTTAAAGAGAAGAATCCGAAACTTGTTTAAGCCCTCAGTTTTGCCGGTTGATCTTCAGCCACGGTTTTTTTCCAGCTGTTGGTTTTACGTGTGTCAATTCCTCACGGGCGTCACTCTGCCGTTAGCTGTCTTGAATTCACCTTGTCAGAATCTTTTTTGCCTTTTTAAGAGTCTCTGTTCTATCTGCTGGAAAATCTCCCCGCTGTGGCTATTGCGTGAACCTGACCTCTTCGTCTTTGACTCAACTCTGCTTTTTCTACGTTGGCAACAAAAGATGTCACCTGCCAGTCAAGACTCCCACCCTAGCTCTTTCCAGTTACACCTTGGGGCTGTCTGGAGGGATGACTCAGCAGCTTAACCTTTTTAAGGCATTATACTCAATCACAAAACCAACACATTGCACCCAACTAAATCAGCTTACCAGACGGCAAAAATGTAAGAGGGAGAAACCCAGTTTCTTCACCTCTCTTTCTGACAATCCACACCTGGTTAGCACTTGTCTCTGTAGCAAAGTCAGGATTTACCAGGCTCGTGCCCAGAGGAAAGCAAGGTCCCCAAAGTTGACAGGTGCTGTCTCAGCTTTTCGTGATTTTTAGCTTCACCTAGCTTCCCTCTAGGGTGGGAAGAGGTCAAAATTTTTGCTGCGATTCTGGCGGCTTAATACAACTCTCCTCTTTTATGGTTAGATCTGAGTTAGATAGCAGGTCAGGTCCTCACCAAGCCAAAGGCAAAAAAGTGTGCGTGTGTGCATGTGCGCGTGTGCATGTGTGAAAGTCACAGTTACAGAACAGAAAAGATAAATTGCACGGCTTCCTTGCTTGCCAAAAGAAGGCACACTTGGCTCTTTAAACGGTGAGCCTCCCGCCTCGCCCATTGTGCAAGTAAGGTAGCCCTGAATGTAAAACTCATAATCAACCTTTGGGGAATTCAGCTGTACTGGAGAGTGAGGTCTGCGTGATCATAAATAACCAAAGTTTAGCCCTTCCCCACCGCACTCGCAGGAGAAATGCCAAGCACTGGAGATTCTGACCCCTTGTGATGGAAGCCTGTTCCCAGCAAGGCTGTCTTCCAAACTTCAGTCAAGGTGTTGAGGAGCAGGGCCAACGGACGGACACTGGCTGTTTCATTAGAATGGAGATCTGTCCGGCTGCAGGGCCCGAGCCACCTGCTCAACTGTGTGCTGACCAGAAGCCCCGGGGAATTCTGCCTCCCTTTCCTTTCCAGTCTCTGGGTCACCAGAATCCAGCCTCAGCTCGTCAGTGCGGCTGGCGGCCCCCTACTTGCCTCAGGACGGTAAAGGGGTCTTTTAAATTTCAGGGGGCAAAAATCAAGGCACGAGGTATCCCCATCTGGTGCTTCTCAAGGACTCAGCGTGTTCCTCAAATGCCTCCTCTCGTCAGTGTTCAGCTGCTCTGTGCTTTGGGGACGTGGAACACAAAGCAAGGATGGGTGGGAGGTGCTCGCCCGCTTTCAAGAGGTAGTTAGCAAGAAACTGAACACCCTGGGTGTGTAAGAGGGAGCGGTAGGAGGCACTTCCATCCCGTCCGGAGATAGTTACTGAGACATTGAAGCATGCTAAATTCACTTCTAATGACTCAGATACGGAGTTCGCTGCCCATGCGGGTTGGGAGCCATGTCGTGGGGGTCTGGGGCCAATGGCCGAGAAGGAATTCTTGAGACGTCTTTGGTATAAAAAGGGGGTTTAATTAAAGCGGGGGGGGACAGGACCTGTGTGCAGAAAGGGCTGCACTGGGGTTGTGAGGAGTGACTGATTATATACTTAAAGTCAAGGGGAAGTATTGGTCAATGGGCCACAGGTTATAAAGAAAGTTAATTTTACCTACATTTTTTTCTTGCCTTTGTTCCCCACATCTCTATGGAAGGGAGGGTGATGTTAGGGCTCCAGGAAATTGAGTCTATAGGTTTCTGGAGATGGCCTTTTTTTTTTCCTAGTAAATCATTAAAACAGTTGCAAACTGATGGAGACTCCTGTCTGTGATCTCTATCAGTTAACCATTTGTTTTGTTCTTAGGCAGCCCGGTGCCTGAGGAATGTCACAAATATCCCACCTGGGTTGCTGCTGCCTGTTCACTTGTGCTTTGCCCTCAGCCTGCCTTGGGCTCCCTCGTCAACTACCTCATAATCTTGTCCTGCAGACGTTAAGGGTTGAATTTTGTCCTCTCCCCCCAAATTTATATGCTGAAGTCTGAACTCCCAGTACCTCAAGATGTGACCCTGTGGATTTTACAGAGGCAATTCAGTTAAAACGAAGTCATTAGGGTGAGTGCTACTCCGATATGACTGATGTCCTTAGAAGAAGAGGAAATTAGGACACAGACGGGCACAGCCAGCCAGCCAGATGAGGACACGGGGAGAACGGCCGTCTGCAAGCCAAGGAGGGAGGCCTCAGAGGAAACCAGCCCTGTGGACACCTCGGTCTTGACACTTTTAGCCTCCGGAACGCTGAGGAAATAAATTACTGTTGTTTAAGTTCCACCACCCCCACCGCCCACCCTAGTCTGTGGCGCTTTTCACCACAGCCCTAGCGAACTAAAACACCAGAGGGACAGTCTAAGGTGTGGAGTCGGGAAGCCATGAGTAAATACATACCGACATTATAATAATAACAAAACCTGTGTCACCCTTATCTTCTGCCTACCACCCTTCTGAGTGCTTCTCATTCCTCGTGATGTTCCCGTAGGCTGAGTGTCACATCACCTCCATTTTACAGATGAGGAAAGTGAGGCAGAGGGAAGTGAAAGACCCACACAGTGTCACACAGCCCTAAGCGGTGGAGCTGAGATTTAAACCCGAGCAGTCTGACCCCTCGAGACGTTTTCCACTCCCATCTAGAGTGAAGATGAAAGTTGCAAGATAAATAAAGCGGAGAGAGGGCTAGAAAGTGATGGGGGTAGAGAAGAGCTCTACACTAGGTCAGGCGTCAGGGAAGACCTGGAGGTGGGAACAGAGAGAGCCATGCAAAGACCCAGAGGAAGAGCCTCCCCGACAAGTGCAATGGCCCAGGAGGGAATAAGCATGATGTGCTGAAAGGACAGCAAGGAAACCAGAGAATGAGGGAGTTAGTCATGGGGAGTGTGCTTGGAGATCCTGCTGGGGCTTACAAATCACCTAAAGCTTAAATCTTGTCACAAGTGTGCTGGGAAGCCATCGGTGGCTTTTCAGCCAGAGAGCAAGGCCCTCTGATTTTATGCTCAAAGCCAACAGTCACTCCAGCTGCCATGTAAAGAATGAACTGTAGGAGGTGCAAGAGGGATGGCAAGGAGACCAGTTAGGAACAGACCGGGCAAAAAGCGATGGTTCCTCCAACTAAGGTTGTAGCTGTGAAGTTGGTGGGAAATGGTCAGTTCTGGGAGTTACTTAGAACATAGAGCCCCATGGTCTTCCCCCAAAGGGGTTAAACTCACGTTGGAGAAAAATGATCATGGGAAAACAGTTAAAGGCCAACTTGTGAGATACTGACTGTGAGTGTAATAGGATTCAGGAAAGGAAGGAATCAACGTGGGGCTGAATGGCAGCTGGCTTTGGGATTGTTCCCAACCGACGAGGCAACAGAAACGAAGATGGAAATGAACTTGATGCATGCGGTGAACAGTCCACCTGGACAGCATGGTGGGTAGACTGGCGCCATGTTGCCGTGGGTATTCAGACAGCAGAGTGTGTTTGATGGAGTGTCTACAGGGAGCCATGGTGGAAGGGACCAGTGAGGTGAAAAATGAGGAAGAGTGGGAATTGAAAGACAGACCAGAGACTAGGAGATAAGCTAACAGGCCATTCGATCAGTTCAAGGGAGTTTAAAGGAGGGTCCTCTAACATTAAGAGACAAATATAAACTGTAACAGAGAATTCAAAGCCCTAGCACATTATAACCTCATGATTGACATTCTGCTTTTTACCTTTTTTAAGTTGACTATAATCTACTGAAACCAGGAAATGTCAGACACAAGTAAATCAATAAGACCATTTGCTGGTCTGGCACAACCCCCCATGAAACAGAGATGGCAATCATCATCTTTATCCCTACCACTGAGATACAATGAAACAGCCATCAGGTTGTCAGAAGCCCTAAAATGAAAAACCAGGGCTTCTCAGCCCCTGATGCAGGTGGCCTGTGGAGCTTTTGAAGTATTATATATATTTTGAAAAAGGCAATAAAAATCCATAGTTAAAATAAAAAGTACAAAATCACAGATAGTGAAAACCCTCCCTAGACACCAGTTCCCAGCCTTCTGGCCCCGAGGCAACTCCTATTAGGAGTTTCTTGTGTATCCGTCCAGAGATAATCTATTCATATGTCCACATGCATGTGTGTGTGTGTGTTTATATGTTGTTTTATATCCTATAAAAATGTAGAATATATACATATATATGTGTATATATATATATATAAAATTTAGAGTGTATACATATATATGTGAGTATACACACACTCATATATATATGTATACATGTACATACATATATGTGTGTGTATGTGTATATATATGTACATATATATATGTATACACACACACACACACACACACATGGTCGTAAACACAAGTAGAAGACTGTCCATACACTCTCTTTTATAAACACCTTTTTCGCTTAGCCACATATCTTGGAGATTTTTCCATAAAAATTACCTAGAGCTATATGTATATTTAGAATTGTTACTTACATTAAACCTTAAAATCCTACAAGTATTTGTATTTTTTTTTTTTTTTGGTCTTTCATGTTATGTTCTGTGTTTCCTTTGCTTTGTTGTGTGGGGGGGGAGTTTTTTGAAATTTGCAAATTTGGCAGACCAGCGGTCTCATTTTGTTCTTCTAGAATATATACTCTTGACAGAATCTATTGCCTCCCCATTACGAATTTTATTTAATTCAGGTTCTTTGATTTTCATCTACCTTTCCTCCTTCTCTTTCATTACCTGATTTGGGCTGATTATGTTGTCATTCCTGGTTCATTTAGGGATAATTCTCTTCAATAACGTTCTTTTGTTTCCTAATGACCTTTTTAGTTTTAAACATATCTGATCTTCCTGGCTCTGTAAGGTAAGGAACTGAAGTCTCTTTTACTACCATCATATCTTTCTCTTGACCACCTGGATTTTGTTAGTTATATTATTTTAACATTGCCTTGGTTTTCCCTTCTCTCTTCTTTTCTATAATCATCATTCCCGTGACTGTTTTATTCTTAGATCTGTATGTAAATAGATTCATCATTTACTGCATCCTTTGTCACCATTTCTCCTTTATTCTCTTAGATGGCTGAGGTGTGTTTTCATGGTGTCTTTAAAAAAGCTCAGAGAGAACTAGATTCCTTGAGTGCTTGCATATCTTTCTGTTGGAATGTTCACTTGGCTGGGTATAAAATAGTTTTGTCCCACTAGCTGTCCCTAAGGACTTTAGATTGGGTTCCATGTCTTCTGCCATTGAATGTGTCCAGGCAGAAGTCTCAAGACAATCTGGTTTTACCCCCTTTCCAGTGTGTGCTTTGTAGTTTTATGCCTATCAGATTACTTTTTTTCTTTAAAGCCCAGTAATTATATCAGGATATATAACAATGTCCATGAATCCTTCCTTCTCCAGGATATAGTATCTCCTGTCAATGTTAAGAA